>NC_069502.1:1142908309-1143645809 GCF_027579735.1 Bombina bombina
CCTCTCTCTTTCTCTCTCTCTGTCTCTCTCTTTTGCTAGCTCTATCTCTCATTGTCTCTCCTATTTCTTATTATTTATATTTCTATTTTTAAATATTTGTATCTATTTATTTCTCTCTCTCTCCCCCTCGCACTATATTTCTCTCTATCTATCTCTTCCAATATTTCTTTCTTTCTATTTCTCTCACTGTTATTATAAATATTATTTTGCACAAAGTAATTGTCTATATTTCTATATGTGTCTCTTTCTTTTTTCTATTAATTGAACTCTCTTAATCTGTCCTATTTCTTTGTATTTCTTTATTAATTTAGTTTACTCTTTAAAAACTATATTATCTATCTATAACTCTTTGTATCTTTTTTTTCTCGGACTTAATATTTCTTATTGTCTCTCTTTATCTCTAGATGTATACTTTTCTATATCTATTTCAATTTATCTCTATCAATTTGTAATTCAATGTCTCTATAGCTCTTTCTATTTTTCTTCGATTAAATTAACAAGTCTATCCCTATATATACCTTTATCTTTATATCTATATTTTTTTCTATTCTTTCTCTTTATATTTTTCTATCTCACTTTTTAGCTCTCTTTAGAGTTCTATATATTGATTATTATTTATATATAGTATATCTGTCTATATCTATAATGTTCTATCAATTGATTTATATCTATCTTTAAAATTAATAAAATGCGTCATAACAAACGCATAACATTATATAAATAAACAGTTTTAAACGTCAAAAATGAATCAAAATACAATATATATTAAAAAAAGTGTATGTAGTCAACACTTACAAACTCTAATGAGACTTCGAATCCTAGTATGGTATTCTTTTTCACGTCTACGTAGATCCGAATAGCGTTTAAGGCACTGTCTTCTTGTTCTTTTTATTCCCAATACCCGATACATCCTGCGGATTATCTCATAAACAAGATAATCTTGTTGATCTTGTTTGACAGATCTAACACCTCCTATTCTTCTTGGAAAATATTTCTCCATCCCATAAACTAAAATAATTAGCTCTCCAGCAGTGAACGGAGAACGTTGCGACATCTTGCTAACGAGTATCAAATCTTGAAGCAAATGACGTAATATGTCAATCATTTGAGTACATTCCGAAAAACGTTTTTTTTTATAATTTAATGTTAGAGTTTATATTATTTTATGATATATGTGTTAAGATACAGATAGTTTGTTAAAACTTATTCGGTTCACATAATTTGCATCCTCATTAGATTAGAATGTTATTCAATACATGTATATTAAATTCATTTTCATTTGTTATTCTTGCATCTTATAATAGCTAAAGTTTCATTATATGTTTAAATAAGTTTATTAGTTATTTAAATTGCGTTGTTATATTATATATTGATGGTTAACTAGTTATTTAAAAATTTAAATAACACTTTTATATGTTGCCTTCTTGTTTTGATAAAATTTTAATATATAATGATGTTCATATATTCTTGAAAAGGTTACTATCGAATGCAATAAAATGTAATTTGACTTTTTAATTTTTTTAAACATCTCTCCTGTCAAGGTTTGTTTGCTTGCAGTGTGTAGCATCAACACTTTAGCTAGGGGGTTTATATGTTTTATGCATTTTATACTTGACTAGCTTACATTTTATTCAAATTGCATTGCCATACGGCTAGGCAAGCTTTGTTCTTAATTTATAGGTTCCAAAAGCTGTATCCAGCTTCCAAATATATACAAAACTAGTGCTTGTTTTAAACAATAATAAAAAGTTTAGAATCACAGAACCTGTTTTCTTTATTGCACCCTGCTCAAGGATACAACTTATTTTCAACAACTATCTTGTGAGTCGTTAGTTTAAAAAAAAAAATATTTTTTTTTTTTTTATTTAAACAAATAACAAATAGAAGAAAAGAAAACATAGGCAAATACATTTTTTTTTATTTTTCAACTGTATCATTCAGAACAGATTTATTTTAGGATTACAAATCACTATCATCATCTAAATTGTGAAAATTTTGTGTAGAAAGTTTTTCATTTTTGAATTTTAGATTTTCATGCTTGAACTTAATCAGAAAAATTTTCAAGTTAACCTGTGAATATAAGAAGAGATTGTTTATAAATAATAATTCAGAAAATTTATGGAATCAATACATAAATAATACATCATTTTTATTTTATTCACCTATGAAATCACTTTCTATCAACTGGTTACGTGCATGTGTACCCCCTTCAACTACATCATGAGGAACAGATTCCACACCATCTTCCTCTGGTGTTATTATTTCAAGTTCCTCTATGTTTGATTGTCGCAAAGCAATGTTATGCAACATGCAACAGACCAACACCATAACTGCCACTTTCTCAGGAACGTATTGAAGAGTGCCTCCGGATACATCTAGACAACAAAAACGGCTTTTGAGCATTCCAAAGGTCCTCTCAATCACACATCGAGTTGTTTTGTGGGCATCATTGTACCTCATTTCAGATCTTGTTCGCGGAATATTTACAGGAGTAAGTAGCCAGTTCCTACAGGAATATCCTGCATCTCCTTTTGAAAAACAAAAAGAGTGATACAAATTGAAATGTGTTCAGATATACTTATTATTTGTAACCATTTTTATGTTTTAAATTGCACATATATATTGTTATTAGTAAAAATTTAAATATATCGCTATATATATATATATATATATATATATATACACAGTATATATAGATAGATAGATAGATAGATAGATAGGTAGTTAAAAAAAGGTATGGCATTAAAAATCCAGTGACCTTGGTGCTGCAGCAAACAGAATAAATAAACAAAGAAAAGCAGGGTATCTACTGTATTTTACAATCTGTTGATATTATATGCTGCACAAAATTTCACAATATTGTGAGTTAATAATAACGCACATTAGAAGGTTTACTTTATAATTTTCATAATCATACCTAGTAGCCATCCTTCAGGCATTTGTCCTTCCTCAAATTTATTATACAGGGCAGACTGTTTGAGAATATATGAATCATGACATGATCCTGGAAATCCTGAACGGACACTCGTGATTTTCATACCAGCATCACAAACCATCTGGATGTTCAAAGAATGATAAAACTTGCGGTTGCGATACATTTCTTCTTTTAGATGTGGTGGCCTTACTCTGACATGAGTACAATCAATTGCACCCAACACATTTGGGATTCCAGCAAGTCTAAAAAAATTAAGCTTTACAGAATGCCATTCTTCAGCGGTATTTGGTAAAAAAACATACCGTTTGAAAACTGACAAAAGAGCATCAATTACTGTAGTTAGGTGGCGTGAAAAAGAAGGCTGGCTCATGCCAACAACTATACTAGTAACTGATTGAAAGGAACCAGTTGCTAGAAAATATAAAACAGCCAACAGCTTCAACATTCCAGGCAGAGCATGTGTCCAAAAAGTAATGGGTTCAAGTTGACCAGATATTTGATTGTATAGCCTTTCAATTGATTCTCTACTCAATCTGAAACGCCTGATGATGTCAATGTCAGAAAGTGCATCAAGTCCTGATCTGGGACGAAAAAACCTTGGAATCCTTCTGCACCTTCCTTGAAGCCTATCTATCTGGTGAACAGCTTGAACATCAATTCTTTGTTCCATTCGACGCATATAAATAGTATGAAACATTGCAATAAAAATTTCCATAACTGATTAATATATGCGTTATAAATGCTGCTTGAAGATATATTTCGCGACCACAGAATATGCGTATAGAAAAACGCATACGTGACGAAATACGAAGCCCGGATAGAATTGTCGACTGGATGATAAATTGAATAATAGCGTAGATTACATTGATTACAGTAGAAAAATAATCGTATAGATGTTCGAACGTATCTCGGCGTTAGAGCTGCGGACATATTGACGGATTTAGAAATATATCGTTTCTAAGCTCCAATTACTGTTTGATAAATTTGAATAATAATTCGGAAGTGAATTTAGATGCGGATAATATTGAGAATACAGTGTTGAATGCTTGATAAATTTCCCCCTTTATCTCCAAAGACAGGATTTTGGTACACTCCACAAATTCCATGATGGGCTTAGAGGTCCATGCTTAACCATGACAAAAATGTTTTACATTGTGTCCTCAGATATTCTAATATAATCTTTGCTAACCTTTGGTTACATATTACTTAGTTTAAAGTAAGTGCAGAATTAACAGATGCTGTCCTGCAGGGATAGAACTAAAAAGGTCTACTGAGTGTTCCAAGCATGTTTTCCATTATGTTTTCTGTCCAAAGTGGAGTGAAAACAGAAGATACATGGAATATTCAGTCAGCTGGTGAGTAAAGAACAATGTAACCTTAGTAAACACTATTGGGTTTTGTTTAATGATTCTTTTTACAGTTACAAACTAGAAATAATTAAAGAAGAAACATATTGTTTATTATTGCATTTGCAGAGAAGCCAACCCTATACATTGAAAGATGATTAGTAAGCATCACAGCATGCAAATCTCTTGAATGATAATATTTTATAAATTCTGATTAGCAATTAATGCATTTCACATAGATTCTTGATGTGCTCTATCTACCTGCTAGACTCCCTAGTCCTTAAAGGGACATTCCAGTCAAAATATAAATGCACATAGATGAATTACATCATTAAATAGAAACATATTTGCAATATACATGTATTGGCAAAAATGCTTCTAGTAAAAGCTATGTTTTAGAGCTAGCATTTTTCTCTGCACGTGCATGTGAAGCATAACTAGATATTCTCAGTGCACCAGCATTTTAAATAATACAGCTGCTCAGAGAGTCAGTGGGGCTTGTATCATGTCAGCAATTAAGAAATTGAGTCATAACAAGATGGTTCAAGCATCTTAGGCTCTCTGAGCAACTGCTGTGTTTAAAATGCTGGTGCACGGTGCATACTTAAATACACTTTTGAAACAGTTATAGCTTTTATTAGAAGCATTTTTGCTTATAAATGTATATTACAAAAATGCTTCTATTCAAAATTAAAATGCATCCATGTGTATTTTAATTTAGGCTGGAAAGTCCCTTTAAGCTACACTGCCCAATATATGGCTTTTCTCATGCACTTTCAATAAGAGTGCAACAGTGTATTCATATTTTGATGATGTTTTCCTTTTCCTTTTGCTCTAATGTATTAAATTTAGATGTTCCATACACAATATTGACGCAGGCAAAGTGGCACACAAGACTTGGATTTTAATAACATTATTAATTAGAAAAAAATGACCAATTGGAAATTTGACTTTCACACAAGAATTACTGCTTTATGCTCCTTTGTCAAGTATTAGGCTTGATAAAAATACAACAACAAATAAGAGTGCGCTAAAGAAAGCAGCAATGAAAATGACTTTTAGAGAAAGCAGAAAACTAACAGGAAAGCACTGAACAACTAAAGCCCTCTGGGGGCTCAGGGGAAAGGCACTGGAGTATAACATGGGAGACTACAGATCACGGCTAAATGGGGGGAATGATGCATATCATGAATTAATATTATTGATTACATAAAAACTGCATTAAAAAATATGAGGCAGTCATCATCATTAATATCTGTTAATTAGCTGCCATATTTTCTTTTCACTTAGCCATACATATTTTTTTTAAACATCTTTATTTTAGTTATCACAGGATACAACAGCTTTCAATTACATTTCATGAGTACAGATCAAACAATATGATATGTAGGCTTAAGCCATCATTTTGTACGTAAAGTTCAAGTTCGTACGTATTGCATCTTCCTTGCAGAGTCTATTGAATTGTACAATCATTTTGTATCCTGTGAGAATTTTCCATTATATATTCCTTAACAAACTATTTAACTATGCTAACAAGGCAAAGTTAAATGAAATGATAAAACTAAATAAAATAAAGTGACAGCGCTCCTAAGCTAGGGTCAAAATTCAAATAAGATAGAACACCACTATTGATAAGATCTAAAGTTGCTACTTAGCTACTTATCTGCTAAGTAGCAGCTTTATATCTTATCAATAGTGGTGTTCTATCTTACTTGAATTTTGACCCTAGTTTAGGAGCGCTGTCACTTTATTTTATTTAGTTTTATCACTTTACCACATCTATCCTGGAGGGGATATTTTAGTGACAGCTGGGTCCCCCCTGTTTTTCTTGGGTGCTCCACCCTTTATTTTTTCCAAAGCTAAAGTAAATTACATTCTTCATCTCTACTGTGTAACCTGTGTTAATGTGAAGTGAAACTCACTAAACAAGGTTTCAGGTTATTCTTTGTTCTCCAATGTCTGCAGGATTTTCTCTCTCCCCCAAGGGCAGTCACTAGCCACGTCATAGATAAAAGAATGTATTCTGTGTTGCTAAATGGAGTAATTATTACCCATTGTGTGTGGATGGGTAATGTGGTTATGTATGGTCCCCATTTACATATGAACAGTTTAACTCTGTTTTGTATGTCTCCTATGCCGTCTGACTGTTCTATGAAAATCTGAGATAAAATGTTGTTTTTTAAGGTCTTGACAGTAGGAGGATCTTTCTTCAACCAATTTTAGAATATTATCTTCCTTGCTAGAAGTATGATGTGGGTGCACAATTTCAGTTGTGGTGGCGTGGGTATGTCGTTTAAGAATAGGACATTTGTCAATGTGGTTTTTTGTTTTAGGATGTAAGTGGATAGCCAGTGGCTCACCATTCCACAGAACTTCATGATGTGTGGGCAATACCATAGCATGTGTAATGTATCTGCTTTATTGACTTTGCATCTAGGACATTTGGTTTATGTGTTCCCTGCCCAATGGTAGAATTTTTGGGGTGAAACATACATGTAGTGGAGGAGCTTAAAGTGGGATTCCCTAATATCAGAGGCCAGAGTGGCCTTTTTTACTTTCTGTATACTTTTTATAATGATATCACTCTGAAGATCATCTTCTAATAATTTAGGCAAGTTATTTGTCATCTCCCTCAAACTTTTCTCAGTGTCAGTGGCTAAAAGTAATGAGTAAACAGGAGAGAGGGACGCTACCTCTCCCCTGACCCAATTTAATATATTGATAGCTATGGCTTCTCCAGAGTTGTCATGTGTTTGGAGAATATCGTGGAAGCAGTGTCTTGCCTGTGAGTAGGCAAAATGATGTGTTTGTGTGAGCTCATATCATTCGCATAAGTTTTTGAATGATTGCATGTGTTTTCCGTCTTCAGTCAAAGTCTGGCCTAGAGTATGCAATCCCTGTCTTTTCCATGTTTGGAAGGCTTTTGTGCTGATACCTGCCGGGAACTCTGGGTTTCCCTTCCATGGTAAAAATTTCAAAACTTTCTTACACATTAGCCTCTATGCATCTACCGGTTGTTCCAAAATGCTAATATTATGGAGCCATTTATGGGTTTGTGTTATTGTCATGTGAGGTAGGAATTCTATTGATCCTGGATTGATTAATTCCTCTTCTAATCTGGGGTTTGTAAATCTTTGACTGTTTGTCAACCAATCAGTTACAATCTTACACTGAGCTGGCAGTTATAGAGTTCAATAATAGGCAATGAGAGACCGCCCTTTTGCCTGGGTATCGTTAGTTTGAATGGCTTATTCTATGTTTCTTGTTGGCCCAGACAAAGTTAAGTATTGCTTGGTTAAGTGTTTTTAGAGCTACCTTTCTAAGGATAAAGGGGAGCATTTGAAAAGGGTATAGCAGCTTACAGATACAGCACTAAATTGCTCTATCAGCTGCATTATTTTAGATATGTTTTCCTGGGGGTTCTGTAAGAAAAGGATAATATAATCTGCAAATAGTGAGAAGTGTAGGGTGGACCCTCCCAGCCTCAGACCCTCTGTTAGGTTTCTAATTTTTCAGGCCAATGGCTCTAACGCTATGTCGAACAAGAGTGGCAAGAGGGGACACCCCTGCCTTGTGCCCCTGTAAAGTTGGAAAGATTTAGAGCGATAGACATTAAGTAAAAGGGATGCTTGAGGTGAATTGTATAAGGTGGTGAGTGCTTGTATGAATGTGCCAGAAACAGTAACCCTCTGCAAGGTTATGAATAGGTGATCCCAAAGCACTTTATCAAAAGCTTTCTCTGCATCTATTAGTGTCAAAGCAGCCTCCCCCCGAGTATTTATATGGTGGTCTTGGTTCTGTATCCAGGAATGTTGCAAAACTGTCGGAACTTTATGCATGTTTAAAATTGAGGATCTCCCTTCTACGAATCCAGTCTGATCCATGTGTATAATAGATGGTAGTATTTGGGACAACCTGTTTGCTAGTAGTTTGTTGACAATTTTGTAGTCTAGATTTAACAAAGATATGGGGCGGTAAGATGAAGGCATAAGGGGGTCTCTACCTGATTTGTGAATAATACTAATATTGGCTTCTGAGAATCGATTTGAAAGGCCCACCCTACCCTCTAGGATACCATTGTACAATGCAGCTAATGAGGGACCAATGTCTGGACTCATAATTTTATAAAATTCGCCTGGTAACCCATCTGGGCCTGGAGCCTTATCTAGTGGCATGGTCCTAATAACTTCCTGAAGGTTTCTCTTCTCTAAACTGGGTAGGTTAAGGCCCTGCCAAAAGGTTTCTTTGGACTTAGTGGCCTATTTATTAATGTGCGAGCGAACATGATCCGATATTGCGAATCATGTCCACCGCACAACGATAAACTGCTGGTGTAACGCCGCCCCCTGCAGATTCACGGCCAATCGGCCGACAGCAGGGGTTGTTAATCAACCGGATCGTATTGGATCGGGTTGATTTTCAACGATGTCTGTCTGCTGCCTCAGAGCAGGCGGACAGGTTATGGAGTGGTGGTCTTTAGACCGCTGCTTCATAACTTGTGCTTCTGGCAAGTCTGAAGGCTCGCCAGAAACACAGGGCTTCAAGCTACATATGGAGCTTGATAAATATGCCCCTTAGGGTCCACTTCTTGTCCCTTATAGAGTTCCTAGTAAAAGTCTATAAATGCTTGTTGGATATCCGCCTGTTTGTCTAGTACCCATGCCCCTTTTTTAATATCTAAAACTGTGCTTCTTTTTTTTGTCAATTTGGTGATGTTAGCCGACAGTTTCCCTGTTTTGTTGCCAAATCTGTAGAATTTGGCAAGAGTTTTGGAATGAGTATAAGTAGCTTGTTGTTGTATGTAATCGTCTCTATGGGATTTGACTTCTTTATATTTGACTTTGTTAATGGCCGTGGTATTTCTCAAATATTTATTCCTAGCATTGAGTCTTAGTAAGAGATCGCTCTTTTCATTGTGTTTTCTCTTAATTCCTCCTGCATAAGATAAAATAGTCCCCCTAACAACTGCCTTCACTGTTTCCCAGTAAAGTAGGTGATCGCTAATGTGTTCTGCGTTAAGAGTTTGGTAAGAGTTCCACTCTCATACAATATATCTGTAAAAATTTGGGTCTTTGTATAGATATGTGGGGAATATCCATTTGTTGTCATGTTTTTGGGATTGACCAAGCTGTAGTTTAAGGGAAACTGGAGCATGTTCTGAAATTGTTACAGCGTCTATTTTAATGTCTAACACTTTAAGACAAGGGGTAAATTTATTAATGTGCGAGCGGACATGATACGATGTAGTGTATCATGTCCGCCGCATACGCTGTCAGCATTTACCATTGCACCAGCAGTTCTTGTGAACTGCTGGTGCAATGCCCCCCCCCCCCCTTTTACCCCTTTTGCTGCATTTACCCGATAATTCATTATAATCAATGAAAAGGAGGGAGAGGAAGGGTGGGATCAAACATGCTGGGGAAGGGATCTAAGAGGGGGAGGGTGGATAGGGTATTGAGATGGGCAGCTACACTACAGAAAATATAAATTTTTAATTTTAAAAATTTAAAAAAAAAAACATTTTTGGGGGCAAATTGGGTACTGGCAGTCAGCTGCCAGTACCCAAGATGGTGGCAAATAGGTAGAGGGGGGAGGGTTAGAGATCTGTATGGGGGGGGGGGATCAGGGAGGTTGGGGGCTAAGGGGGGATCCTACACAGCAGAATAAGTTTTATTTAAAAAAACAAACAAAAAGAAAACAAAAAAATATATATTTTTAGTACTGGCAGACTTTCTGCCAGTACTTAAGATGGCGGGGACAATTGTGGGGTGGGGAGGGAAGAGAGCTGTTTGGGAGGGATCACTTACAGTTACACTTGATCCGTTCAATAGGGAACACACCTCACAATCTTGGTACCTCTAGTCCATCTAT
This sequence comes from Bombina bombina, assembly GCF_027579735.1. Classification (NCBI taxonomy): domain Eukaryota; kingdom Metazoa; phylum Chordata; class Amphibia; order Anura; family Bombinatoridae; genus Bombina; species Bombina bombina. The sequence continues at coordinate 1,142,918,462 of NC_069502.1, forward strand.
ACTCAGTAAGTTCTGTGATGGGAACCGGTGTTCTTTGTTATGTTTACTTTTCTTTCTATTGTTTTATTTTATATAAAAACCCTTTGCTTAACATAATAAATGCAACTCAAAGGTCCAAGAGTGACTGAGATAAATTAAAAAGGGGAAAATGGGGTCTAGCATATAGTCAGTACAATTATGCTTTTTTCAGCCATTTTATGGATTTTGTTATGTGATGGTTACTCATATGATAATGTAAAGAATGCTTATCTTTTTATCTGTACCGTCTTCAAAAACTAAATAAAGCTCTTTTGAACCCCCCAAAAAAAAACAAAACAAAAAAAAAAAACACACTGGTGCTATGACCGAGGGGCTGTATGACGTCACTGACGCATTTCGGGTCTCCCCGTAATCATAGATCTCAATGGTTTTAAGCCGACTTAATAAAACTATTTTTTACCTATCAATTGGAGCCGGGCTGGAATTTGTACAACTGTAGTGATTGATTTTTCATCGATTATTTTCAAAGGGCTCTCTTAGGTTTTTTAGGAAGTTCCTGCCCCGCCAAGGAGGAGGCTCTATGTCCAGGAGGAGTGGGTTTGGCGAAATCCAATACTGGTGAACACCTGATCACAGGATGAATGAACGGTAGTGGTCTCATGGGAGGGCATTTGAAAATATGTGAGTCTGGGATTAAATATATCCCTGTGTTTAATGTCATATTTACAATGCTTTAGACCCATCCTATATAATTGTATTTATTACCACATATGTTTATGTAGAACAGTATATTCTCCTCCACCCCTATAGTTACAGAACCCTTGTGCAACTGTGTACTTTCGCCCTCCAAATGTCTTGTGTCCTTAGCACTTTACTAAAATAGTGAAGTATTAGACATTCTCTTTTGGAATGTCTGAATGATTGATTTTGTGTGGTTTGTGGGTCTATTTCAGTTTTGGTGATGGAGTATGCTAAGTTTTTCCTGAACAGTATTGCCACCCCTCTAGCTCTTTTCTCTGCATAAGGTGTGTATATCACTTCCCCCACCCATCTCTGTTTTAATTTGCTGTGTTCTAATGCATTGAGATGCGTCTCTTCTAGTATCGCTATGTCTGTTTTTTGTGTCTGTAGATACTTTAAAATGGCTCTACGCTTTTGTGGGGATGTTATGCCTCCCACGTTCCAACTGATGATGTTTCAGTGTGTGCCATAGTGTGTTTGCTGTGGTATGTGAACATGTTTGGCTGTTGTCTTAAATACCTGCTCGTCTTGGCTGCTTTGTAGAGAAGTGCCGTGGGTGGCATTGGTTTTTTGGTGCTGTGTGTCCGTGGTGCCCCAGGGAGAGAAGAAGTCTGGTCAGTTCTTGAAGTAATAAAAAGGAGAATATCACAGTGAGTTAGGGCTATAAGAAATACAAAGGATATTAAATAAAACTTACATTTCCAAGATTTAACTAACATATTTTTCCAGCTAGGTAAATCTAAAACTTAGTAATGTCTTAACACTAATTATCCCCCCTATTAGATACTTTACCTAATCCTCCCACCTCCCCAACTCTAATCTAAAGATACTTGAAACCTTTGACAGATATATATACATTCTGGAACCCCAGAATTACTCAAATTAGGTCTCCATAAGTGTCTCTCAGTGTGTTTGTATCAAAGTGAAGGAAATCACTCAAGTATCTCTCTGCTCGGTCAGTTCTTCTTGCCTCAGGAATTTTTGCAACTGTCTAGGATCTTCAAAAAACTTTGGACCTTGTACCGTTTGTAGCCTTAATCTTGCTGGATAAAGTAGGGCAACAGATCGGCCCGCTGCCATCAGATGTTTGCATTAAGGAGAAAATTCTTTGCGTCTTTTTGAAATTTCTGCAGAATAGTTCTGGAACATGAGAATCTTATGGCCCTCATACAGTAGTGGTGAATTTTGTCAATGAGCTCTTAGAAGCATGATCTTGTCTTTGAAGTTCAAGTACTTGATCAAAGTATGACGTAGTCCTCTTTTGTTTCCAGGATATTGGGACTGATTTCCCACTCTATGGGCTGTCTCCACTACACATGGGATGTTATCTGGATTGAGTTTTAGGAGGGTTGGCAGGATCTTTTCAGCAAAGTCTATTAGCTCTGTGCTGGGCACAGACTCAGGGAGGTCTACAATTCACAGGTTATTCCTCCTCGACCTATTTTCTAGGTTGTTGATCTTGTCAGTTAGCAGTTTGTTCTGTTGTTGTAATACTGTGACTTTAGTCAGTGTTTCCCTTTGCCTGTCTTCATTGTCAGCAATTCGTTGTTCTACCTGTTGCATTCTAGCTGAGAACCTTTTAAAGTCAGTCGAGAGAGAGTCAACCCCCATTTTTAACTGCTCTATCTTAGGCAAGAATAGGGCAGAGAGCTGGGTTACTATCGGGTGTGTGTCTAGGAGAGGTTGTCCTGTAGTAAAAGGGACTTCTATTTCTGCAGTAAGCACTTCTGCCTGGTGCTTCAACTTTTTGTCTGAGTGTTCCTGTTTGTTTGCCATGGTTCTGTGGTTTTCGTGTAGCTAAAATAATATTTCTGCATACAATGGTAGTCAGATCCTTAGAGGTTTTAAATGTGCAAGGATCTTTCACCAAGATTAAGAGTTTTGTTTTATGAGTCAAATATCAGCGTTGTGGCCCATAACGCATCATTTTTACCTAACGCAGCCATTAAAAGCCTTCAAGCCTGTACCACAACATCAGTCCCGAACTCCTAAAAATTACGTTTTTTCATGGATTCCCATAGCGCCGGTATTACGAGTTTTGCGTTCTGGCTAAAAAGCGAGTGTTACAGCCTAAAATGACAAGGGTGACTATTTAACAAAGGTCTGTTGGACCTGATCCGACACTGCAGATCAGGTCCGACAGACCTCGCTGAATGCGGAGAGCAATAGCTCTCCGTATTCAGCATTGCACTAGCAGCTCTTGTGAGCTGCTGGTGCAATGCCTCCCCCTGCAGATTCGCGGCCAATCGGCCGACAGCAGGGGGTGTCAATCAACCCGATCTTACATGATCGGGTTGAATTGCGGTGATGTCTGTCCGTCTGCTCAGAGCAGGCGGACAGGTTATAGAGCAGCAGTCTTTAGACCGCTGCTTCATAACTGGTGTTTCTGGTGAGCTTGATAAATGGGCCCTAAGATCTGTAACACCATCTAAAGTCAGTAGTTATGAGTGTTACGCTACAAAGCTGTAACATAAAACTCATAACTAAAGTGTTAAAAAGTACACTAACACCCATAAACTACCTATTAACCTCTAAACTGAGGCCCTCCCGCATCGCAAACACTATAATACATTTATTAACCCCTAATCTGCCGCTCCCGATATCGCAGCCACTTTAAAAAAATATTAACCCCTATTCCGCTGCTCCCCGACATTGTCACCACTATAATAAACTTATTAACCCCTAAACCACCACCCTCATGCATCGCAAACACTATTTAAATATTATTAACCCCTAATATGCCGTCCACCCACATTGCCCCCCTATACTAAAGTTATTAAGCCCTACACCATCGCCACTATAATAAACCTATTAACCCCTAAACCAAAAGCCCCCCCCACAATGAAATATACTAAACTTAACTATTAACCCCTAAGCCGAAAGCCCCCCACATCGCAATAAACTAAATTAAACTATTTACCCCTAAACCTAACAACCCCCTATCTTTATATTAAAATTACAATTTCCCTAGCTTAAATTAAATTAAAATTTACCTGTCAAATTAAAAAAACTAAGTTTAAACTAACAATTAAACTAATATAATAATTAAACTAAAATTAAACTAACTACCAATTAAATTAAACTAAACTACACATTAAAAAAATCCTAACACTACTATAAAAATGACAAAGTATCTAAATACAAAAACAAAACAATACTAACGGCTAAATTTAGAGTTTTGCGGCCAAAGGGGTGCGTTAGCTACGCGTGCTTTTTTTCCCCCGCACCTTTTAAATACCGCTGGATTTAGAGTTCACAGAATGGCTGCGTTAGGCTCCAAAAAAGGGAGCGTAGAGCATATTTACCGCCACTGCAACTCTAAATACCAGCGTTGCTTACGGACGCGGCCAGCTTCAAAAACGTGCTCGTGCACGATTCCCCCATAGAAAACAATGGGGCAGCTTGAGCTGAAAAAAAACCTAACACCTGCAAAAAATCAGCGTTCAGCTTCTAACGCAGCCCCATTGTTTACTATGGGGAAACACTTCCTAAGTCTGCACCTAACACCCTAACATGTACCCCGAGTCTAAACACCCCTAACCTTACACTTATTAATCCCTAATCTGCCGCCCCCGCTATCGCTGACACCTGCATATTTTTTTTAACCCCTAATCTCCCGCTCCGTATACCGCCGCAACCTACATTATACCTATGTACCCCTAATCTGCTGCCCCTAACACCGCCGACCCCTATATTATATTTATTAACCCCTAATCTGCCCCCCACAACGTCGCCACCAGCTACCTACAATAATTAACCCCTAATCTGCCGACCGGAGCTCACCGCTATTCTAATAAATTTTTTAACCTCTAAAGCTAAGTCTAACCCTAATACTAACACCCCCCTAAATTAAATATAATTTAAATCTAACTAAATAAATAAACTCTTATTATATAAATTATTCCTATTTAAAGCTAAATACTTACCTGTAAAATAAACCCTAATATAACTACAATATAAATAATAATTATATTGTAGCTATTTTATGATTAATATTTATTTTACAGGCAACTTTGTATTTATTTTAATCAGGTACAATAGCTATTAAATAGTTAATAACTATTTAATAGCTAAAATAGTTAAAATAATTACAAAATTACCTGTAAAATAAATCCTAACCTAAGTTACAATTAAACCTAACGCTACACTATCAATAAATACATTAAATAAACTACCTACAATTACCTACAATTAAACCTAACACTACACTATCAATAAATTAATTAAATAAAATACCTACAAATAACTACAATTAAATGAACTAACTAAAGTACAAAAAATAAAAAAGAACTAAGTTACAAAAAATAAAAAAATATTTACAAACATTAGAAAAATATTACAAAAATTTTAAACTAATTACACCTACTCTAAGCCCCCTAATAAAATAACAAAGACCCCCAAAATAAAAAAATGCCCTACCCTATTCTAAATTAAAAAAGTTCAAAGCTCTTTTACCTTACCAGCCCTGAAAAGGGCCATTTGCGGGGCATGCCCCAAATAATTCAGCTCTTTTGCCTGTAAAATAAAACATACAATACCCCCCCACCAACATTACAACCCACCACCCACATACCCCTAATCTAACCCAAACCCCCCTTAAATAAACCTAACACTAAGCCCCTGAAGTTCTTCCTACCTTATCTTCACCCTGCCAGGTTCACCGATCCATCCTCGGAAGTCTTGATCCAAGCCTCCGAAGTGTTGATCCAAGCCCAAGCGGGGGCTGAAGAGTGACGTACATCCTCCGGCTGAAGTCTTGATCCAATTGGGCAGAAGAGGACATCCGGACCGGCAAACATCTTCTTCCAAGCCGCATCTTCTATGTTCTTCAATCCGATGATGACCGGCTGATCTTCAAGACCTCAAGCACGGATCCATCCATCTTCACCGACGACTTCCCGACAAATGACAGTTCCTTTAAGGGACGTCATCCAAGATGGCGTCCCTCGAATTCCGATTGGCTGATAGGATTCTATCAGCCAATCGGAATTAAGGTAGGAAAATTCTGATTGGCTGATGGAATCCGATCAGCCAATAGAATGCAATCTCAATCTGATTGGCTGATTGGATCAGCCAATCGGATTGAACTTGAATCTGATTGGCTGATTCCATCAGCCAATCAGAATTTTCCTACCTTAATTCCGATTGGCTGATAGAATCCTATCAGCCAATCGGAATTCGAGGGAAGCCATCTTGGATGACGTCCCTTAGAGGAACCGTCATTCGTCAGGAAGTCGTCGGTGAAGATGGATGGATCCGCGCTGGAGGTCTTGAAGATCAGCCGGTCGTCATTGGATTGAAGAACATAGAAGATGCGGCAAGGAAGAAGATGTTTGCCGGTCCGGATGTCCTCTTCTGCCCGCTTGGATCAAGACTTCAGCCAGAGGATGGACGTCACTCTTCAGCCCCCGCTTGGGCTTGGATCAACACTTCGGAGGCTTGGATCAAGACTTCCGAGGACGGATCGGTGAACCTGGCATGGTGAAGATAAGGTAGGAAGATCTTCAGGGGCTTAGTGTTAGGTTTATTTAAGGGGGGTTTGGGTTAGATTAGGGGTATGTGGGTTGTAATGTTGGGGGGGTATTGTATGGGTTTTTTTTACAGGCAAAAGAGCTGAATTATTTGGGGCATGCCCCCCAAATGGCCCTTTTCAGGGCTGGTAAGGTAAAAGAGCTTTGAACTTTTTAAATTTAGAATAGGGTAGGGCATTTTTTTATTTTGGGGGTCTTTGTTATTTTATTAGGGGGCTTAGAGTAGGTGTAATTAGTTTAAAATTGTTTTAATATTTTTCTAATGTTTGTAAATATTTTTTTATTTTTTGTAACTTAGTTCTTTTTTATTTTTTGTACTTTAGTTAGTTTATTTAATTGTAGATAATTGTAGGTATTTTATTTAACTAGCTAAAATAAATACAAAGTTACCTGTAAAATAAATATAAATCCTACAATAGCTACAATTTAATTATTAATTACATTGTAGCTATCTTAGGGTTTATTTTACAGGTAAGTATTTAGTTTTAAATAGAAATAATTTATTAAAGTATAGTGTAGCGTTAGGTTTAATTGTAACTTAGGTTAGGATTTATTTTACAGGTAATTTTGTAATTATTTTAACTAGGTAACTATGAAATAGTTATTAACTATTTAATAGCTATTGTACCTGGTTAAAATAAATACAAAGTTGCCTGTAAAATAAATATTAATCCTAAAATAGCTACAATATGATTATAATTTATATTGTAGCTATATTAGGGTTTATTTTACAGGTAAGTATTTAGTTTTAAATAGGATTAATTTATTTAATAAGAGTTAATTTATTTCGTTAGATAAAAATTATATTTAACTTAGGGGGGTGTTAGTGTTAGGGTTAGACTTAGCTTTAGGGGTTAAAAAATTTATTAGAATAGTGGTGAGCTCCGGTCGGCAGATTAGGGGTTAATGTTTGAAGTTAGGTGTCCGCGATGTTAGGGAGGGCAGATTAAGGGTTAATACTATTTATTATAGGGTTATTGAGGCGGGAGTGAGGCGGATTAGGGGTTAATACATTTATTATAGTAGCGGTGAACTCCGGTCGGCAGATTAGGGGTTAATAATTGTAGGTAGGTGGCGGCGATGTTGGGGGCGGCAGATTAGGGGTTGATAAATATAATATAGGGGTCGGCGGTGTTAGGGGCAGCAGATTAGGGGTTCATAGGGATAACGTAGGTGGCAGCGGTGTGTGGTCGGCGGATTAGGGGTTAAAAAATGTTAATAGAGTGGCGGCGATGTGGGGGGACCTCGGTTTAGGGGTACATAGGTAGTTTATGGGTGTTAGTGTACTTTAGAACACAGTAGTTAAGAGCTTTATAAACCGGCGTTAGCCCAGAAAGCTCTTAACTACTGACTTTTTTCTGCGGCTGGAGTTTTGTCGTTAGATTTCTAACTCTCACTTCAGCCAAGACTCTAAATACCAGCGTTAGGAAGATCCCATTGAAAAGATAGGCTACGCAAATGGCGTAGGGGGATCTGCGGTATGGAAAAGTCGCGGCTGCAAAGTGAGCGTTAGACCCTTTCCTGACTGTCACCAAATACCAGAGGGCGGTAAAAACCAGCGTTAGGAGCCTCTAACGCTGGTTTTGACGGCTACCGTCCAACTTTAAATCTAGCCGTTAGTTACCAAAAATAACAAACACTTAATTACAGAAAAAAAAAAAAAATATCCAAAATAAAAAAGAATTACACCTTATCTAATAGCCCTATCAAACTAAAAAAACACCCAACCAACCCCCCAAAATAAAAAAACTAATTCTAAAAAAACCTAAGATACCCATTGCCCTGAAAAGGGCATTTGTATGGACATTGCCCTTAAAAGGTCATTTAGCTCTTTTGCTGCCCAGACCCTAAACTAAAAAAAAAAAACACCAAAAAAAAAAACCTTTAAAAAGCCTAACACTACCCCCCTGACGATCCACTTACAGTTTTTGAAGTCCCGCTTGAACGATCTTCATCCCAGAGTTGAAGTCCTGATCCAGGCGGCGAGAAGTCTTCATCCAGGCTGCCTCTTTAACCCCTTAATGACCGGACCATTTTTCAGTTTTCTTACCCTTAATGACAATGGCTATTTTTAAATTTCTGCAGTGTTTGTGTTTAGCTGTAATTTTCCTCTTACTCATTTACTGTACCCACACATATTATATACCGTTTTTCTCGCCATTAAATGGACTTTCTAAAGATACCATTTTTTTCATCACATCTTATAATTTAATATAAAAATATATAAAATATGAGGAAAAAATGGAAAAAAACACACTTTTTCTAACTTTGTTACACATCTACAACCACCAAAAAACACCCATGCTAAATAGTTTCTAAATTTTGTCCTGAGTTTAGAAATACCCAATGGTTACATGTTTTTTTGCTTTTTTTGCAAGTTATAGGGCAATAAGTACAAGTAGAACTTTGCTATTTCCAAACCACTTTTTTTCAAAATTAGCGCTAGTTACATTGGAACACTGATATCTGTCCGGAATCCCTGAATATCCCTTGACATGTATATATTTTTTTTTAGAAGACAACCCAAAGTATTGATTTATGCCCATTTTGGTATATTTCATGCCACCATTTCACTGCCAAATGCGAGCAAATAAAAAAAATTGTTCACTTTTTCACAAATTTTGTCACAAACTTTAGGTTTCTCACTGAAATTATTTACAAACAGTTTGTGCAATTATGGCACAAATGGTTGTAAATGCTTCTCTGGGATCCCCTTTGTTCAGAAATAGCAGACATATATGGCTTTGGCGTTGCTTTTTGGTAATTAGAAGGCCGCTAAATGCAGCTGCGCACCACACATGTATTATGCCCAGCAGTGAAGGGGTTAATTAGGGATCTTGTAGGGACCTTGAAGGGTTAATTTTAGCTTTAGTGTAGTGTAGTAGACAACCCAAAGTATTGATCTAGGCCCATTTTGGTATATTTCATGCCACCATTTCACCGCCAAATGCGAGCAAATAAAAAAAAAAGTGACATTTTTCACAATTTTAGGTTTCTCACTTAAATTATTTACAAACAGCTTGTGCAATTATGGCACAAATGGTTGTAAATGCTTCTCTGGGATCACCTTTGTTCAGAAATAGCAGACATATATGGCTTTGGCGTTGCTTTTTGGCAATTAGGAGGCCGCTAAATGCTGCTGCGCACCACACTTGTATTAAGCCCAGCAGTGAAGGGGTTAATTAGGTAGCTTGTAGAGAGCTTGCAGGGTTAATTTTAGCTTTAGTGTAGAGATTAGCCGCCCACCTGACACATCCCACCCCCTGATCCCTCCCAGACAGCTCTCTTCCCTCCCCCACCCCACAATTGTCCCCGCCATCTTAAGTACTGGCAGAAAGTCTGCCAGTACTAAAATAAAAGGTGTTTTTTTGTTTTTTTTTGTTTTTTTTAATTATTCAGCTGTGATGGACCCCTGCCTTAACCCCCAACCTCCCTGATCCCCCCCAAACACCTCTCTAACCCTCCCCACCTACCTAATTGTCACCATCTTGGGTACTGGCAGCTGTCTGCCAGTACCCAGTTTTCCCCAAAAAATAAAGTGTTTTTTTTTTATTTTTAAATGTTTTTTTTTTTCATTTTTTCTGTAGTGTAGCTGCCCCCCCCAGTACCCCCACCCCCCTAACCCTACCAGATCCTATTATTATTAAAAAAAATTTACTGTTTGCTGCCCCCCTCCCTCTTACCAAAATTCATTGGTGGGAGTGCCAGTGATTGCTGCACGCGCGCGCGCACACACACACACACACGCACGCGCGCGCGTGCACGCAGCCCCCCCACACGCTCCCGGCATCCGGCGTGCACAATGCACTTGAAGGAACCGGATGCCGGGTAGCGATGGGCCGCCCACCCTCCTCCCTGTAAGCTCCCACCCACCAACGAACGGCCCCATCGCTACCGGTGCAGAGAGGGCCACAGAGTGGCTCTCTCTGCATCGGATGCTTTTTAAAGGGTATTGCAGAATGCCTCAATATCGAGGCATCACTGCAATACCCTGAGAGCTGCTGGAAGTGATTGCGATCGCTTCCAGCACTCTCTTAGACAACTGACGTACCAGGTACGTCCATTGTCACTAACTGCAAGTTTTTGCAGGACGTACCTGGTACGTCAGTTGTCATTAAGGGGTTAATCTTCATCCCGGTGATGTCCTGCTCCAAGTGGCTAGAAGTCTTCATCCAGGCGGCCTCTTCAATCTCCATCCAGGCGGCATCGTCTATCTTGATCCCAGAGGCACGGAGCGGGTCCATCCTGAAGACATCCGGGGCGGAGCATTCTCTTCATACGTACACTGAATCTTCAATGCAAGGGACGCCATCCAAGATGGCGTCCCTTCCTATTGACTGAAAAATTTGAATCAGCCAATAGGAATTAGAGCTGCTAAATTCCTATTGGCTGTTCAAATCACCCAATAGGATTTAAGCAGCTCTAATTCTATTGGATGATGAATCATTTTTTGTTAAGCTGTGTTTCCGGAGCTCTCACTCTCCGCTGCTATCTCTAAGCCCCCCCTAACGGAAGTCCTTGTCATATATATTTTTTTGCTTCCAGAAAGGTCTGAAAATCCTGTTTCCTTGAAAATCCTGTTATACCGCTGTTTCCTGTAGTTTGGTATTTAATAGATATGTGCATGGCTAAAAAATTCGGTTCGTTTTTGGTTCGGATCGATTCAGACTTTTCGAATTTCGGTTCGGATCGAATCGAATTCGGCAACATTTGAATGAATTCGTTTCGGATTTATTCGGATTCGAATAAATTCGTTTTGGATTTATTCGGATTCGACTAAATTTGTTTTGGATTTATTCGGATTCGAATAAATTCGGCTGAATTCGGTTCTATTCGGTTCGATTCGGTTCCGAAATTCGGTATGTTTTAGTACACTAACACCCATTTAGTACACTAACACCCATAAACTACCTATGAACCACTAAACCGAGGCCCCTCCACATCGCAAACCCTATAATAAAATTATTCAACCCCTAATCTGCCGACCGGACACCGCCGCCACCTACATTATAGCTATTAACCCCTAATCTGCTGTCCCTAACATCGCCGACCCCTACATTATAGTTATTAACCCCTAATCTGCCCCCCCAACGTCGCCGCAATCTAACTACAAGTATTAACCCCTAATCTGCCGACCGGACATCACCGCCACCTACATTATAGCTATTAACCCCTAATCTGCTGTCCCTAACATCGCCGACCCCTACATTATAGTTATTAACCCCTAATCTGCCCCCCCCAACATCGCCGCAACCTAACTACAAGTATTAACCCCTAATCTGCCGACCGAACATAGCCGCCACTATAATAAATGTATTAACCCCTAAACCGCAGCACTCCCGCCTCGCAAACACTATAATAAATTTTATTAACCCCTAATCTGCCCTCCCTAACATCGCCGCCACCTACCTACAATTATTAACCCCTAATCTCCCGCCCCCAACGTCGCCGCTACTATAATAAGGTTATTAACCCCTAAACCTAAGTCTAACCCTAACCCTAACACCCCCTAACTTAAATATAATTTAAATAAAACGAAATAAATTTACTATAATTAAATAAATGAATCCTATTTAAAACTAAATACTTACCTGTAAAATAAACCCTAAGCTAGCTACAATATAACTAATAGTTACATTGTAGCTCGCTTAGGGCTTATTTTTATTTTACAGGCAAGTTTGTATTTATTTTAACTAGGTACAATAGTTATTAAATAGTTACTACTATAAATAGCTAAAATAAATACAAATTTACCTGTAAAATAAATCCTAACCTAAGTTATAATTACACCTAACACTACACTATCATTAAATTAATTAAATAAATGAATCCTATTTAAAACTAAATACTTACCTGTAAAATAAACCCTAATATAGCCACAATATAACTAATAGTTACATTGTAGCTATTTTAGGATCTATATTAATTTTACAGGCAACTTTGGGCGCGATCCGATATAGATCGTAGTTTGCGGCGCAAGTGAGGTAACCCGCGTCGCCCGCAGTTTCAGCTCGCAACTCGAGCTATCCAATATTCAGCGCCGTCAGATGCTAAACTGGCGTAAGTCTGAAAAACTGACGAGCAGGCAAAATGTGTGCAAATACACATTTTAGTCGTCGCAAGTACTTGCGCCTGTATTTTGTTCACGTAAAGTCTCAATAAAGTGTAGTTTTATGCAAATTAGCCTACGACTCGGAAAAAATAACGCCAGTTCTAAGAGATGCGCCACGTAATGACGAGATTCAAAATTCATACTTAAACCCCTGCGCAGCCGCCATTTCTTTAGTGTGTTTGGTTGGTTCTTGGAGCTATAGCACACTACAGTGAGTAGGAGAAAGTCGTTAGAGTAGAGAGAGAGGCGCATTGCATAATATTTAGTTAGGTCGGATTTGGAGGATTTGATAAGCTTGTACATTTACTGTCACTTTTTTACATATTGCACACATTTTGCATACACACATATACAAAATACACAACACTTTTTTTTGATAACACCTTACACATTTTATTTATCTTTTACAGTTTGAAAGGCTGAGTGTCTGGTTGTGATTGTGTGTGATTGAAGTGGGAGTGAGTGTGAGTGTGTGAGTGTGTGCAGTGTGAGGATGTCAGGGAGAGCTAGGGCTGGGGGGAGGAGGGAAGGGGAGTTGCAGGGAGAGGATTATGGACAGGAGGAGCAGCAGGGTCCCCGTCAGGGAGTGAGCGGAGTGGGGAGATGGAGAGCCAGAAGGGAGGATGGGAGTGGGGTTGCCCCAAGGCCAGGCACACTTAGAAGAGGGATAGAGGGTGCACATGGGGATAGAAGGGGGGAGGAGGGAGAGGATAGGGAGGAACCCACACCAGGGACATCCCAGGGAGGGAGCCAGACGGCCCAGGACGAGGAGCGTATGAGGTGTCCTAATTTCAGTTTTGCAGAAAACCTCGCTCTAGTCCAGGCTGTCCTGGAGAACCATAATGCCCTCTTTGGACAAGAGAAGGGCAAAGGAGTTGCCCGTAGGCGTAAAGATGCTTGGCAGAAGGTGGTGGAGTCCGTCAATGGTGTGTCCCAACAGAGGAGGAATGTGGATGGCCTAAAGAAGAGGTGGAATGATTGTAAGAGGAGAGTCAAGGAGAAGATGGGCCAGGAAGCAATGTCCCAGAGGGCAACAGGAGGTGGGCCTCACTATGAGGCGGAATACAATGAGTGGCAGGAGCTCATTCGTAGGTCCCTGAGCCTCACAGCAGTCCGTGGACTTCCAGGGGCTCGTGACTCAGGGGCTGCAACATTAGCACAGCATGCTGGTGAGTAACATCCCACACACCAGTATTATATGTATTTGAGTTATAACATCCTATATTGTCACACATTCATGTACACAATGAGGATCATGGTATTTTGCTTACTAACAACAAAATATACAATGAGATTTAACATTAAAGGGACATGAAACACAAATAAGTTTATTTCATTATTCAGATAGAGAATACAGTTTTAAACAACATCCCAATTTACTTCTATTATCTATTTTTCGTCATTATTTTCATAATCTTAGTTTATTAAATATCAATGCACATGGGTGAGGCAATCACACGAGGCATTGATGTGCAGCCACCAATCAGCAGCTTATGAGCCTATCTAGAAATGCATTTCAGCTAAGAATATCAAGATAATGAAGCATATTAGCTAATGGAAGTAAATTAAAAGTTTGTTTAAAATTCCATGCTTGGCTAGCTGAATCATGAAAGAATAAATATGGGTTGCATGTCCATTTAATGCTACTTAACACATTGAAAATCATGATATGAGGTGGAATAGTGAAATACTAACATGTCTCAGAGTAACACAGGCCACAAGCCACATGTAGACTTTTCAGTAAATGGACACCATAGTCATCACAACCATAGTGTCACTTAAAGAACACATTTTCTCCATCACTGACATGTACACAGAACTATTGTATGAAGCACATACATGTATACTTTGCATATTAAAACCCATCATATCACAAATCTCAATGTGCACATGCATGTTATAGAGTTTGACATGAGAATGTGGATAGGCCCTAGCATGTACATTGTATGCCCACATGGATAGATATCTGACTGTACTAATCCCTCTCATCATTTGACTCCTCCACAGAACCTCCAGTCACCAGGGTGCCTACGCCCATGAATCCCCCAACACCGGATCAAAGTATATCTCCATCTCAACCACCGGTCCAGAGAGTCCAGCAGGAGTATGCCAGGCATGACATGGGTTGGACTGCCTCAATTGAGAATCCCAATATTATGCCGCCTGCATTACAGGAGGATACCTGGCAGGAGCCCTGGCCGGAGGATTATTCCTTTGGCTTGGAGGGGGAGCCACGCCAGCCCCGAAGGGTAGATGTCTTTACCCCCCCACAAGAATATCATGCCACTCAAGGATTATACCAGCAGGCTGAGTGGATGCACACCAGCAGCCAATGGGACTATCAGTCCATCCGGACATCTGTACCATCGGCAGCAGTTGGAAGAGCTCCACCAACTGAAATTCATCGCCCTGCACCTCCAGCTGAGATTCCGGGGCCTGCACCTCCAGCTCAGATTCCGGTGCCTGCACCTCCAGCTCAGATTCCGGTGCCTGCACCTCCAGCTCAGATTCCGGTGCCTGCACCTCCAGCTCAGATTCCGGTGCCTGCACCTCCAGCTCAGATTCCGGTGCCTGCACCTCCAGCTCAGATTCCGGTGCCTGCAACTCCAGCTCAGATTCCGGGGCCAGCACCTCCAGCTCAGATTCTGGGGCATGCACCCCCAGCTGAGGATCAAGAAATGGAACCAGTGCCTATAGTCCCTGCTGGGGAAGAGCCCATGGATCCACTGAGTTCCGCCATGGGTGAGGAATACATATCCCTACAGAGGAGGCAAACATTGACGTGTGAGAGTCTAATGTCAACCTGTGAAAGAATGCAGAGGGACCAACGCAGGTTCCATAGGAGCCAACAGCGTTTACAAAAGCGATCCATTGAGCTGCAAAGGGACATGGCAGCATCTGTAACAGCTATGGTACAAAACCAATCACAAATGCTGAGAGTCATTTCGGACATGCAAATCCAGAGTGACCACAGATGGAGGGAACAGAACCAACTGTTGGGTGTGTTGGTGGAGCATTTCACCCACCAGCAGGACATTGCCTCAAGCATCTCGTCTGTGACCAGCACTCCTACTGGATCCAAACAACCCAGGAGAGGCAGAAGACCCACTCCAGGCCCCTCATCTAAGAGGCCTAAAAAAAAAAATCTTATTCTATTTCATCACAAATCTTGTCCTCTGTTATTTACCATATAATTGTCATCCACATCCATGTGAGGTGTGTTTTAGTACAGTAATATTGGTAAAACATATAATAATACCTGTGTTGAAATGGACAAAAAAGGTATTATTATAATGTTTCTGACATATTCCTGCTCAATAAACCACATCACATAGTTGTGTCTGAACGGTACATATAGTAATATTCACTTCTAAGATGTAAATCAAGGTTTCTCACATCCAATATAAATTTACACGTTGGTATATATAACTAATAATGTATTTAAAGAAGGTGTGAACATAAGGTATAAATATCCATTATCCTCATTCTTAATGATAGTGAACTAAACATGAATGAAACAAATGAGAAATATACAGTAATTAGGGTTGTTAAAGGGACATGAAAGCAAAATTGTTTCCTTCATGATTTGGAAAGAGAAGACAATTATAAACAACTTAATAATTTGCTTCTATTATTTATGTTGCTTCATTCTATTGATATTCTTTGCTGAAAAGCATATCTAGATATGCTTGGTAGCTGCTGATTACTAGCTGTATATAGATGCCTCCTGCGATTGTTTCACTGTGTGCATTGCTATGTCTTCATTAAAGTATATCTAGAGAATAACTGAAAATAGGTAATTGAAGTAAATTTTAAGGTTTTTACAAATTATATTCTCTATCCTTAATCATGAAAGAATATGTTTGGGTATAGTGTCCCTTTAAGGGAAGGGGGTTGGGATGTAGTAGTTTCACTTACATGCAGTGGAAATCCAAATTTAGAAATTCTGCAAGACATGATATATACACATGCAATGGTTGGTGAGGTACTGTCAAACATCATAATACATGTGAATGTTACGGTTCACTGTACTTATGAATAAGTAACTTACAGGTCAAGTATTCCCGGATGACATAATCCCTCACTTCATTCCCCCTCAGTGTCCCCCTGTCCACATCCTCAGGTACAGGAACCAGCTGCTGCTGCTGCTCTGGGTCAATGTCCCCCAACAAACGTGTGTCCACAGCAATGTTGTGTAAAATAAAGCAAGCATTGACAATGGAACACACTTTGTTGGGGTTATACTGTAGTGCTCCGCCTGTAACATCCAGACACCTGAACCTGGTTTTTAATAGGCCAAAGCTCCTTTCAATGACATTCCTTGTTCTTATGTGTGCCTCCTGGTACCTGAGTTGTGGCTCTGTAATGGGGTGCACCAAGGGGGTTAATAGCCATGGTCTGCAGCCGTATCCTGCGTCACCTGTCATGTAACATATGTGTTTGGATTACTACAGGTACATCATGTGCTTTAAAGGGACACAACATGAATTTCATATAAAAGATAGATTTAATAAAAACATTAAATTTGTGCATTATAAGCAATCTACTTTTATGCCAGTATTAGTCTAGACCAAAAATCTATTTTAAAGGACCAGTCAACACAGTAGATTTTCATTATCCAAAAATGCTAGATAACAAGACAATGCAATAGCACTTAGTCTAATATCAAAGTTATTTTTTATTACAATTTAAAGTGTTATGTATTTTGAAAATCCACCTGTACCATGTGACATCCATCAGCCATTCACAAATGCATACACACTTATTCTTGCACATGGTCAGTAGGAGCTGGTGACTCAAAGATATAAAAGATACAAATACTGTGCACATTTTGTTAATGGAAGTAATTTGGATAGTTTATTAAAATTAAAAGTTCTATCTGAATAATGGAAGTGCAATTTATACTAGACTGTCCATTTAATAAGAGCCTGCAATTGTTAGCAGCTTGATAATTTACTTAGATTAGATCATTTTCTCCATTCTATAGATAACTTTTGATGACAAGCATATTAGATATGCTCAATAGCTGCTGATTGGTGGCTGCACATAGAAGCCTCATATGATTGGCTCATATATGTGAATTTCTATTTTTTTAAAATAAGATATCTAAAGAATAAATACAATGAGATAATAGAAGTGAATTGTAATGCTGTTTAACATTGTATTCTCTATCTGAAACATGAGATTAAAATATGTGTTTAGTGTCCCTTTAGTAGAAATATACAGACAGAATGAAGGTACTCACCAAGCAGCCATCCTCCTGAGAGTGTTTCATTTTCAAACATAATGAATAAGGAGGTCTGGCGCAGGATGTAGGAATCATGTGTACTCCCCGGGAAGCCTGCATACACATGTAAGAATTTCAGATTGGTATCGCAGACCATCTGGCAATTCAATGAGTGAAACCCTTTCCTGTTAATATAGAGGAGTGTCTCCTCATGTGGGGCCACGGTACGCACATGTGTGCAATCAATTGCCCCCATGACATTAGGAATACCCCCCAGTCGATAGAAGCCTTGTTTAAGACGGTTCCATTCCTGGGGGGTACGGGGGAAATTAATGTATTGTTGTGTCTGGTTATCTAGAGCAGTCAGAACCTCCCCTAGAATCCTGGAGAAGGTAGACTGCGCTAGGCCAGACACAAGCCCCTCTGTTGACTGGTATGAGCCAGTTGCCAGGAAGTGTACAACACACAACAGCTTCTGCATACCAGTCAGAGCTCGGTTCCTATACGCTTGAGGGTCAATATCATCCTTCAAGACCTCATATAGGTTAATGAGGCTTGCAGATGTCAAGCGATATTTTTCCCTGACCTCCACTTCTGTCATCCCAAACAGGGTGACCCTAACCCTGTGTACCCTTGGTGCTCTTCCCCTCTGCTGATGCCTTCGTCTTATAGGCCCTGCTGGCCTATGGGCAGCTGCAGCAACAGCAGCATGGGGAGCACCAGGAACAGGGACAACAGCAGGAGGAGCAGGGAGGGCAGCAGCAGCAGCTGGAGCAGGGACAGCTACAGCACCATGACCAGGGACCTCAGCAGCAGGGATACCATCCAAAACAGGGGCTTGTAGGGGTTCCAGCACCCCTTGTGCCCCACGACACTGTCTCACTCTAAATGCAATATACTGCAAGGGAAACATGGTGGCTAATGAGGGTGTGCATTTGCAGGTGTTTTAAGGCTGCAGGTGAGAGGTTGTGCTGTTTGTGATTGGTTTGACACACTTGCAGGGGCAGGAATAATAAATGCTTTTAAGAGGTTAACTATTTGTGAACAAGCTGCTGCTATGTATATTGTTAGGCATGCATTTGTTAGGCCTTCTGAGAGTTACGTTGGTTTCTAAGTCAGTGCAAGGGTTCCTGCACCTTCAATTTGTGGCGAGCTGAGAATGGAGTAGATTTTGTGAAATCTGCGCGCGTAAGTCCTTACGCCGTATATTGGATAGCAAATTGCACGTGTTTTGTATGTCAGTCTATGGGCCAAAAAACTACGGGCGACGCCAGAAATCTACGCGCGTAACTTCTAGCTTACTCCATATATAGGATACCAAACCCGCGCAAATCTTGGCATCGCCGACTTTTGCGGGCGACGATTTTTATCGGATGGACCCCCAGGTATTTATTTTAACTAGGTAAAATAGCTATTAAATAGTTATTGACTATTTAATAGCTACCTAGTTAAAATAATTACAAAATTACCTGTAAAATAAATTCTAACCTAAGTTACAATTCAACCTAACACTACACTATCATTAAATAAATTAATTACAAGTACCTACAATTATCTACAATTAAATAAACTAAACTAAAGTACAAAAAACCCCCCACTAAATTACAAAAAACCCCCACTAAATTGCAAAAAATAAAAAAATATTACAAGAATTTTAAACTAATTACACCTAATCTAAGCCACCTAATAAAATAACAAAGCCCCCCAAAATGAAAAAATACCCTACCCTATACTAAATTACAAAAGTTAACAGCTCTATTCTATCATCAATCGGAATTAAGGTAGGAAAATCTCATTGGCTGTTCCGATCAGCCAATAGAATGTGAGGTCAATCCTATCAGCCAATCGGAATTCAAGGGACGCCATCTTGGATGACGTCACTTAAAGGAACAGTCATTTAGTCGTCGGATCAAGAAAGAAGAGGATGCTCTGCGTCGGATGTATTCAGGATGCTGCCGCTCCGCTCCGGATGGATGAACATAGAAGATGCCGTCTGGATCAAGACTTCTGATGGATGGAGGACCTCTTCTTGCCCTGCTTGGATGAAGACTTCTGCCGGTCTGGATGTCCTCTTCTGCCCCATCGGATGAAGACTTCAGCCCAGCTGGGTGAACACGAATCAAGGTAGGGAGATCTTCAGGGGGGTAGTGTTAGGTTTATTTAAGGGAGGTTTGGGTTAGAGTAGGGGTATGTGGGTGGTGGGTTGTAATGTGGGGGGTATTGTGTTTTTTTTACAGGCAAAAGAGCTGTTTTCTTTGAGGCATGCCCCACAAAAAGCCCTTTTAAGGGCTGGTAAGGTAATAGAGCTGTTAACTTTTGTAATTTAGTATAGGGTAAGGGCATTTTTTTTATTTTGGGGGGCTTTGATATTTTATTAGGGGGCTACGATTAGCTGTAATTAGTTTAAAATTCTTGTAATATTTTTTTATTTTTTGTAATTTAGTGTTTGTTTTTTTTGTACTTTTGTTTAGTTTATTTCATTGTATTTAATTGTAGGTACTTGTAGTTAATTTATTTAATGATAGTGTTGGGTTTAATTCTAACTTAGGTTAGGATTTATTTTACAGGTAATTTTGTAATTATTTTAACTAGGTAGCTATTAAATAGTCAATAACTATTTAATACGTTAAAATAAATACAAAGTTGCCTGTAAAATAAATATAAATCCTAAAATAGCTACAATGTAACTATAAGTCATATTGCAGCTATATTAGGGTTTATTTTACAGGTAAGTATTTAGTTTTAAATAGGATTCATTTATTTAATTAATTTAATGATAGTGTAGTGTTAGGTGTAATTGTAACTTAGGTTAGGATTTATTTTACAGGTAAATTTGTATTTATTTTAGCTAGGTAGTTATTTAATAGTTATTAACTATTTAATAACTATTGTACCTAGTTAAAATAAATACAAAGTTGCCTGTAAAATAAATATAAATCCTAAAATAGCTACATTGTAACTATTAGTTATATTGTAGCTATATTAATAGCTAGTAGGGGGCTTAGATTAGGTGTAATTAGTTTAAAATTCTTGTAATATTTTATTATTTTTGGTAATTTAGTGTTTGTTTTTATTTTGGTACTTTTCTGATGGATGGAAGACCTCTTCTTGCCCCGCTTGGATGAAGACTTCTGCCGGTCTGGATGTCCTATTCTGCCCCATCGGATGAAGACTTCGGCCCGGCTGGGTGAACACGACTCAAGGTAGGGAGATCTTCAGGGGGGTAGTGTTAGGTTTATTTAAGGGGGGTTTGGGTTAGAGTAGGGGTATGTGGGTGGTGGGTTGTAATGTTGGGGGGGGGGTGGTTTTTTTTTACAGGCAAAAGAGCTGTTTTCTTTGGGGCATGCCCTGCAAAAGACCCTTTTAAGGGCTGGTAAGGTAATAGAGCTGTTAACTTTTGTAATTTAGTATAGGGTAGGGCATTTTTTATTTTGGGGGCTTTGTTATTTTATTAGGGGGCTTAGATTAGCTGTAATTAGTTTAAAATTGCCGGTCTGGATGTCCTCTTCTGCCCCATCGGATGAAGACTTTGGCCCGGCTGGGTGAACACGACTCAAGGTAGGGTGATCTTCAGGGGGGTAGTGTTAGGTTTATTTAAGGGGGGTTTGGGTTAGAGTAGGGGTATGTGGGTGGTGGGTTGTAATGTTTGGGGGTGGTATTGTGTTTTTTTTTACAGGCAAAAAAACTGTTTTCTTTGGGGCATGCCCCACAAAAGGCCCTTTTAAGGGCTGGTAAGGTAATAGAGCTGTTAACTTTTGTAATTTAGTATAGGGTAGGGCATTTTTTTATTTTGGGGGCTTTGTTATTTTATTAGGGGGCTTAGATTAGGTGTAATTAGTTTAAAATTCTTGTAATATTTTTTTATTTTTTGTAATTTAGTGTTTGTTTTTTTTGCAATTTAGTGTGGGTTTTTTTGTACTTTAGTTTAGTTTAATTGTAGATAATTGTAGGTACTTGTAGTTAATTAGTTTAATGATAGTGTAGTGTTAGGTTTAATTGTAACTTAGGTTAGGATTTATTTTATAGGTAATTTTGTAATTATTTTAACTAGGTAGCTATTAAATAGTCAATAACTATTTAATAGCTATTGTACCTAGTTAAAATAAATACAAAGTTGCCTGTAAAATAAATATAAATCCTAAAATAGCTACAATGTAACTATTAGTTATATTGCAGCTATATTAGGGTTTATTTTACAGCTAAGTATTTAGTTTGAAATAGGATTCATTTATTTAATTAATTTAATGATAGTGTAGTGTTAGGTGTAATTGTAACTTAGGTTAGGATTTATTTTACAGGTACATTTGTATTTATTTTTAGCTTGGTAGTTATTAAATAGTTATTAACTATTTAATAACTATTGTACCTAGTTAAAATAAATACAAACTTGCCTGTAAAATAAAAATAAACCCTAAGATAGCTACAATGTAACTATTAGTTATATTGTAGCTAGCTTAGGGTTTATTTTACAGGTAAGTATTTAGTTTTAAATAGGATTAATCTATTTAATTATAGTAAATTTATTTCATTTTATTTAAATTATATTTATGTTAGGGGATGTTAGGGTTAGGGTTAGACTTAGGTTTAGGGGTTAATAACCTTATTATAGTAGAGGCGACGTTGGGGGTGGGAGATTAGGGGTTAATAATTGTAGGTAGGTGGCGGCGATGTTAGGGAGGGCAGATTAGGGGTTAATAAAATGTATTATAGTGTTTGGGAGGTGGGAGTGTGGCGGTTTAGGGGTTAATACATTTATTATAGTGGTGGCGATGCCCGGACGGCAGATTAGGGGTTAATACTTGTAGTAAGATTGCGGCGACGTTGGGGGGGCAGATTAGGGGTTAATAACTATAATGTAGGGGTCGGCGATGTTAGGGACAGCAGATTAGGGGTTAATAGCTATAATGTAGGTGGCGGCGATGTCCGGTCGGCAGATTAGGGGTTAATACTTGTAGTTAGGATTGCGGCGATGTTGGGGGGGCAGATTAGGGGTTAATAACTATAATGTAGGGGTCGGCGATGTTAGGGACAGCAGATTAGGGGTTAATAGCTATAATGTAGGTGGCGGCGGTGTCTGGTCGGCAGATTAGGGGTTAATACTTGTAGTTAGATTGGGGCGATGTTGGGGGGGCAGATTAGGGGTTAATAACTATAATGTAGGGGTCGGCGATGTTAGGGACAGCAGATTAGGGGTTAATAGCTATAATGTAGGTGGCGGCGATGTCCGGTCGGCAGATTAGGGGTTAATACTTGTAGTTAGGTTGCAGCAACCTTGGGGGGGGGGCAGATTAGGGGTTAATAACTATAATGTAGGGGTCGGCGATGTTAGGGACAGCAGATTAGGAGTTAATAGCTATAATGTAGGTGGTGGCGATGTCCGGTCGGCAGATTAGGGGTTAATACTTGTAGTTAGGTTTGCGGCGACGTTGGGGGGGGGCAGATTAGGGGTTAATAACTATAATGTAGGGGTCGGCGATGTTAGGGACAGCAGATTAGGGGTTAATAGCTATAATGTAGGTGGCGGCGATATCCGGTCGGCAGATTAGGGGTTAATACTTGTAGTTAGATTGCGGCGACATTGGGGGGGCAGATTAGGGGTTAATGACATTTATTATAGTGTTTGCGAGGCGGGAGTGCGTTGGTTTTAGGGGTTAATACATTTATTATAGTGGCTGCGATATCCGGTCGGCAGATTAGGGGTTAATAAGATAATGCAGGTGTCAGCGATAGCGGGGGCAGCATATTAGGGGTTAATAAGTGTTAGATTAGGGATGTTTAAGACTCGGGGTACATGTTAGGGTGTTAGGTGCAGATTTAGGGGGGTAGTTATCAAGCCATCAACCTCAAATACGCTGGAATTCCGCAGCGTATTTGTGGCGAGGCTGATTCGCCTTAGTTATCAAAGGCTAGATACCAGCAAAAGTAGAATTTTGTGCCGTAAGCTTTGATCCACCAGACTCAGTCCGACACAGATTGATTCTTACGTCACTCCAGATCTTCCGCACACAAGGCACAATCTGACTACTTTTGCTAGTTATCAAAAAACTAGCAGGTACGCTCGGCACTTTTCCGGCCCAGCGTACCTGGTTTTCAATCCGCCGCCCTGGAGGCGGCGTATCCCATAGGAATCAATGGGAGTCTGACCATAGCGAAAGTACAAGTTCGCTGCTGCCAGATATCCCATTGATTTCTATGGGAGCTGTCTACACCTAACACCCTAACATGTACCCCGAGTCTAAACACCCCTAATCTGTCCCCCCCTACACCGCCGCAACTAAATAAAGTTATTACCCCCTAAACCGCCGCTCCCGGTGCCCACCGCAAGCTACTCTATACATATTAACCCCTAAACCGCCGCTCCCTGACCCCGCCGCAACTATAATAAATGTATTAACCCCTAAACCGCCGCTCCCGGACACCGCCGCAACCTACATTATACCTATTAACCCCTATCCTGCCCCTCCTATACCGCCGCCCTCTATAATAAAGTTATTAACCCCTATCCTGCCAATCCCGCACCTCGTCGCAACTAAATAAATAGTTTAACCCCTAAACTGCCGCTCCCGGACCCCGCCACAACCTATATTAAACTTATTAACCCCTAATCTGCCCCCCCTACACCGTCGCCACCTATAATACATTTATTAACCCCTATCCTGCCCCCCCTAACCCCTAAACCTAAGTCTAACTCTAACCCTAACACCCCCCTAATTTAAATATTAATTAAATAAATCTAAATAATATTTCTATTATTAACTAAATTAATCCTATTTAAAACTAAATACTTACCTTTAAAATAAACCCTAATATAGCTACAATATAAATAATAATTATATTGTAGCTATCTTAGGATTTATTGTTATTTTACAGGCAAATTTCAATTTATTTTAACTAGGTACAATAGCTATTAAATAGTTATTAACTATTTAATAGCTACCTAGCTAAAATAAAGAGAAATTAACCTGTAAAATAAAAACTAACCTAAGTTACAATTACACCTAACACTACACTATACTTTAATAAATTATTTATATTTAAAAATAAATACTTACCTGTAAAATAAACCCTAAGATAGCTACAATGTAATTAATAATTACATTGTAGCTATTTTAGGATTTATATTTATTTTACAGGTAACTTTGTATTTATTTTAGCTAGTTAGAATAGTTATTAAATAGTTATTAACTATTTAATAACTACCTAGCTGAAAGAAATGCAAAATTACCTGTAAAATAAATCCTAACCTAAGTTACAATTACACCTAACAATACATTATCATTACATTAATTAAATAAATTAACTAAAAATAACTACAATTTAATACAATTACATAAACTAACTAAAGTACAAAAAATAAAAAAGCTAAGTTATAAAAAATAAAAAAAATAAGTTACAAACATTTTAAAAATATTACAACAATTTTAATTACACCTAATCTAAGCCCCCTAATAAAATAACAAAGCCCCCGAAAATTAAAAAATTCCCTACCCTATTCTACATTAAAAAAGTTCAAAGCTCTTTTACCTTACCAGCCCTTAAAAGGGCCTTTTGTGGGGCATGCCCCAAAGAAAACTGCTCTTTTGCCTGTAAAAGAAAAATACAACCCCCCCCAACATTAAAACCCACCACCCACATACCCCTAATCTAACCCAAACCTCCCTTAAAATAACCTAACACTAATCCCCTGAAGATCATCCTACCTTGAGTCGTCTTCACTCAGCCGAGCCACCAATGGAACTGAAGAGGAGATCCGGAGCGGCAGAAGTGAACCTCCAAGGGGCGCTGAAGAAGTCATCCATCCGATGAAGTGATCTTCAAGGCGGCGCTGAAGAAGTCTTCCATCCGGGCGATGTCATCTTCCAAGCAGCGCTGAAGAAGTCTTCTATCAGGGCGATGTCATCTTTCAAGCGGGGTCTTCAATCTTCTTTATTCAGGATCCATCTTCATTCCGCCAACGCAGAACATCCTTCTTTCCCGACGGACTACCGACGAATGAAGGCTCCTTTAAGGGACATCATCCAAGATGGCGTCCCTTCAATTCTGATTGGCTGATAGGATTCTATCAGCCAATTGGAATTAAGGTAGGAAAAATCTGATTGGCTGATTGAATCAGCCAATCAGATTGAAGTTCAATCCGATTGGCTAATCCAATCAGCCAATCAGATTGAGCTCACATTCTATTGGCTGTTCTGATTTTTCCTACCTTAATTCCGATTGGCTGATAGAATCCTATCAGCCATTCGGAATTGAAGGGACGCCATCTTGGATGACGTCCCTTAAAGGAGCCTTCATTCGTTGGTAGTCCGTCGGGAAAGAAGGATGTTCCGTGTCGGCGGAATGAAGATGGATCCTGATGAAAGAAGATTGAAGACCCCGCTTGGAAGATGACATCGCCCGGATAGAAGACTTCTTCAGCGCTGCTTGGAAGATGACATCGCCCGGATGGAAGACTTCTTCAGCACTGCCTGGAGGATCACTTCATCGGATGGAAGACTTCTTCAGCGCCCCTTGGAGGTTCACTTCTGCCGCTCCAGATCTCCTCTTCAGTTCCATCGGTGGCTCGGCTGAGTGAAGACGACTCAAGGTAGGATGATCATCTTTAGGGGATTAGTGTTAGGTTATTTTAAGGGGGGTTTGGGTTAGATTAGGGGTATGTGGGTGGTGGGTTTTAATGTTGGGGGGGTTGTATTTTTCTTTTACAGGCAAAAGAGCAGTTTTCTTTGGGGCATGCCCCACAAAAGGCCCTTTTAAGGGCTGGTAAGGTAAAAGAGCTTTGAACTTTTTTAATGTAGAATAGGGTAGGGAATTTTTTTATTTTGCGGGGCTTTGTTATTTTATTAGGGGGCTTAGATTAGGTGTAATTAGCTTAAAATTGTTGTAATATTTTTTAAATGTTTGTAACTTATTTTTTTTATTTTTTATAACTTTGCTTTTTTTATTTTTTGTACTTTAGTTAGTTTATGTAATTGTATTTAATTGTAGTTATTTGTAGTTAATTTATTTAATTAATGTAATGATAGTGTAGTGTTAGGTTTAATTGTAACTTAGTTTAGGATTTATTTTACAGGTAATTTTGTATTTCTTTTAGCTAGGTAGTTATTAAATAGTTAATAACTATTTAATAACTATTCTAACTAGCTAAAATAAATACAAAGTTACCTGTAAAAATAAATATAAATCCTAAAATAGCTACAATGTAATTATTAATTACATTGTAGCTATCTTAGGGTTTATTTTACAGGTATTTAGTTTTAAATAGGAATAATCTATATAATGATAGTGTAGTGTTAGGTGTAATTGTAACTTAGGTTAGGATTTATTTTACAGGTAAATTTCAGTTTATTTTAGCTAGGTAAGCAATTAAATAGTTAATAACTATTTAATAGCTATTGTACCTAGTTAAAATAAATTGAAAGTTACCTGTAAAATAAAAATAAATCCTAAGATAGCTACAATATAATTATTATTTATATTGTAGCTATATTAAGGTTTATTTTAAAGGTAAGTATTTAGTTTTAAATAGGATTAATTTAGTTAATAATAGAAATATTATTTAGATTTATTTAATTAATATTTAAGTTAGGGGGGGTGTTAGGGTTAGTGTTAGACTTAAGTTTAGGGGTTAATAAATTTATTACAGTGGCGGTGGTATAGTGGGGGCAGAATAGGGGTTAATAAATGTATTATAAGTGGTTGACACGTTGATAACTACCCCCCTTAGTGTTTCCCCATAGGAAACAATGGGGCTGCGGTGTTAGGTTTTTTTTCAGCCGAAACTCCCCATTGTTTCCCATGGGGAAATGCCGAATTTTACCGAGCTAATTCGGATGTATTCGGAGATACGGCAGCTATTTCGGATTCATTCGGTAGATTTGGAAGTATTTTAATTCGGAAATTCGAATCGATCCGAGTCTCCGAATTTACTGAATTTTCCGAATTTCCGAATAAATCCGAAACGAACCGCACATGTCTAGTATTTAACTAGATTTGGCTGTTGAATTGTGTACTAATTCAAATGTGGTTTTTCTAATTGATTGGAATGGATTAGTTATATGAAGAATTCCATGCTACACCCCTATCATAATCAGTTGAATTTCAATAGGCATGAAATATTGATCTAGACTAATTAATGGCTAGATTATGAGTTGTGCGTTAGGGTAAAAAAAGCAGTGTTAAGAGGTCCTAACGCTGCTTTTTTACGCCCGCTGGTATTACGAGTCTTACAGGTTTAGGGTGACTGCACACTTATTTGGCCATACCGCAAAACGACTTATGTAAACTTCGTAAAGTCTTTTTTCCATGGGACTTCCATAGCACTGATATTACGAGTCTGTCCTGGGAGGCCAAAAAGTGAGCGGTGCAGCCTACCCTGTCAAGATCCCTAACGCATTTAAAAGTCAGTAGTTATGAGTTTTACACTACAAAGCTGTAGCATAAAACTCATAACTAAAGTGCTAAAAAGTACACAAACACCCATAAACTACCTATTAACCCCTAAACCGAGGCCCTCCCGCATTGCAAACACTAAAATAAAAATGTTAACCCCTAATCTGCCGCTCCGGACACCGCCACCACCTACATTATATTTATGAACCCCTAATCTGCTGCCCCCAACATCGCCGACACCTACATTATATTTATTAACCCCTAATCTGCCGCCCCCAATGTTGCCACCACCTACCTACACTTATTAACCCGTAATCTGCCGCTCCCAATGTCACCACCACTATAATAAACATATTAACCCATAAACCGCCGCACTCTCGCCTCGCAAACATTAGTTAAATATTATTAACCCCTAATCTGCTGCCCCCAACATCGCCACCACTATATTAAAGTTATTAACCCTAAACCAAACACCCACTAACTTAAATATAATTTAAATAAGTCTAAATAAAATTACTATCATTAACTAAATTATTCCTATTTAAAACTAAATACTTACCTGTAAAATAAACACTAAACTAGCTACAATATAACTAATAGTTACATTGTAGCTAACTTAGGATTTATTTTAATTTTACAGGCAAGTTTGTATTTATTTAAACTAGGTAGAATAGTTCCAATCAGCCAATAGAATGCAAGCTCAATCCTATTGGCTGATTGGATCAGCCAATAGGATTGAACTTCAATCCTATTGGCTGATTGCATCAGCCAATAGGATTTTTTCTGCCTTAATTCCAATTGGCTGATAGAATTCTGTCAGCCAATCGGAATCTACGGGACGCCATCTTGGATGACGTCACTTAAAGGTACCTTCATTCTGTTTTAGTCGTCGCCAGAAGAGGATGCTCCGCGTCGGATGTCTTGAAGATGGACCAGCTCTGCGCCGGATGGATGAAGATAGAAGATGCCATCTGGATGAAGACTTTTTGCCCGTCTGGAGGACCACTTCTGCCCGGCTTGGATGAAGATTTCTGTCCGTCTGGAGGACCACTTCGTCCGGCTTGGATGAAGACGTTTCCCGGTAAGTCGATCTTCAGGGGGTTAGTGTTTGGTTTTTTTAAGGGTGTATTGTGTGGGTTTTTATTTTTTAGATAAGGTTTGGGCGGCAAAAGAGCTAACTGCCCTTTAAAGGGCAATGCCCATCTAAATGCCCTTTTCAGGGTAATGGGGAGTTTAGAATTTTTTAGATAGTATTTTATTTGGGGGGTTGGTTGTGTGGGTGGTGGGTTTTACTGTTGGGGGGGTTGTTTGTATTTTGTTTTACAGGTAAAAGAGCTGATTACTTTGGGGCAATGCCCCAGAAAAGGCCCTTTTAAGGACTATTGGTAGCTTAGTTTAGGCTAGGGTTTTTTTATTTTGGGGGGGGGCTTTTTTATTTTAATAGGGCTATTAGATTAGGTGTAATTAATTTAAATTTCTGTAATTTGTTTAATATTTTCTGTAATTAAGTGGTGTTTTTTTGTTCTTTAGCTTATGTAATTTAATTTAGGTAATTGTATTTAATTTAGTTAATTTATTTAATTATAGTGTTAGTGTATCTTAGGTTAGGTTTTATTTTACAGGTAAATTTGTATTTATTTTAGCTAGGTAGTTATTAAATAGTTAATAACTATTTAATAACTATTCTACCTAGTTAAAATAAATACAAACTTGCCTGTAAAAATAAACCCTAAGCTAGATACAATATAACTATTATTTATATTGTAGCTAATTTAGGGTTTATTTTATAGGTATTTAGTTTTAAATAGGAATTATTTAGTTAATGATAGGAATATTTATTTAGATTTATTTAAATTATATTTAAGTTAGTGGGTGTTAGGTTTAGGTTAGACTTAGGTTTAGGGGTTAATAACTTTAATATAGTGGCAGCAACATTGGGGGCGGCAAATTAGGGGTTAATATATGTATGTAGGTGTTGGCGATGTTAGGTACGGCAGATTAGCTTTAAATAGGAATAATTTATTTAATAAGAGTTAATTAATTTTGTTAGATTAAAATTATATTTAATTTAGGTGGGTGTTAGTGTTAGGGTTAGACTTAGCTTTAGGGGTTAATACATTTATTAGAATAGCGGTGAGCTCCGGTCGGCAGATTAGGGGTTAATAATTGAAGTTAGGTGTCGGCGATGTTAGGGAGGGCAGATTAGGGGTTAATACTATTTATTATAGTGTTAGTGAGGCCGATTAGGGGTTAATAACTTTATTATAGTAGCGCTCAGGTCCGGTCGGCAGATTAGGGGTTAATAAGTGTAGGCAGGTGGAGGCGACGTTGTGGGGAGCAGATTAGGGGTTAATAAATATAATATAGGGGTCGGCGGTGTTAGGGGCAGCAGATTAGGGGTACATAGAGATAATGTAAGTAGCGGCGGTTTACGGAGCGGCAGATTAGGGGTTAAAAAAATATGCAGGGGTCAGCGATAGCGGGGGCGGCAGAATAGGGGTTAATAAGTGTAAGGTTAGGGGTGTTTAGACTCGGGGTACATGTTAGGGTGTTAGGTGCAGACGTAGGAAGTGTTTACGCATAGCAAACAATGGGGCTTCGTTAAGAGCTGAACGCGGCTTTTTTGCAGGTGTTAGGTTTTTTTTCAGCTCAAACAGCCCCATTGTTTCCTATGGGGGAATCGTGCACGAGCACGTTTTTGAGGCTGGCCGCGTCCGTAAGCAACTCTGGTATCGAGAGTTTAAGTTGCGTTAAAAATGCTCTACGCTCCTTTTCTGGAGCCTAACGCAGCCTTTATGTGGACTCTCAATACCAGAGTTATTTTTATGGTGCGGCCAGAAAAAAGCTGGCGTTAGCTACGCGGGTCCTTACCGACAAAACTCCAAATCTAGCCGAGAGAGAGCAAGGGGTGGGACCACTGTACTGCAAAAAATGGCCCGTGTAAACTGGCTTTAGGACTAGTATCTTATAATTTACTATAATTTTTTTTATAAAATATGATGACAAAATGGAAAAAAAGCACACTTTTTCTAACATTGATCCCCAAAATCTGTTGCACATCTACAACCACCAAAAAATACCCATGATAAATAGTTTCTAAATTTTGTCCTGAGAGAGTGAGCGCAAAAGAGAGAGAAAACACAAAAGAGAGGGTGGAGAGAGCGTAAAAGAGAGGGGGATGATAGAGAGCATAAAAGAGAGGGGAAGAGAGAGCGCAAAAGAGAGGGGGAGAGAGAGCAAAACAGAGGGGGAGACAAAGCAAAAGAGAGGGGTAGAGAGGGAGCAAAAGAGAGGGGGGTGAGAGAAAGCAAAAGAGAGGTGGAGCGAGAGAAAGCGCAAAAGAGAGGGGGAGAGAT
Organism: Bombina bombina; assembly: GCF_027579735.1. Lineage (NCBI taxonomy): Eukaryota > Metazoa > Chordata > Amphibia > Anura > Bombinatoridae > Bombina > Bombina bombina. The sequence continues at coordinate 1,142,949,794 of NC_069502.1, forward strand.
AGCAAAAGAGAGGGGGAAGAGAGAGCAAAAGAGAGGAGGAGAGAGAGAGCAAAACAGAGGTGGAGCGAGAGAGAGCGGGAAAGAGAGGGGGAGAGAGCGCAAAAAAGAGGGGGAGAGAGCACAAAAGAGAGGGGGAGAGAGAGAGAGCAAGGGGTGGGATCACTGTACTGCAAAAAATGGCCCGTGTAAACTGACTTTAGGACTAGTATCTTATAATTTACTATAATTTTTTTTATAAAATATGATGACAAAATGGAAAAAAGCACACTTTTTCTAACAATGATCCCCAAAATCTGTTGCACATCTACAACCACCAAAAAATACCCATGCTAAATAGTTTCTAAATTTTGTCCTGAGAGAGTGAGCGCAAAAGAGAGAGAAAACGCAAAAGAGAGGGTGGAGAGAGCGTAAAAGAGAGGGGGATGATAGAGAGCGTAAAAGAGAGGGGAAGAGAGAGCGCAAAAGAGAGGGGGAGAGAGAGCAAAAAAGAGGGGGAGACAAAGCAAAAGAGAGGGGGAGAGAGGGAGCAAAAGAGAGGGGGGTGAGAGAAAGCAAAAGAGAGGTGGAGCGAGAGAAAGCGCAAAAGAGAGGGGGAGAAAGCACAAAAGAGAGGGGGAGAGATAGCAAAAGAGATGGGGAAGAGAGAGCAAAAGAGAGGGGGAGAGAGAGAGCAAAACAGAGGTGGAGCGAGAGAGAGGGAAAGAGAGGGGGAGAGAGCGCAAAAAAGAGGGGGAGAGAGCACAAAAGAGAGGGGGAGAGAGAGAGAGCAAGGGGTGGGACCACTGTACTGCAAAAAATGGCCCGTGTAAACTGGCTTTAGGACTAGTATTTTATAATTTACTATAATTTTTTTTATAAAATATGATGACAAAATGGAAAAAAGCACACTTTTTCTAACATTGATCCCCAAATCTGTTGCACATCTACAACCACCAAAAAATACCCATGCTAAATAGTTTCTAAATTTTGTCCTGAGTTTAGAAATATATATTTCATGCCACCATTTCACCGCCAAATGCGATCAAATACAAAAAATTGTTCACTTTTTCACAAATTGTGTCACAAAATTGAGGTTTCTCACTGAAATTATTTACAAACAGCTTGTACAATTATGGCACACATTGTTGTAAATGCTTCTCTGGGATCCCCTTTGTTCAGAAATAGCAGACTTATATGGCTTTGGCGTTGTTTTTTGGTAATTAGAAGGCTGCTAAATGCCGCTGCGCACCACACGTGTAATATGCCCAGCAGTGTAGGGGTTAATTAGGGAGCTTGTAGGGAGCTTGTAGGGTTAATTTTAGCTTTAATCTAGTGTAGTAGACAAACCAAAGTATTGATCTAGGCCCATTTTGGAATATTTCATGCCACCATTTCACCGCCAAAAGCGATCAAATAAAAAAAATGGTTTACTTTTTTACAATTTTTTTCACAAACTTTCGGCTAGATTACGAGTTTTGTCGGTAAGGCTGTGCGGTGCTAACGCTCCTTTTTTTTTTCTTACCGCTCACTTTAAACAACGCTGGTATTACGAGTTTTCTGCAAGCCAGCGTTAGCCTCAGAAAAGTGAGCGTTGAGCAAAATTTAGCTCCACATCTCACCTCAATACCAGCGTTGCTTACGGTAGCGGTAAGCTGGCAAAACGTGCTCATGCACGATTTCCCCATAGGAAACAATGGGGCTGAGCGGGATGAAAAAAAACCTAACACCTGCAAAAAAGCAGCGTTCAGCTCCTAACGCAGCCCCATTGTTTCCTATGGGGAAATAAAAGTTTTGCCTGCACCTAACATCCTAACATGAACCCCGAGTCTAAACAGTGAAACACCCCTAATCTTACACTTATTAACCCCAAATCTGCCGCCCCCGCTATTGCTGACACCTACATTATATTATTAACCCCTAATCTGCCGCTCCAGACACCGCCGCCACCTACATTATACTTATGAACCCCTAATCTACTGCCCCCAACATCGCCGACACCTACATTATATTTATTAATCCCTAATCTGCCCCCCCAATGTCACCACAACTATATTAAATTTATTAACCCCTAATCTTCCGACCCCAATGTCGCCGCTACTATATTAAATTTATTAACCCCTAAACCTAAGTCTAACCCTAAGTCTAACCCCCCTAACTTAAATATAATTTAAATTAAATTAAATAAATCAGCCAATGCAGTCAGCCAATGTAGTCAGCCAATAGATTACAAGATCAATCCTATTGGCTGATTGCATCAGCCAATAGGATTTTTCCTACCTTAATTCCGATTGGCTGATAGGATTCTATCAGCCAATCGGAATTGAAGGGACGCCATCTTGGATGACGTCACTTAAAGGAACCTTCATTCAGTCGTTGGATCAAGAAGAAAGAGGATGCTCTGCGTCGGATGTATTCAAGATGGACCCGCTCCGGATGGAAGAAGATAGAAGATGCCGCCTGGATGAAGAGTTCTGCTGGTCTGGATGAAGACTTCTGCCCGGATTGGATGAAGACTTCTGCCCCTCTGGAATTCCACTTGTGCCCGGCTGGGTGAAGATGGCTCAAGGTAGGGTGATCTTCAAGGGGGTAGTATTAGGTTTTTTTAAGGGGGGATTGGGTGGGTTTTAGAGTAGGGTTGGGTGTGTGGGTGGTGGGTTTTAATGTGGGGGTATTGTCTTTTTTTTTTACAGGTGAAAGAGCTAATTACTTTGGGGCAATACCCTGCAAAGGGCCCTTTTAAGGGCTATTTGTGATTTAGTAAAGGGTAGGAAATTTTATTATTTTGGGGATCTTTTTAATTTTATTAGGGGGATTAGATTTGGTGTAATTAGTTTAAAATTCTTGTAATTCTTTTTTTTTCCTGTAATTTAGTGTTTGTTTTTTTCGTAATTTAGTTTATTTAATTTAATTGTAATTAATTGTAGGTAGTTTAGGTAATTAGTTTAATTATAGTGTAATGTTAGGTATAATTGTAACTTAGGTTAGGGTTTATTTTACAGGTTATTTTGAACTTATTTTAGCTAGGTAGTTATTAAATAGTTAATAACTATTTAATAACTATTGTACCTAGTTAAAATAAATACAAAGTTGCCTGTAAAATAAATATAAATCCTAAACTTGCTACAATGTAACTATTAGTTATATTTTAGCTAACTTAGAGTTTATTTTATCGGTAAGTATTTAGTTTTAAATATGATTGATTTATTTAATTATGTTAAATTTATTTCGTTTAATTTAAATTATATTTAAGTTAGGGGGGTTAGGATTAGGGTTAGACATAGGTTTAGGGGTTAATAAATTTAATATAGTAGCGGCGACATTGGGGGCGGCAGATTAGGGGTTAATAAATGTAAGTAGGTGTCGGCGATGCTAGGGACGGCAGATTAGGGGTTAATAAAATGTAACTTGTGTTTGCGAGGCGGGAGTGCGGAGGTTTAGGGGTTAATACATTTATTAAAGTGGCGGCGATGTTCGGTCGGCAGATTAGGGGTTAAACATTTAAGTTAACTGTTTGCGATGTGGGGGGGGCTCGGTTTAGGGGTTAATAGGTAGTTTATGGGTGTTAGTGTACTTTTAGCACTTTAGTTAAGAGCTTTATGTTCCGGCGTTAGCCCATAAAACTCTTAACTACTGACTTTTAAATGCGGTAGGAGTCTGGACAGGAGAGGGTCTACCGCTCACTTTTCCAGGCGATCGTAATACTGGCGTTAGGCAAATCCCATTAAAAAGATAGGATAAGCAATTGACATAGGGGGATATGCTAAAATCGCTCCTGGGGTCCGGCATGCACATTGCACACACAGGAACTGGATGCCAGGTAGTGATGGGCCTCCCACCCACCTCCCTGCTAAGCTCCCACCAACCAATGATTGGCACCATCACTACCAGTGCAGAGAGGGCCAAAGAGTGGCTCTCTCTGCATCGGATGGTTGAAAAAGGGTATTTCAGATGCCTCAATATCGAGGCATCACTGATATACCCTGAGAGCTGCTGGAAGCGATTGCAATCGCTTCCAGCACTCAATTAGACCAAGGACGTGCCAGGTACGTCCATTGTCACTAACTGACAGTACCTTGCACTTCCTTGGTCGTTAAGGGGTTAATAGTATTGGGTCTCCTATTTGAGCTGTTATCAAATCTAATTTTTTCCTCTGATTTTTATTTCAGTTTGAAATCAATTTTTCTCATAATGAGACCAATAACAATTTACAAAAAAGATTATCTAACAGTTTTAAGCAGAAAAAAAAACATTTCAATTCTATGGGCTCTATTCTATGGGCGGATGCTGCTTTGGAATCCCATAGTTTCAGGCTTGCCTGAGACAGAAGTTAAGAAGCAGCGGTCATAAGAAATCATACCGATTTGACCCGATTGGGATGATTGACGGTCTCTGCTAGCAGCCGATTGGCTGACAGTGAGTAGGAGGTGGCATTGCACAAGCCTTTCATTGGAATGCTGTTGACATTTAGCGATGTTGAGTGGTCATGATTCATTATAGCGACTTATGTCTGCTCTACATATTGTAAATCTACCCATGGCTATTTTTGCAGATACATCTTTAGATAGCTTTTCTAAAGGATTGTGAACTACCCCAATGGAGGTTAATTCATTTTTATGAACATATTTAAATATACTTATGAATTTATAGCACTAATTTATTTTGAGTGGTGTTCTGTTAATAGAAGTTTTGTTAATACTAAAAAGAAGGGTTAAGGTATCAGTTTAAGCTCACCATAACTGTGGGAATCACTTCCTGCATAAGAACCCAAGCTATTAAACAACATTCCCCAAACCATGAGTTTATTATATTACTGTAAATGTCAGATATGGGCCAGCCCACTTTGACAGCACTATGCGATTTTAAAGCCAAATGATTATGGCCCAAGAGAAAAGGGGAAAAGAAAGCAATAATGTGGTATGCCTAGCGTCCAGAAATGTTTTCATTTTATATATTTTCACTTAGGAAAAATGTATTTGATCCAACAGTCTTTAATGTCATTATTACATTATAGAAAAAAATGTCATAAACTTATAAGGGCTTAATATATGAAAATGAATTGTATTTTAATGGGACGGTAAAGTCAAAATTAAACTTAAATGGATTGGATAGAGCATGACATTGAATACTTTCAAATTTTCTAATTTACATCCATTATTTATTTACTTAGTTTTCTTGGTATCCTTTGTTAAAAAGTAATACTAGGCGAGCACAGAAGCAAACTAGATAAGGATGTCCCAGGTATTCTATGACTTTACTATTGTATCACTAAATAAAAGTCAATTGAGATTCATGATTGTGGATAGTGTACCTCCCTTTAGAAGAGGTGGAGATTGACAAAAATTATTGTTAAAAAAGAGGCACATTGGATCAGAAAATTGGATACACTGTCTCCAAGGTGTTTGAATCATGATATCCCTTGGTAACACTTTATCTAATAGTATAGAATTGTAGATGATCCACAAATATTTGTGTTTATGGTTTTACATACAGATTGATACTTAATGATTTGACTGTGCCTCTTATAATCTATTGATTTGATTGTGTCTCTCTTAATCTTGTTTTTTTTGTCACATAAGTGTTCTTATATATACAGTAGATTTACTTTTGTCCACCTTATATAATAACATGTATAAGTGGTGTGAAAATATGATTGAAGTTTAAATATTATTTGGTCCCTTTACCTGGTGCGGGTGTACACTTGTTGAATAAGCACATTTGTTGATGATAACATGCATATACGAATGGGTTAAGAAGACACCCAAACATTATTTATTTGGGATACGCAATATGCTAGTAATCTTTGCTATTCCACCTTAATGAGAAGTGTTATGAATGGAGGTGAAGTGAATGTTCTTACCAACGAGCGAGAAGCTCATGACTATTTCAAGGAGCTATTGTATCATTAGATTGTACTCCTTAAAAAAGGGTGGGTTTCCAAAATGTGCATTAGAGGGTTTTTTTTTTACCAACAACATCATGAAACACCTGGGGATGTTGTGTACTTAATGTTGCTGTGTGAGTAAGAATATCAGTTACATTAAGTCACAATACGGCTACTGTTTATATGTTCAAAGTGACAATTACTACACTGGTACTATATATATCTTAAAGAGACAGAGGCTGTTCACATAGATACCAGTGTGAAATTGTGCATCCCTTGTATTATATATTCTGGATAGAGATTATATAATTTTGCTAATGGATTAATCTGACTATCCTGATATTATAGGGTGAATAACAGTGAGGACTCATGGCCCCCCTTGAGACACCTTGGGGGCCTTTGATTTTTTTTTTGATTTTTTTTTTTTTAAACAAGCTTTATTAAATCAAAAAGTATCAAGAGAACAATACAAAGCAATGACAATATAATAAGAAAAATCAAAAAAACAAAAAACAAAACAAATGGCAAATACTGCCAACAATCCAGCAGCTTCGTTGTGTACAAAGTTATATGAAATTAAGTCTATTGAACAAGTGATAGATTTAAGTTCTATTAAAAGCTTGACTTTTGATGGGTTTTTTTTAAACAAAAAGTGTGTAGATTAATTATGTGAGGTGTTAATTGTTAAATATTAAAGGGGGCATCCTTCCAGGCTGCCAAGATCAACTTATGCGTATCAATTTGGTGAATTTTGAAGTAGTGGAATCTCTCAAGAGTGAGTAGGTCATCAACCGAGGAGAGCCATTCTTCGACTGTTGGGATATTCCCAGACTTCCATTATCTGGGAATGTTTTTTTGCTTCTGTGATCATGATCAGTAGTAAGGCCTACACATATGCTTCTTGTATTTTAGGGAGGTGGAGAAAAATAATTGTTTTGGGTGCATTTGCAATTGTGGTCTGTAATTTAGCAGACATAAGGCCCAAGACCTTTGCCCAAAATTCTTTGATTTTTGGACAGGACCACCAAATATGGAAAAGTGTACCGTTATCTCCACATCCCCTCCAACACAGAGGGTTCACAGAAGGGAAGCATGTATGTAATCTTGTTGGTGTGAGATACCATCTGCACAATAATTTGAGTTGTATCTCCTGAACAGTAGCAGAGATTGATGATCGCTTTATCAATTTAAAAGACCTATGCCAGGCTTCTTGGTCAATGTCAGTATTGAGATATTTGTTCCAAGCAATGGTGTATGTTGGGAGTTGAGTGTTTGGAGGTAGAATAAAACTTTGTATATTAGGGAAATTAGTTGTTTCAGTAGGTTAGTCGTTGTGCATAAATATTCAAATGGGGTAAGTTCCCTTGAGAAACTCTCCTTGTGGCTATGATGTGACAAGAAATGTGAAAGTTGGTGATATCTCAACCATGAAGAAAATATGGCGTCATTTATTTCAGCCATGTGTTGTTGTGAACATAACTCCCCATTATCAGTCGTGTAGTATAAAGATCCAGTTCTTAAACTATACGGTTTAAACTTGCTTGTTCCTAACTTGTGATTAGGTAGTTCTGGGTTTTCAAACATGGGTAGTAAAGGTGAGTATGTAAAAGAAAGGTGCGTGCTTGTGGACACTAACTTGTCCCATTCGTGTAATATTTCTGTAGACATAGTGTATTTGTTTAGAATTTTAGGGCGCGATGTACGTGGAATCAAGGCCAGTGTTCCTACATTATTGAGTTTAAATATTTGCCCATCTAACCACACCCATGCTTTATGTGTACTATTGTGGGACCATTCCACTAAACGTTGTAAGAGTATTGCGCTTCTATAAGCAGATAAGTCAGGAAAACCCAATCTCCCTCTATCCCATGGTAAGTACAATGTTTTTCTTGGCCCACGTGGTTTTGTGCCTTTCCAAATAAATTGCCCTAGAGATTTTTGTAAAAAGGGTAAGAGTTCTCTAGGCAGGGAGATCGGAACCGTTTGAAGAATATATGGTATACGTGGTAGGACATTCATCTTAATTACTCCTATCTTACCTAGCCAAGAGAGAGGTTTATTATTCCATGACGAGAGATCTCTAACTATGGCTTCTTTTAGTTTTAGAAAGTTATTTTTAAATAGATCCTGATTGTTCGCTGTTATATAGATCCCTAAGTATTTTAAAGGTGATGTGGTAATGGGAACTGCGATCTTCCTGTAGTAATTGTATATGCTCAGAAGGTGCATTAATATTTAAAAGCTCAGATTTCGTGAGGGTGAGGGGAAAGTTAGACATGTTGCCGTATACCTTGATTTCTCTTAAGAGTTCAGGGAAAAATGTATCTATATTCGTGAGAGTGTAGAGTATATCATCTGCATATAACGCTTGCTTATACTCAGAAAACACTATTCTAATTCCAGTAATATTGTGGTTGTTCCTAATTTTCTGAGCTAAGGCTTCAATAGATAGGGCAAATAAAAGGGGAGATAATGGGCATCCCTGTCTAGTACCATTTGTTATGTTAAATGTGTTTGGGAGGGTAGCGTTAATTCAAACTCACACATTTGGGTTGTTGAAATGTGGTACTGTCACTCTATAATAATTTTACAATGGAAAGTTGTTTAAAATTGTATGTTAAATCACAATCATGAATGTTGAATGTCCTTTTCATTTTATGCAAACATGGTTGTAACTACAGGGGTCTCTGAGGTCTTAATTAATGATGGGCCCACACCTCTGTGCGCCCCCCACCGCAAAACAGGCTCATAGTTTAAGGAAAGTGCATGGATTTGCCTTTGAAATATGGGGCAGGGTTTCTAAGATGGCCACCACAATGTTGCTGTTCAGAAAAACCTGACACCATATTTATACAGAAAGATTATGCATATTCTCTGACACAGGCTAACCAAGAAAGAAGGAGGACTTACTATCATAAAGAAGAAGATACTCAAAAGCTCAGCTCACTTCTGCTGATTGAAAACAGTCACAAAGGATGCTGTTGAAATTTGGGCCCGCAGCCGCCTTTGACCTGGGACCCAGTAAGGTCTAGTTGTGCCCCTGTTTACAAAATATATGTACATCATTGTACAGAGCTTAAACAATATTATATTTTTATTATGCCAGGTGATTTACTGGTACCATCTCTAAAATAAAAGTGTTAACAATGTTATCTTTGTATGCTACTTAAATGTCCTGTATTGGTAGAGAGACTGTTTAGCATAGTAGAGCTTTGGTTGAGATTCTGTATTATTTTAAAAAAATAAGAGTATAAATGTCTGCCTCAGGCAGATTTACTTGTAACTTCTGTAATGGGAGTAAATGGCTATGATAAAGTCTTTATTTTAGTCAAAATAAGTCATCTCTATTTAATGCAAAGTGTTGAGTTCATTTAATGTTAGTTTGAGTGAGCTATAAGCTAGAATTGTTAGGTTTTTATTATTTCAAATGGCTGTCCAGTAAAATATATGAAAAATAGAGACTTAACTGATTGGCGGCCAGATTACGAGTTTTGCGTTATGAGTGGCTCGGTAATAACTTGCAAGTTATTTCTACTGCTCACTTTTAATAGTGCTGCTATTACAGGTTTTCCAAAAACCTGCATTTGTGGGCAATATGGCAGCATTGAGCTGCAAACCGCACACAAATACCAGCGCTGCTTTGAGCTGGTTTAGACATCAATGGGGAGAGCCGGCTACAAAAAAAAGCCTAACACCTGCAATAAAGGAGCGCAAAGCTCCGTAACAAAGCCCCATTGATTCCTATGGGAAAAGAAAATTTATGTTTAAACCTAACACCCTAACATAAACCTCCAGTCTAAACACCCCTAATCTGCCACCCCCGACATTGCCGACACCTACATTACACTTATTAACCCCTAATCTGCTGCCCCCGACATCGCAGACACCTACATTACACTTATTAACCCCTAATCTGCTGCCCCCAATGTCGTCGCCACCTACCTACACTCATTAACCCCTAATCTGCTGCCCCCAACGTCTCTGCCGCCACTATACTAAAGTGATTAACCCCTAAACCTCTGGCCTCCCACATCACTAACACTAAATAAATATATTAACCCCTAAATCTAACCCTAAGTCTAACCCTAACCCTAACATCCCTAACTTTAATACAATTAAAATAAATCTAAATAAAAATTACTATTAATACCTAAATATCTACTATTTAAAACTAAATACTTACCTTTAAAATAAACCCTAAGCTAGCTACAATATAACTAATAGTTACATTGTAGCTATCGTAGGTTTCATTTTTATTTCACAGCTAAGTTTGTATGTATTTTAACTAGGTAGACTAGTTAGTAAATAGTTATTAACTATTTACTAACTACCTAGTTAAAATAAACACAACTTTACCTGTAAAATAAAACCTAACCTGCCTCACACTAACAACTAACATTACACTAAAATTAAATAAATTACATAAATTAAATACAATTAACTAAATTACAAAAAAATAAACACTAAATTACACAAAATAAAAAAGAAATGATCAAATATTTAAACTAATTACATCTAATCTAATAGCCCTATCAAAATAAAAAAGCCCCCCCCAAAATAAAAAAACCCTAGCCTAAACTAAACTGCCAATAGCCCTTAATAGGGCCTTTTGCGGGGCATTGCCCCAAAGAAATCAGCTCTTTTACCTGTAAAAAAAAATTCAAAGACCCCCAACAGTAAAACCCACCACCCACACAACCAAACCCCCCAAATAAAATCCTATCTAAAAAACCTAAGCTCCCCATTGCCCTGAAAAGGGCATTTGGATGGACATTGCCCTTAAAAGGGCATTTAGCTCTTTTTCGTTGCCCAAAGTCCCTAATCTAAAAATAAAACCCACCCAATAAACCCTTAAAAATACCTAACACTAACCCCCAAAGATCCACTTACAGTTTTTTAAGACCGGACATCCATCCTCATCCAGCCGGGTGAAGTCTTCCTCCAAGCGGCAAGAAGTCCTCAACGAAGCCGGGAGAAGTCTTCATACAAGCAGCAAGAAGTCGTCCTCCAGGTGGGCAGAAGTCTTCATCTAGACGGCATCTTCTATCTTCATCCTTCCGACGTGGAGCGGCTCCATCTTTAAGACATCCGGCATTGAGCATCCTCTTCATATGGTCCCAGCTGTACACTGAAGGTTCCCTTTAAGGGACGTCATCCAAGATGGCATCCCTTGAATTCCGGTTGGCTGATAGAATTCTATCAGCCAATCGGAATTGAAGGGTAAAAAATCCTATTGGCTGATGCAATCAGTCAATAGGATAGAGCTTCAATCCTATTGGCTGATCCAATCAGCCAATTGGATTGAGCTTGTATTCTATTTGCTGATAGGAACAGCCAATAGAATGCAAGCTCAATCCTATTGGCTGATTGCCTCAGCCAACAGGATTTTTTACCCTTTAATTCCAATTGGCTGATAGAATTCTATCAGCCAAAAGGAATTCAAGGGACGCCATTTTGGATGACGTCCCTTAAAGGGAACCTTCAGTGTATGGCTGGGACCGTATGAAGAGGTTGCTCCCCGCTGGATGTCTTGAAGATGGAGCCGCTCCGCGTCGGAAGAATGAAGATAGAAGATGCCATCTGGATGAAGACTTCTGCCCGCCTGGAGGACGACTTCTTGCCGCTTGGATGAAGACTTCTCCCGGTTTAGTTGAGGACTTCTTGCCGCTTGGATGAAGACTTCCTGCTGGATGAGGATGGATGTCCGGTCTTCAAAAACTGTAAGTGGATCTTCGGGGGTTAGTGTTAGTTTTTTTTAAGGGTTTATTGGGTGGGTTTTATTTTTAGAATAGGGACTTTGGGCAACAAAAAAGAGCTAAATGCCCTTTTAAGGGCAATGCCCATCCAAATGCCCTTTTCAGGGCAATGGGGAGCTTAGGTTTTTTAGATATGATTTTATTTGGGGGGTTTGGTTGTGTGGGTGGTGGGTTTTACTGGTGGAGGGTTGTTTGTATTTTTTTTTACAGGTAAAAGAGCTGATTTATTTGGGGCAATGCCCCACAAAAGGCCCTTTTAAGGGCTATTGGCAGTTTAGTTTAGGCTAGGGCTTTTTTATTTGGGGGGGGGGCTTTTTTATTTTGATAGGGCTATTAGATTAGGTTTAAATAGTTTAAATATTTGATCATTTCTTTTTTATTTTGTGTAATTTAGTGTTTATTTTTTTTTGTAATTTAGTTAATTGTATTTAATTAATGTAATTTATTTAATTTTAGTGTAATGTTAGGTGTTAGTGTGAGGCAGGTTAGGTTTTATTTTACAGGTAACTTTGTATTTATTTTAACTAGGTAGTTAGCAAATAGTTAATAACTATTTGCTAACTAGTCTACCTAGTTAAAATAAATACAAACTTAGCTGTGAATAAGTGTTAATAAGTGTATGTAGGTGGCAACGACATTTGGGGCAACAGATTAGGGGTTAATAATATTTAACTAATGTTTGCGATGCGGGAGTGCGGTGGTTTAGGGGTTAATATGTTTATTATAGTGGTGGCGATGTCTGGAGTGGCAGATTAGGGGTTAATAATTTTATTTTAGTGTTTGCGATGCGGGAGGGCCTCAATTTAGGGGTTAATAGGCAGTTTATGGGTGTTAGTGTACTTTGTAACACTTTAGTTATGAGTTTTATGCTACAGCTTTGTAGCGTAAAACCCATAACTACTGACTTTAGATGGAGGTACGAATCTTGTCGGTATAGGCTGTACCGCTCACTTTTTGGCCTCCCAGGCAAAATTCGTAATACTGGTGCTATGGAAGTCCCATTGAAAAAGGACTTATGAAAAGGTGAGGTAGTTACGTTGCGTTACGGCCAAAAAAGTGTGCGGTACAGCTATACCTACAAGACTTGTAATAGCAGCAGTAGTGAAAAAGCAGCGTTATGAGTCATAACGCAATACTCGTAATCTAGCCAAGTGTTTGTTCTGGGTCCTTATTAGGACACATAGCTCTCACAATCTATAGGGCCATAGCTCTGTTCTGAGATCTGTAGTTATTTAGTTAACTATGATTCAAAAAGTCTGTTCTAAAGTCCATTGTGGACATAACCCTGACAAAAGCTAAAGGGTTGTCTGGTATTATAAGAGGTCTGATCAAGATCTCGCTTTCTAATTTTCTCCAGTCAACCACTGGTTTTCTAGTATTTTTGGGAAGAACAGCTGGCATCCCCACTGACCACAACTTGCAGGCAAAACAATAATTTTTACATTAATGTTTTAACGGTAGTATAACATCTGTAATCATTTATAGAAAGTATGAAATGTATTAAGTTTACTTATTTTTCAAAAGCAAATAGGAATATATTGAACTGAAATTGTATATAAGAGAAGATATATAGGTAATCTGTTATTTTCAGTTTATCATTTAATCCTTTCACTGCTAAGCCTTTTTTCACTCCATTGCTAAGACCGATTTTGAGATTTTTTTGCTACCCACATTTAAACCCTATTGTAAGTTATATTTTCAGTGAGTGGCCCACAGAAATTATATATTGCTATTTTCAGCAGGCTTAGTAGATTCACAATATAACATTATTATATTTAATATTCATATTTTAATGCAGATTGGTAGAGGTGTGTATGATAATGTGTTCCCTCAGGTGCTGGGCTGGTCTCTCATAGGTGAACAATGGCAGATGGTGGGTAGAAATGGATTCATTTCTACCCACCATCTGCCATTGTTCACCTATGAGAGACCAGCCCAGCACCTGAGGGAACACATTATCATACAAATATCAAGATACCTTGAGTTTGGGTGAGCTGCCACACCTCTACCAATCTGCAGCCTGCTTCTACAAGCACATTGGTGTGCTCTGGTAATATGTGAGTACCCTCCACATTAAGGAATCTGTTGTGGTTGTACCATTAATAGTCTGCACATGTGGTGCCCGTATTTCTTGTCTCCCTTATAGCACCACCATCTTACGCCAAGAGCGCCTTCAAGTGGGTGAGCTGTCACACCTTTCTAATTCTGCAGCCCGCCCCTACCAGCACATAAGTGTGCTCTCCAAATTTGTGAGTACCCATTTGGCAATAGTTCTGTGACTCGTTGTTAATTAATAGATGATACCACACATGAGGCGCCCCTCCATTCTGTTTTATCTTATATAGTACCACCAGGATAAAATATGACAGTTAGTGTGACATGGGTTAGCATGGAAGGGGATAGATCTGGTGCAGGAAGGTAGATTTGGGTGTCATCAGTATACAAATGATATTGAAACTAGTAGGACTTTATTAAGGAACCTAAGGAAGATGTACTGTATATATTGAGAAGAGAAGAGGACCAGGAGCAGAGCCTTCTGGTACTCTAACAGAAAGTGGTGGATGGGCAGATGATGCTCCAGAGAAGGCTACACTAATGGTACAGTTGGACAGGTAGGAAGAGAACCATGAGAGGGCTGTGTCAAAAATGCCGAAGGATTGGAAGGTTTGGAGCAAGAGAGGGTGGTCAACAGTATAAAAGGCTTTAGACTGATCGAGAAGGATTAACAGAGAGAAGAGGCTTGTAAGTAGGTCATTAGTAACCTAAATAATTGCAATGGATCAAGAAGGGAGTTTAATATGAGGAAGTGGATATACATGTATAAACTAGCCTTTTGAGAAGTTGAGAGGCAAAGGGGAGTAGGGAAATAGGGCTGCAATTGGAAGGGGAGGTTGGATCAAGAGAAGGTTTTTTGAGGATAGGTGTAACTAGTGCAAGTTTAAGGGATGATTGAAATATACCAGTACTGAGGGAGAGATTGAAAATATGTGTGAGGATTGGAGTAAAAATAGGAGAGAGGGGATGGATTGTGGGAACAATAGTGAGGTGAGAGAAAGATATAAGGGCAGAAACTTCATCATCAGTAACATGGGCAAAAGAGCTGAATTTGTGGCTTAGATTAGGGGGTGTTTTTTGGGGGGCTTTTTATTTTCATAGTGATTAGGTTTATTTTTTTATTTTTGATAATGTGGTTTATTATTTTCTGTAATGTTAGCCTTTTTTTATTTTGTGTAATTTTAGATTAATTTGATGTAATCTTAGGTTGTTGTTTTTTTAAAGCACTGTTAGGATTTTTTATTTTAATTGTAATGTAGTATTTTATTATTTTATGTAATTAAGGGGTTCATTTAGAGGGTGTTAGGTTAGGGGGCTTAGTCATAAAATTAGTTATTTGCGTTGTGGGGGTTGGCGGTTTAGGAGTTATTAGGTAAATTAGGTTTAATGCATTGTGGGGGGTTGGCAGATTAGGGATTAATATGCTAATTAAGTTTATTGCGTTGTTGGTGGATGGCGGTTTAGGGGTTAATAAATAAATGTTTAATTTGCAATGTGGGGGAATGGCGGATTAGGGGTTAATAGATGTGTTAGGTAGTTTGTGATGTTTGGGTTGGCAGATTTAGGAGTTAATAATTTTATTGGTTATTTTGTTGGTTTTTTTCTTCTAAATACTTTGTGCGGGCGATTAGTTTTTTTTTTAATACTTATTGCGGGCGGTTAGTTTTTTTTTTTAATACTTATTGCGGGCGGTTAGGTTTTTTTTTAATACTTATTGCGGGTGGTTAGGGTTTTCTTTTAATACTTATGTCACCTCGCGTTTGCATTGCACGAAAGCTTTGCACTCACAAGAGCACGCTTCCATAGACTCCAATGGGAGCCTCGTTCTCATGTTGTGAGACATTGCATGAGAACCTAGCACAGCAAAGGGGGTAAGTCAAGCAGCGATGGGCAGCAAATTTAAATATACTGTATATGTACATGAAAATATACACATATTAACACACACATACATATATATAAGAAAAGAAATCCAAAGGATGCACTTGCCATGTTTGAAAGCATTTAATTTGTGAGTAAACGTTTTCGGGGAGTAACCCCCGTCTTCAGACTGCCCTCTGTGCAGTTAGAAAACATAGGGGAGTCTGAAGACGGGGGTTACTCCCCGGAAACGTTTACTCACAAATTAAATACTTTTAAACACGGAGAGTGCATGCTTTAGATTTCTTTTCTTATTCAAAAACACTGGATGGCACCCCGCACTTCTAAGAGAGGAAGAGAGACTGCTGGTATTTTGGAACTATATATATATATATATATATATATATATATATATATATATATATATCGCAAAAAGGAAGGCACTCGCCGGGTTTAATAAGGATGAAGTTTTATTCCTTATGAAGTAACGTTTCAGAGTTTTACCTCCGTTTTCAAACTGAACAGTCAGTTTGAAAACTGAGGTAAAACTCTGAAACGTTACTTCATAAGGAATAAAACTTTATCCTTATTAAACCCGGCGAGTGCCTTCCTTTTTGCGATATGTTAGATCTGTGAATTATGCAGGATTTCTTTGATGTGCACCCCGGTGTATCAAAGGTTACCGTGAGTACTAGGCCATGCTATAAAGACTATATATATATATATACTGTATATATATATATATATATATATATATATATATATATATGTATATAAGCATATACATACCTGTACATATTTATAGAGAACACACAGTTCCCATAGACCGCAATATAAAGGCTTTTTTTAGTGCCGTTTTTTTGTAACAACCCTACACCCACTAACTTTAACCCCATAAAACTGCTTCCTACTTTAAAAAAAAAAAAAAAAAATTAAAGATGCCATTCTTTCTTTTTTTATTTTATATAGAAACATAAACTAACGTTTTGAGGCAATTGGAGCACTTTTTGAAAATTAATCAGAGATCTGATTTCTGTTTAATTTTCGGAGCACTAATTAGTGAACTTACTGTAGCAATAACCAGCCACTTGTACTGCACTTTCCCATTTACGGCATGCAATAAATTAGCGCTCCACTTGTAATCTAGCCCTTAATCTTTGACTTATAATGACTGAATGCACATGCTCATTTTTATATTGGTTCATTCCTATTGAAATGTTGCTTTCCCAACAGTAATAATCAGAACATTGAAGTGCTTCAAGTTTTAGATATGTTTTAGGGTTAGAAATAGGGACAGGTTTAATGTTTGTATTTTATCTGTATACAAAAATAAGCACAAAACTAATATTTTGCTTACTTTCTTGAAATATATGTCTAAAATTTGTGTTTAATTCATTGCCGCTAGAAAGACTGGATGTCTGGAGTGGATCCTATAGAATCAGATCCCTAATACTGCTACATTCTATAACATGATTGCTTGGTCTATGCTGGGGCTCATATATATCTTCCCCTAAAAGGCTGAACCAAAGGGGATACGATCACACACTTAAAAGTATTTTTTAAGGGCTATGTCCCATACATATTGCAAATCAAATTACATCTTATAATGCTTTTAAAACACTTAGGGCCAGATTACAAGTGGAGTGCAAAATATTGCTTTAGCTAAAGCGATATTTGCGCTCCACTTTGTAATACCAGCGCACGCTAATGTGTCTGGTATTACAAGTTTGTTCGCATTGCTGGGATGCATTGTGCTCACTAGAGAGCACTTCCATGGACTCCTATAGGAGCCTCGTTCTGATGCCTTCACAGATGGCATTAGAACTTCACGACACGCAGCGAAGAAGTAAGTAGCGCTGCGATGGGCAGCTTTTTAAAATATATATGTATATGACTATATACTGTACATATATATTTATGTGTTAATATGTGTATATACAGATATTAGCACATAAATATACATATATATATATATATATATATATATATATATAGACATACACATATATATTTACTGGGAACATGCAGTTCCCATAGAGCGCAATGTAAAGGCACTTTTTAGTGCCGTTTTTTTTTTTCTAACACCCCCACTCCCATTAACTTTATACCCAAAAAACTGCCTAGTGCAGTTGTTTTATAATTAAAAAAATGCTACTTTTTTATCATTAAAAACTACAATGCCCGCTACTTTTAGTAAATTAACCAGAGATCTAATCTCAGGCTAATTTTTCAGAGTACTAATTGCTACCGTGAGGTCGCTGTAGTAATAATCAGCCACTTGTAATGGATAGTTAATAATTGCGCTCCCGCAAACAGGCAAATTTGCCCGTTTGCAGGAGCCCAGTAATTTAGCGCTTCACTTGTAATATAGCCCTTATTTTGTATGTTGATCTTTTGCAATGCAGTTCTCATTTGCTGACATACTGTGCATACAGAAAAAATACTTTAATATTGTTTTATTCTTCAGATATTTTGACAGCATTATGTTAAATGCCTCAGTTCAGGGTACCACATTCAAATACTAAACTTTACAGAAATCTTTCCTATGTTCCATGCCATGATTGAATTTTAGCACATCCAGCTATGTATATTGCATTTTATGAAGATGAATATATCACTGATCACTTCATCCTTTTTTATATACTTAAAGGGACATGAAACCCACATTTTTTCTTTCATGATTTAGAAAGATAATGCATTTTTAAACATCTTTCTAATTTATTTCTATTATCTAATTTGTTTTATTCTCTTGATATTCTTTGCTGAAAAGCATATCTAGATATGCTCAGTAGCTGCTGATTGGTTGCTGCACATAGAAGCCTCATGTGATTGGCTCACCCATGTGCATTGCTTTTTCTTCAAATAAGGATATCTAAAAAATGAAGCAAAATAAATAATAGAAGTAAATTGTAATGTTGTTTAAATTTGTATGTTCTATCTGAATCATGAAAGAAAGATTTTGGGTTTAGTGGCCCTTTAACTTTGACAAAGTACTGATCTATTGAAAATAACAGTTGTGACAGTTGTTAAGTATGGTTCAATTATTAAATAAGCTGCTAGATTTTTTGCATTATACGAACATTACAACTTTGATTGTAATATAAAATGTCTAAGTATATATATATATAGTAAAACCACTTTGCAGTATACATAATTATTTCATTTTTATTTATGACCTTTTCCTGTAATTTAAATCTGACAATTGAAGGCTTCCCAACTCCTGTTAAAAGCATACTTAAAAGGACAATAGAAAAGAGAGATGTGGTGTGAGTGCTAGCTTGGAGGTAATTAGCTATCTATTCCTACAAGGGATCAAGCATTCCTCAAAAATTGAAAAAGAAAAAGGGGGTGTGTGGAACAGAAGCGCTCCTGTGAGACGGAGCTTACCAAACAAAAAAATAATTTTTCAAAAAAGGTGTTTTTCAAAAAGTGTTTTTCAGAAAATATTTTTTAAAACATGTGTACATATTACAATAGAATATTTAAATCAAAGAAGCTATTTAGACCATGTGGATGTATAGTTCTAAAGCGATAAATAATTTCAGCTTCCCTTTTGAGCAATATTTTTTTCTATGTTTCCACCCCTGATGTTTGGATGTATTTTTATCATACCCCAAAAGTTAAAATGTTTTAGACCCCCTGAGTGTATATCTGAAAAATGCTGATATAGTACAGTTTTATTTGTCTTGTGTTCTATATTCCAGATATGCTCTCTAATTCTGTTTTGCAGAGTGCGACTCATTTGTCCTATATAGAAGAGGTTACAGGAACATTTAATACAATATATGACATTAGAATCACTACACTTAATAATCTCTTTAATTGTAAATGTCTTTGATTCATCTGTGAAAATTATTTTCTTGATTTTATTACTTGATTTGCAGGACTTGCAAGGGTGAGAGGGAAAAAAGCCAGTTATTTTCTCTTTATCTAGACTTATATCAGTCTGGGTGTTATTTGAGCTTTTAAATTCACTATATGAAAGATAACTTTTGAGATTTTTTGCTTTTCTAAAAAGGAAATCCGGATATTTTTTTACTTTTGTTACTAGAATTGGGTCCTGTTGGATATAATGCCAGTGTTTATATAGAATATTTTTTATTTCCCTATGTTGTGAACTATATTCTGTTATGAATGAAACTAATAAGTCTTCTTTATATTCTAACTGGGTATTAGAGGATCTCTTTTGTTTAGTTGTTTATTGAGTGTGTTCTTATTGAGTAGGCTTTCTCTATCAACTGATGTTATTGTATCCTTTATCTCTAAAACTTTTTTACATTATAACCTTTTTCTTTAAATCGGTCTACTAGTATATCAGATTGAATGTCATAAGATTCAATGGCAGTGCAATTTTTTCTCACTCTTAGATATTGACTTTTGGGTATATTAGACTTCCATCTATTTAAATGACAGCTTTTATAATGGATATAATTATTTGAATGAATTGGTTTGAAATAGGTTCTAGTTTTTAGTTGATTGTTTATAATCTCTATTTCAATATCTAGAAAATGTATAAGTTTACTGTTAGTTTCATGTGTAAATGTAAGGCCCAAATTATTGGTATTTAGATCCTCCATAAACATAGAGAGAATTTCAGGATCTCCCTTCCAGATCAGGAAGACGTCATCTATGAAGCGCTTATAGAGCACAAGGTTCGCTCCCCAGTTGCCACTATGGAAAAAAATCTCTTAAAAAAAACCCCATAAAAAGATTGGCATAACTGGGAGCGAACTTTGTGCCCATCGCTGTCCCCCTGATCTGGAGAAAGAATTCTTTATTGAATAGGAAACTGTTATTTTTTAAAATAAGTTTGATACTTTCTAGTAAGAACTCTTTTTGTGTGTCCATTAATATTTTGTCTTTCTTTAAGAAATGTTTAATAGCTTGAAGACCCAATGTATGGTCTATATTAGTATATAACGCATTCACGTCACATGTTGCCATGATATAGTTATCCTTCCATTCAATTTTATTGATTCAATTTAAAAAATGTGTAGAATCCTTTAAGTAGGCTGGTAACTCGCATACATACGATTGTAAATAGTGGTCCACATATTGGGATACATTTGATGTAAGTGATTCTATCCCCGATATAATGGGGCGTCCAGGGGGGCAACTTAGATGTTTATGGATTTTTGGCAAAAAATAGAATGTGGGAATACGTGGATGTTTTATTTTAAGAAAATTAAATTCAGATTCTGTGAGTATACCTAATGTTTTTGCATCGTCTATTATTTTGTCAAATTTCTGTGTTTGCATTTTCATTGGATTATTCTTAAGTTTGATATATGTAGTTTTATCATTCAACAATCTATATGATTCTTCTATATAATATTGAGTATCCATGATGACAATCCCCCCCCACCTTTATCCGCTGGTTTTATCGTAATATCTTTATTTTCCTGTAGGGATTTTAGTGTTTTACGTTCTTTAGGTTTAAGGTTATCATTCCTCTTTTGTGGATCTTCTAGTTGTTCTAGATCCTCATTTATTTTTATCTCAAAGGTTTTAATGAATTCCCCGTTTTCATTAGTTGGATAGAAGAAAGATTTTGTTTTAAGATTAGAATGTAGATAATTACTTGGTTTTGGTTCTGATCTTGTAAATGGGTTTTTTAGAAAATAACGTTTTAATGTAAGTTGTCGTATATATTGATTGATATTAATTAATTAATTAATTTATTAAGTTTACAAGTTGGTGCAAAGGTCAAGCCTTTTTCAAAACATTTTTTTCTTCCTCCTTAAGATTGTATTTACTAATGTTAAATATTCCTAAATGTTCCTCTTTTTGTTCTTTTTTATCCTTAGTATCAGATATTAATTCTGATTGTTTTACCTCAGTCTTTTTTTGTGGATTTTCTCCCTCTTCTACTTCTCTTTCTCTTTTGCCTCTTGGTGTACCCCATATTGTACTTTGAGAATACCCCTCTCAAATATATTTGAAACACTCACTGAAGATACACACCATAAGGAGAAATTTCAAAACATATCCTCTCATTTTTTAGAACAATCTCCCAAAAAACTAGAATATATGAAAAATCAACAAAGACCCCAAAGTACAATATGGGGTACACCAAGAGGCAACAGAGAAAGAGAGGTAGAAGAGGGAGAAAATCCACAAAAAAGACTGAGGTAAAACAATCAGAAGTAATATCTGATATTAAGGATAAAAAAGAACAAAAAGAGGAACATTTAGGAATATTTAACATTAGTAAATACAATCTTAAGGAAGAAGAAAAAAATGTTTTGAAAAAAGGCTTGACCTTTGCACCAACTTGTAAACTTAATAAATTTGAAACATTAATTAATATCAATCAATATATACGACAACGTACATTAAAACGTTTTCTAAAAAACCCATTTTCTAAGATCAGAACCAAAACCAAGTAATTATCTACATTCTAATCTTAAAACAAAATCTTCCTTCTATCCGACTAATGAAAAAGGGGAATTCATTAAAACCTTTGCGATAAAAATAAAGGAGGATCTAGAAAAACTAGAAGATCTGCAAAAGAGGGATGATAACCTTAAACCTAAAGAGCGTAAAACACTAAACACTAAAATCCCTACAGGAAAATAAAGATATTACGATAAAACCAGCGGATAAAGTGGGGGGAGGGTTGTCATCATGGATACTCAATATTATATAGAAGAATCATATAGATTGTTGAATGATAAAACTATCGTGAATGCGTTATATACTAATATAAACCATACATTGGGTCTTCAAGCTATTAAACATTTCTTAAAGAAAGACGAAATATTAATGGACACACAAAAAGAGTTCTTACTAGAAAGTATCGAATTTATTTAAAAAAATAACAGTTTCCTATTCAATAAAGAATTCTTTCTCAAGATCAGGGGGACAGCGATGGGCACAAGGTTCGCTCCCAGTTATGCCAATCTTTTTATGGGTTTTTTTTAAGAGATTTTTTTCCATAGTGGCAACTAGGGAGCGAACCTTGTGCTCTATAAGTGCTTCATAGATGACGTCTTCCTGATCTGGAAGGGAGATCCTGAAATTCTCTCTATGTTTATGGAGGATCTAAATACCAACAATTTGGGCCTTACATTTACACATGAAACTAACAGTAAACTTATACATTTTCTAGAAATCAAAATAGAGATTATAAACAATCAACTAAAAACTAGAACCTATTTCAAACCAATTCATTCAAATAATTATATCCATTATAAAAGCTGTCATTTAAATAGATTAAAGTCTAATATACCCAAAAGTCAATTTCTAAGAATGAGAAAAAATTGCACTTATATTGAATCTTATGACATTCAATCTGATATACTAGTAGACCGATTTAAAGAAAAAGGTTATAATGTAATAAAAGTTTTAGAGATAAAGGATACAATAACATCAGTTGATAGAGAAAGCCTACTCAATAAGAACACACTCAATAAAACAACTAAACAAAAGAGATCCTCTAATACCCAGTTAGAATATAAAGAAGACTTATTAGTTTCATTCATAACAGAATATAGTTCACAACATAGGGAAATAAAAAATATTCTAAATAAACACTGGCATTATATCCAACAGGACCCAATTCTAGGAACAAAAGTTAAAAAATATCCGGATTGCATTTTTAGAAAAGCAAAAAATCTCAAAAGTTATCTTTCACCTAGTGAATTTAAAAGCTCAAATAACACCCAGACTGATATAAGTCTAGATAAAGAGAAAATAACTGTCTTTTTTCCCTGTCACCCTTGCAAGTCCAGCAAATCAAGTAATAAAATCAAGAAAATAATTTTCACAGATGAATCAAACACATTTACAAATAAAGAGATTATTAAGTGTAGTGATTCTAATGTCATATATTGTATTAAATGTTCCTGTTACCTCTTCTATATAGGACAAACGAGTCGCACTCTGCGAGACCGAATTAGAGAGCATATCTGGAATATAGAACACAAGACCAATAAACTGTACTATATCAGCATTTTTCAGATATACACTCAGGGGGTCTAAAACATTTTAACTTTTGGGGTATGATAAAAATACATCCAAACATCAGGGGTGGAAACATAGAAAAAATATTGCTCAAAAGGGAAGCTGAAATTATTTATCGCTTTAGAACTATACATCCACATGGTCTAAATAGCTCCTTTGATTTAAATATTCTATTGTAATATGTACAAACACACACATAACTTTATCATTTCTTTTGAGAATTTAGCTAACATAGGCCTAGATTTGGAGTTTGGCGTTAGCCATGAAAACCAGCGTTAGAGGCCCCTAACGCTGGTTTCTTACGGACTCCGGTATTTAGAGTTCAGTTACCGACACTTAAAAATCACCCAACGCTCAAATTTCTACCGACAGCTCAGACCCAGTAGTTAACATATACCGACAAAATAAACATTCACGAATCACAAAACAAATATTACACAAAGTACACTTACACTCATACAAACACTACACTATATTTATTTTTCAGATTTAATAATTTTTCAGCAAAATACAAAGAATCAAAGTTGCGAGATCTCGGGTGTTTGAAAAAAAACAACACAAATCCATTTTCCCATTGACTTACATTGACACACGGGAAAAGACCCTCATATACCTACATCTAACTAATAAGCTTATCACAAATATACACTCATTGATGCATACAAACAATATACACCACATGACATACAAAAAAAGTTATTTATTACAAAAACAACACGATTTAGTTACTTTTTCACACAAGCTCATGACGTCACTCATTACCAAATTTTAGAGCCTCCATTGACTTCTATGGGGAAGACGTGCTCGTGCACGCGAAACACACATTTCCCTAACGCACGCAAATAGCGTAGACCAAAAAACTCAAATACCAGCGCTAGAAAATACATGCTTTTATGCGTTAGACCCAGCTATGATAAATAGATCAAGAAATGACTATTTCCATATGGTGGACTTATGGATTGTACTTATTGAATATTCACAACACCATTAAATTGTTTCAGACTACAAATCAACATCACTAGTAACAAACATTTTTGTTCAAAATATTACATTTAAACGGACACAAAAATAAATTAAACTTTTCAGGATTCACAAACAGTACACAATGGGAAACACTTCTCATTTACCTGTATTATTGCATTTAATTTATTCAACTCATATGCTTGCAGCAACTGCATATCTACATAGGCTTAACACATGATCAGTCATGGATGCACATACATTACTTTTACCATTCACTCATACATGTGCATTCAAATGATGGGGAAAAACACATTACATTCTCTATAGGAATCACAAAACAGAACATATGGATTTTAATGTACTTTTAACATCATGATTCCATCACAATAAACCATTAGGAATTACGTACAACAAGAACATCATTACACAAGATTACAGATGTCACTTTATGGGAAGGAACAACAATGCCAGACCGCTATATAGAAGTCAGCATATGTGGGACACAATCCCAATATATACGTAGATGTACATAACACGCATCACCCATCACGCAACCACAAAGCACACATTTATATTTTATTCAGCACACAATAACAATGTAGCACAATACAACAACACAATGAGGATTTCTGAACTACATAGGCAGGTTAATAATATGATGACCTCATTAGAAGATTCAACCATACACATCACAGATTCACGACTGTACCGCCCCTTTCGGAACTTTAACACTCAATACTACAATACAACATATACGTAAATAACAGTTTGGAACAGCATTATTAGGGAGATTTGAATAGGACAATTAATAAATATTGTCAGATCACAAATCACTTATATATATAATACTACAGATGACAGCCGGAAGTTATTCAGTATTAGTGCGATTTGAATGGGACAATTAATAAATATTGTCAGATCGCAAATCACTTATATGTATAATACTACAGATGACAGCCGGAAGTTCTTCAGTATTAGTGCCATTTTAAATGGACGAGTACAATATTGACAGCTCGGCAATCACTTATATATACAATACTACAGATGGCAGACGGGAAGTTCGGAATTATTATTGCGATTTGAAAAGGACGCATACAATATTGACAGCTCGGCAATCACTTATATATACAATACTACAGATGGCAGACGGGAAGTTCTGAATTATTATTGCGATTTTAAAGGGACGTGTACAATATTGACAGCTCGCTAATCACATATATATACAATACTACAGATGGCAGACGGGAAGTTCTGAATTATTATTGTGATTTTAAAGGGACGCGTACAATATTGACATCTCGACAATCACTTATATACAATACTACAGATGGCAGACGGGAAGTTCGGAATTATTATTGCGATTTTAAAGGGACGCGTACAATATTGACAGCTCGGCAATCACTTATATATACAATACTACAGATGACAGATGTTACTTTATCGTTTACAAACAATGTTGCAGCAACATTGATCGATCACATTCGATGCACATTATACACAACTATGCACTTTCATTCATGTTAGCCTGGACGTGTGCTTGTTACTATAAGATTGCGTTTAATAAATATTTATTACGCATATGAACAAACATTACAAACATGCACTGTATGTGTGATATTTGACACTTTCACATTGAGATTCATTGGGGGAAAACAACATTTCAGCAAACAACAAAAAAACGCCCACTGTGAAAGCATTTGCGCCGCTCACATACAAACAAGTGAATACAATCAGCAATCATTACAAACTCAATACCATTGGACTAATTGTACTATAAATCCACCAAACAACATGGCCAAAGCATCACTTGTGATCCACATCAGATCAAGTGCATACCTTGTTACGCTGTTTTGAAAGATGGATGACGATGACATGGTAGACGCTGCTGGTGCTGCTATTGGCGAACTAGCTGTTGATCGAATCAGGCAGCCTCGGCGGCTCAGACTGAGATGAAGGGGTCATCTGGTTCGAGGTCCTCGTGTCTACAGGGTGAGACCCACCTTGGAAAACATGAGCGACTTTGAGGTTTATGATAAGTATCGGCTCAATCGCGAACAGCTCATTGGCCTTTACGATCTTCTTAAACCTCATTTGGAGCCACGTATAAGAATAAGGACTGCTGTTCCCGCCATGAGTAAGATGCTAAGCTGTCTATACGTCCTGGCCTCCGGGAGTTTTCAATCCGGAGAACTTTACATGCATGGCCTGGCTCAAGGTACATTCTCTGTGGTGTTTGATAACTCTCTGGACGCCATGGTACGTATCAGTAAGCAATACATAGGATTCCCACAGAATGATGGTGATTGGAGGCGCCGGAAGCGGGAATTCTTTGATATTGCTCAATTGCCCAATGTCTTGGGAGCCATAGATTGTACCCACATTGCGCTGCATGCTCCAATTGACGACTTACCCTTCAGAAATCGCAAACATTTTCATAGCCTCAACGTGCAGTATGTTTGTGACGCACAGATGAGGATTATGCATGTGTGTGCGAATTTTCGTCCCTGTGGAGACCGTTTGAGGAAAGACAAATGCCCCCTGGTTATCTCGTTGGTGAGTATTTGTGCACAACATGGTTAATTAGTTTGACAATTGCCACTGTATTTTTAAAATGTTACCGTAATGTTCAGCTATAGGATGCAATGTAACCATTAATTTTATTTTCCCGCTAATGTCTACTTTTAGTTCAATGCAGATATGTAGCATGTCTTACCTTAAATGCTCAGATAGAGAATGCAATGTAACCATTTAGTTTGCATTTTACACAAGGTTTGTTTTAGCAGAAATACGCATATGTAGCATGTCTTAGCTGAAATGGCAAGATATTAGCTAATGCAATTTAACCATGTCAATGTCTCTTGCCGCTAATGTCTACTTTTAGTTCAATGCAGATATGTAGCATGTCTTACCTTAAATGCTCAGATAGAGAATGCAATGTAACCATTTAGTTTGCATTTTACACAAGGTTTGTTTTAGGAGAAATACGCATATGTAGCATGTCTTAGCTGAAATGGCAAGATATTAGCTAATGCAATTTAACCATGTCATTGTCTCTTTCCGCTAATGTCTACTTTTAGTTCAATGCAGATATGTAGCATGTCTTACCTTAAATGCTCAGATAGAGAATGTTATGTAACCATTTAGTTAGCATTTTACACAAGGTCTGGTTTAGGAGAAATACGCATATGTAGCATGTCTTAGCTGAAAAGGGAAGATAGAGAATAAGATTGAACTAGATTATTCTTATCAAAAATAAACATTTTCTGTTCATAATTTATAGGTGATTCTGGGTACATGAGCCGGCCTTGGCTTATTACCCCCTTGCGTAGCCCGACTGATGTGTCTGAGGAGCGCTACAATAGGGCTCATAAGAGAACCAGGGCGGTGGTTGAACGAATGTTCGGGCTCCTGAAGATGAGGTTCAGGTGCCTTGACCGGTCGGGAGGAGCCCTCCAGTACAACCCAAAAAAGGTGGCTAAGATCGTTGTAGCCTGTAGTGTCCTGCATAATATTGCACAGCGGGCTGGGATGCTGCAGGGCGTCCAGGTGCACCGAAACCTCCTCAGAGATGAGGAGGATGATCCTGTTCTAGAGGGGCCATTCCGGGACGAGGGGCTCAATGTCAGAGCAGACATCATCAACCGCCACTTTAGACGGTAAATAATAGAAGTTAGACTGGAGTATTGTCAATAGATGTGAACTCTAGGGAAATGACAAGTAGAGAATTGTGCAAACAGGTTAGGATTGTTCATCAAATGCTAAAAATTTGTTTCATTTATTAATATAGGTGATGCTCTGGGCATTGGGTCCTGTAGCGAGTCTTTGCCACCTGGTTTTTAAAGAGGACAGCAGCTGGTAAGTATAAATGTATGGACTGTTGCTGGCATGAATTGTACACAAATACATCATATGGCATACATTTTCAAAACTAGTATTTAGTTTACACATTACTTAAAATGTACATACTCAGAAAGGGATCCTCTAGCATTACTATCCTCTAGCATGACTATGGTTCAATGTCACACATTAGAGGTTCGTTCTGCTCAATATGACTCATCTTCACACTTGATAGAACAGAACACAAGATGCTACACACGCTTAGTAAGCTAGTGACAGAAATTTATTCTGAAATGGGGGGTGGTAGAGGGGTACAGAACTGATTCACACACTTGTAGTAATTTTTATTAAACTTTTTCTGCCATTAGGGAGCTGACTTAATCTAAAGACTGAAAGGGAAGAATTAGAAGCCTGACAGTGAAGATTGCCCAGACTGACAGTGGAAAAAGCCAAGATTGAAATTGAAGTATACCAATGGGATCATGTCTGGCATTATCTTTCCAATCTGCTGACCTTGAAAACCATACAAAGACATGTTCACATGGTAAGTGCCAACTATTTGATAGAATAAGGCTGTGGAGGCATCCTATTGGAGACACTTAGATTATTTTCTAATTTTTAGATGGTATTTCACAGTCCTCTATTTTTGAACTGATGAATCAGACACCTATTGAAGATCAACTGTTTACCCCTGAATTGACTTTCAAAGACCATGCATTATCCAGGTTGGTGTACCAATGCATGCTAGTTAAGAATCACAGGAACAATGTTGAATATTAGTAGCTTACATACATTAGTCATATTTAGTTCATAATTAGATATTTAGGGATCACAATCAGACACTTAGATGATTTTACTTTTTTAGATGGTATTTCAGTCCTCTATTTTATGAACTGATGAATCAGACACCTATTGAAGATCAACTGTTTACCCCTGAATTGACTTTCAAAGACCATGCATTATCCAGGTTGGTGTACCAATGCATGCTATTTAAGAATCACAGGAACAATGTTGAATATTAGTAGCTTACATACATTAGTCATATTTAGTTCATAATTAGATATTTAGGGATCACAATCATACACTTAGATGATTTTACTTTTTTAGATGGTATTTCAGTCCTCTATTTTATGAACTGATGAATCAGACACCTATTGAAGATCAACTGTTTACCCCTGAATTGACTTTCAAAGACCATGCATTATCCAGTTTGGTGTACCAATGCATGCTAGTTAAGAATCACAGGAACAATGTTGAATATTAGTATCTTACATCCATTAGTCATATTTAGTTCATAATTAGATATTTAGGGATCAAAATCAAACACTTAGATGATTTTACTTTTTTAGATGGTATTTCAGTCCTCTATTTTATGAACTGATGAATCAGACACCTATTGAAGATCAACTGTTTACCCCTGAATTGACTTTCAAAGACCATGCATTATCCAGGTTGGTGTACCAATGCATGCTAGTTAAGAATCACAGGAAGAATGTTGAATATTAGTAGCTTACATCCATTAGTCATATTTAGTTCATAATTAGATATTTAGGGATCAAAATCAGACACTTAGATGATTTTACTTTTTTAGATGGTATTTCAGTCCTCTTTTTTATGAACTGATGAATCAGACACCTATTGAAGATCAACTGTTTACCCCTGAATTGACTTTCAAAGACCATGCATTATCCAGGTTGGTGTACCAAAGCATGCTAGTTAAGAATCACAGGAAGAATGTTGAATATTAGTAGCTTACATACATTAGTCATACTTATTTAATAATTAGATATTTAGGGATCACAATCAGAAAAAGGAATACATATTATAGTTGATATAGAGGTATTTGAATGGACATGAAATATTACATTTATGTTCAGCATACATATATATTATTGAAATGTGATATAGATTATTATGTATAATTATAAATTCAGATATTTACATTTAATTTTTATTACACAATATAATGGTGTATGTTTATTTTATTTATTTTTAAATTTAATTAATAAATATCTTGATAAAATGTTGAACAAAGTTAGAGCATAGACACAAGATGATTGTAAATGTATTTTATGAATATTTGACAACGTGTGTATTAACTTTGTTAAAAAAAATTTTTTATTTCAGATTGTCATCTGATGACTTCCAGGAATATTTTTTTTTTTTTTGTTTCAGAAACTTTTGATTTTTTAAATGGTAATAATAATCATTTTATTATTAAATACACTCTTTTGAACAGATTATAATAAATATCCATATAATCTGTCAATAAAAAACAATTTGACTCCCATGACTGGTAGTTGTCTATTTGACAAGCACATGCATAAGATCAAATAATGCATTAATTTTAGAAAATCCACTGATTCAGAGAATATTACATTAAACTATCTTTTTTAAATTAATTGGGGAGTGAGATCCATCGATGCTTTTCTTTTGAAATTCTTAGATGTTAAAATAATTTCGGATATGTAGTCAAAATTTGACATAAATTATTTTGTTTCACTTTTAAGAAGGGGAAGTGGTTCAATTACATTAATGTGACAGTGTTGTTGAATGTAAAATTAATTTTATAAGATCTTGTATCTTCCTTAGGTATCTCAAAACATTATTTTCTAAACTTTTTAAATTTTTACATTTATAAATGGTAGGTCATTTAACTTCATATTTTTCACAAGCTAGTTATTGGATGCCAGGTTAATAGATTTAATTTTCTAGTGGAGTCATTTAACTATAGTTATTAATATTATGTAGTTTTTAAAATCTTACCTCTTGGGTTAGACATCGCATATCTATATATAATTTTCATTCCCCTTTAGTTTATTTTGACAATGTTAAATCAATATTCCAAATGTTTTGGTCCTTAAAGGGACATTCACAAAGTATATTGTGTATTGATTTTTTTAAAAATTCATAAAAGAATTTAAACATATTTAGAAAGTACTATAGTATTACATTCAGTCTTTAAATATACTTCGAAAAAGATACATCAATGCACATATCTTAGTCAATTACATAAGGCATCTATGTGCAACCAACAATCAGCATCAAAATAGCCTATGTAGATATGTATTTAATCCAAGAATATATATAATTACAATCTAATGATTGAATACCAAAACATATTAAGTTCAAATATTATAATCTTATCCAAAATGCATAAATAACATATAGCTTAATGTCCCTCTAAGCTGAAGACTCCGAAATACATCCTTTACAATATATATTTCAGTCAGTGTGTAAAACAATCCAGAAGTTAATCTAAATATGCTTTACTCATGTTATACTAATTTAGCAAAAGGAAGGTGCCTAGGTTTCTGATATTTCAAGCATTATTGTGAAATGTCTCTTTAAAGGGACATGAACTCAAAATATACTTAAAGGGAGACAGTTAAAAAAATTAGTGATTTATACATTCTGAATGAGTATTCTATTTTAAGCAACTTTAAAAATTGTCTCGTATTATGAATGTTCCTTGTGATGTTGCTATCATTACTTTAAAAATAAGGCATTAAATAGATCATTTATTTGCTTCAGTACTCTGGACAGAACTTGTTTTTTTTGGTTGGATTAATTTATCCAACAATCATCAAGGACAACCCAGGTTTTTTGCAAGAATTGTCCGTAATCTAAAATATCATTATTGATTTGCAAAGAAAGATAACAAGATAATTCTTAACATTTGAGAATCGGATTAAATTATAAAGTTGCTTAACATTTCATGCTCAATCTGAATCACGAACGCTAAATTTGTTTGGACAGTGTCCCTTTAAGAGATTTAAAGAGTGTATTTACTTCTCTTCTTATCTTGACATACTTTGCTTGAAAAGCATATCGAGATAGGCTCAGTAGATGAAGATTGGTGGATGCACAGAGATGCCTTATGTGATTGGCTCAACCATGTGCATTTAAATTTCTTCTGTTGAGGATATCTAAATACTAAGATAAATTGAGTTACATTTTAAAGTCTAAACAATTTTCTATCTCTACAGATCATTTGATACAATTGTTTGTTTGTAATGTCTATTTAAAAATAAAGACACCATTGCACAATAACATATATGAGCACTTCAGACAAATACAAGCTCGAGGTTTATTTACTAATAACAAACAAACCTGTAGTTTAACATTTATAAACAGATTATACAAGTTACGGACATTATAACCTGAATTTGAACATTCAGAAAGATTGCGTGAGAAACGGATCTTGAAACACCAGATTAGCATCTTTAAACATTAGAGTCTAATGTCACGCAATAGCACACAATCAATGTGCATTATGAAATACATTTAATAGAGCAATATCAATACTTCACAATAAGTAAATAAATGGATTTTATGAACAATAAAGACATACAATATTAAATGTGTATTTGTATTAAAGAAACAGACCGTTATTAAACCGAAAAATGTATACAACATTTAATAATGTGACAGTATTAGATTTTAAATAGAATTTAATCATTAATATTTAATGGATCACGGATATTAAATCTGCGTCACACATATCCGCATGACAGGCCCATGAGTTACAAATAAGTCTACATGAAAAATGAAGTAACAGCACCACCAGGAGGTATGTGTAAGGAAGTTACTAAGATATGAAACATTAAGGAACGGCCAATCAGTGTTCATCACACAAACACAACTTGAGTCAGGATGGTCTCACAGACATTCTAACAATATTTCAAACTTTTATCCAATCAGATGTACAGATAACTTGTCCCATGGTGCATCTCATGTTTACTTCACCATATAAAAGTCCATTACATGCTGCCATCTTTGTCAGTTCTCTAATGCCTGCAGGCAATATTTATTATTATTATTATAATTATTATTATACAACCCAGCAGGCATGAAACCTCCCAGGTTCACCAAGCAGGAGAGCGCTGCACTGGTCCACGCCGTCAAGGACTTTTATCCCCAGCTGTTTGGGAACAAGAGGAGGTCTACAGATGCGCCTGTTAAGAAGGCCCTCTGGGAGTCTATCACCAATGTGGTTAAATTGGTGTGTGACGTCCAGAGGAGCCAGGATCAAATCATGAGGAGATTCGGAGATATGAGGTTGCGCTTAACAAAAAAAGTCAACCTCATAAGGGACTGGGTACAAGCCCGTAAAAGAGGGGGCCAAAGAAAGGCCCCGCGGAAACTATACCTACTCCCTTATGAGGTGACTTTATGCGAGCTCCTCAATCTCCGGGTCCCCAAAAGATTTAGATCCTCACCATCCTCGGCCTCCTCTTCTTCCCTCCCAGCTGCGGGATCTGAAAGTCCTGACGCGGGGCCAGGGCAGCTGCTTCTCCGTCCGGTGGCCTGGGAGGAGATGATGGAGAATCTGAACAACTTCATATAATATCTTAATATTTGAATTTTTTTTTAAAAATGTGTATATTGTCAGATACTAAACCTATACAGATCTCACAACATACACTACATATGATGTTTAGATATCTGATTTTAGATTAGTGACACATGAAATAGGAATGATGTTTCTTGCGCTCTACAGAATATGCGTCACAGAGCGAAAATGGAATTGCGCATA
This sequence comes from Bombina bombina, assembly GCF_027579735.1. Classification (NCBI taxonomy): domain Eukaryota; kingdom Metazoa; phylum Chordata; class Amphibia; order Anura; family Bombinatoridae; genus Bombina; species Bombina bombina. Next base: position 1,142,983,629 of record NC_069502.1, read on the forward strand.
CACGTTAACATGGGTTTGCTGTAAGTGGCATTGCTTTATACATGTTGGTCAAATGACGGATGCGTAATTCCGCTTGGAATCATTGCGCAATGATCGCGAAAATGGAATTGCGCATACACGTTAACATGGGTTTGCTGTAAGTGGCATTGCTTTATACATGTTGGTCAAATGACGGATGCGTAATTCCGCTTGGAATCATTGCGCAATGATCGCGAAAATGGAATTGCGCATACACGTTAACATGGGTTTGCTGTAAGTGGCATTGCTTTATACATGTTGGTCAAATGACGGATGAGTAATTCCGCTTGGAATCATTGCGCAATGATCGCGAAAATGGAATTGCGCATACATGTTAACATGGGTTTGCTGTAAGTGGCATTGCTTTACACATGTTGGTCAAAATGAAATGTGAATTATTATATATGTGAAGAATACAGTATTCTTATTTTCAATATTATACATAATAAAAAAAGAAAAAAGCAGAATCCAAAAAAATTATAACATATGCCCATCAATTGATGAGAATGAAATAACACAAAAAAATAATTTAAGCTACAGTAAATAACACAACTGATTGAAAATTAGAGTACAGGATATATTTATCATGTATTTAATTGAGGAAATAATTAACTCATGGGACTACCAAAGGATTAATAGTTTTTAATTGATTTGCTAATAATGTAAAGATTTTAAACATGGCATGATTTGTATTAATGATATCCAATCCTCATTTAATATATTACAGATCTGGATGTTGGTGCTGGATCCTCAAGGCAGGGCTTGTCACAGTATGGTATGTCTCATTTTAATTGACATTTGTCTTAGAAACATGGACAGAACATGACATACTAAATCCACATTGTTCAATATTTATATGTATCTGCAAAATGGATTTTAAAACTTTTTGCAAATAAGAATAAATAAAACAAAAAAATAGGATTACATTGTATGACTACTCTGATTTTGTTTGGAATTTAAGATATCCCATCTATTCTGGATGTCTTAATTTTAATGTAAGTTTCTTTGAATGTCCAATTTATATTCTTCCCTTGTGTATTGCTTAATCTTATTTGTATACATTTTTAAAAAATACACACACTTTTGCATATGTTTAGATTTTAAAAATATATATTCCATTTTTGAAATTGATCACGTCATTTAAGGGACATGCCAACTAAATTTTACATAGAATGATTTTTAAACGTGATTTTATTATTTTGTTTAAACATTTTATGAGCTACATTGGTTCATTCTATTGTTTTAGTTCTTAAAAAAAAAGATGGATTTTGGTTTAGGTTAAACAATGCATTACTGGTATTATCCGGCTGTTTTTTTATGCATAAATTGGCATTTTTACAAAAGTTAAAATCATGTGTTGAGATAACAGTAGTACATAGTTTCAAAAAGTATTCAATTACACATTTAGAGCTTCATGTCCCTTTAATAGATGAAAATTAAATAATTCTTAGGATATCCTTAAATAACATATTAGATTGTAATTACATGCTCAATCCCATTCATTACATCAACATATGGAGTAGAGAATTCATTAACACCAACATTGTCAAATCAACATATTTTTATATTAAAGGGACACTGAGCTAAAATTATTAATGTTGTCATTCAGATAGAGCATGCAATATTAATCAACATTTAAATATAATACTATAATCATATGTGAAATATTCTATTGCTAAATGTATTTTAAAATCAAGAATGTACGTTTATCTGCAGCTCAAGTTTGGTTGACCAACCTGGGTTTTGATTGATGATTGGTGGATACCTTCAACAAACAATATTTATTGAATCCAATATTGCTTATCTGCCTTTAAGATTAAAATGTAGCAACATTCCAATTATAATAGGAGTCAATGTAAAATCATTTGGAACAGTTTGAACAGTGAAATCAATGATTGAAATAAATCATGTCAGTGTCCCTTTAATAAACAATAGATTCATTCATCTTTACATTCTTTGGATTATACAATATTGATATATAATTCACATATTCACTGTTGGAGTTACTTTATAGATATCAGCATACTCTAACAGCACCATGATTACATATTTGTACTAATTAATTTGGTTTTGTATTGTGATAAATATGTGTTGTGTCCTAAACAAGATTACTGTACATTGCACAAATGGCTCAATGTGCCACATGTCTTTGTTTATATTTGTCAACAGCTGTTATTCAAAATGTGGTTTGTGTGTATTCTTTTAAGAACATTGATCAATGGGTATATTTAGATATGCAATAGCATCGTATGAGATGAGTTTGATGTCTAATATAGTCAGAAATTAAACATATGTTCAATACATCATTTTTAACAGAATCCCCTTGATTCAATCAAGCATTTTTTAGGATAATGACTGCTCTATTCTTGACATTTTCAAGTTGATTATTCTTAAAAATCTCTACAGATGTGATTTAGTGCTATCCCAAATGTGTTCACTAATATATATCTATATCATTCATAGAGAGAGTTGGTGTGGGGAGCCCCGAGGAATCCAGCACTGACACAGAGCCGCATTTGCGGTCTTCTGGTAAGTCCATTGACTCATTTATATGTCATTGAAGGTGTATTGGTAATCAATAATATGAGCATGATTCTCATGAAGCATAACATTTGAAACAAACATATAATTTAGTCCTCTGATTATATATTAATTTTCTTGGAATATTGAAAGATTAATAATTAAAACTTTCTTAGTCTACACCTTTGTTATTCAGAAGATGTATAGCATATGTTTGTTTCCATGTTAATTTTTGACAACAGTCATCAAGTGATACACACATGAGAAATCTTAAATGTTCTATGTACTATGCTTTTATGATTTTAAAATTAATACAAACAATACATTGAAAATCTGAATCATTGAGAATAACAAATCTAATGTCATTTGTATGCTCCATCAAAATGATGTAAATCATAACTTTGGGTGTGTATATCTTTAATGCAACATTGATGTGTGTCTTTGAGCAACAGTAACATATGTTATAATATCTGATCTTAATGTGTACACAACATGTTATGTTTTACAGAGATTGATTTAACATGTGTGACAGAGGAGGAAGAGGCTGCCTTCATGTTTACAACATGTTGCTTTATTGGAAATCATTTTATTGAAGACATTCAAAGTCTACAGCTTTTGCACTTTAAAAAAGAATATTATTTGTCTGTTCAAATACACTACTGCCCCCTTTCTATATCAGGCAGCATGAAAATATGCTTGGATGTTTTTTTATTTTATTTTATTTATAATTCATGCCATCATTATGTCACATGCATATTCCAGGCCAAACCACAATAATAATGTTATAATTGTACAGACAGTCATTGATATTCATCTGAGTGCCTATATGCATACCATATCCTCATTTCATAATTGTTTAGAAATTCAAACACACTTCTAAGTATATTGAAAACATAATCAATTTTAAATGTGTTGATTTGATTTCATGATGTATGAGATGTTAATATATTTGTATTATTTTTTTCAGATGGATCCTCCACCTCTGGTCATCTGTTTTCCGCCCCTGCCCAGTCCCCTGGCCAGTCACAGACCCCTGCCCAGGCCCAGACCCCTGCCCAGGCCCAGACCCCTGCCCAGGCCCAGACCCCTGCCCAGGCCCAGACCCCTGCCCAGGCCCAGACTCCTGCCCAGGCCCAGACCCCTGCCCAGGCCCAGACCCCTGCCGGCCCTTCCCATTTTTCCTTTCCTGTCCCTCCCAAAAAATGGCCCTTCGTCCCCCTTCGCCGCTCTCCCCGTATTATGGGCCGTACAGCTACCCCAGCTGCCCAGACCCCAACTCACCACTCCCCAGCTGTATGGCCTACCCCGGAGCAGCAGCTCATCCCTCCCCAACCCAATCCCATCCCTTCCCCCCTGTCTCAACCTTCATTGTCCTGGGTGTCGGATTGTCCTTCCCAGGCACAGCTGTAAGTATCATTCAAAATCCACATTATAAGATACTTAAAGGTACACTGAAGGCAAATCTTTTCTATTGTGATTCAAATAGAGCATGCAATGTTAATCAAATTTATAATTTACTACTCTTATGAATTATTCTTCATTCTCTTGCTATCTTTATTGAAACAAAGAAATGCCTAGAATTAATTTTAAATAGAAAATAATTGTGGACATCATTTCTTTATTGTTGGATGAATGTATCCATCAACCAGCAGGTCTCAACCAAAGTTGATAAACAAATATGGCCTGCCCTATAAACCTACATTCTTGCATTCAAAATCTAGCTAGAGAATTCTAACATTTAAAGAATATGTGTAATATTTTAATATTTGTAATGTCATGCTCTATCTGAATCAGTCAATTAAATATTTAGTTTCAGTGTCCCTTTAATTTGATATCACTACATATACCAATCACCACTACTTGGATCCAACAATTTATGTACAAATGTTGATACATTATCTCTTGTCTAACCCAGTGGGAATGTAATTTCTTCAGGTTGCTATGTTTACACAGCTTGTCCTCAACGCCAAAATGTTTATGGATAGGTGTGCCTATCACAGTATAATTAAAATATTTAAATAGCTAATGTAAGTACAATGTAAATCCTTTAACAAGATTTTATACACTCAAGCTGTATAAGTGGATCATCGAAAACCAATTAAAGGGGACAACATGTTTGAGGAAACTGTCCCTTTAATGATTTCAGTCTGTCTGAATAACATATTTAATGTGTAAAGAATCAATTTCAACAAATCGATGTAAAGAATGATTTGTGTTTATGATGACAATGTATCTTTGCTTATTTTTTCTTCTGTTGTGTAATTATCCTTAATATTTGATTTATTCTTTATTTTAGGCTGTGACTCAGCATGGCTCATGCTAGAAGGTATAGCACGAGTAGAGCAGGCCGTGTTGAGGAACGCAGCTGTCCTGAGAGGGATGAACGACACCATGCAGGCCCAGCTCCGGGTTCAGGATTTGACTCTGCATCAAATCATGCTATTACATTCAAGGCCTGAATCTGGAGCTGGACATGCACAGGACGATGAAGAGGATGACCAGTAAGTGGAGGATCTGGAGATGCTCCAAGGGCGCAGATAAGAATCCTCCGTCCACATGTTGATGTTTTTGTTATTGTTGCCATTTGGCCTTTTTTTAAGTTTATTGTTGTGCCTGTTGCACTCTTTTACCTTGTCATATGGATCCAATGGGGCTATGCTGGCCCTTGGCAACTCTCTTCATGGACTGTGATGCACTCTGTTACCTTGTCATATGGCTCAAATGGGGCTATGCTGGCCCTTGGCAACTCTCTTCATGGACTGTGATGCACTCTGTTACCTTGTCATATGGCTCAAATGGGGCTATGCTGGCCCTTGGCAACTCTCTTCATGGACTGTGATGCACTCTGTTACCTTGTCATATGGCTCCAATGGGGCTATGCTGGCCCTTGGCAACTCTCTTCATGGACTGTGATGCACTCTGTTACCTTGTCATATATCTACAATGGGGCTATGGTGGCCCTTGGCAACTCTCTTCATGGACTGTGATGCACTCTGTTACCTTGTCATATATCTACAATGGGGCTATGGTGGCCCTTGGCAACTCTCTTCATGGACTGTGATGCACTCTGTTACCTTGTCATATGGCTCCAATGGGGCTATGGTGGCCCTTGGCAAATCTCTTCATGGACTGTGATGCACTCTGTTACCTTGTCATATATCTACAATGGGGCTATGCTGGCCCTTGGAAACTCTCTTCATGGACTGTGATGCACTCTGTTACCTTGTCATATGGCTCAAATGGGTCTATGCTGGCCCTTGGCAACTCTCTTCATGGACTGTGATGCACTCTGTTACCTTGTCATATGGCTCCAATGGGGCTATGGTGGCCCTTGGCAACTCTCTTCATGGACTGTGATGCACTCTGTTACCTAGTCATATGGCTCCAATTTTCATGTTCTTTACCATATTATTTATAAACGTTGTTGTTTTCTGACATACTAATAAAAGACATGTCATTGCACGATTCTTTGTCCTCCTTATTCATGTCATTGATTGAAATCTCTATTTTATCTGGTTGATCCTTAAAGGGACCTGCCCAAAATAATGTTGTTTCCTGAATCATATATGTAATACAATTGTAAATGACTTTAAGATTAACATCTCCAATGTAATTTTTATTTTTGTCTTTATATTTTTTTCTAAAAGCTTTATCATTGCATGATTATGATTAGCATAGTAATTGTTTTATATATGTATATATAGATTGTTATATATGTATATTTCAAATTTCACATCCATGTGTGTATTTATAAACTCTGCATGAATTGATGCACCTTTAACAAATGATCTGAGGATTGATACAATGATATAATCCCTGTAAAGTGTTCATTTAATTGAAATAGTATTGTCTCTGTGTATCCTCTTCTTATAAATAAAAATCATGTCCCTTTAAGTGATGGTGAGCACAATTGTTAATGAATGTATTTCCATTTCTAAAGCGTTTTTGTCCTTTTTACATGAACAAGGACATATAATCTTAATAATAAACAATCTTATTGTAATGTTGACAGCACATGTATTTCATTTTCTATTCTATCTTATTGTAAAAGTGTAACCAAATCAATCTCTGTGTGTAATGTGCATATGTTAGATGAGGAATATGTTTTTCTAAATATTGTTAAAAAATACTTTTCATCCCATATATGGCTATAGGTAGTCTGACCATATTTCAAATTGAATAAATGACATGATTGATCAATACATGTGTCATTATTGTTATTCCAAAACAATCTAAACATATCTTAAAACATCAATGGCATATGTATTTCTCATGTGTATCTTTTAAATGTTAAAGATATACACCATAGCTATAGTTAAAGGGACAGTCAAGTCCGAAAAGATGATTTATGATTTCGTGACATTCCTAGATAGCAATCTAGACACATACTAGTTACAGAAATATAAATACGTTTCTGAGTGATATGCCAAGCTGTCAACTGAGTCCTTGTATTGGCTGCGGTTTTTCTGCGATCGCGGATGGGCCATGTTGCTTAAGACGTCACCTGCCAGGCTGTCCAATGATTCCTTGTATTGACTGACGTTTTTACGAGATCAAGGATGCACCTTTTATTGGATGGCGTTTTTACGCGATCAAGGATGCACATTTTTTTTTGTTTGCGTTCTTACGTGATCAAGAATGTGCCTTTTATTGGATTGCGTTCTTACGTGATCAAGGAAGCGCCATGTTAATTAAGACGTCACATGCAAAGGTAAAAAAAGTCTGATTGTATTACGTAGTCCTGCAATATTTGTTTGTGCACGTTAAACACGTTTGTGAATGAAGCCAAGTTTAAAAACATTGCGAATATGGATTGTTTGCATCATGTTACATTGTTGACCCATAGCTGATAAAGACCACCACATTCTCTTTTGATGGATGTCTGGTTGAATAAACTAACGAAAGCAAAATGTTTTCATGCATATGATATTTCGAGGCAAGTGCAAATCTCTATAGCCCATGTTGTTTAATATGTTTGTCAACAATATGTTCCTTTTTCTTAATAATGACTGTTGTGTTTAATGTTAAAGATATCTAATTCATAAATATGCGCTATTGTGTTAGAATAAAGTAATCAATATGCATTTATCTTTATCATATGCTAAATATATGATGCCGACTTCTTCTAAATGTAATTTCGTCGTATATTTTATTAAAGGTTCATTAGACACTCACATTATAAATCAAAATATTTTATTTGGTCTCTAGTTAGATAGTCCATTGTTTACCAAATACACGTTTCATTTTGCTTCTGTTCAAATAAAATGTAAGTAATTTTCAGACTCCTCGCCAAGCCTCTAAGTTTCATGTGAGTACCATCTCCAGCTTTCTCCTGTTTGTGTAAAGGGTCTTTTCATATGTTAATGATGGGGCATTGTCTTGTTTTACGGTTGTAATGGGGGTTCATCTATATTTTCAATAGAGATAACCCGATTTTCTTTCAAAGTGTTTAAAGCTTTGTAATATTGATATCATTATATGTTAATCTTGTTGTTTCTAGTAGTGTCTATTACATACCGTTCTGTTAAAAAGATAGTATACTGTCCCTTTAATGCAAATGTTTATTTTTGTATCATGTATGAGTTCCACATTGGTTAATCTCCAAATATATTATTGTTAGCATATTTTCACCCCCCACTCCTAAAAGGACTTTAAACCATATTCATTGTTAAAACAAATGTCTTTCTAAAAATAAATTAACACAATAATGTCTCTTTAAGAAAATAGACTTTATTTAACACGTCAATATAAATCTGTTTTCAATATTTATTGTTTGAACAAGTACATGTAGATATACCAACAATCTGAAAATATATGTTAGCATATGTATTTTTGTTAAAGGGACAGTTTAGAAAACAAATGATGTTTTGCATTATTATAAAAGTAAATTTTGTAATATCAATGATATCAAAGGTTTCTCACCAATTAATCATTTGTCTGTGTTTATTTTAATTTGCTAGCTAAACCTATGAGGTTCGTGTGCTCATTTCTTAGAGCTTGAAGAGTGCATGTAATCATTATGCAATTTGACCACTAGAGGGCATTTGGATAGCATTTGTATATGTAAAACCTTGTGCTCATACAGCATATTATTTACCATGTATTGATCATTGATATCTAAAATGTTGTTATGTCAGAACAACAAATAAGTGGTCATTTTTCATAGTCATAGATACAAGGGTAAGCACATAAGTCACACGTATTTCTCCATGTTTTGTTGTTTCCAACTTGATAATGCGTAATACAGTGTTTTCTTTGTAATCAATAATTTTCTGACTGTCCCTTTAAGCTGTGTTATTGGCATTCAAACAGTAATATGCCATCATGGATAATTGTAATGGCAATTTTGTTTGCGATTCGGGAAACAGTTTGGACATCACATCACAGAAACCAATCAATATTATGAACAAGGATAGGTATGTGATGATGTGGTTTTCACACACCTATAACCCACACTCTGCAAACAATCTGCCTCCATGGACCCGGTCCCATAGAAGTAGATTATATACAGAGTGTGGTCCACAAGTGTATGAAAACCACATCATCACATACCTCCATTACACATTAAATAAAAAAAACATTAAACATGAAAACAAATACTTACTTCCTCTTCCTTCCCCTCTTCCCACGGGGCTGAGGCTCTGGGAGGGGCAACTGCCGACTCCGACGAGTTCTCCTTGGAGATGTTGTGGGAAGAGTGGAAGGAAGAGTACTGGGACGACCAAGGTGAGGAGGAGGAGATGGCTCGGCAGGAGGAGATGGCCCGGCAAGAGGAGATGGCCCGGCAGGAGGAGATGGCCCGGCAGGAGAAGATGGCCCGGCAGGAGAAGATGGCCCAGCAGGAGAAGATGGCCCAGCAGGAGAAGATGGCCCGGCAGGAGAAGATGGCCCAGCAGCAGGAGGCCCAGCAGCAGGAGGCGGACCAGGAGGCAGACCAGCATGCGCCTCCCGGAAAAAATTAAACATCTCTTGGTGTAGATTAAAGGTTCTGTTTTGCCCTTCTTCTATTCTAGTAAGTATGTTTATTATTTGGTTTTGACCTTCAATTATTTGGTTTTGTCCTTCAAGAATTCTAGTTCGGCCTTCTATATTTTGTATCCGGGAGTTACGCATCTGGTCTATGTAGTCTAGTAGAACCCGCACCTCCGCTATTTCCTCTTGTTGTGCTTGGCGGGGTACCCGTGCATGGCAGGGTGCCCGTGCATGGCGGGGTGCGGGTCCTTGAGGGGCCTCTGGTTCCGCGGCCTCCTCCTCTGCTTCCGGGGCCTCTTCATCTGCTTCCGTGCCCTCTTCGTCACGGGGGGCCTCTTCCCTCCGAGGTGGAAATTCCTCCCCACCACTCTCATCCCGGGGAGGAGGAGGCTGTATTTGTTGTGCTGCCTCCTCCCCAGACTCTGTATATTTGAAAAATAAAAATATGTATATATTAGCATATTTCCAAATCAAGCTTTAAATGACTTAGCTTACGATACAATTACAAATGCAGAATCATTAATCCACTTTGAAATCTAACAATCTATACGATTTCCGCATTTTCTAAACCGTGTTTGTGATATGTCTGTTCAATCTGAATGTTTTAGCGTTTGTTTGCAGTCTGTTTAAATGCACACCTAACCTATAGCCTAGATACTGATGTAACCGCAAAGTAATTGTGAATGCGTGTAAACAGCGTAATAGCATTAATCTGATCCTTAAAGGGACATGAAACCCAATGTTTTATCTTTCATGATTTAGAAGCATACATTTATAATCAACTTTCTAATGTACTTTTCTTATCTAATTAGCTTCATTCTCTGGATATTCTTTGCTGAAAAGCATATCTAAATATGCTTAGAAGATGCTGATTGTTAGCTGAATATAGCTGCCTCCTGTGATTGGTTCACTGTGTGCATGGCTATTTCTTCATTAAAGTATATCTAAAGAATGAATCAAATTAGGTAATATAAGTACATTTGAATGTTTTGTCAAATTGTATTCTCTACCTCAATCATGAAAGTAAAGGTTTGCGTATAGTGTCCCTTGAAATACATTCGTATGTGAATTTATTCTTAAATGAGCTTACCGTCAGATGAGAGTGGCAGGTTCCCGGTATCAATTCCTCTGATACTGACTACATCCACCTCGGAGATGCTGGGACGCAACATTTCCTCCCATCAGCAGTACTCGATTTCCAGTGCAGGGCCGCCACCGGTTCCTGCGGCATGTCGGGCCTCCAGGCTTAACTTTTTCTTGCAGTCCCGGTATCAATGTTTTATAGAGTCCATATCTCTATTCCGTCCACCCACTGCATTGACTGCATTCCTTATCTCATGCCAAAGCTTCCTCTTCTCAGTCGGGGTGGTCTTCTGGTGCTGCAGCCTCCTATACCTGGCCATATAGGCCTCTACGAGGGCCTCCTTCTCCTCCATCGAAAACCTCGCCTCCCTAGTCGCCTTGGCCTTCCCCTGTGACGATGCCCTCTGTTTCCCGGACTGTGAAGCCCTACTCTGTCCGCCACTGGGCCCAGCCACTTATTCATCTTGAACAAAGTGGCTGGGTCCACCCACCGCTTCCACCCCCGCTTCCTGCCCCCCTTCCTGCCCCCCTTCCTGCCCTGTTCCTCTCCCCCTCCCTCTCCTCCCCCCTCTACCTCTCCCCTGCCTGCCCTCCATCTGTTCCCTAAACTAAACCCCAAATAATCAAACAAAAAGTGAGTGTGATGAAATGAAAGGGGGTCAAAATAAAGAACTAAAAAGACAAAATAAGTGCTGAACGTGTGAGAGGGATCTAAAAAACAAAGAGGGTAAGGAGTATTTAAATAAACCAAAAGAAGAAGAAGACTAAAAGGAGGATATGTAAACTAAATGTAACTAGGGGATGGGTATGGGATGGGGCTGGGGTATGGGATAAGAGTAAATGGGATGAAAGGGAATGGGACTACAGGGAATGGGGTATGGAGTGTAGTATGAGGGGGTATGGGGTATGGAGTGTATGTAGTGTTATTAATAAGTGTATGTATGTATTGAATGTGTTTGCGTGTAAATGTGTTAAGTGTACAGAAAAATCACTCGCTCGCTAACTCACACTACTACTAATTCTCACTAACTCACACTACTACTAATTCTCAATAACTCCCACTCCCACTAACTCTCAATAACTCCCACTAACTCAATAACTCACACTACCACTAACTCACGCTCCCACTAACTGACTCTCACATACTACCACTAACTCTCACTAACAACTCCCACTACCACTAACTCACTCATGCTCCCACTAACTGACTCTCTCCCACTACCACTAACTCCCACTAACTCACTCACGATAACACTAACAACTGACTCTCTCACACTAACTCACTGACAATAATGCACAAACGCTCTAATCTTAAACCTCCAATCTCCAAAGACCCACCAGCAACACAGTCAAAGAAGCCATGCTTGTGTGGTGCTTATATACCCTTTGTAAATGTTTAATGATGTACCAATTTCTGTTGTAAATTGTGTTCATGTGTGCTTTATTAGCAATTAATATTAGTGCAATGTGTATTAGTTGTGTGAATTTGCGCATGCTCATTTGGAGTTATTATTTGTGGAATGTGTAGAATGCGATAATGTCATAGTGGTCGTTTTCTATAACATTGTCCAATAGTATTATGTATAAATGTGAATTTGCGATGGTGTGGTATTAGTGAAGTGTTGTATATGTATGTTTGTCCTAATATATAGTGATATTGAATGCGATTATTTTGTTAGTGTATGTATATATTTTTATTTCCTTGTTGTTATTTTGCGTATTTCCGCATCTTAAAGTATATGCGTATTCCCTGTATTAAATTTTATTAAAAATCCCCCCGCTTGTGAATGTGTAATGCTTCTGTGCTATGTTGAGTGATTGTTGTTGTGACATTTGCGGCGTGTTATTGTTGTGCATGATGTGGTATGCGTCATATGACCGAGCTGTGCGTATTTCTCGCGAGATCGAGTGTTAGGTGAAAAAAGCGTGTTTGTTTGTTTTTCCATTGATCTCTATGGGAGACTGTCTAACGCGGGCAGGATTCCGCGTGTGAAATAAACGCGTTAGGAGTATCGTTAGAAGGTTTTGTTAGAACTATAAATACCGGAGTCAAACAATGCCGTGAGTTAGACATAAACCACGTGTAGCGTTAGTAGTCCATCTACCGCCAAACTCCAAATCTAGCCGATAGACACTTAGGGTCAGAGACAGTTGACTTCTCTTGATAGTGGAAGCTAAGCAAAGGTCGGCAGGGCCATTTTTTGGATGAGAGACCCCTACAATAATATCAGATAAAATATTTATTTTAAGACTGATGGTGGATGTGACAAAATTTTAAAATGCTTTTATGTTTATTGTTGTTGTATAAAAAGTTTTTAAAATATAGAAACTACATCTGGTTTCTAATGAGAATAAATAGATAGTGAAAGAGATATATTAGTAAATAATTATATGTATATAAGAAAAAAGCCAATTCTTTGTGATATATGGTTTTTCTATTAGACTACCATGAAATATGCTAGATGTCATTCTATATTGTAATCCACACATAAGAAGAATCTTTTTCTCTATCTTTTTTCTCTATCTTTGTTTTTCCAAAATAGTTAGCACCTTAATGGTTAAACACGACAAGGGAGTGTGATTTCTATTCTGACACTCCTACCTTAACACAGGTGAACTCATTACATGATTACACTATAGCAACTGCTCCCTATATAAGTCTTACTTATTCTAACAGTAAACATCTTGATAAAGGTAGCTCTGGACTACCGAAATGCGTAGAATTTGTTTACTGATTATATTGTAATAGGTTATTTACTTGCAACAAGCAGGTTCATCCCCCATTTTTATTTTATCATTTTTGTGCATATGATTAATTCCTGTGTTGTTTGGCCTTTTATCTTTCTCTTTGACACATTGCAGGTACATCGTTTTGTGTTTTAATTTTGGAAACACTAACCATATGTATAATCCCTGCTTAAGTGTCCAACTGACAATATTTGCCTAACCTGGATTGGGCCCCCTCCTTTTCTTGAATTGCAAGACTACGGATCAATGTTACTATAACACAGAGATTGCAGTAGATTCCTAAACAACAAAGAGACTGATACAATCTTAAGTGTCCAACTGACAATATTTGCCTAACCTGGATTGGGCCCCCTCCTTTTCTTGAAGTGCAAGACTACGGATCAATGTTACTATAACACAGAGATTGCAGTAGATTCCTAAACAACAAAGAGACTGATACAATCTGTCTTTTAACGGAACAATTACATTGAAATCTGCTACTGCAATTTGGAATCGGAAAGGTCTCCGGTATTGAAATCTCCCCATTGGGCAACAGAATCCATAGCGCATACGGATTGGACTGGAAGAGGTCTGACATCATCATCCTATCGGAGCTCCTCACGAACTGAAACACTCTTCTGTGTATCGGAGAACTGTGAGTTTTTTAGTTTCTAAGCTGTGCACAGCTGAAAATACCTGCTTTACCAACTCACTGTCTCCAATATTCTAGGCAGGATCACTATAAGCCTTACGAACTATCAGCTCCAATACATCCTCTAATGATAAGAGAGTGAACGGCTTATATGTGTATCAATTTCACAAGCGCCATTTTTGGTATTATATTGCTTAATTTTAAATAATGTTATGTGTTCATATATATCACTACGTAGATGTGTTTTAGGAGTGTTATATATGGATATAGCATTTATATACCCCTTTTAATTTTTTGATGCCGGCATCTTACTTTTAATATATTTGACTTTTTATATTTCTTTATATTATGATATAGTAGTGGTGGTATTGTACAAATAAATTTGATATTTTTGTTTCACGTATACTAGCTTTGTGCATTTTGTCACATCCAAACAACAGACAATTATTCTGTCATTATTAGTAAATACTATAATACTTTGGTTAAAAAAAATAGTACAAAGTTCTCCAGTGAGCGAGTGTAGGTGCCGGGTATATATGAAAAGGTTTATACATAGGCAAACCCTGGGGGATAAATAACAAACTGTTTAGGGTATCGCAGTGACAAATGGTGCTGTATCTGCAGCTGACAGGGAGGAACTCATTACTTACAGGAGTACAGGCACACCCGATCGACGGGGAAACTGCAGCATCCAGCCGGTCCTGCTCCAAACAATCGAGGGACTGCTCCAGTACAGCCAGTAAGCGACCTCTGCGTTCTGTGCTTCCTACCTCCTCGAGGCTGCACAACTCAACACACCGGCACTTCCTGATGATGATGACAGTTGTCATTATATAGTTGCTCTCTAATTTATTTTGTTTATTAACACACTTTTGTTCTGTTTCTTATACTATTTAGACTTGCTCTCCATCAATTAGGACCATTAGGAATATATTACAATTCAATGTATTTATTTTGTATTTCCATTTGTTCTATCCATGATAGTCATGTACTTCTGTAGCTTAAATGGTTAATTATTTGTTCTCTTGCAAGGGAGGGAAGGGCAAGGGTGTGTTATGTTTTAACCAATGGGGAACATTTTACCTTTGTAAATAAGTGTGACACCTATATGAATTTATGTCTATGATTACGGCTATACCTTGCCGAAACATGTAAGACTTTTTTTGTCTCTCCCCCTGCCTTTGATGTTATCTCCATGCGTTTTTAAAGATTCGGATTCTTAATAATGTTTGGACATTTTATCTATACCAAGTGGCAGTATTTTGGACTTCTTTTTTCTATAATACTTTGGTCTCACACATCACATCATTTTTTCAGCACTAGGATTTATATTCAATACCTTTTGAAAATCAATTTACACATTTTTTTAATATCACGTTTATTATATATATTTTTTACCACATGTTTTAAAAAATATTTTCTGAAAAACATTTTTGAAAAACACTTTTTGAAAAACACCTTTTTTGAAAAATTATTTTTTTGTTTGGTAAGCTCCGTCTCACAGGAGAGCTTCTGTTCCACACACCCCCTTTTTCTTTTTCATACTTAAAAGGACAGTAACGTCAAAATTAAATGTTTATGAATCAGATAGTGCATACAATTTTAAACAACTTTCCAATTTAGTTCTATTATCAATTTTGTTTAGATCTCTTTGTATTCTTTGTTAAAGAGTATATCTAGGTAAGTTTAGGAATGTGCACTTGTCCTTAGCCATCTGGCAGACGAGTGTACAACAATGTTAATAACAATTACCTAGATTACAAGTTTTGCGCTCGTGTTTTAACGCTGAAAAAATGTCTTGTCGGTATAGCTGTACCACAAGTGTTTTAGCCTGTAACGCAACGTCAGTCCCGCACACGTAAAAATTACCGGATAGATTTAGAGTTCTGCGTCCAAAGGGGTGCGTTAGCTATGCGTGCTTTTTTTTTCCCTGCACCTTTTAAATACCGCTGGTATTTAGAGTTCACAGAATGGCTGCGTTAGGCTCCAAAAAGGGAGCGTAGAGCATAATTTACCGCCACTGCAACTCTCAATACCAGCGGTGCTTATGGACGCGGCGAGCTTAAAAAACGTGCTCGTGCACGATATCCCCATAGGAAACAATGGGGCAGTTTGAGCTGAAAAAAAACCTAACACCTGCAAAAAAGCAGCGTTCAGCTCCTAACGCAGCCCCATTGTTTCCTATGGGGAAACACTTCCTAAGTCTGCACCTAATACCCTAACATGTACCCCGAGTCTAAGCACCCCTAACCTTACACTTATTAACCTCTAATCTGCTGACCCCTCTATCGCTGACCCCTGCATATTTTTTTAACCCCTACTCTGCCGCTCCGTACACCGCCGCAACCTACGTTATCCCTATGTACCCCTAATCTGCTGCCCCTAACACCGCCGACCCCTATATTATATTTATTAACCCCTAATCTGTCGCCCCCAATGTCGCCGCCACCTACCTACAATTATTAACCCCTAATCTGCCGACCGGACCTCGCCGCTACTCTAATAAATGTATTAACCCCTAAAGCTAAGTCTAACCCTAACCCTAACACCCCCCTAAATTAAATATAATTTTTATCTAACAAAATAAATTATTTCTTATTAAATAAATTAATCCTATTTAAAGCTAAATACTTACATGTAAAATAAACCCTAAAATAGCTACAATATAACGAATAATTATATTGTAGCTATTTTAGGATTAATATTTATTTTACAGGCAACTTTGTATTTATTTTAACCAGGCACAATAGTTTTTAAATAGTTATTTACTATTTAATAGCTACCTAGTTAAAATAATTACAAAATTACCTGTAAAATAAATCCTAACCTAAGTTACAATTAAACCTAACACTACACTATCAATAAATTAATTAAATAAATTACCTACAATTATCTACAATTAAATCTAACACTACACTATCAATAAATTAATTAAATACAAATACCTACAAATAAATACAATTAAATAAACTAACTAAAGTACAAAAAATAAAAAAAGAACTGTTACAAAAAATAAAAAATAATTTACAAACATTATAAAAATATTACAACAATTTTAAGCTAATTACACCTACTCTAAGCCCCCTAATAAAATAACAAAGCCCCCCAAAATAAAAAAATGCCCTACCCTATTCTAAAATACAAATATAAAAGCTCTTTTACCTTACCAGCTCTTAAAGGGGCCTTTTGCGGGGCATGCCCCAAAGAATTCTGCTCTTTTGCCTGTAAAAAAAAACATACAATACCCCCCCCCAACATTACAACCCACCACCCAAATACCCCTAATCTAACCCAAACCCCCCTTAAATAAACCTAACACTAAGCCCCTGAAGATCTCCCTACCTTATCTTCACCATGCCGGGTATCACCGATCCGTCCAGAAGAGGCTCAGAAATCTACATCCAAGCCCAAGCGGGGGCAGAAGAGGTCCATCATTGGGCTGAAGAGGTCCATCATCCGGCTGAAGTCTTGATCCAAGCGGGGGCTGAAGAGATCCATCATCCGGCTGAAGTCTTGATCCAAGCAGGGGTTGAAGAGATCCATCATCCGGCTGAAGTCTTCTATCAAGCGGCATCTTCAATCTTCTTTCTTCAGGATCCATCTTCATCCCGCCGACGCGGAACATCCATCCTGGCCGACGACTTCCCGACGAATGACGGTTCCTTTAAGGGATGTCATCCAAGATGGCGTCCCTCGAATTCCGATTGGCTGATAGGATTCTATCAGCCAATCGGAATTAAGGTAGGAAAATTCTGATTGGCTCTTAACTCCTGGCTTTTCTCTGCGGCTGGAGTTTTGTCATTAGATTTCTAACGCTCACTTCAGCCAAGACTCTAAATACCAGCGTTAGAAAGATCCCATTGAAAAGATAGGATACGCAAATGGCGTAAAGGGATCTGCGGTATGGAAAAGTCACGGCTGGAAAGTAGACATGTGCGGTTCGTTTCGGATTAATTCGGAAATTCGGTAAATTCGGTAAATTCGGAGATTCGGATCGATTCGGATTTCCGAATTAAAATACTTCCGAATCTACCGAATGAATCCGAAATAGCTGCCATATCTCCGAATAAATCCGAATTAGCTCGTTAAAATTCGGCATTTCCCCATAGGAAACAATAGGAGTTTCGGCTGAAAAAAAACTAACACCGCAGCCCCATTGTTTCCTATGGGGAAACACTAAGTCTGCACCTAACACCCTAACATGTACCCCGAGTCTCTAAACACCCCTAATCTGACACTTATTAACCCCTAATCTGCCGCCCCCGCTATCGCTGACACCTGCATTATTTTATTAACCCCTAATCTGCCGACCGAATATCGCCGCCACCTACATTATAACTATTAACCCCTAATCTGCTGTCCCTAACACCGCCGACCCCTACATTATAGTTATTAACCCCTAATCTGCCCCCCCAACGTCGCCGCAATCTAACTACAAGTATTAACCCCTAATCTGCCGACCCGATATCGCCGCCGCCTACATTATAACTATTAACCCCTAATCTGCTGTCCCTAACACCGCCGACACCTACATTATAGTTATTAACCCCTAATCTGCCCCCCCCAACGTCGCCGCAATCTAACTACAAGTATTAACCCCTAATCTGCCGACCCGATATCGCCGCCGCCTACATTATAACTATTAACCCCTAATCTGCTGTCCCTAACACCACCGACCCCTACATTATAGTTATTAACCCCTAATCAGCCCCCCCAACATCGCCGCAATCTAACTACAATTATTAACCCCTAATCTGCCGACCCGATATCGCCGCCGCCTACATTATAGCTATTAACCCCTAATCTGCTGTCCCTAACACCGCCGACCCCTACATTATAGTTATTAACCCCTAATCTGCCCCCCCAACGTCGCCACAATCTAACTACAAGTATTAACCCCTAATCTGCCGACCGCAAATCGCCGCAACTATAATAAATGTATTAATCTCTAAACCGCCGCACTCCCGCCTCGCAAACACTATAATACATTTTATTAACCCCTAATCTGCCCTCCCTAACATCGCCACCTACCTACAATTATTAACCCCTAATCTCCCGCCCCCAACGTCGCCGCTACTATAATAAAGTTATTAACCCCTAAACCTAAGTCTAACCCTAACACTAACACCCCCTAACTTAAATATAATTTAAATAAAACGAAATAAATTTACTATAGTTAAATAAATGAATCCTATTTAAAACTAAATACTTACCTGTAAAATAAACCCTAAGATAGCTGCAATATAACTAATAGTTACATTGTAGCTATTTTAGGATTTATTTTTATTTTACAGGCAACTTTGTATTTATTTTAACTAGGTACAATAGTTATTAAATAGTTAATAACTATTTAATAACTACCTAGCTAAAAAAAATACAAATTTACCTGTAAAATAAATCCTAACCTAAGTTACAATTACACCTAACACTACACTATCATTTA
The DNA here is from genome assembly GCF_027579735.1 of Bombina bombina. Classification (NCBI taxonomy): domain Eukaryota; kingdom Metazoa; phylum Chordata; class Amphibia; order Anura; family Bombinatoridae; genus Bombina; species Bombina bombina. Next base: position 1,143,003,044 of record NC_069502.1, read on the forward strand.
ATTAATTAAATAAATTACTCATATTTAAAACTAAATACTTACCTGTAAAATAAACCCTAATATAGCTGCAATATAACTAATAGTTACATTGTAGCTATTTTAGCATTTATATTTATTTTACAGGCAACTTTGTATTTATTTTAACTAGGTACAATAGCTATTAAATAGTTATTGACTAATTAATAGCTACCTAGTTAAAATAATTACAAAATTACCTGTAAAATAAATCCTAACCTAAGTTACAATAAAACCTAACACTACACTATCATTAAATAAATTAACTACAAGTACCTACAATTATCTACAATTAAATAAACTAAAGTACAAAACCCCCCCACTAAATTACAAAAAATAAAAAAACCACTAAATTACAAAAAATAAAAAAATATTACAAGAATTTTAAACTAATTACACCTAATCTAAGCCCCCTAATAAAATAACAAAGCCCCCCAAAATAAAAAAAAATGCCCTACCCTATACTAAATTACAAAAGTTAACAGCTCTATTACCTTACCAGCCCTGAACAGGGCCCTTTGCGGGGCATGCCCCAAAGAAAACAGCTCTTTTGCCTGTAAAAAAAAAACACAATCCCCCCCCCCACATTACAACCCACCACCCACATACCCCTACTCTAACCCAAACCCCCCTTAAATAAACCTAACACTACCCCCCTGAAGATCTCCCTACCTTGAGTCGTGTTCACCCAGCCGGGCCGAAGTCTTCATCCGATGGGGCAGAAGAGGACATCCAGACCGGCAGAAGTCTTCATCCAAGCGGGGCAAGAAGAGGTCTTCCATCCATCAGAAAAGTACCAAAATACAAACAAACACTAAATTACCAAAAATAATAAAATATTACAATAATTTTAAACTAATTACACCTAATCTAAGCCCCCTACTAGCTATTAATATAGCTTCAATATAACTAATAGTTACATTGTAGCTATTTTAGGATTTATATTTATTTTACAGGCAACTTTGTATTTATTTTAACTAGGTACAATAGCTATTAAATAGTTAATAACTATTTAATAACTACCTAGCTAAAATAAATACAAATTTACCTGTAAAATAAACCCTAACCTAAGTTACAATTACACCTAACACTACACTGTCATTAAATTAACTAAATAAATTAATCCTATATAAAACTAAATACTTACCTGTAAAATAAACCCTAATATAGCTACAATATAACTAATAGTTACATTGTAGCTATTTTAGCATTTATATTTATTTTACAGGCAACTTTGTATTTATTTTAACTAGGTACAATAGCTATTAAATAGATATTTACTGTTTAATAGCTACCTAGTTAAAATAATTACAAAATTACCTGTAAAATAAATCCTAACCTAAGTTACTATTAAACCTAACACTACACTATCATTAAATAAATTAAGTACCTACAATTAAATACAATGAAATAAACTAAACTAAAGTACAAAAAAAACAAACACTAAATTACAAAAAATAAAAAAAATTACAAGAATTTTAAACTAATTACACCTAATCTAAGCCCCCTAATAAAATAACAAAGCCCCCCAAAATAAAAAAAATGCCCTACCCTATACTAAATTACAAAAGTAATCAGCTCTATTACCTTACCAGCCCTTAAAAGGGCCTTTTGCGGGGCATGCCCCAAAGAAAACAGCTCTTTTGCCTGTAAAAAAAAACACAATACCCCCCCCCACATTACAACCCACCACCCACATACCCCTACTCTAACCCAAACCCCCCTTAAATAAACCTAACACTACCCCCCTGAAGATCTCTCTACCGTGTCTTCACCCAGCGGGCCGAAGTCTTCATCCGATCGGGCAGAAGAGGACATCCAGACCGGCAGAAGTCTTCATCCAAGCGGGGCAAGAAGAGGTCTTCCATCCATCATAAGTCTTGATCCAGGCGGCATCTTCTCTGTTCATCCATCCGGAGCGGAGCGGCAGCATCCTGAAGACATCCCACGCAGAGCATCCTCTTCTTTCTTGATCCGACGACTAGGTGACTGTACCTTTAAGTGACGTCATCCAAGATGGCGTCCCTTGAATTCCGATTGGCTGATAGGATTCTATCAGCCAATCGGAATTAAGGTAGAAAAAATCTGATTGGCTGATTCAATCAGCCAATCAGATTCAAGTTCAATCCGATTGGCTGATCCAATCAGCCAATCAGATTGAGCTCGCATTCTATTGGCTGATCGGAACAGCCAATAGAATGCGAGGTCAATCTGATTGGCTGATTCCATTGAACTTGATTCTGATTGAACTTGAATCTGATTGGCTGATTGAATCAGCCAATCAGATTTTTCCTACCTTAATTCCGATTGGCTGATCCAAGGTAGAATCCTATCAGCCAATCGGAATTCAAGGGATGCCATCTTGGATGACGTCACTTAAAGGTACAGTCACCTAGTCGTCGGATCAAGAAAGAAGAGGATGCTCTGCGTGGGATGTCTTCAGGATGCTGCCGCTCCGCTCCGGATGGATGAACAGAGAAGATGCCGCCTGGATCAAGACTTATGATGGATGGAAGACCTCTTCTTGCCCCGCTTGGATGAAGACTTCTGCCGGTCTGGATGTCCTCTTCTGCCCAATCGGATGAAGACTTCGGCCCGCTGGGTGAAGACACGGTAGAGAGATCTTCAGGGGGGTAGTGTTAGGTTTATTTAAGGGGGGTTTGGGTTAGAGTAGGGGTATGTGGGTGGTGGGTTGTAATGTGGGGGGGGGTATTGTGTTTTTTTTTACAGGCAAAAGAGCTGTTTTCTTTGGGGCATGCCCCGCAAAAGGCCCTTTTAAGGGCTGGTAAGGTAATAGAGCTGATTACTTTTGTAATTTAGTATAGGGTAGGGCATTTTTTTATTTTGGGGGGCTTTGTTATTTTATTAGGGGGCTTAGATTAGGTGTAATTAGTTTAAAATTCTTGTAATTTTTTTTATTTTTTGTAATTTAGTGTTTGTTTTTTTTGTACTTTAGTTTAGTTTATTTCAATGCATTTAATTGTAGGTACTTGTAGTTAATTTATTTAATGATAGTGTAGTGTTAGGTTTAATAGTAACTTAGGTTAGGATTTATTTTACAGGTAATTTTGTAATTATTTTAACTAGGTAGCTATTAAACAGTAAATATCTATTTAATAGCTATTGTACCTAGTTAAAATAAATACAAAGTTGCCTGTAAAATAAATATAAATGCTAAAATAGCTACAATGTAACTATTAGTTATATTGTAGCTATATTAGGGTTTATTTAACAGGTAAGTATTTAGTTTTATATAGGATTAATTTATTTAGTTAATTTAATGACAGTGTAGTGTTAGGTGTAATTGTAACTTAGGTTAGGGTTTATTTTACAGGTAAATTTGTATTTATTTTAGCTAGGTAGTTATTAAATAGTTATTAACTATTTAATAGCTATTGTACCTAGTTAAAATAAATACAAAGTTGCCTGTAAAATAAATATAAATCCTAAAATAGCTACAATGTAACTATTAGTTATATTGTAGCTATATTAATAGCTAGTACGGGGCTTAGATTAGGTGTAATTAGTTTAAAATTATTGTAATATTTTATTATTCTTGCTAATTTAGTGTTTGTTTGTTTTTTTGTACTTTTCTGATGGATGGAAGACCTCTTCTTGCCCCGCTTGGATGAAGACTTCTGCCGGTCTGGATGTCCTCTTCTGCCCCATCGGATGAAGACTTCGGCCCGGCTGGGTGAACACGACTCAAGGTAGGGAGATCTTCAGGGGGGTAGTGTTAGGTTTATTTAAGGGGGGTTTGGGTTAGAGTAGGGGTATGTGGGTGGTGGGTTGTAATGTGGGGGGGGGGATTGTGTTTTTTTTTTACAGGCAAAAGAGCTGTTTTCTTTGGGGCATGCCCCGCAAAGGGCCCTGTTCAGGGCTGGTAAGGTAATAGAGCTGTTAACTTTTGTAATTTAGTATAGGGTAGGGCATTTTTTTTTATTTTGGGGGGCTTTGTTATTTTATTAGGGGGCTTAGATTAGGTGTAATTAGTTTAAAATTCTTGTAATATTTTTTTATTTTTTGTAATTTAGTGGGGGGGTTTTTGTACTTTAGTTTAGTTTTTTTAATTGTATTTAATTGTAGGTACTTGTAGTTAATTTATTTAATGATAGTGTAGTGTTAGGTTTAATTGTAACTTAGGTTAGGATTTATTTTACAGGTAATTTTGTAATTATTTTAACTAGGTAGCTATTAAATAGTCAATATCTATTTAATAGCTATTGAACCTAGTTAAAATAAATACAAAGTTGCCTGTACAATAAATATAAATGCTAAAATAGCTACAATGTAACTATTAGTTATATTGCAGCTATATTAGGGTTTATTTTACAGGTAAGTCTTTAGTTTTATATAGGATTCATTTATTTAGTTAATTTAATGATAGTGTAGTGTTAGGTGTAATTGTAACTTAGGTTATGATTTATTTTACAGGTAAATTTGTATTTATTTTAGCTAGGTAGTTATTAAATAGTTATTAACTATTTAATAGCTATTGTACCTAGTTAAAATAAATACAATGTTGCCTGTAAAATAAATATAAATCCTAAAATAGCTACAATGTAACTATTAGTTAAATTGAAGCTATATTAATAGCTAGTCGGGGGCTTAGATTAGGTGTAATTAGTTTAAAATTATTGTAATATTTTATTATTTTTGGTAATTTAGTGTTTGTTTGTATTTTGGTACTTGTATGATGGATGGAAGACCTCTTCTTGCCCCGCTTGGATGAAGACTTCTGCCGGTCTGGATGTCCTCTTCTGCCCCATCGGATGAAGACTTCGGCCCGGCTGGGTGAACACGACTCAAGGTAGGGAGATCTTCAGGGGGGTAGTGTTAGGTTTATTTAAGGGGGGTTTGGGTTAGAGTAGGGGTATGTGGGTGGTGGGTTGTAATGTGGGGGGGGGGATTGTGTTTTTTTTTTACAGGCAAAAGAGCTGTTTTCTTTGGGGCATGCCCCGCAAAGGGCCCTGTTCCGGGCTGGTAAGGTAATAGAGCTGTTAACTTTTGTAATTTAGTATAGGGTAGGGCATTTTTTTATTTTGGGGGGCTTTGTTATTTTATTTGGGGGCTTAGATTAGGTGTAATTAGTTTAAAATTCTTGTAATATTTTTTTATTTTTTGTAATTTAGTGTTTGTTTTTTTTTGTAATTTAGTAGGGGGGTTTTGTACTTTAGTTTATTTAATTGTAGATAATTGTAGGTACTTGTAGTTAATTTATTTAATGACAGTGTAGTGTTAGGTTTAATTGTAACTTAGGTTAGGATTTATTTTACAGGTAATTTTGTAATTATTTTAACTAGGTAGCTATTAATTAGTCAATAACTATTTAATAGCTTTTGTACCTAGTTAAAATAAATACAAAGTTGCCTGTAAAATAAATATAAATGCTAAAATAGCTACAATGTAACTATTAGTTATATTGCAGCTATCTTAGGGTTTATTTTACAGGTAAGTATTTTGTTTTAAATATGATTCATTTATTTAGTTAATTTAATGATAGTGTAGTGTTAGGTGTAATTGTAACTTAGGTTAGGATTTATTTTACAGGTAAATTTGTATTTATTTTAGCTAGGTAGTTATTAAATAGTTATTAACTATTTAATAGCTATTGTACCTAGTTAAAATAAATACAAAGTTGCCTGTAAAATAAAAATAAATCCTAAAATAGCTACAATGTAACTATTAGTTATATTGTAGCTATATTAGGGTTTATTTTACAGGTAAGTCTTTAGTTTTAAATATGATTAATTTATTTAACTATAGTAAACTTATTTCGTTTTATTTAAATTATATTTAAGTTAGGGGGTGTTAGTGTTAGGGTTAGACTTAGGTTTAGGGGTTAATAACCTTATTATAGTAGCGGCGACGTTGGGGGCGGGAGATTAGGGGTTAATAATTGTAGGTAGGTGGCGGCGATGTTAGGGAGGGCAGATTAGGGGTTAATAAAATGTATTATAGTGTTTGCGAGGCGGGAGTGCGGCGGTTTAGGGGTTAATACATTTATTATAGTGGCGGCGATTTGCGGTCGGCAGATTAGGGGTTAATACTTGTAGTTAGATTGTGGCGACGTTGGGGGGAGGCAGATTAGGGGTTAATAACTATAATGTAGGGGTCGGCAGTGTTAGGGACAGCAGATTAGGGGTTAATAGCTATAATGTAGGCGGCGATATCGGGTCGGCAGATTAGGGGTTAATACTTGTAGTTAGATTGCGGCGACGTTGGGGGGGGCAGATTAGGGGTTAATAACTATAATGTAGAGGTCGGCGGTGTTAGGGACAGCAGATTAGGGGTTAATAGCTATAATGTAGGCGGCGGCGATATCGGGTCGGCAGATTAGGGGTTAATACTTGTAGTTAGATTGCGGCAACATTGGGGGGGGCAGATTAGGGGTTAATAACTATAATGTAGGGGTCGGCGGTGTTAGGGACAGCAGATTAGGGGTTAATAGCTATAATGTAGGCGGCGGCGATATCGGGTCGGCAGATTAGGGGTTAATACTTGTAGTTAGATTGCGGCGACGTTGGGGGGGGGCAGATTAGGGGTTAATAACTATAATGTAGGGGTCGGCGGTGTTAGGGACAGCAGATTAGGGGTTAATAGCTATAATGTAGGTTGCGGCGATATCCGATCGGCAGATTAGGGGTTAAATAATGTTATTATAGGGTTTGCGATGTGGGGGGGGCCTCGGTTTAGTGGTTCATAGGTAGTTTATGGGTGTTAGTGACTTAGTGTACTAAATGGGTGTTAGTGTACTAAAAACATACCGAATTTCGGAACGGAATAGAACCGAATTCAGCCGAATCCGAATAAATCCGAAACGAATTTATTCGGATCCGAATAAATCCGAAACGAATTTATTCAAATTTTGCCGAATCCGATTCGATCCGAAACGAAATTCGAAAAGTCCGAATCGATCCGAACCGAAAACGAACCGAATTTTTTAGCCGTGCACATGTCTACTGGAAAGTGAGCATTAGACCCTTACCTACACGACTCTAAATACCAGCGGTAGGACAAAACCAGCGTTAGGGCCCCCCCAGAACTCTAAATCTAGGCGTACGTTTTTTCATGGGACTTCCATAGCGCTGCTGTTACAAGTTTTGCGGGGAGGCTAAAAAGCTTGCGTTGCAGCCTATACCGACATGATCCGTTTCACAATCTAAAAACAGTAGTTATGAGTTTTACGCTACAAAACTGTCATAAAGTGCACTAACACCTATAAACTACCTATTAACCCCTAAACCGAGGCTCCTGCATCGCAAATACTATATTAAAGTTATTAACCCCTAATCTGCCGCTCCCAACATCGCCGCCACTATACTAAAGTTATTAACCCCTAATCCGCCGCCCTCCCGCATCGCAAACACTATTTAAATATTATTAACCCCTAATCTGCCATCCACCTACATCGCCCCCACTGTACTAATTATTAACCCCTAATTCCACCAACAATAAACTAATTTAAACTAGTAACCCCTAAACCTAATGCCCCCCTAACTTTATATTACAATTACAATTTCCCTATCTTAAATTAAATTAAAACTTACCTGTCGAATTAAAAAATAGTAAACTAACAATTAAACTAATATAACTATTAAACTAAAATGAACCTAACTACCAATTAAATAAACTATATTACACATTAAAATAATCCTAACAGTACTCTAAAATTACAAACTAATTACAAAAAATAAAAAATAGTAAATTACAAAAAATAACAAACACTAAATAACGAAAAAAACAAACAAACAGAATTATAAAAAATATATTACTATTGACACTAAACACTCAATATTTTGCAACCGCTCAGTCACCATATATTGGGGAGTATGTTATGTAATGTGTTTTGCTGACTCCAGATAGCTATTACCCCTTCTTTTTTCTGTTTACCTACCTCAAACTGATAGTACAGCTCTGTCATGTATTAATATATATAATAGTTTCATTTACAGTACCTGCTCCATATATGAGAATGCTGAGTCCCTTTCCACTCTCCCTAGTCAATGCAGATATACCCTTAATTTTAATACCTGCTTCCCCAAACTGAGCCTTCATTACTAACGGCTGTTACACCTCCAAGGCAGTTAAGCATTAGATCATTTCAGTACAGCCTGAAAACTGGGGCAATAGTATATACTCTTCCCTCTATATTCTCATAACTAATAACCCCTTCATCTCACAAACCTCAACTATACTATGATTATAGGTAGTGTGTATCACATGAGTTAGTCAGTATCGTCTTATACAAGGCCTCTCTAAGACAGTTGGTACTACTCTTTAGCTGTTATGTTACTCCTATCTACGACTCCCATTAGACCCCTCTCCTCCCTTTCCCGCCGGAATTTACTACCTGCGGGTCATACCCCTACTCCTTTTACCCACATCGCTTATAGCTGACATCTCCCCAGGAGAGGGGTTCATACAGTAGTCCCCTGCTCTACATATATACAAATACCTCCCCTTGTACATACTCCTCTCAGGGAGCTATACTTACTTACACTTTTCTTTTCTTGCATACAAAAAACTTAGAGGCACAAAGCTCTGCCAGTCAGCGTATCAGTGGCTAACTTCCAATCACTTTCCCCCTAGCCCAAATAATAATTACTTCGTATGCTAATCTCCCTTCATTTAGTTCCTAATTTCAGTAAGGCCTCAGAGTGGCCCTTGATGTTTTAGGAGGAAGACTTACTTCAACCACCTTTTTGCCCACCTCATTAAGGTTATAATGAGCTCAATAGAACTAAATCACAACAACAATACTGTACCTTTCACACACCTGGACGCGCCCCCCCCCCTGTTTCCCCTTTTTTTTTTTTTTTAACCAGAGTGGCTCTGGTCCACTGACTCCCCCTACCCCCGAAATAAAACCTTTTTTTTTTCTCTAACCCCATCTTACCTCAAGCCACATAGATACATTACTCTAAGGCTCTCACAGTAAGTTGGGGATCATTCTAACTCATAATAAGTCAAAGGTTATAAAATGAGGTCTCTCTACCATATGTACCAGTCAATCATCTCCACTGCACGCAAGACTCTTCCTTTTACCTTCACATGATCCACATTTTGGACATACTTTCGTACTCCTTGTCAAAACTTACCCTCTCCTACCTAGACCTGTGCTTTGGTTATTATGTATAGTTTAAGTTTACATTTGCAGACTTGTTATGTATCTGGACATATGTTCTGTACCTATGTTATTGCGCATTACCTCAATAAAAAAATTTGTTTAAAAAAAAAAAAAAGAATTACACCTAATCTAATAGCCCTATAAACATAAAAAAGTCCCCCCAAAATAAAAAAAAACCCTAGCCTACAATAAACTACCAATAGCCCTTAAAAGGGCCTTTTGTGGGCATTGCCCTAAGTTAAACAGCTCTTTTACCTGTAAAAAAAGTACAAAGACCCCCCCAACAGTAAAACCCCCCACTCAACCAACCCCCCTAAATAAAAAAAACTAACTCTAACAAAAACCTAAGCTACCCACTGCCCTGAAAAAAGCATTTGTATGGGCATTGCCCTTAAAAGGGCATTTAGCTGTTTTACATTGCCCTGAAAAGGGCTTTTAGCTCATTTACGAATAGCCCAAACCCTAAACTAAAAAAAAAACACACCCAAAAACCCTTTAAAAAACCTTTCACTAATCCCCGAAGATCCACTTACAGTTTTTGAAGTCCCGCTTGAACGATCTTCATCCAGGCGGCAAAGTCCTCATCCAGGTGGCGAGATGTCTTCATTCAGATGGCCTCTTCTATCTTCATCCAAGCTGCAAAGTCCTCATTCAGGTGGCGAGAAGTCTTCATCCAGACGGCCTCTTCTATCTTCATCCAGGGGGTATCTTCTATCTTCATCCCGGTGGCGTGGAGTGGGTCCATCCTAAAAACAACCGGCGTGGAGCATCCTCTTCATACGGTCGCCGCCGTATAATGAATCTTGAATGCAAGGTACGCAAATCAAAATGCCGTCCCTTACATTCCTATTGGCTGATTTGATTTTGGGAATTCAAATCAGCCAATCGGATGAGAGCTACTGAAATCCTATTGGCTGTTCAAATCAGCCAATAGGATGAGAGCTACTGAAATTCTAATGGCTGATTTGAACAGCCAATAGAATTTCAGAAGCTCTCATCCAGTTGGCTGATTTGAATTTCCAAAATCAAATCAGCCAATAGAAATGCAAGCAAGTAAGTGATGCCATTTGGAATTGCGTACCTTGCATTGAAGAATCAGTATACAGCGGCGACCGTATTAAGAGGATGTTCCACGACAGATGTCTTCAGGATGGACTCGCTCCGCGTCGCCGGGATAAAGATAGAAGATGCCGTCTGGATGAAGAGAGAAGAGGCCGTCTAAATGAAGACTTCTCGCTGCCTGGATGAGGACTTCGCCACCTGTATGAAGATCGTTCAAGCAAGACTTCAAAAACTGTAAGTGGATCTTCGGGGGTTGTTGATCTTTTTAAAGGGTTTTTTGATGGTTTTTTTTTTAGTTTAGGGTTTGGGCTATTCATAAACAAGCTAAATGCCCTTTTCAGGGCAATGCAAAAGAGCTAAATGCCCATACAAATGCCCTTTTCAGGGCAATGGGTATCTTAGGTTTTTAGATAGTTTATTTTTATTTTGTGAGATTGGGGGGGTTTGTAATGTTAGCGGGTCTTTGTATTTTTTTTAGGGGATGTTTGTTTTGTTTTGTAGCAAAAGAGCTGTTAACTTTGGGGCAATGCTCTACAAAAAGCCATTTTAAGGGCCCACAAAAGGCCCTTTTAATGGCCCTTGGTAGTTTATTCTAGATTAGGTTTTTATTTTGGGGTAGTTTTTTTTTTTAAAAAGGGTATTAGAATAGGAATAATTTTTATTGTTTTAGATCATTTTGTTTGCTATTTTTTGTAATGGTAGGTTTTTTAATTTTTTTTAATTTTTGTGTTTTTTATTCTTTGTAATGTTAGGTTTTAGTGTAAGGCAGCTTCGGTTTTATTTGACGGGTAAGTTTGTATTTATTTTAACTAGGTAGTTAGTAAATAGTTAATAACTATTTACTAACTAGTCTACCTAGTTAAAATAAATACAAACTTACCTTTGAAATAAAAATAAAACCTAAGCTAGCTACAATATAACTATATGGTATATTGTTGCTAGCTAAGGTTTTATTTCACAGGTAAGTATGTATTTAGTTTTAAATAGGAACTATTTAGTTAATAAGTGTAAGTTTAATTTAGCTCTATTTTAATTATTTTATAGTTAGGGGATGTTAGGGGTTAGGCTTAGGTTTAGGTTTAGGGTTATTTTAGTGTTATGGGTTAATATAGTTTAATTTAGGTAATTGCAATGTGGGGGTTGGCGGTTTAGGGGCAGCGATGTCGGGGAGCGGTGGAATTGGGGTTAATAGATTTATTATAGTGTGGGCTATGTTGGGTTGCAGGGGAATAGGGGTTAATAACTTTAGTATAGTGACGGCGATATTGGGAGCGGCAGATTAGGGGTTAATTGCTTTATTTAGGTGGCAGAGATATCGGGAGTGGCAGATTAGGGGTTAATAACATTATGTAGGTGGCTGCAATTTCGGGGGCAGCAGATTAGGGGTGTTTAGACTCAGAGTTTATGTTAGGGTTTTAGGTTTAAATGTTATTTTTTTCCCCATAGACATCAATGGGGCTGCGTTATGGAGCCTTTCTTTCCGCAATCGCAGGTGTAAGGCTTTTTTTTTGACCCGCTCTCCCCATTGATGTCTATGGGGAAAGCGTGCACAAGCACGTCAAAACAGTGCTTGGATTGTGTGCGGTATGGAGCTTAAAACCACCATATCGCACACACAAATCAGCTGTATAAAAACTTGTAATAGCTGCGCTACAGAGGGTTAAATGACGCAACGTTGCGTTCGTTAATTTCCCTATAGCGCGCATAACTTGTAATCTAGCTGTCAGTTATTCGTACAAAAACTGCTGCTAAAGAATGCTACAGATACTCTATGGCAAAAGAGTATGCAACTATGCATAACATTGATATAAACATTGTTGCAAACAATCAGCTAGATTACGAGACTGGCGTTATGAGTGAAAAAGTGGCGTTATGCTTCATAACGCTGATTTTTCCCTAATGACGCTTTTACAAGTCTTGTAGGTATAGGTGTACTGCACACCTTTTTGGACGTCACGCAACGTCAGTACCGCACTTCTAAAAAAAGTCCTTTTTCAATGGGACTTCCATAGCGCCGGTATTCGTACCGCCATCTAAAGACAGTAGATATGAGTTTTACGTTACAAAGCTGTAGCATAAAACTCATAACTAAAGTGTTAAAAAGTACACTAACATCCATAAACTACCTATTAACCCATAAACCGAGGCCCTGCCGCATCGCAAATACTAAAATAAAATTATTAACCCCTAATCTGCCGCTCCGGACATCGCCGCCACTATTAAAATGTATTAACCCCTCTTCCGCCGCACTCCCCAACATCGTCACCACTATAATAAACCTATGAACCCCTAAACTGCCGCCCTCCCGCATCGCAAACACTACTATTATTAACCCCTAATCTGCCATCGCCCACACCGTCGATTTAATAAACCTATTAACAACCGCAAGCCCCCCACAACGAAATATACTAAATTAAACTATTAACCCCATAACCTCTGGCCTCCCACATCACTACATAAATATATTAACCCCTAAACCTAACCCTAACGTATCCCTAAGCATAAGTCTAACCATAACCCTAACACCCCCTAACTTAAATATAATTAAAATAAAGCTAAATAAACCTTACAATTATTACCTAAATAATTCCTATTTAAAACTAAATACATACTTACCTGTAAAAAAACCTAAGCGAGCTACAATATTACTAATAGTTATATTGTAGCTATCTTAGGTTTTATTTTTATTTCACAGGTAAGTTTGCATTTATTTTAACTAGGTAGATTAGTTAGTAAATAGTTATTAACTATTTAATAACTACCTAGTTAAAATAAATACAAAGTTACCTCTAAAATAAAACCTATCCTGCCTTACACTAAAACCTACCATTACAATCAAATCATATAATTAAATTAATCAAATACAATTATCTAATTTACAAAAAAACCCACTAAATTACACAAAATTAAAAAACATAATGATCAACAACAAAAAAACGAATTAATCCTAATCTAATAGCCCTAAAATAAAAAAGCCCCCAAAATAATAAACCCCCAGCCTACACTAAATTGCCAATAGCCCTTAAAATGGCTTTTTGCAGGGCATTGCCCAAGGATAACAGCTCTTTTACCTGGCAATAAAAATTACAAACACCCCCCCCCAACAATAAAACTCACCACCCACACAACCAAACCCCCCAAATAAAACTCTATCTAAATAAATAAAGGGCATTTAGCTCTTTTACCATGCCCAAACCCTAAGCTAAAAATAAAACCCACCCAATAAACCCTTAAAAAAACCTAACGCTAACCCCCAACGATCCACTTACAGTTTTCGAAGACCAGACACCCATCCTCATCCAAGCGGGCAGAAGTCCTCATCCAAGCGGGCAGAAGTCCTCATCCAAGCCGGCAGAAGTCTTCATCCAAGCGGCCAGAAGTCTACATCCAAGCAGGCAGAAGTCTTCGTCCAGACGGCATCTTCTATCTTCATCCATCAGGCGCGGAGCGGGTCCATCTTCAAGACATCCGGCGCGGAGCATCTTCTTCTTCCAATTGTCACTGGAAAATGAAGTTCTCTTCAAGTGACGTCATCCAAGATGGCGTCCCTTACATTCCGATTGGCAGATAGAATTCTATCAGCCAATAGGAATTAAAGGTGAAAAAATCCTATTGGCTGATCTAATCAGTCAATAGGATTGATCTTTAATCCTATTGACTGATCCAATCAGCCAATAGGATTGAGCTCACATTCTATTGGCTATTTACACATAGTTTTTCAATATTTAAACAACTAATGTAATTGTGAAAAATATCTTGGCATATTGTTTTCAGGCTCCAGTTTGCTTTGAATACATCACTCAATCCAGCATGTATTTAGGGCCAGATTACAAGTGGTGTGCTAATGATGGTTGCAGGATGTGATAAGCAGTATCTCTGAACCACGCTAACAGCGCTCAACTTGATATTACAAGTCCTCGGTAAATAAAAATTACCATAGAATGTTTAGCATGGCTGAAATCACTAGTGACCCCCCTTAATTCAATGAATATCGAGACCACGCTTAATAGCGCTGATATTACAAGTTGAAGTTCATTGGCTGTACTAGAGAGGAAGCCCAAAGAGTGCTAGAAGAATTACCCATTAAGATGTTAAGGATGTGATGAGCTGTTCACAGGGGACAGGAGTGAGATTATCTAGAGAAAAGGTCAGAGATATAGGGTGGAACAGTGTTATTAAGAGCTTTTTAAAATTAGAGTCAGGATTCTGTGTTTTATTCTGGAGCTTAGAGGAAGTCAGTGAAGGGACTGGCAGAGAGGTGCAGCAGATGAGGATAACATGTAAAGAAGATCACCCTGGCAGAAGCATTTATTATGGATTGTAAGAGATATAGATAGCAGCTAGGGAGGCCAGAGAGTACGGAGTTGCTTGCAATAGTCAAGGCGGGAAATGATGAGAAAATAGATTAATGTCTTAGTTGTGTCTAGTGTGAGAAAGTGGCACATTTTGGAGTATTTTTAAGTTGTAAGCAGCAGTAATTGGTCAAAACTGAATGTGGGGAGTGAAAGAGAGATCTGATGTTATTATTAACAGTTAGAGAAAGTTGGGGGGTAGGGATTTTGAAAGATGTGGGGATAATAAGGAGCTCAGTTTTCAACAGAATAAGTTTAAGGTAGTGAGAGGACATCCAGGATGAAATATTAGAAAGATGGTTAGTGACATGAGTTAGTAAGGAAGGGGATAGGTCTGGGGCAGAGAGGTAGATTTGGTTATCATCACCATGCAAATTATTTTAAAACCGATAGGACTTTATTAAGGAACCTAAGGATGATGTATAAATTGAGATGAGAAGGGGACCAAGGACAGAGCCTTGTGGTATATGAACAGAAAATAGGGGTCAGATGATGGGCCAGAGAAGGTTACTCTAAAGGTGTGGTTAGACAGGTAGGAGGAGAACCATATCTGTGTTGCAGATGCTGAAGGATTGGAAGGTTTGGAGCAAGAGAGTGTGGTCAACATTGTCAAAGGCAGCAGACAGATCAAGAAGGATTAAAAGAGAAAAGTGGCCTTTTGATTTTGCTGTAATTAGGTCATTAGTAACCTTAATGATTGCTATTGCTGTGGAATGTTGGGGGCAAAAAACAGATTGCAATGGATCAAGGAGTGAGTATAATGTGAAGAAATGTGATAAACATGCGCTTAATGTAAAGCTGTCCTGTCCTGTCCTTTTAAGAAAATAGGGTATAATTTTGCGGGCACCTTTTGGATCTTAGATATTGTCAACCCTGTAGCTGTGAAACTTAAACTCCCTCCTACTTTTAAAAGTAATCCTGTTTTACCTGTGTGTCTCAGGTTAATTAGATATTGTGATAATCCTTTTCCCCAATATGTCCTTCCTTCTCCTGTTTCTGTGGATGGTGCTGATGAATTTTATGTGGAAAAGATCCTGTACAATCATATTCATCAGGGATGCTTACAGTATTTAATCAACTGGAAAGGATTTGGCTCTGGGGGCGGTGGTTAATGTTCATATCATATGAATGTTTCATTTTCAGCATCTTTCAAGTCCTGGTCTTTTCTGCTCTGTGAGGTCGCACTTTGGGAGGGGGCTATGCACTTACTGCAGGTTGGGCTATCAGGAGGCGCACTATGTATTAAAGATCCAATTCTGTCAGAGCCACCGGCTGTGCTAAGTGATGTCTGCCCAGCGCAGTCGGCTCTCTGGATGTCCTGCTGTGCTCCTTGTCTTCTGTTTTGTGTGGTATGTGCTCTGTGTTAGTGTTTTGTATTACCTGACTACCTGAAAGTGACCCTGACCTTGTTCCTGGTGCCAAGCCTGAATTTGAGGTGTTAAAAAAAGATCATCTCAGACTTCCATTTAGTGTTTAGTTATTTCTCATAGATACTGAAGTGCTCTTGTTCTTGGTCTGCTGTCCTGAACCTGACCTTTGCAAAGTTTTTGAACTATGCTATTTGTCTTAAAACAGTGCTTGGAAGCAAAAACCTTAAGATATTGAATATCTAATTTGCATATCTTACCCAGAGTTCCATTATGCATTGGATAACAATGTATACAGATTATTTCTGGGGTAAAACAAGTAGGGTTACATGCCTAGATTTGTATTTGTATTTTTCTATCCGTGTTGATTCTAGCTATGGCATTCTTAAAAATTATTTACTTTAATACTCATAATTAAATATTTGATATGACAGTTCCTACTAATAGGATATATTAGATCTCTTGATTTTCAGTAGTGTCTACAAAGTTGAACATTGTAGCAAACACTGTTGCCATTTTGCATTTTAAAGTGTATAATATTATTATTAATAACACTGATGTCATATAAAATTTTCTTTTATTTCCCTGCCCCCTGTATCATGTAACAGCCTTTAATGAATAACTGATTTTTATATCTATAAACTGTGAACTCTTGCACAGGCTTTGCAGGACTTTCATTTAATATGTGATAATATTTTAATCAATTTATCAAATGAGAATCAATCTCATAACAGTTTGGCTAGGCTTTTCTTTGGCAATACTGCTGGTTTGTATGTAAACTTGTGGACAGTTTTTGGGAGTTTGCTAAATCAATCTCATAAAATGCAAGATTTAATTTTTTATAAATAGACTCCAATATGTTTATTTAGAAACATGATGATGAATAATGTTTTTTCTTATTATGTGTCATTATATATATATTCTACCAGATCTTTTTTGTCATCTTGACAAATTAAAATAAATGTTACAAAAAAATAATATCTCTCTATATATATATATATATATATATATATATATATATATATATATATAAAATCTGAAATAAAATACAGTTTTATTTTCTAACATGAACAAGAAGTTCCATAATGCCTATGATTAAGCATCTTATCCTACAAGGGAGAGTCATTTTGATTTATTTACAAAGTGATTTGGATATTCTTTCCTTTGGCTTTAGAGAATTCATAATTTCTGGTCTGTGTCTGGAAAAAACTCCCCTCTCTATGCTTCCAAACCAAATTAATGTCTTCCAGTATGACCTGAGGAATTAATGAGGTTTTGTAGCCGACTCTTCCCGTGCAAGGTCAAGTAAATCATTTGCTGGCCTTAAGTCCATTATTTTTTGTTTTTATGCCTTTTAGCTCCATGTAAAATGAAAACAAATTTTCAGAGTGCATTGATATACAACATCACTGACACTCTCAGCTGAGCTTTGGGAACATACATCATATTCTGTTTCACTGTCTGCTAAAAATGTTTTCTTTAATGGAGTAAGCAATTACTGATAAATGGTATATCAACAAAGTCAGTGTACTGTAGCTCTTCATTCTTTTGTGCTGATGTGTAATACTTAAATCCTAATTTGCCACATCTAAATTATTGCAGTGCAACTGTGCTTTTTTTCCCTTCAGCTTTTACTATACAGCAAAGTCCTATTACCAATAAGCTTCTTTTAGAATTAAACAATTCATTTCCAACAACATAAATTTCACCAAAGGTTAAAAGCCCATACATGAAGGATTTATACTGTAGTTTAATGTGAAACATTTTTTCTTAGTCTTGCAATTATTTTAGCATTTAGCCTTCATAACAGAATTCTTCTATTATTAACAACATTGGAAGCTGTGTTGTAACTAGTATGAAGCATATGTGGGAGTTTTTTTTGTAGACTTAAATATGACCTTTTCAGGAATTTCAATTTACCATTTTTGAGATTTACAAGACAATACATTCTTCCAAGGAGAAACATAGTATTACAATGAAACTTTTATTTTATCCTTAATATGCATTCTGATTGTCAGAGGTATCATATGCAAATCTTAGGTATGTATGTAAGAGTCACATAAAATGGGTTGGCTTAAAAAGAATATTTTAAAACATTAAAGCACAACTCCTCAATATACACAGGGGCCACATCAAGATCTGGATTACATTAGATGCACTATGTTAAGTAAATAATTGGCTCCCTTTTCAATAGTGAATTCCATTTGTCTCTCCTATCACAAAGAAGCCAAATATTTTTAAAAGATTGCATGGTGTAAATGTTGGCTCCTTGCTAATGCTTGCAATGCTAAACCAATAAGAGCTGATAATACAACAACCAGTACCAGCTGATAATACTACCACCAGTACCAGCTGATAATACTACCACCAGTACCAGCTGATAATACTGCCACCAGTACCAGCTGATAATACTGCCACCAGTACCAGCTGATAATACTACCACCAGTACCAGCTGATAATACTACCACCAGTACCAGCTGATAATACTACCACCAGTACCAGCTTATAATACTACCATGACAGCACATGTTTTAAAAAAAAACAAATATGGCCTGTAAAAAAACATTGCAAAATCTTAAAAATATAAAATGCAACATCTTGACTGCCTAAAGGCAAAGGGATCCATAACTAACTAATTACTTTGCATAATGATCATGATGATTGTCAATTGGCCAAAGTGTGTAGTCAGCTGATTATCAAACCTATATGAGCTTGTTGGACATCACATTACAAATCAATGGGCATTAATATGGATTGGCCCCCTCTTTTCTGGGAAAGCTTTCTACAAGATGTTTGAGTGTGTCTGTGGGAATTTATGTTCATTCAGCCAAAAAAGCATTTATGAGATTAGGCACCAATGTTAGACAAGAAGGTGTGGCTTGCAGTTGGTGTTCCTATTCATCCAAAAGGTGTTCAATGATGTTGATGTGAGGGCTCTGTGCACTCCACCAAATTCATTTAACCATTTATTCATACTTTATGCACAGGAGCATAGTCATGCTGGAAAAGAAAGGGCCATCCCCAAAATGTTGCCGCAAAGTTGAAATCACACAATTCTATGTCTTTGTATCCTTAAGAATTAAGATGACCCTCCAATGAAACCAACAGGTCTAGCCCCTAACCCTGAAAAACAACACCAGACTTTTTTGCCTCTCTCACCAAACACTACAGTATACACTGTCCATTCCGGTAGGTTACACTCTCCTGGCACCTGCCACACCCAGAATCTTGCATCAAACCATGAAGGGTGATTCAACTGTCAAGAGAACACTGCTCCATAATCCAGTGGCTGTGTGCTTTACACCACTGCAGCTAAGGCTTGGAGCATTGCACATGCTGATGTGACGCATGTATACAGCTGCTTGGCAGTGGAAACTAAAGAAAAATATATGTAAATAAAAGGGGTCAAGATTGACCATGAGCAAAAGTAAAACTTACATACATATTGGCTGACACAAGAATGGTTTACTTATAGTGTACATGTGCAGGTTTTCCTACCTGCAGAGAAGCCTGCTCCTCTTTTACAGTAACAGTTTCAACCACATGAGTGAATCAATAAAGTTTTTGTTGCATGCATTCGTTAACTGTTGACTCATTAAAGAAACCACTCTGTTATAACAATTTTGACAAATGCTATAATTGTAGCGATTGCCTGAAAAGAAATGCACGTCATGTATTATGTGTGTATTTATTTTTTACCTTGAATTTGTATTATTCAATGGTCGGACTTCTACTCATAACCAGCACTATGGAATGTGGAGGCACACATAAAAGATATATAAGTATTGTGATACTTTGTAGACATTCATCAGAGAATAGTTCTTGTGTCCTCTTTCAATTTAAACAATTGTAAAGTGACTGGTAGTACAGAAGTAGAACTTATTACTGAAATAATACCAACATTTAATTTATTATTTTTTCACAGCTTTATATTTTTATCATGGGATATCTTCAATTTTTTCCCACAAGTGCATTTAATTCCCTCATTAATAACTAGACACATTCAGATGTTTATGACTTAACAGTTACTGTGTAACTATTATAAAACAGCTGTAGTCTTTCAGGAGTTTGTTATTACTAAACAAACACCACTCAGAAATCATTTCACTTTACTCAAGTTTGTTGATTCATAACAAATATGTTTCATGTGGAGGAAAAAGGAAGGACAAACTGCATTTTGGTGGCTGGAGTATAGTTTTGGAATGTTTGTCGCTATGAAGAAATTCCAGATGGACCAGCTGGTCTGAATTCAACTAAAGCGTATTTTATTATAAATATACAATTTTTTAAATATTATTGCTTACATTGTATATTTTTGTTTTCAATACAACTTAATTATTTTAAATGTTGAAAATTAATATAAAAGTAGATTAAAGAAAGTAGAATAAAAGAAGGGTGTTTAATTTTTCCATGGTTAAATTTTTGTTCTGGCAATGGAAATTTTAATCATTGCTAGCCCTAATCTGAGCAACTCTAGGAGGCCTATTTATCAAGCCGTCAACCGCAAATACGCTGGAATTCTGCAGCGTAATTGTGGCGAGCCTGATTCGCCCTATTTATCAAAGCCTACAGACCAGCAAAAGTTGAAATTTGTGACGTAACATGCGATCCGCCAGTCTCAGTCCAACACAGATCGATGCTTACATCATTACAGATGTTCCGAATACAAATTCAGGACTATCTGACAATTTTTGCAAGTTATCAAAGTTCTGACAGGTACGCTCGCCACTATTCCGGCCCAGCGTACCTGCTTTTCAATCCACCACCCTGGAGGCCGCGGATGCCATAGGAATCAATGGGAATCTGAAAGCAGCGAAAGATTATGTTCGCTGCTGCCCGATATCCCATTGATTTCTATTCTAGAATAAAAGTTACGTTTACACCTAACACCCTAACATAAACCCCAAGTCTAAACACCCCTAATCTGCCGCCCGACATCGCCGCCACCTACATAAATATATTAACCCCTATGCTGCCGCTCCCGGACCCTGCCGCAACTAAATAAATGTATTAACCCCTAAATCGCCGCTCCCGGACCCCGCTGCAACTAAATAAATGTATTAACCCCTAAACCCCTGGCCTCCCACATCACTACCACTTACTAAACCTATTAACCCCTAAACCACCAGTCCCCCACATCTCCATAAACTAAATTAAGCTATTAATCCCTAAACCTAACAACCCGCTAACTTTACATTAAATATTAACTCATCCCGGGGGGCGGAGCTTGGCCACGCCGGGAGATGGCTGCCTGTTGAAATAGCTCCTAGGCCCTAATCCCCCAGTGTGACAGATTCATTATGTTTTGAATAGCAATAGCAGATTATTTGCCCAGTAATATACTTCTAACAGCAGTGACGCCTGATCGAAAAGCAGAGGAAGCAACCGAGATACCGCTGCATCTAACAACGCAAGAACACACAGAAGGCCACAATCAAGCCGCGGTGCGTATTACAATCAGCAACCCCAGCCTACCTTATACTGACTCCTGACCGCCCAGCGGTAGTTCCCACGACTGAGAAAGGTCCCGGCTCAGGCGCTGCAGCACAACTGCGCTGAAGAGGACATAGAGACACAGCAAGAGCGGGCGCACTTTAATCAGACCCGGTGCACAGCAGGCTGCAGTGATAACTGTCCGGGGAAATGAGGGGGCAATCACCCGCAGCGGAGAAGCGGCTCTCCTGGGCCTCATCAGGTAACAGAGACCAGAGCTGATATCGGTCATCAGGCTGGAGGTGAGTCATACTCACAAGTGGACAGCACGCAGGGCTCAACGGGAAAAAATAAAAATAAAATAAAGGCCAGGCAGGTTAACACGAACAGCTTTAGAATTACAGCTAAAGTTGCACCTGACCCATTATCTAGCAGGGTGTTGGGAGTATCACAATAACATTGCAGCGTGGGCTAACTAGGAGAGACCTGACATAATAAGGGCACAGAGGGGAAGAAGGACTAATATAAGTGCACATGCAGACAGCATATAAAAAAATTGAAAATAAACACAGCACAACCAAAAGCTCTCCCTTCAATCACTCAAAGGGGTAATGCCTGCTAAGAAAGCTGTGAAATTAGACCCCCAGCCCAAATCAAAAATGATCAGCCAATATATGAAGCAGACAGAGGGCCCTCTGACATCTGCAGCAGATCACTCACAAGATGCTCAGACCTCACTGAACACGTCAGACAACATCTCTGAGACTCCATTATCACAGATGAGACACTCAGAAATTACCAGAGAGGACCTTAAACTTCTTGCCTCCAAAGAAGACATTAAATCAGCAATGACTGATATGCGCAATATGTTTCAGGAGATGAAAAGAGACATACGGCGCATAGATAATAAAGTGACAAAATTAGAAGAAAGCCATAGCATAACTAACCAAGATGTCCAGCACTTGTCACAATTAGTGTACAATCAAGAAGACACAATACAGAACTTACTAGAAAAAGTTGAGGATCTCGACAACAGAGGGCGCAGAAACAACCTGCGTATAAGAGGTGTCCCAGAGAGTATACTACTCACGGCTCTCTCAGGTTATCTGCAAGATATGTTCAGGACGCTTAAGGGTACCAGCACGTCCGCAGAAGTAATCATGGAAAGGGCACATAGAGCCCTCAGGGCTAAACCCTCACCAAAAGCGCCTCCAAGAGATGTTATTATTAAATTCTTAAACTACCAGGAAAAAGAAGAAATCCTGCGCCATGCACGTCTGAAGCCGCAATTTACACATGCAGGAGTACCTATCTAGATCTTTTCAGACCTCAGCCCAGCCACCCTTCAGAAGAGGAGAGACCTACAATTTATCACGTCGACTCTGCGTGCGAAAAACATACCTTACAGATGGGGATTCCCAGTTAGTATAACAGCCACTAAAGGAGAGAAATCGGCTACATTCCGGATCCCGGAGGACTTGGACCGCTTCTGCGAAACCCTCCACATACAAATCACCCCCCCTACAGAACAACCCTCATCAAACAGGAGCAACTTGCCAGAGAATGCTACAAAAGCCAGAGACACTGGAAAAGAGACCTAGCGAACTGTTTGCCATCATGAACTTATTCTAATTGCTCGCTGGCCCAGAGACGTAAGGAACATTCTCATATGTACAGACTGACTACAAAAGGGTAAAGTTAAAAAAAAAAAAAAAATGCAGTTTAATAACAGTCAGCAAATGTCACACAGACTTTTCTTTGATAGGGAAGCAAATATTAGAATGTACTCTAGCAGTAACATAATGGGTGTAAGAGCCCAGTTGCTGCTTATGTGTTATATTTCACAATCCCACAGTTGAATAAGTTATTATTACATAGGTTCAAGTAATAGATCCTCCCTCACGAGGGAGATACTATGCCACATAAGGCTAAATAGCTCTAAAAGAGGATGTTTTTTTATAAGTTAAAAAAGTTAACAATGTTGTTAAGAAATAGATTATCATATGTTAATGGTCACATCATTAGTAGTATAATGCACGTACGGCACCCAAGCACTGAGTGTCAGATACAATGATATTGGAAGGGTCCGGACACTAACTAAATGTAACACATCATTTATCTTTTTTGATCGGAGACCCTTGTAGGTCTAACCAAAGATATCAGCTCATTGACCCTAGTAGAACGTTATGCAATGTTTAATATTTGTTCAATGTTTAGTGGATTCCTGTTATGAAGGTTACAATTTTCTTTTTTCTCTTCTGTGAGCACGTTATAGAACTGTATAAAGCAAAACTGAGGAATGTCTAACACTGCAATAATCACACCTACATACAACCGCAGATCTAGAATACACGTTATTAAATGCTGAAATCACCACTTTTGCAGCGTCACTGACTGTCAACTCCACTTTCATTAACAGGGCCGCCGGGCTCCTGAGACTGACTGCAGGGCACACTTATTTACATTATTAACTGCATAGGAACTTGCTTAGAAATAGATACATGAAATCAGAATGTCACCCTGGGGGTAGGGGATAACACCCTATTCTGTTACACAAACAACTAGTGTACCACTGACACAAATTAATTCAACTGGACTTTACTCTATACTGATATAGCATAGCATGTTAGGAGACTGTTGTCTTTTCCTCTTTATCCACTTAACCCTACTCACATCTCTACTTTCAAACCCAGCCCCGCCTTCCCTTCTTTCCCCCACACCCTCCCCTAACTCTAAGACTTCACACAGGGCCAACACAATGTCGGTCCCACGGACACGGAGAAAAAATTGTCAAATTAGGCTGATAACCATAAACGCTAAAGGCCTCAACAGCCCTGAAAAAAGGTCAATAGCTTTCAGGGATCTCCACCGGCAGGACGGAGATATTATATTTCTGCAAGAAACTCATTTTAGGAAAGGCAGAGAGCCAAAATTACTTAGCACCAGATACCATCAAACTTTTCTCGCCTCAGGTCAAACAAAAACAGGAGGAGTGGGAATATTAATTAATAACAACATACAATTCCACCCGACATATGTTGATAAGGATAAAACAGGGAGATATATTATAGTTATTGGATTGTTATATAACAGATACATCACGTTGATAAATATATATCTACCAAACCAACAACAGCACACCACTTTGAAGATAATTACACATAAGATCCTGGAAAATAGCAGGGGTGAGGTAATAATGGGAAGAGACTTCAATCTGTCCCTAGAACCTAAAGTAGACACGTCGAGTGGCCCCTCCAGCGTTCCAAAAAAGGTGATGAGATCAGTCGGTTCACAGCTGCGGCAGGTTTTGTTGAGAGACGCATGGAGGATACAACACCCTAAAGACAGAAAATACACCTTCTTTTCTCACCCACACCTCACATACTCCAGAATAGATTATATTCTTGTCGACCAGGCCTTACTATCACATGTCCTGTACACAGACATCCTGCAGATCACTTGGTCAGATCACGCACCGGTGATCTGTGATTTTAAGTGGCCGGAAAAACCAATCCTCCCATACACTTGGCGACTAGACGAGACAATGTTAAATGACGCACCGACCTCGATGGAGATAGCCATAGCTTTAGAGGACTATTTTAAAATTAATAAAACTGACCAGACAAAACCTTCAATACTCTGGGAGGCACATAAACCAGTTATAAGGGGAGTGATGATAAAACTAAAAGCTCAACAACACAAACAGAACAGACAATATAACAATTCTCTCCAGGCGCAGATCACATACTGGGAAGGGCTACACCAGAACAACACCACCTCCACAGACATACTTGAGTCACTACAAACAGTTAGGAAAGAACTTCACGCACTACAAACCAGAGAGGCACAACAGCAGGCCCTGTACATGAACCAGACATATTTTGAACACGGCAACAAACCAGGATCCCTACTGGCTAGAGCCTTAAAAAGGAAACGCCATAAGGCGTATATTTCCGGAATGATAGACAGACAGGGACAATTACACGAGGATAGTGGAGGTATAGCCGAGATATTGAGGACATATTACTCTACCCTATACAATCTGAACCCGGCCACGGAGCCGCTTGAGGAGGGGGGCAGGGACGATAGGGAAACTACAGACCTGGAAAGGTACTTTGAAAATATAGAGACCCCCCGGATCACCAGTGAGGAAGCACGACAATTAGAAGCACCCATAACACATGATGAGGTGACTAAAGCAATAAGAGATACCCCCACAGGGAAAAGTCCCGGCCCTGACGGACTAGGGATAGGATACTACAAAAAATTCATGAAAATCTTAGTTCCACATTTACTAGGGTTATACAACACAGTGACAAAAGAGGGGGGGTTCTCACAGACCTTGTTAGAGGCACATATCACGGTTCTGCCCAAACCGGGCAAGACCCCAAATAAACCAGAAAACCTGCGTCCGATCTCTCTGCTTAACGCAGACGTGAACATTTATGCGAAAATACTAGCCTCACGTATTAACAAGATCTTGCCAATGCTAATTAACCCCGACCAGGTTGGGTTCGTGCCGGGAAGAGAAGCCAGGGATAACACCCTAAAGGTTATACAGTTAATTTCATTTGCAAAATGTAATGGGATATCATTAACCCTGACATCTACTGACGCGGAGAAAGCCTTCGACAGGGTGAGCTGGCCTTTCCTAAGGCTCGCCTTGTCGAGGATGGGCTTTGGCGAGACATTTGTGAACATGATCTTCGCGCTCTACTCCTCGCCTTCTGCCAAGGTAAAGGTAAACGGTCTCCTGTCAGAGAGATTTGGGATATCAAACGGTACCAGGCAGGGGTGCCCCCTCTCGCCGATCTTGTTTGTGCTGTCAATAGAGGTGCTTGCACTTAGACTGCGAGCGGACAATCGGGTCAAGGGGATCAAACTTGATAACACAGAACACAAAATCGCGATGTATGCGGATGACATTCTGCTGACACTTGCAGATTCGGAGTCATCTCTCCCACGGGCTTTAGAATTGATAACGGAATTTGGTCAATACTTGGACAGCAAAACTCTATGAAATACCTAGGGGTACAGCTGTCAGCAAATATAGACGTGATGTTTGAAGCTAATTATAAACAGTTAGAGAAGGCGGTGATAAATGACCTTTCGAACTGGAAAAACAGAAGTTTTTCCTGGCTGGGTAGGATAAGCATCATAAAGATGAATGTCCTGCCCAGAATCCTCTATCTAATGCAAACCTTACCGATACCACTGCCAGTAGACCACGTAGCAAAGATACAATCCTCCTTAGAGACATTCATTTGGAATGGCATACGTCCCAGGGTCAAACAACAAACTCTTTATCTACCAAAAGAGAGAGGAGGACTGGGCATCCCAAACATCAAACTGTATAGACAGGCCATAATTTTGCAAAGACTGATTGACTGGAGTACCAATGATAAAACAAAACATTGGATACAGATCGATAGAGCTATCCTGCACACGAATAATCCAGGCTACTTAGCTTGGATAGGGAAGAGAGACAGACCAAAGATTATAGAGAATTACCCTCTCCTCTGGGAGTTCTTTGCAGTGTGGGACAAGACCATTCACACTTCCACACATGTTTCCACACCAGTCTCCCCCTTGACACCTTTTATAGGCAATCCTGCCCTCTCATTGAATACACGGGAAAAGTACAATCCGCATGGACAGCCCCTAGAAAGAAACACCATTTTCAATCTAATACAACAACAGAGAAGGGAAACACAGAATGAGTCAGAAGACACAGATATACATCTGACATGGCTAGCACACGCTCAGATCTCTCACTACATTTCTACCCACAAAGACAAGACCTCCCTTTTGAGACAGCTGACAGACTACGAGAAATTATGCACAGCTAAACAAGCAAATCGTCGACTAATATCCAAAGTATATAGAACACTTCTCACACCCGATGCAAAACACCTACCGACTTATACCGGGACATGGGGCAGAGATCTAGGCCAGGAATTGACAGTAGAAAATTGGAGAAATATTTTTGTTCATACCAAGACAGCATCGATTTCGGCGCAGGTGCAGGAGAGTAATTTTAAATTCTTGACCAGGTGGTATCTCACCCCGAGAAGACTAAAAACCATCTACCCGTCCTCTTCAGATAAATGCTGGAGGGGCTGCCAAGAGGTAGGCACAGTCCTACACATATGGTGGGACTGTTCCAGACTTCAACTTTTCTGGGCAGAGGTCATAAAACATATTAACAGGGTGCTGGAGGTGGAGATCCCAATGGATCCTAAAATACATCTACCCGTCCTCTTCAGATAAATGCTGGAGGGGCTGCCAAGAGGTAGGCACAGTCCTACACATATGGTGGGACTGTTCCAGACTTCAACTTTTCTGGGCAGAGGTCATAAAACATATTAACAGGGTGCTGGAGGTGGAGATCCCAATGGATCCTAAAATACTTCTATTTTCGGATCTTCCTAGGCTACAAGATAGGGCAAAACATAAGCTGTTGCTGACTCTGATCAGCGGTGCTAAAATACTGATACCCAGGCACTGGAAATCCACCCAATGCCCCTCTTATGAGGAATGGAAAAACCAGGTAGATACCCTCTTGCAGCTGGAACGTTATTACTATATCAGATCCGGGTCGGTGGAGGTCCATGAAAACATGCTTCTTATGTGGAGACAGAGATTTGACGGGTAAAGAGCGCCCTACTTGACCAACCCACACTCATGGACAGATGCCTCTCTCACCTCTTTCCTTCCCTCCCCCCTCTACTACCTGTACATTCCTTTTCTTTGTATCACCTAACTTTCGGTTTCACTTATAGGACAGACAGCAGCAAACCTAATGAGTAAGTCCAGGTGAACGCCACTGCATTGAGTGGTGAAATACATGACCTCAATTAGTACGGTAAAGCAATGACTCACTATCTTGACTTACACACACAACTAGGGCAAATGCCCGAGCTACGAAAATATAGAGGTAACAGCTGTAATATGTTGTATAGAGTGAGACATACATGATTGTAAGATGTAATACAATACGATGTGGCGGTTGCCTCTCATGTCTTCTCAATGTAAAATCTTCTTTGTCTATGTTCCCCTGTTTAATTGTAAAAATTGCAAATCACTTTAATAAAACATTTTTATTTAAAAAAAAATTATGCACAGCTAAACAAGCAAATCGTCGACTAATATCCAAAGTATATAGAACACTTCTCACACCCGATGCAAAACACCTACCGACTTATACCGGGACATGGGGCAGAGATCTAGGCCAGGAATTGACAGTAGAAAATTGGAGAAATATTTTTGTTCATACCAAGACAGCATCGATTTTGGTGCAGGTGCAGGAGAGTAATTTTAAATTCTTGACCAGGTGGTATCTCACCCCGAGAAGACTAAAAACCATCTACCCGTCCTCTTCAGATAAATGCTGGAGGGGCTGCCAAGAGGTAGGCACAGTCCTACACATATGGTGGGACTGTTCCAGACTTCAACTTTTCTGGGCAGAGGTCATAAAACATATTAACAGGGTGCTGGAGGTGGAGATCCCAATGGATCCTAAAATACTTCTATTTTCGGATCTTCCTAGGCTACAAGATAGGGCAAAACATAAGCTGTTGCTGACTCTGATCAGCGGTGCTAAAATACTGATACCCAGGCACTGGAAATCCACCCAATGCCCCTCTTATGAGGAATGGAAAAACCAGGTAGATACCCTCTTGCAGCTGGAACGTTATTACTATATCAGATCCGGGTCGGTGGAGGTCCATGAAAACATGCTTCTTATGTGGAGACAGAGATTTGACGGGTAAAGAGCGCCCTACTTGACCAACCCACACTCGTGGACAGATGCCTCTCTCACCTCTTTCCTTCCCTCCCCCCTCTACTACCTGTACATTCCTTTTCTTTGTGTCACCTAACTTTCGGTTTCACTTATAGGACAGACAGCAGCAAACCTAATGAGTAAGTCCAGGTGAACGCCACTGCATTGAGTGGTGAAATACATGACCTCAATTAGTACGGTAAAGCAATGACTCACTATCTTGACTTACACACACAACTAGGGCAAATGCCCGAGCTACGAAAATATAGAGGTAACAGCTGTAATATGTTGTATAGAGTGAGACATACATGATTGTAAGATGTAATACAATACGATGTGGCGGTTGCCTCTCATGTCTTCTCAATGTAAAATCTTCTTTGTCTATGTTCCCCTGTTTAATTGTAAAAATTGCAAATCACTTTAATAAAACATTTTTATTTAAAAAAAAAATTATGCACAGCTAAACAAGCAAATCGTCGACTAATATCCAAAGTATATAGAACACTTCTCACACCCGATGCAAAACACCTACCGACTTATACCGGGACATGGGGCAGAGATCTAGGCCAGGAATTGACAGTAGAAAATTGGAGAAATATTTTTGTTCATACCAAGACAGCATCGATTTCGGCGCAGGTGCAGGAGAGTAATTTTAAATTCTTGACCAGGTGGTATCTCACCCCGAGAAGACTAAAAACCATCTACCCGTCCTCTTCAGATAAATGCTGGAGGGGCTGCCAAGAGGTAGGCACAGTCCTACACATATGGTGGGACTGTTCCAGACTTTAACTTTTCTGGGCAGAGGTCATAAAACATATTAACAGGGTGCTGGAGGTGGAGATCCCAATGGATCCTAAAATACTTCTATTTTCGGATCTTCCTAGGCTACAAGATAGGGCAAAACATAAGCTGTTGCTGACTCTGATCAGCGGTGCTAAAATACTGATACCCAGGCACTGGAAATGCACCCAATGCCCCTCTTATGAGGAATGGAAAAACCAGGTAGATACCCTCTTGCAGCTGGAACGTTATTACTATATCAGATCCGGGTCGGTGGAGGTCCATGAAAACATGCTTTATATGTGGAGACAGAGATTTGACGGGTAAAGAGCGCCCTACTTGACCAACCCACACTCGTGGACAGATGCCTCTCTCACCTCTTTCCTTCCCTCCCCCCTCTACTACCTGTACATTCCTTTTCTTTGTATCACCTAACTTTCGGTTTCACTTATAGGACAGACAGCAGCAAACCTAATGAGTAAGTCCAGGTGAACGCCACTGCATTGAGTGGTGAAATACATGACCTCAATTAGTACGGTAAAGCAATGACTCACTATCTTGACTTACACACACAACTAGGGCAAATGCCCGAGCTACGAAAATATAGAGGTAACAGCTGTAATATGTTGTATAGAGTGAGACATACATGATTGTAAGATGTAATACAATACGATGTGGCGGTTGCCTCTCATGTCTTCTCAATGTAAAATCTTCTTTGTCTATGTTCCTCTGTTTAATTGTAAAAATTGCAAATCACTTTAATAAAACATTTTTATTTAAAAAAAAAAAAAAAAATATTAACTCATCCCTATCTTATAATAAATTTAAACTTACCTTAAGAATTAAAATAAACTATATTAAACTATTAATTAACCTACCCTAACTATTATACTAAAATTACATTAAACTATATTAAACTATTAATTAACCTACCCTAACTATTATACTTACATTACATTAAATTACATTAAACTATTTTCAACTATTCATTAACCTACCCTAACTATTATACTAAAATTACATTAAACTAACAATTAAATTAACTATATTACATATTTAAACACCTAACCCTACTCAAATTATTTAAATCTACTATTAAATATTACTAAGTTACAAAAAACTAACAACTAAGTTACACAAAATAAAAAACACTAAGTTACACAAAATAAAAAACACTAAGTTACACAAAATAAAAATAAATTATCAAATATTTAAACTAATTAACCTAATCTAATAGCCCTATCAACATAAAAAGCCCCCAAAATAAAAAAAACCCTAGCCTACAATAAACTACCAATGGCCCTTAAAAAGGCCTTTTGCTTGGAATTGCCCCAAAGAAATCAGCTCTTTTACCTGTAAATAAAATACAAACACCCCCAACAGTAAAACCCACTACCCACACAACCAAACCCCCCAAATAAAAACATATCTAAAAAACTTAATCTCCCCATTGCCCTGAAAAGGGCATTAGGATGGGCATTGCCTTTAAAAGGGAATTTAGCTCTTTTTCCGGCCAAAGTCCCTAACCTAAAATTAAAACCCACCCAATAAACCCTTAAAAAAACCTAACACTAACCCCTGAAGATCCATCAGCCAATCGGAATTAAGGTGGAAAAAATCCTATTGGCTGTTGCAATCAGCCAGTAGGATTGAGCTTTCATCCTATTGGCTGATCCAATCAGCCAATAGGATCGAGCTTGCATTCTATTGGCTATTCCAATCAGCCAATAGAATGCGAGCTCAGTCCTATTGGCTGAATGGATCAGCCAATAGGATGAAAGCTCAATCCTATTGGAATCGATAAAGCCTTTGATATTTTCTTGTTTCCATCTCCTGACTTGTGCCTGTCCACAACATTATCCCAGAGATCTTTTGACAGTGCCTTGCCACCCATAGTTGATTGCTTGCTTCAGTTGCACTACCAGGGACTGAACTGCTTCAGAAAAGCACTTGTCATGCTGAGCTAATCAATATGCCCACAGCTGATCACAGTTAAATGTCAAATGGCTTTGTTTGTGCCGTTGAGAAGGTGATTAGCTACACTTGATTAAGTTTACAAGTAATTTTAGGAGGGGGTGATCCTTTTTCCAACTCAGTGATTCTATTTTTAAATTGTCTTTATTTTTGCCTGACATGTTTGTGTTATATTTTTCACTTGGATCTTATGTTGCACTGAGTAATTACAAATGGATAAACAAAAACTGTGTCTGTCTTTATTTCAACAAAATGTGATTCTTTTCAAAGGGGGTGATTCTTTTCAATACACACAGTATGTTAGCAGGTTCTTATGAAATATTAACCCATGTTGCTGCAAATAAACATGTACATACATTAACACATTGAACATCAATAGAAAAAGATAAAATATAAAATCAATATTTGAAAGAAAGTGCAGTCCATATGTCACACATTAAACAGCAAGATACGTATCAAGTCCCAAGTGATCCAAGCTTTCACAACTACTCATAGTAAAGGCACACAGCGGTATATAAAGCAATGTCACAGGTTCAACTGACTCACCACTCCAAGGAAGGCCAGCAGGTAAGCATCCGTCGGGGGACTCAGCGATATATGGCCTTCGGGCCTCACCCCATCCACGACTGGACACAAAAGAAACTCACCCCGGTCATCGCTTGCTCCTCGTGGCAATCACTAGCATCGATATATCAACTCTTCCGCGGCATCCAAACCAGCGTGTAGTTCCGTGGAACTTCCAGGTGACGTCAGGTACCCATGTGACTTGCGCTTGCTGCGCCTCCGCTTCCAACCGCTGTGTATTGCTCCGCTTGGTACTCCTGTGGGGACCGGATCTTAAAGCTGGGGAAAGGCACTGTTAACACAGGATAGGAGGACTCCTTTTCCTCCCAATAGGTATAGCAAAAAAGATCCAAAACAGTAGGTTCCAATAAAAAATAGTTTGTAGACTTTATTCAAAGTTAAAAATACAAGGGCATCAAGGTAGAAAGAGAAGTAGAAAAAGCCGGTCTTACGCGTTTCAGCAAAAACACAGTCGTAATCATAGACCATAACAGCTTACAGGTGTCACAATCATTTATACAGGTTACAAGAAACCCATTGGATAATAAAACAACACACCCACTAAACCCTATTACCTTCTTAAAGGGGAACAGCTCTCTATATCATATAATGAATCACACAAAACAAAATAATCGCCTTACAATAAATAATAATATATACATATGATAATACTGCTTGTTGATTCATGAACATATCCAATACAAAACAAAAATAAAGCAGAAAAAATGAATAAATGATAACCAAAATAATTTGTGCAAAAACAAATAATGAATATATACATGTAAACCTCAAAAATGTGATGGAAAACAAGATTTAATATGCAAAAATATAAGTATATAAATTCAATCAAATGCAATTAGTAGCGATGATAATTAATAGTCACCTTTCATATAGTGCGTTGTTTATGCTAGTAATTCGTTGGTAATAAATAGATCAGACAAAATGATCAAAATGTACAATAAATTGATATATATACATAGCAAATAAATAGATTTATATACATAACAAATTGATCACCCTAATGCAAATGCATAAATAATACAATTCATAAATGCATAGTTAAATAAATAGCATAATCAGTTTTCCCAAAAATTGATTAAATCATTCTCAGAATTGAAGCCTTCTGGCATGAGAGTGCATAGTTTGTGGATCCAATAGACCTCCTGTCTGGCCAAAATTGGCCACTTATCTCCACCCCTAGGGGGGCTTTTAATACTTTCTATGGCATTCCACTGAAAATTGCACACATCACCACCATGGACTTCAATAAAGTGGCTAGCTAGATCAGAACAGTGAACCTTGTTCCTGATGTACCCTAGGTGTTCACGTATCTGAGTACGAACATCACGGGTGGTCATACCCACGTACTGTAATTCATGATATGTGCAGCCCACAAGGTAAATCACGAATGAAGAGGAACACTTAATACATCCCCTGGTATCAAAGACTTGATTAGTCACATAGGAATTAAATGAACTGCCAATCTTAATATATTCACAGGCCTTACAGTTCTTTCCACACTTGAAGGTACCATTGTGTCTCAACCAAGAACTTTGGCTAACAGGCTTGCGTAGTGAGCTAGGTGAAACCAGATTACCCAGGGTAAGATTTCTCCTATAGGTAAATCTACATCCCTGGCTCACTATATCCCTGAGTAGATCATCTCCATAGAGAATAGGCAAGTATTTCCGAATAATATTACAGATCATGTAATACTGATTGGAATATTTAGTAATGAAATTAGATTTAGATTCAATTCCTTTATTCATATGTTTCATCCTATGGCTCCCCATAAGCAGACTTTTCCTATCGGTTTTTATAGCGGTATCATAGGCCTGTTTAATTACCCTATCACTGTAACCACGGGTTCGTAATCTTGACTAGTGATGTCACGAATAGTTCGCCGGCGAATAGTTCCTGGCGAACATAGCTTGTTCGCCGCGGCGGTTGAACATATGCGATGTTCGATCCGACCCCTATTCATCATCATCATTGAGTAAACTTTGACCCTGTATCTCACAGTCTGCAGACACATTTCAGCCAATCAGCAGCAGACACTCCCTCCCAGACCCTCCCAGCTCCTGTGCAGCAGCCATTTTAGATTCATTCTGATCCTGCATTCTTAGTGAGAGGAGGGATAGTGTAGCTGCTGCTAATTTTATAGGGAAATTGATAGCTAGGCTAGTGTATTCAGTGTCCACTACAGTCCTGAAGGACTCATCTGATCTCTTCTGTAAGGACAGCACCCCAAAAAGCCCTTTTTAAGGCTAGAACATCACCTTTTTTTATTCTTTGTAATCTAATTGCATTTGCCTGCCTGTCAGTGTGTATCAGGCTCACAGCATATACTGTGCCTACTTGCTCTCTGCCACCACTCATATCTGGTGTAACATTAGTGTAAATTTA
Organism: Bombina bombina; assembly: GCF_027579735.1. NCBI lineage: Eukaryota > Metazoa > Chordata > Amphibia > Anura > Bombinatoridae > Bombina > Bombina bombina. The sequence continues at coordinate 1,143,037,910 of NC_069502.1, forward strand.
AAAAAAAAAAACTTTTACATCAGTCTGCTAGTGTAATATAATTTCAGTTGCCAGGCCAGCCTGCCACTGCCAGCCTGTGTGTCAGGCTCACAGCATATACTGTGCCTACTTGCTCAGTGCCACCACCAGTCATATCTGGTGTAACATTAGTGTAAAAAAATTTTTAATTTTTTTTTTTACATCAGTCTGCTAGTGTAATCAAATAGCAGTTGCTTGCCTGCCACTGCCAGCCTGTGTGTCAGGCTTACAGCATATACTGTGCCTACTTGCTCAGTGCCACCACTCATATCTGGTGTAACATTAGTGTAAATTTAAAAAAAAAAACTTTTACATCAGTCTGCTAGTGTAATCTAATTTCAGTTGCCAGCAGGCCAGCCTGCCACTGCCAGCCTGTGTGTCAGGCTCACAGCATATACTGTGCCTACTTGCTCAGTGCCACCACCAGTCATATCTGGTGTAACAGTAGTGTAAATTAAAAAAAAACTTTTACATCAGTCTGCTAGTGTAATCTAATAGCAGTTGCCTGCCTGCCACTGCCAACCTGTGTGTCAGGCTCACAGCATATACTGTGCCTACTCGCTCAGTGCCACCACTCATATCTGGTGTAACATTAGTGTAAATTAAAAAAAAATAAACTTTTAAATCAGTCTGCTAGTGTAAACTAATTTCAGTTGCCAGCAGGCCAGCCTGCCACTGCCAGCCTGTATGTCAGGCTCACAGCATATACTGTGCCTACTTGCTCAGTGCCACCACCAGTCATATCTGGTGTAACAGTAGTGTAAATTTTTAAAAAAAACTTTTACATCAGTCTGCTAGTGTAATCTAATAGCAGTTTCCTGCCTGCCACTGCCAGCCTGTGTGTCAGGCTCACAGCATATACTGTGCCTACTCGCTCAGTGCCACCATTCATATCTGGTGTAACATTAGTGTAAATTTAAAAAAAAAAAAAACTTTTACATCAGTCTGCTAGTGTAATCTAATTTCAGTTACCAGGCCAGCCTGCCACTGCCAGCCTGTGTGTCAGGCTCACAGCATATACTGTGCCTTCTCGCTCAGTGCCACCACCAGTAATATCTGGTGTAACATTAGTGTAAATTTTAAAAAAACTTTTATATCAGTCTGCTAGTGTAATCTAATTTCAGTTGCCAGCAGGCCAGCCTGCCACTGCCAGCCTGTGTGTCAGGCTCACAGCATATACTGTTTCTACTTGCTCAGTGCCACCACCAGTCATATCTGGTGTAACAGTAGTGTAAATTTAAAAAAAAAACTTTTACATCAGTCTGCTAGTGTAATCTAATAGCAGTTGCCTGCCTGCCACTGTCAGCCTGTGTGTCAGGCTCACAGCATATACTGTGCCTACTCGCTCAGTGCCACCACCAGTCATATCTGGTGTAACATTAGTGTAAATTTTAAAAAAACTTTTACATCAGTCTGCTAGTGTAATCTAATAGCAGTTGCCTGCCTGCCACTGCCAGCCTGTGTGTCAGGCTCACAGAATATACTGTGCCTACTTGCTCAGTGCCACCACCAGTCATATCTGGTGTAACATTAGTGTAAATTTAAAAAAAAAAACTTTTACATCAGTCTGCTAGTGTAAATCCCTGCCATATACACGTCCCCTGGCACCGCAACTGCCTCTGGGAATCTTACCATGGGTCCCAGCCTGCACGTCTTGTAATTCTCTGTCTGGAAAATTATATATCTATCAAATCTATCTATTTATCTATCAAATCTATTGTGGCCAGAAAGAGTCCCTGTTGGTTTTAAAGTTCGCCTGCCTATTGAAGTCAATGGCGGTTCGCCCGGTTTGCCGGTTCGCGAACAGTTGCGGAAGTTCGAGTCCGCCGTTCACGAACGAAAATTTTTAGGTTCGCGACATCACTAATCTTGACCTCAATGTTGAACATTCAGACTCAAAGGCTTGATCACTAGAACATATCCTTCTAGTCCTCAGATATTGGCCTTTGGCAATACCCTGAAAAACATGTTTAGGATGGGAGCTCGATGAATGGAGTAAAGAATTACCCGCAATCGGTTTGCGGTATAGCTGGGTCTCAATATTTCCAGAACCCACATCCATCATTAGCTCAACATCCAAAAAGTGTATCTTACTTCTATTCCATGCAAAGGTAACTTGTATGTCAGGTAGACATAAGTTGAGATAATTTAAAAACAGTGCTGCTTCTGTTGATGAGAGATCTGTAATTAAAATACAATCATCTATAAATCGTTTGTAAACTTTTTGTTAAAAATATTAAAAAAGAATGCTCTCTCTTTACGTTGCGAAAGAACAAGTAACAAAAGTGAAACTCCATATTTTTTATATTTTATACTGTCCACTGTATTATAGTAGTTTAAATAAACTTATGATTAAACAAATTACCTATAAAAGTAGTCAAAGGTAAAAGAGGAGGGATTTACCCCAGATAGAAGAACAAAAAATGTCCACTTTTGGGCCCAAAAATATTTAATTATGAAATAAGGGGATATTATCTAGAGGTATAGAAGTATAAATAAATGTCACTCACAGGCTTGACACAATTTAGATCAGAGTATGATTAAGGTAGCAGTAGGTTTGGGATAAACTGCAAAATATGTCTCTGAGCAGGATTAGGAACTGCCAGAGTACATTAGTGAGTGTGGGGGGGGGATTATATATATGGAACCAACTCTTCAGCTTTCTTGGATGACGTCACTTAAAGGAACCTTCATTCTTCAGTCGCCGTCGTCAGAAGAGGATGCTCCGCGTCGGATGTCTTGAAGATGGAGCTGCTCCGCGCCGGATGGATGAAGATAGAAGATGCCGCCTGGATGACCACTTCTGCCTGTCTGGAGGACCACTTCTGCCGGCTTCCTGGAGGACTTTGGCCCTGTTGGGTGAAGACTTCTCAAGGTAGGGTGATCTTCAAGGGGTTAGTGTTAGGTTTTTTTAAGGGGTGATTGGGTGGGTTTTAGAGTAGGGTTGGTTGTGTGGGTGGTGGGTTTTAATGTTGGAGAGGTTGTAATTTTTTATAACAGGTAAAAGAGCTGATTACTTTGGGGCAATGCCCCGCAAAAGGCCCTTTTTAAGGGCTATTTGTAATTTAGTGTAGGGTAGGGGTTTTTTTTATTTGGGGGGGGGGCTTTTTATTTTGTTAGGGGGATTAGATTAGGTGTAATTAGTTTAAAAATCTTGTAATTATTTTATTATGTTCTGTAATTTAGTGTTTGTTTTTTTTGTACTTTAGATATTTTTTTTTAATTGTATTTAGTTTAGGGAATTAATTTAATTATAGTGTAGTATTAGGTGTAATTGTAACTTAGGTTAGGTTTTATTTTACAGGTATATTTGTATTTATTTTAACTAGGAAGTTATTAAATAGTTAATAACTATTTAATAACTATTGTACCTAGTTAAAATAAATACAAAGTTGCCTGTAAAATAAAAATAAACCCTAAGATAGCTACAATGTAACTATTAGTTATATTGTTGCTATCTTAGGGTTTATTTTACAGGTAAATATTTAGTTTTAAATAGGAATAATTTATTTAATGATAGGAATATTTATTTGGACTTATTTAAATTATATTTAAATTAGGGGGTGTTAGGGTTAGGGTTAGACTTAGGTTTATTAAATTTAATATAGTGGCGGCGATGTTGGGGATGGCAGATTAGGGGTTAATAAATGTAGGTAGGTGGCCGTGGTGTAGGGGGGGCAGATTAGGGGTTAATAAATATAATGTAGGTGGCGGTGGGCTCCGGGAGCGGTGGTTTAGGGGTTAATAATTGTATTTAGTTGCGGCGGGTCCGGGAGCGGCGGTTTAGGGGTTAAACACTTTATTAGAGTTGCAGCGGGGTCCGGGAGTGGCGGTATAGGGGGTAAACTGTATAGTATAGTGTGGGTGTTTAGTGACAAGGTACCAAGAAAGCTGTAAAAAAAGCCGAAGAGCAGCAAGATCGATGACTATTAGTTAACAACAGTCCACTGCTCATCGCCCCGTACTTGGTGCACAGCTTTTTGACAGCTTTTTTGATAATTTTCGAGAACGTATTCAGGTCAGCGGCAGCGATGTTAGGTGATCTTAGGCGAGCGTATTGGTGCCGTCGAATGCAGGTAAGTTGATGCTTTGATAAATAGATGCCTATGCATCAAATCTAGAATCTTTAGATCATTCACCCTAGAATGGGGTGAGGTAGAAATGACAACCCCAGGTTGTTAAGGAACAGTTCAGTAGAGCCAGCATACTGTTAAACTAATAATAACACATAGTCATTCAAATATTCAAATGGTGTTCTGAGCAAGTAGGAGCATAGAAATTTTAAATGCTGCAGTCAACAAATGTACATGTGTATACAGATACAAGCACTGTACAGCATAAGTGTGATGGGATATCAAAACTACTGATAATTAAGCTAAAATCTCCCTTGTAAATAACTAAATATACCCTGCTGTCTCGGCCACCGACAGCACTGTTAGGGAGTATAGGAAATTTATATCACGTCACATAACATTTTTAGATGTCCCTGTAGCTAGGGCATTATAAGCAGGGAGATGGACAATCTCGGTTTAAAGTGTAATTGTCTAATAAGGTACGAATTGTCCTTATGAAATAAAAAGCAGATACACCAATCATGTAGATATGCAGAATACAACAAAACATCCCTGTTATGCTTATAAATATTTTTAGAATTAGACAAATTGAATTCCTACATTGGTAAACCAAAATATAACCACTTGTACTTGTAACACACAGAAATGTGAAATTATGTCTTACAGTGAAGCCACCACCCTAGCCCACTCCCGACATCATGGCTAGTATAGAAATTCCCATAAGCAAACTCTTTTGTATAAATGCAGGTCTGGTGACAGTGTATGCTGAAGGCATTTATTGATGTCTGGCAGACATGATCACTGCAGCGGATCATATCCACCAGAGAGATGATAAATCGGCCTTTAAATCAATAATATTAATAGCCAGTGGGTATAATAATTGACAAAATATTTAATTCCACATGCAAACAATTTTATATAGCAGCCAATGTTCATAGTCTAACAGCCAATGCTCAGTTAGTTACTACAACAGGGAGCCCCCTTGAATTATTTCTATCTTTAGCTCAAAAGATCCTAAATGGGATTAGTATTCAGTCTCTTGTTGAACATATATAATGTCTGGGATCCCCTTAGCAGGCAGTGGATATTTAATTACAACCGTTTCCTGGTCCAGATTATTAGTCTGAGTACTATGGAATACCAGACCTCCAATTAATAAGTGCAGTTGTGAGGTTTTAACCCTCTCTTCACAATGGAACGTATCGTCTCACATATAAAGGAACTTTCAACCTGTGTACTCACTCAGGTTAGTACAGCAGAGTGTATGCAGTTAATACCTCTTTTGCTTCAGTATGCTTCTAATCCACACCTCCTTTTCTCAATGCAAGTTTTCATCCGACCATTGCTCCTGCGGTCATAGAAAGACTTTTCATCTGTTCCTTAAATGTGAATGTCCACTGGGTGACAATACACAGCACGAATATACTGACCGGTGCAATCACCAAAGGTTATAATCCACTGTTGTCTGCTGTTATTTCCAAACGCTGCTGCTAATAAAGTGCTGAGCATGAATGCATTGGATGTGTGTTCAATAGATATTTATGTCTCACTCCAATATATTCACTTCTTAGAATCTCTTCAATATATCTGTATAACTGAAGGTGGAAGGCTTTATGATAGAAAATAAAATAGAACAATTCAGTGGGGGGAGGTTGCATATTGGAACTGTGTATGTGGAGCCTGAGAAAAATGCAGTTGTGGACTGATGTTCAATTAGGGTTAATTGGCATTAGCGGATAATTCTACATTGGAAGGCTGAGTCTAGATTCCTTGGTATAGTTTTTTATTCTGGTAAATAGTAGGGTTAGACTGTCTGGCTGGTAGGGAATCAAGCACACCTTAAATAAACTTTATCCCAAAGTTTTAGAATTACAGATAGTCGTGGTAGGTGGCGCAAAAAAGATTGCTGTTCCCTATATGTTTCTAACGTATATGTTGATGAATTTAGGTTTGTCAAATAAATATATATAAGTGTCTGTAGAATAATTGAGCTATTATGTTCCTAGTTTTATATTCCTTTTTGGATAAATTGATACTGACACAAGTTAATATATAAAATATGCTCCTTTATTTATATCCGTTAAAATCACCAAATGGATTATATAAATAATATCTCAATAGTAACTAAAAAGGTACATTACACAATATTCAAAAAATGTTTAAAAACATGACACCGGTGTCTGTCATTTGCATAAGGTTATTTCCTCGTTTCCCTATGTATGATATAGTATCCTAAACGTTTAAAATATTAAAAAGTTGCTAAATATTGACCGCTAAAACAGTATATTAAATGGTAAAATAATACAAGTTATATGAATTGCATAAATCTTATGACATTCAACTTATAGGTGGATTATATTTGATGGATATTGTTACACATATTATATATATAATATGTGTAACAATATCCATCAAATATAATCCATCAAATATATAATATGTGTAACAATATCCATCAAATATAATCCACCTATAAGTTGAATGTCATAAGATTTATGCAATTCATATAACTTGTATTATTTTACCATTTAATATACTGTTTTAGCGATCAATATTTAGCAACTTTTTAATTTTTAAACGTTTAGGATACTATATCATACATAGGGAAACGAGGAAATAACCTTATGCAAATGACAGACACCGGTGTCATGTTTTTAAACATTTTTTGAATATTGTGTAATGTACCTTTTTAGTTACTATTGAGATATTATTTATATAATCCATTTGGTGATTTTAACGGATATAAATAAAGGAGCATATTTTATATATTAACTTGTGTCAGTATCAATTTATCCAAAAAAGAATATAAAACTAGGAACATAATAGCTCAATTATTCTACAGACACTTATATATATTTATTTGACAAACCTAAATTCATCAACATATACGTTAGAAACATATAGGGAACAGCAATCTTTTTTGCGCCACCTACCACGACTATCTTTAGTTTTTAATTCTTTCAGCATGTGCATTCGGTATTCGACTAATACAAATTCATCTAAATTTATGTTGAGTTTGTCTTCTGATACATGACCAGCCAGCTGAATACATTATTAGACAACATGAACGCAGAGCAATAAATAATGACAAAAATGTAGGAAGGAGCTATATTGTTTGGCAAATCATTTCCTTTGTTTGTAATGATGTACAGGGTGAGACCATTTGAGTTCAAAAGAAGAAAGAAAATTAGTTCAACTACATATAATACAACATTTATTATAATCTTAGTTCAAATCTTTAAATCAAGAGGTGCAGCCTGGTAAGTGGATATACAAAACAAGTAAGTAGAAAAGTGGATATAATGGTATAAGGTGTATCCAAAAAGACCAGGGGGATTGCACACTCCTTAAATGAATAACAAAACACAAGGGTATATATGCAAGAATAAAATGTTTATAGAAATGTGATCATGATACAATAAATTTATACATACACAAATAGACATAAAGACACACATAAAAGACAACACATGGTCCCCTAGTGTTAATCCTGTGAATAAAACAAATATAACATAGTGCAATACTGCTAACAAAATTGTAAATTAAATCAGAATGAAGCTCACCAAATCATGTCAATGCGTTTTGGCCCTTCCTTAGGCCTTTAGTCTTGATAACTTGATTCACACTTTGAGGATACACTAACAGGAAGGATTATAACAATTTATCACCAATATTGAATACAACCATGTTATTTATAAACATTCTTTTGGTATCCATCACTACACAATTGTTTGGAGATATTTTTCACTTACTTTATTCACAATTTTTCCACTCAATTTTATATTTTTGATTTTTATTTTTTTTCATTGAATTTTTTCACATTTTTCACCATTTTTTAGATTTTTTTAAATTTATCAGCACATTTTTGTTTCTTGCTCATTTCTTATTCTAATTTGATAAAGAACTCACTATCCCTCAAGGATTTGCTGACACCTATCCCTACTTTTTAAGGAATCAATCAGAACTGGACATTACTAATCACAATTGTAACCAATTGTATATTCAGGACTACATTGCACTGCCCCTATTTATTTAATCACATGGATCCATGCCTTTATTTCTAATTGTATTTGTTGTGAACCATATGTATTTATGTATATTTATGTTGGTAATTAAATGACATTATTTTAAGCACACATCCTTAGCCTTATAAACTAGGCACTCCTTGGACCTTGATTAATTCTAACTGTATTTGCTTAGGGTTAGCTAGGTACCCTAATTCCTAGGAGCTAGAAGGAACAACTTTGGTTGAAGCGCTGTGAGATATATAGTTAGCAGAATTTTAAAGGACTCCATCGGAACTCAAAGTTACTACTTGAAAAAGCCAGAGGTAGGAGAAACGTACATTGGAGTTGAGAGACTGATACAAAATAGGACATTTTATCAGTGATACAGTGAAACTGCTAAAAGTGATACCTAGGTACCGGTTCCAAAATCATCTGTAAGAGTTAAAGGACATATGTGCATATTTGACAAGTGCATGATAAAAAGACAATGATTTAGCACCTACTCTGAATTTCAAACAAGCAGTAGATTTTTTTTCTGACAACTTTATTTTTTTCTTCCATCTTCCGGCTCCCTGTATCATGTGACAGACATCCGCCAAACCAAGACTAGTATACGTATACCCTGTGAGCTTGTGCACATGCTCAGTAGTATCTTGTTCCCCAGAAAGTGTCAATATTAAAAGACAGTGCAAAATTATGATAAAAATGGAAGTAAATTGGAAAGTGTCTTAAATCTGCATGCTCTTTCTGATTAAAAAAAATATATATTTTGACTTGAGTGTCCCTTTAAGTGACGATACATACTTTGCAGCTGTGTCTATTTGTGCACTTACCTGTATTGCAGTCTGTATTAATCTGTATATGCCCAGTATCATGTTTGTTTTTACATTATTTCAATAAATTGTTAACCTTAAAATCCAGTGATTCTCCTGCTTGCCTTGCCAGAGAGAGGTGCTTGACACAACACTTTTTTACTGAGAGCTCAGTATAGGTTCTCTAACACGTGAGTAAGGTCCTGTTGTTTTTTGGAGTTTACCCAGCTTATTCAATACTTTACCATATGTGCTTTTTTTGAGCGACTGGCAAATCCAAATGTACCCAAATGTATCCAAGTGTTTAGTATTGCACTTTGTTTTTATTTTAGCATATTTTTGTGTACTTACACTGAATGTGATATTTTGGTTGTTTCTAAAAAAGAAAATAGTTAAAAAAAAATTAAAAAAAAAATGCATATTTCCATATAGTGCGGTTATTTTTTACTGTGCAGTTGATGCCAGAGCAAATAAGATGTTTGACTAAAATTATTGCTGTAACTGTTTTATGCCCCTTTAAGAATAACAATTATAAAACAGATATAGTTGGATATTTTGTAATTTTTAGCCACAGATAAAGGTCTTCATAATGGCTGGCAAGGAATGGAGAATCTGATCCTAGTTTTGCTAATAAAATAACAATGGGAAACCATATCTACTTAAATTAAAAAAATCCAGATTTGCTCCAGATGGTGGGAATTTGGGCATTGAAACAAATTGCAGTAAACAAGGTGTAAATGTATCTAGAAAGCTACCATACTCAGTTGGTATGTTAATGTATAGCATGACTACACATAAGTCTTGTTGTGACCAAGTGCTTTATATACATAAAATAAAAATAAAGAAAATCAAACCATAAAGCTCATAAAGTGGATGTGAGCATGAGAGATCTGCATTAAATTGAATGGAGAGGTGACCATGCTAAACTCGCTGATATCATCTATATTAATTGCTATTAAACCATATAGGTCTAGATTACAAGTGGAGCACAAAAATATTAGAACTATTAAGTGCTAAAACTGCTCAAGTTAAATCATTAGTGCTCCTATTCTTGTGTTCATATTACAAGTTAAAATATTTTTTGTTTTGTTTGAGAGAGGTCTGAGAGCAAGGCCACACTAACCCCCTCTCCACATAAACTCCCCTTAGACACACAACTTGTAATTTGAGCGATATTTAGCATGGCTGCGCTATCCATTGTAAATATAGGGTGCTAAAGAGATGTCGGCTACACTAAACATAATCTGGTAATGCTCTATTACCATGGACTTGTAACACTAGATTGTGCTCTAATCTTAGCGCCGGCGCACAATATTGTATTGCACACTTCACTATCAATGTTTGATTTAATTTTTGTGCATTTCAGTTTTCTCTTCTCATTGATGTCAGAGGGGCATATTTATCAAGCTCTGAATGGAGCTTGATGCCCCGTGTGTCTGGCGAGCCTGCAGGCTCACCAGAAACAGCAGTTATGAAGCAGCGGTCACAAAGACCGCTGCTCCATAACCTGTCTGCCTGCTCTGAGCAGGCGGACAGACATCGCCGGAAATCAAGCCGATCAAGTACGATCGGGTTGATTGACACCCCCTTGCTGTCGGCCCATTGGCTGCGAGTCTGTAGGGGGCGGCGTTGCACCAGCAGCTCTTGTGAGCTGCTGGTGCAATGCTGAATACGGCGAGCGTATTGCTCGCTGTATTCAGTGAGGTCTGTCGGACCTGATCCGCACTGTCGGATCAGGTCCGACAGACCTTGATAAATAGAGGCCATAGAATGAATACATCTTAAATTCAGCTGACAAAATCCAATTTGAGAATTGAGGTGGGCTTGTTCAATATCAAAATTAGGCTGCCAGTGTTTGATCACTGTTTAACCAATGATAAGAGTGGGAGGCTCCATTTTGACCATCTATTTCAGTCCGTAAATAAGCATTATTTCCCTCTTTATATTTTTGCTCTAATATCAAAATAAATTCCAACCAGTCTTTTACACGTTTCATCATATAGGAAGCAGCTGAAGGGCTCTTTTTTTTACTAATCTTTATAGAGTCCTTAAATATTTTGTAAACTTTATTTTAATAACATTGAACATACATTTTACCATTACCATCTAAGTATATTTCTAGATTTCAAACTTTGTAATATCCCATATGTGTAAATGTTTTAATTGATGGACTATCCAGTACATGTAAAAAAAACTTCTATTCAGCATTTCAACAGATCCTAAATATATTTCTCTTGCACCACAAGAAAAGATGAATTCAGACAGTATTCAGAATGTTTCTAACCAAATAACCCAAACATATAAAGGCTGTGATTATTCAAGGTAACCACCGTTTCTTTATTGCGTTATTACTAAATTCAAAATCACTTGCACAGAGCTTTTTGTTTGCCAGATAATGCTTATGCCCAATCTATGGTCTGAAATATATACTACAGGAGTATAAAACATACTGTAAATGACCCCTTTCATAGGTGATGACAGACTTTTTTCTTTTGACCACATGAATGCAATTCGTTTCTCAAAAATTGCTTTTTAAGTTGGAAATATATGGTTTACTTTACCAAGGAAACCATAGAAAAATAAAATACCCAGTAGGTTCCTGTAAACGTTCACAGTACATGACCATAATTGCTGGAGAACATATAAAAATAGGGTCTTTTATGCAGCAATAAAGCAATGACAGCTTATACTGACCCAGAAGGTTGTGTTATCTGCACTCTCATTAGCTTAAATAAGTATTTACGGAGTGGCTTTCTACTTGATGACTATATTATTGCAGTCATCATATTGCATATTACTTCCACATGAAATGACCCCAAAACCAGAGATTTAATTATATTAATATTTTAAAGGGACAGTTTTTTTTATTTAAAGGAATATATACAGTGGGGAAAAAAAGTATTTAGTCAGCCACCAATTGTGCATGTTCTCCCACTTAAGAAGATGAGACAGGCGTGTAATTTCCATCATAGGTATACCTCAACTATGAGAGACAAAATGTGGAAACAAATCCAGACAATCACATTGTCTGATTTGGAAAGAATTTATTTGCAAATTATGGTGGAAAATAAGTATTTGGTCAATATCAAAATTTCATCTCAATACATTTGATATTGACCTTTGTTGGCAATGACAGAGGTCAAACATTTTCTGTAAGTCTTCACAAGGTTGTCAAACACTGTTGATGGTATGTTGGCCCATTCCTGCATGCAGATCTCCTCTAGAGCAGTGATGTTTTGGGGCTGTCGCTGGGCAACACAAACTTTCAACTCCCTCCAAAGGTTTTCTATGGGGTTGAGATCTGGAGACTGGCTAGGCCACTCCAGGACCTTGAAATGCTTCTTACGAAGCCACTCCTTCGTTGACCGGGCGGTGTGTTTGAGATCATTGTCATGCTGAAAGACCCAGCCTCGTTTCATCTTCAATGCCATTGCTGATGGAAGGAGGTTTGCACTCAAAATCTCACAATACATGGCCCCATTCATTCTGTCATGTACACGGATCAGTCGTCCTGTTCCCTTTGCAGAGAAACAGCCCCCAAGCATGATGTTGCCACCCCCATGCTTCACAGTAGGTATGGTGTTCTTTGTTTGCAACTCAGCATTCTCTCTCCTCCAAACACGACAAGTTGTGTTTCTACCAAACAGTTCTACTTTGGTTTCATCTGACCATATGACATTCTCCCAATCTGCTTCTGGATCATCCAAATGCTCTCTAGCATACTTCAGATGGGCCCGGACATGTATTGGCTTAAAAAGGGGGACACGTCTGGCACTGCAGGATCTGAGTCCCTGGCGTCGTAGTGTGTTACTGATGGTAGCCTTTGTTACGTTGGTCCCAGCTCTCTGCAGGTCATTCACTAGGTCCCCCCGTGTGGTTCTGGGGTGTTTTCTCACCCTTCTTGTGATCATTTTGACCCCACGGGGTGAGATCTTGCGTGGAGCCCCAGATCGAGGAAGATTATCAGTGGTCTTGTATGTCTTCTAATTTATAGTATGTATGGAGAGAGTGGTGTGTACTCAGTGGACACACCACGCCCTTAGGGGGCGCTTCCTCAGTTCCAATATAATAGGTGATATGGTAATGCTTGTAATGTCTCGACAAAAAAAACAGGCCTAAATCTAGAAATATGATAATAGCAACAATTATAAAACTATAAATAAAACCCTAAAAAAATCTAAAATGTGGACATAAGTAAGTAACCGCAATGCTGAAAGTGATAATAGTAAAAAACTATATATATATATATATATATATATATATATATATATATATATATATATATATATATATAAGAATATATATATATTACTAGAATATAAACATAGATTGGAAAAAATAGTAAAATCAATTCAAAACCAAATAATGATAATGTGAAAGTCTATGAGTCCAGGGTAATGACAATTTCCAGATGTTTGAGGCTGCACTCTGTCAAAGGATGGCTATCCTGTAGTATGGAATCTAAAAAAGAATACAAAACAGAGGCGCCACCATGGCCTAATATCGCCAGTACAGGTAAAATGAGCAGCAATATGAGAAAGTGAATACTCACAAACATAAAGCACCCCACTGGTGCTAGTAGAGCAGACTGACACTTCTCAGTGGTTCAGCACACTGCATCCAAAGCGCAGAGACAGTCAGGAATCCTCTGACACTCCAATGTATATGTGCCTATGGATAAAGGAAAAAGCAACACGACATGGCCCAATATCATCAAGACAAGGGGAAAATAATACCAATTGCTTGCACTTACAAGATGGTGGGCACCTGCAGGTGCAATCTCAGCAAACTGGAGCCAAAACGTCGCCCAGTAGACTTAAAACAGCAATCCTCAACAGGAACCATGATCAATGATATAATTTATCACAGGAGGTGATAAAACACACACAATAGCAAGTGTATAAAAGTATAAAAAGTCTTTATTAGCACAGCAACGCGTTTCTCAGCCTGCTCAGGGCTGTTTAGCCTGATGAAACAGCCCTGAGCCCTTTCTCAAACTTATGTGCAGCTCATTTATCATTTCTTGTATTTATATGCGATCCAAAATGCATCCTAATGACATTTTTGTTATTTTACCTTGCTGCTAGAACCCGATATCAATCTATTAAATTTAAAAGTACACTCATAATAACACCCACCATCTAATAAAAATTATTAAAAAAAAAACATATTGCACACAAAATTTATAAGGGCTCAAATATATGAGGTCTCAGGTTTTAGAAAAAAAGAGCTCCAAGTATTGGGCAGTAGGGGGGTTATCACACTGTGTGATGTTTCCTTATATATATTTTAATTTATGAGAATGAATGTATATATATATATATATATATATATATATATATGTATATATATATATATATATATATATATATATATAGGTTAGTAGGACAAGTGCACCCTCACGAACAGTATCACGATTTGCCAGGGTGCATGAATGTGGGTAATAATAGCAAAAGATAGAAGACAGCACTCTCTGGTCTTAAATACAAAGGTTGTTTTATTTGTAGTCTACAAATAAAACAACCTTTGTATTTAAGACCAGAGAGTGCTGTCTTCTATCTTTTGCTATATATATATATATATATATATATATATATATATATATATATATATATATATATACAGTATCTCACAAAAGTGAGTACACCCCTCACATTTGCAAATTTGCCGTCCCCTCAAAATAAATCAACACACAGCCATTAATGTCTAAACCGTTGGCAACAAAAGTGAGTACACCCCTAAGTGGAAATGTCAAAATTCGGGCCAATTACCCATTTTCCCTCCCTGGTGTCATGTTACTCGTTAGTGTTACAAGGTCTCAGGTGTGAATGGGGAGCAGGTGTGTTAAATTTGGCTTTATCGCTCTCACACTCTCATACTGGTCACTGGAAGTTCAACATGGCACCTCATGGCAAAGAACTCTCTGAGGATATGAAAAAAAGAATTGTTGCTCTACATAAAGATGGCCTGGTCTATAAGAAGATTGCCAAGACCCTGAAACTTAGTCTGCAGCATGGTGTTCAAGCCCAAACAGAGGTTTTTACAGGACAGGTTCCACTCAGAACAGGTTTTGCCATGGTCAACCAAAGAAGTTGAGTGCACGTGCTCAGCGTCATATCCAGAGGTTGTCTTTGGGAAATAGATGTATGAGTGCTGCCAGCATTGCTGCAGTGGTTGAAGGGGTGGGGGGTCAGCCTGTCAGTGGTCAGACCATACGCCGCACACTCCATCAAATTGATCCACATGGATGTCATCCTAGAAGGAAGCCCCTTCTAAAGATGATGTACAAGAAAGCCCACAAACAGTTTGCTGAAGACAAGTAGACTAAGGACATGGATTACTTGAGCCATGTCCTGTAGTCCGATGAGACCAAGATAAATGTATTTGGTTCTGATGGTGTTAAGTGTGTGTGGCAGCAACCAGGTGAGGAGTATCAAGACAATTGTGTCTTGCCTACAGTCAAGCATGGTGGTGGGAGTGTCATGGTCTGGGCCTGCATGAGTGCTGTCGGCACTGGGGAGCTACAGTTCATTGAGGGAACCATGAATGCCAACATGTACTGTGAGATACTGAAGCAGAGCATGATCCCCTCCCTTCAGAGACTGGGCTACAGGGCAGTATTCCAACTTGATAACGACCACAAATACACTTCCAAGATGACCACTGCCTTGCTAAAGAAGCTGAGGGTAAAGGTGATGGACTGGCCAAGCATCTATCCAGACCTAAATCCTATTGAGCATCTGTGGGGCATCCTCAAATGGAAGGTGGGGGAGTGTAAAGTCTCTAACATCCACCAGCTCCGTGATGTCATCCAGTGGCAACATGTGAAGCACTGGTGAATTCCATGCCCAAAAGGGTTAAGGCAGTTTTGGAAAATAATGGTGGCTGCACAAAATATTGACACTTATGGCCCAATTTGGACATTTCCACCTAGGGGTGTACTCACTTTTGTTGTTATTGGTTTAGACTATTGGTTGTGTGTTGAGTTATTTTGAGGGGACGGCAAATTTACACTGTTATACAGGCTGTACACTTACTACTTTACATTTTAGCATTAGGATTTAGTGTAATATCTTCAGTGTTGTCACATGAAAAGATATAATAAAATATTTACAAAAATGTGAGGGGTGTACTCACTTTTGTGAGATACTCTATATGTATATGCAAGTTATTCCTTAATTGTTAGGGAATCTTATTGCACTTTATTATAGAACCTGCAGCTAATTCTAAAGGCATAGAGATATTCCTCAGATATCTCTCTTCACAGTAATACAACAAACAAAGAACATAGAAAGCGCTGGTTAATACAATGTGCTCATAACGCATAAAAACGGTAAATGATAGAATATCAGCTTAATAGTGCATGAACTTGAAAATAGCCTCCTATTGTGACCTAAAATATAGGTTCAGTCTCTCCGATATGAATATGTATATTCAGATTAAATGTAAAATAGTCACAAAATATATATACACACTCTTATATTTAAGTGTGTATAGATCCTCTTCATTAAAACCCTTTTGGGTGTCCACTTACTTTATATTACCTCAATCAGTATGAGGTAAGTGTTAGACGTATCTGATATATCCACCTTGCACTTGCTCTTGACAGGGGCTTGATTAGGTAGTGATGCCTCTTGTCGCCGGTAGAAACTTTCAAACGTTTAGCTTCCTAAGTTGGTCACTGTGTAATCTGTGTGAGCTCGCCGTTCTCATAAAGAGGGATGAGAGAAAATAGCCTATAGTGTAATTCTGTTTATTAAAAACACAAGTTAAAAAGATTTATCTTTATACATTACACTCACATTTAAAATCCTCATAATATGAGGTATTGGTACGGCACATAAATCAGATACAGATGGTTAATGCACAGCAATATTATCTCTCCTAAATGCGCATAAAAATACCCAATGCACATAAAAAGTTAAACTTAAAATATCGCAACCTGGTTAACATATTCTCCCATAGACTTCAATTGAGCGCGGAAAGAGGGGGAAAAAAAACTAACACCCAAATTCGTGCTCTAACCTGATCGTGTTTATTCAAGTGCGCTAAACTCAAATGAATTATGAATAGACTATGTTCTATTTATTCATAAATAAATATTTATATATATATCTGATGATTTTTTTTGGTAAAATATATATCTATACATATATACTGTGTGCATATATATATATATACACATATATATATGTGTATATATTTTATCCTTATTATTATTATTATTATTATTATTATTATTATTATTATTTTAGTAGTGTACGCACAAAGTGTATTATGAATTTAGATACAATAAATATTATCGAACCTCTATATCATTCTGATAATGTAACTCATTATATATATAATAGCAGTTACCAACTTTGCAGGGGCAATGTGTGCAATTTAATAACACTCTGAATTATATCATTTGCAAAGGATAATAGATATAAAACCTGAATCCTTTTAGTTCTGATTTGTCTATTAATTAAACTGAGACCAGATCAATAAGAAAACTTAGCTAATTAAAAGAATTATTAGAAATAATAAGCAATATTTGAATAAAGCAAATCAATAAGCATACATCATTACAATGATTTAATGATTATCAGGTTAAACCTAATGAAAACAATCACTAAATGATTTTATTTGCACTAGCTTGCATGTATAATAGAGAAACAGAAACTTTTGTTATTTAAATTCTTAGCATAGCTGGCAAGAATCAGGTAAACTAATAATCCTGGCAAACCATAAAAAAATGATATTATTACCAGATTCCAGATTGACCCAGTGTTATTGTCGACAGATAAGACCAGGTTAACAGGAATTACCTAACAAAATATTTGTGACTATAAAGGGCAAACCAGAATTGATTAACTCACCTGATTCAATAATAAAACTTTGAATATAAATGTAAAGAGCATAAATCATATTAATAAAACTGTTTCATATAGGTTTGTTTCATATTTATCAACATTGTGGGATCCTTCACTGGGGTTCAGTGTAAAAAGACCCTCTTAGGTTACCCCTGGACCCTCGTTTGCCATTATCCTGACTTGTCTATCTGGTCAGCTTAGCCTCCCATCTACTCTGGATAGGGTGTGGTCATCATGCATGCTCAGTGTGGCCCCTTGTGCCGTCTGCTTGTGTCTGCACCTCATTCTTTTGTGGGTGAGTGTGTATTTTATGGAAAACGCTTAACTCCACCCCAACTGATAAGGTTAGGTTCACATAAATGATTGGCTAACACTAATTACAAATTAATTAACATTTTTGTTAATAAGCTAAGATTAGCAGTTAGACTATTTTTCCCTCGGAAGATGGCACTCGTCACTAAGCTATAACAGACAAATATGTATTTGTAAATATATTCTAATAATAATATATTCAGTATCTCTATTTGACCATTAACCAAGGTTGAACCCCACTAATGTTTATAGAAAAAGAGACTTACTGGAACAATGTATTACAAACATGGGGATATTTGTGGATATTTATACCAGTAATATAATGATAGGAATCATGCAGTTATGTCAGGGACCTTGAATATCATAGTAACTAAACATTAATTATTTTGATAAAGTACAAAAACTTCACAGTAAGCAATTATATACTGACAATCAACACTAGCTGATAGCTACATATTAATACTGATAAATAATATATATGTGTATGTGTACCTGAATCTATAAGTAAATACACATGGTCAATTTTACCCCTATATTATATAGCACAGACATATGTGATTAATATGCAATATCAAAATGGTGAATTTTCCCAGACAATTGTCCTGACATAATCCCCCTCTCGAGATGACCTGTCACGAGTGAGTGAGACAAGGTCATCTCGATAAATGTCCTGTTATCAGGTACACAATGATTTAGTACCTGAATGGGGTGAAATTCAACTTATGAAGTCTATGTTCCTTTAAGTAGTTGCAATGCTGCATCTCCAAGAAACAAAATAAAGTGTAAAGTTTGCAGTTTCTTTTTCAAGGCATCCACATAAACCAAGTTGTTGTATAGTGTGTGGTTACTGTCAGAATTTAACCACCAGATTGTTTCAGAACAACTTTATTTCTGTGTATGTATGTGGCCCAGGAGAATGTGTGCAGCAACTATATAACAAGATATTGTGCTGGTTTTTGGTTGATTAAACATCATGGTTGTGTCTGTATCAGGCCTCCATTGCATGGATAATGTATTTAATAGACATCATGGATCCATGAGGAACACTTGGCACAGTTTGAGAATTGCCCAGAACATGGTGGTCCCTTTAATGGTCATCTTGTTTTGGATCAAGCAACTGTCAGCTTGACACCTATAAAATAAGAAATACTACATTAAGTATATTTCTATAAAGTAATGTCACTTCACATCTCTACTTGCTATGAGATGTGAGACCTAAATTTTTTTTATTAAACATGTAACATTGTGTCATTACATCATATTAATGCTTCACTTGGATGTAGTTTTCACATATTAAGTATGACATTGTCATATCTGTCACTCTTTTTCCAGCAAGAATAAGTTGATACCTGGAATAAAAATAAAACAAATCATCCTTAATTAATAAGCAGATTTGTATCAAGCCATAGTCCTTTAGAATATATTTGTAAAATAGTAAAATAATCATTGATGCAGTTACATAGATACAGGAGTATATTAACTATACCACTTGTTTATTGTCATATTAGTTTGTACAGCTGAACTTTCATTAGTTGAATCCTGAAGCACTGAAAGCTCAGAAGTGATCATATTTGTTGTGGTTTCACACAAAATGATTCCTTATGATGCAGGTCTTAAATAGAAGGAAGTCCAATTACCGATAGCTTCTCAGTGATAGGGCTTTTCTTGCTGAATCTGGTGCAGAGTGTGTGATCTAAATATATGTGTGTTTATATGTATGTAAATATTTATTTATGTATTTATATGTGCATATATGTATTTAAAGACACTCCAAATAAATAACTTGCACCTGGTTTCTAGGCATGGCGAAAAAATTTGGTTCGGTTCGGATCAATTGGGAATTTTTCGAAAGTTCGGTTCGGATCTATTCAAATTCGGAAAATTTTGAATCGATTTGTTTCGGATTCGATTCCGATTCATTCGGATTCAAAGAAATTCAGCTGGATTCGGTTCGATTCGGAAATTCGGAATTTCGGTCAGTGTTAGGTGGGATTAGACTAGTATTATGTACTGTATATTAGGTGTAACCCATAGCAGAGTGATATAACCTAATATACTGTACAATACTAGTGTAATCCATGGCCATCCGAATTTATTGAATAAATCCGAAGTAATTCGGATTTATTCGCAAAATTCGGCAGTATTTTAATTCGGAAATTCGGTCCGATCCGAATCGCTGAATTTTCCGAATTTTCCGAATTTCCGAATCGAACCGAACCGAATTGCACATATCTACTGGTTTCTTCAAAAAGGATGTTACCACTTTATTCCCATATTGTGGTACACTTCACATCCAAAAACATCCAACGTTTTGGTCCTCCACCTGGGACCTTTATCAAGGATACAACACAAACTTAAACACCCACCTTTAATAGTGTATTTAAAGATATATACTATATATATATATATATATATATATATATATATATATATATACATACACACATATAAATACATATGTATGCAAATACAGACATGTTTATAACAATATCCCAAGAAGAAGCAGGCACTCACTGGACTTTATACGATATCCTTTTATTCCCAGTATTAATATATACATACACACATATAAACATATAAATACATATGTATGCAAATACAGACATGTTTATAAGTGTATTTAAGCCCTTTGCAGTCAAGTAGCTGAAAAAATGAAAAATCATATTTATGCAAAATTCTCGTTTAATAAAGTGTTTATGTATTTACTGTAAATATTTCACATTCTAATGTTCTTCACATAGGGGAATATTTTCTAAGTATTTTAAAATAGATATTCCTATATACTATATATATATATACATACATATTTAGACATGTGTATGTGTGTATCTCTATATTAAAGCCCTTTGCAATAACTTCTTAATATAATTTTTGAAATAACTTTTATCAGACAGTGTTAATATGAGTGTAAATGTACTGTTACGTGTATTGTTTGTGCAACTTTTTTGTCTCGTGTAACATGCGCTATTTCCAATGTCTGCAAAGAGCCGAGAATTACCCCATAGCACATGCGCATTACAGTTAGCGCACCACTTGTAATTTAGCCCTCAATTTGTTTAATCCCCTGTGTTCAAGTGTGCAGTATAGTAATTCAGGTCTCCAGTCCAGTTAACTTATTTAGCGCTGTTATTTCTTGTACACCCTGCACTATCAATAGTGCTCAACTAGTAATTTGGGCCAAAATATGTAAGATCATTTAATTACTGCACTATTGCTTACATATAACTATGTCTTTAAGCCCTGCAAATGGGTTAAACACATGGTTAAAAGGACATGAAACCTAAAATTTTTCTTTCATGATTTAGGTAGAACATACAATTTTAAATAACTCTCCAGTTTACTTCTATTATCAAATTTGTTTCATTCTCTTGGTATCATTTGTTGAAGGTGCAGCAATGCACTACTAGTTTCAAACTGAACACATGGGTGAGCCAATGACAATCGGTATATATATGCAGCCACCAATCAGCAGCTAGAACCTAGGTTCTTTTTCTGCTCCTGAGCTTTCCTAGATAAACCTTTCATCAAAGGATAACAAGAGAAGGAAGCTAATTAAATAATATAAGTACATTGGAAAGTTGTTTTAAATTGTATGCTTTGTCTAAATCATGATTGTGCAATTATGACTTTACTGTCCCTTTAAGTCAGCTCAAGAGCAGCTATGCACTACTGAGAGCTAACTGAACACTCAATTTATGATAACTAGCTACACCTTTCAACAAAGGATACAAATAGAACAAAGTGAATATGATAACAGGACTAAACTGAAAGGCTCTTAAAATCAGACTTTATGTATCACGAAAGTATAATTCTGCCTTTCATTTCCTTTAAATACTATGTTAGAAATGTGCGCTGTGTAGATGTATACTAATTATAAAGCGAGTCACAAAGAAGATCAACTGTTTGCAATATCCCCTTTAATACTGTAAACCAAATCTTCTCTGATAAATTAAACTTTACCATAAATATACTTAGTATAAAATTCAAAAGGAACAATAATCTTTTTTTCCGTGGTAATGCGGCCACATTAAAGTGGAGGGATCATACACCCACTCAGTTTGTACTTAAATATTCAAAGTGTGGGGCAATATAACATTAATGTGGTATTTAGCAGCATCAGCAGCGCCCACATAATGATATAATTCACAGACACATGCCGTGCTTTG
Organism: Bombina bombina; assembly: GCF_027579735.1. NCBI lineage: Eukaryota > Metazoa > Chordata > Amphibia > Anura > Bombinatoridae > Bombina > Bombina bombina. Next base: position 1,143,060,153 of record NC_069502.1, read on the forward strand.
GGCAAGTTTTACCTTGTTAAATCTGATCTTTTTTTGGCTTTTTTTTAAGTATTATTCAAATGACGGCATTAAAGTGTATTTATCTTTGGTTGCTACAGCTTCAGCTTCCCATATGTAATATTTTTCAATTTTCGAAATGTCAAAATATTACTGGATTTTGTGAATGTCTAACAGAAGAATTATGTTGTTGTACCCGGGGATATCTTTCAATAGATCAAAGATCAAACACTTTCTTTGGGACATGCAAAAGACTTGAAATTGTGTTTGTGTGTTATTTTTCTAAATCTCTGTATTTTAGGAAGAAATATAATGTAAAAATAAACTATGGCCTAGTTTCTATTGCTGTTCTAAACTGTGTAGACTGGTTATAACATAAAACATCTCCATAGACTTAAATAGAGATACATGTTTTTGCCACCAGTTTTTACAGCAGGGACCAGGGCCGCCACTAGAAATTTTGGGGCCCCTGACTTAACCATTGATCAAGGCCCCCCCCCCTTTGACATGTGCAATTTTTGACCAAGTGACTAAAACATATATGTACTTTATTCTTAAGTATCTATTTAAACTTGGAAATGTTGTAAAGGTAGCAACATACACTGAAACACACACACACACACATAAGGATTCACATATAGACACTCTAGCAAACACGCAAAGAAACTCAGACACAGACACCCAAACAGACACTTAGCACTTGTTTACATTGACCTGACAAGTAATGAGGTAAACTACAGTTTTGTAAAAAAATTAAAAAAGGAGATTTAGAAAACAAATATGGAGTTCTGATTATCTTTTTGTAAAGGAAGATGCCAACTAAATGATGACAACAGCATGCAGTGGCTGAAAGGAAGGGCCCTGAACTGCCTAAACAATAATTTAAAGGTTAAATTGTAGATTGGTGACTTCCAGAAAGGTCTCATTAGTCTCAAAGTCTGTAGAAACATGTGAATAATCAGTAGTAACCAATCAAACTTGCACATACACCCAAGGAAACACCAACAGAGACAGCCTCAGAAAACACACAAAGACATACACACACACACACAGAGACACCCACAGAAAACACAGAAAGACATACATACATACCCTCACTGAGACATCCACAGAAAACACACAGACATACACACACCCTCACAGAGACACCCACAGAAAATACACACCCTCACAGAGGCATCCACAGAAACAGACATACACATCCACCCTCACAGAGGCATCCAGAGAAAATACACAAAGACAAACACACACCCACCGTCACAGAGACAACCATTGAAAAAGCTCAGACATATGCACGCACCCTCACAGACATCCACAGAAAATGCACAAATACATACACACCCACCCTCACAGAGATACCAACAGAAAAAATACATACACACTCATAGAGACACAAACCAAAGCACAAACACATAAACACAGACACCCACAGAAACACTCACAGGAGGAAACATTTATGCACCTTGCATCCCCTAAATCAACAGTGTGTAACATGCATGATAAAAAATGCAGAAATTAAGAGATCACTTTTTAAAGAATCATATTTGTAAATGTGCAAACAAAAATAATTCTGTGAATTCAAAATTGTACATTAATGATCTGGGTAGATGGCTAGATGAAGAAAAGTACTTTTAAAAGGTTGACATATGTTTGTTTGATATTTTCCCCATTTTCCCCAACCAAGAGCACCACTTCAAATATAGTGTACAAATGTTCCCATCAATCAGCTGTACTTGTGGATTTTGAAAATGCTGTACTCTATATGGTCTTGGTGGAACCATAAGCTGTGGTACTCATACCATTAGATCTGGTTAAATGCAGGATTTAAGCTTGTTGGTATGCATTTCAAAATGAAGTCAGCTGTAGAGTAAACTGAACCGTTTTAAGTTAACCTGTCTCATTTCCAACACTGAGCAATCTTAGTCTGAGAGTATAACATGTTATGCAGATGTAAAAATCTTAGATAAAATGCCTCCTTGTATCTGGAAAGTCCTTGCATAAAGGGGCAGTAAACTGGAATGTAATATATATAATTTGTGTATTGAGGAGGAAACATTTCTGCATGGTTTTAAATATAGAATTTCTACAGCATTGTCAAATAATCATAAATACACTGCTGCTAAAAAAATGTGTTTTTATGGACCCCTGGCCCCACCATACAACTACTACCACACTGAAGTTACAATCTTAAATTGCACAAAGAAATAAAAAACATTTGCTAAGTAATTCCTACCTCCTCTGCAAATGAAAGTGATCAGCCGTCTCACTCAGGCACACACTCTACAAACAAAGTGCCAAGTCTGTCTCACACTGTGCATAGTGGTTTAGTGCACACTCAGAAATCCTCTCAAATGCTAATACTTTACTCCTTGTAATAACATTTCCCATGCTCAATTAGCACTCTGCTGTAGTACCCACTGGTGGCTGCCAAAATGTAAAAAAAAAAAAAATTTTTTTTTTTTTTTTTTTTTTTTTTGTTATTGCCTCATGGGGCCCCCCTAGCCCATTGGGCCCCTGACAGGAGTCACCCCTGTCACCCCCTGATGGCGGCCCTGGCAGGGACATGCAATGAGGTCAGTGGCTGGGGAGGCACTGCCTAGTATCAGAGCCAGAGTGCTGAGATATTATATACACTATAAAATGACACACAAAGAGGGACACATACAATCAGGGCCACCACTAGAATTTTTTTTTTTACTTAACCATTGATCAGTCCCCACCCCACTTTGACGTGCAATTTTATGGCAAGACAGGAGGCTTCATATTTTATGCATAAATCTTTACTGACTTCCAAAACAGCAGCAAAGAAAAAGTAACATAGTAACAAAAACAACCAATCAGCAAAGAGCAGATAATATAACTATACAGGAACAGAAAACATCTTCCTCTTTTCTTTGCTGCCTTCCAGTCAGCAGGTGATGTATCTAACCTACTTGCATTAAGCTTTATTTTCTAATTTGAAATAAAGATAGATTCTTTATATTTTTTTCTAACCATATTCTATTTTATTCTTATACCTTTAAGTCTAAGCCGTTTTTCTAATATTCGCTTTTCTATCTAATCTAAGAACTTTTCATAAGCTTCAATATCAGACTAAAACCCTTCAGACTATTAAATCCCCCTTTGACTAAACGTATAAGGTATTTTATATCATTGGTGTATAGTGATTGCAGTGGCAGCCTGTTTCTATGTAGTTGCTGCCGCTGCACGCATTCACTCAGTCGACAGGGACTCACGCTTAGTCACTGACATAGTCAGCAGGGCTCCTTTCTTCTGAGCGGCCTCCTATTATTTTTGGCCATTTGTGGCCTGCCCTGCTGACGAGTTGGTCGCACATGTGACTTCCCTGCTGGAGGCGCTATTTCGGCAGACGCGCATCAGGCTGTGAGAGAGACAGCAGCAGGATGCGCGCGCTGCGTGTGTAAAAAACGGTGTATAAATAAAGGAAATAAAAAGATATTATAAGCAATATCATTTAGACATTTTAGAGTGGTTAAGAATACATTCCACTATTTATATTATTGTTGTCATTCAGTGCAGTTTCTTGTGTTGTCAGTACACTTTATAACAAATAATTTATTGGAATAAAGTATTCTCTTTTTGGACTGCATGATGCTGCATGGTTTTTTAACCCTGTTCTGTCATGCCTTATAATATATTTATTTATTTTTGTGTTTTTTAATACATCTAGTATACTGAAATTTTCTGCTTTACAGGTACAATATGGAGTCCTCAGATAAAACTTTTTTCACCAAAGAGGAAGTTATGGATTTTATTAACCTTGCAGCACAACAAGCTTTCGCTCAGAGGGAACAACCCTCCACCTCTGCCCCCCCCTCCTGAGAATCCCATTAGGGAGAAATCTCCAGAAGATTCCACCCTTTCCTCTGATTCAGAGGAGTGCCCTCAAACCCATGAAAGACGGCGGCGTTCAAAATAAATTCCCCCCTCTAAAAAAGGGAAAGAACCATCATGTAAATTAAAGGCCCTCCTCTGGGCAAAACTGATAGGGGCATTAGAACCTCGCCCCCGGAGGCAAATCAGGGTAAAATAATCCTTAACCCTGAGGATATTAATCAGGGATGTCTGGACACAGACTCTGAAATTTTTGATATGAGGGATCTGGATCAGAGGGATTTTTTCCTGGAACTCAATTGGCATTTGGGTAGTCCCTCTGATGGAGAGCCCCATATTGCTCATCCTGTAGGCCCCTCTGGGAGAATCCTTACAGATGAAGATGTGGATGGGGACCTTTTGGATCCCTCTGGAAATCCCATATTAAATCCCAAACACATCAGACATCCTCGCTCTTCTGAGTGGTCTCTCCCTCCTCATCTGTCTAGGTTCCTTCAGAGACGCCTTTGTCAACTATTAGATAAGATAGAGCGCTCCTCAGTGCCGAATGTCGTAGACCTTCTCTCCCAGGCAGAGAATCTACCACCCCTGAATTTGACCCTAAGCTTGTAACCATTCTAACTAGGAAAGATCCCTTTGTGGGGCACAGGACAAACTTCTAGACATTTCTGGCCCTTTGGCTCAAATTCTTCTTCTTGCCGATGAAGCTCATCTTTCTGGCTCCTCATTGGATCCTTCCATCATTAGAGACTGGGATTTTAGAACCTTTTACTTACTGGGTAATGCCAATGTGGCTATCTCCAGTGAAAGATGTAGAGCTGCGTTACTACACATTGATCCCAAGTTAGAAGCAGGCTCTAAAGTCAGAGGTCATCTGCCCGGCCACCAAAATTTTGGCCAACGCCAATTCATGGACCTCAATCAACCTCAGTACCCACTGGGATACTACAATAGAGCCATGTTCCTGTTCAGAGCTAGCCATGCGGGACCTTGACGATCGGCCACACTAATCCCTCCGGCCCTTCCTAACCCCAATTCAGGTGAGTTTCCATCTTTCTTCCCATTTGTTGTTTGCGGGCAGACTAGCCCATTTTTTCCAAAATTGGTTGTCTCTTTCTGCAGATCCATGGGTTCTCCAAACTGTTCAGGGGTTCATCATTTAATTAATTTGCCCCCCCCTTCCAATCCCACCTTCCCAATCCCTTATGCCTATCTGTGGAAGGTCAGAACCTTATTAAACAAGAGGTCTTGTCTCTCCTCTCAAAAGGAGCTATAGAGCTTGATTCCCAGGACTTCCCTCAAGGTTTCAAGAGCAATCTTTTTCTTGTTCCAAAAAAGTCAGAAGATTTCCGTCCTGTCATCAATTTGAGAGACTTCAACTTTTTTGTAGTATACCACCACTTCAAAATAGAGGGCATCCATATGTTGAGAGAGCTCCTCCGTCTGAACGGTTGGATAGTCCGTCTGGACCTGAAGGACACTTATTTAACAGTGTCAGTGTCTCCTCTCTCTCGAAAGTATCTTCAGTTCAGATGGGCAGACCTGCTTTGGCAGTTCACTTGTCTCCCTTTCAGACTCAGCTCTGCCCCCTGGGGCTTTACAAAGCTTCTCAAACCAGTGTTGGGTTGTCTTTGGGCTTGCGGATTCTGTCTAGTGGTTTACCTGGACGATATCCTTCTGATGGCGCAAGACAAGGACCTATTGGTCTTGCAACTTCTAGACATGTCCTCTCTCCTCTCCTCACTGGGCTTTGTGATCAACGAGAAGAAATCAAGCCTTTCCCCCCTACAGCTTGTGGAGTTTTTGGGTTTCTCCATAAACGTTACTCTAGGCCATCTTCTCCTTCCTCAAGAGAGGATAGATCGTATCAAAGCAGAAATTCAATCAGCACTAGAGACCTCCTCCATCTCCATCCGCTAGTTGGCGAGGATCATTGGACTTCTATCCTCTTCTATCCAGGCCATTTTTCCAGCTCCCCTTCACTACCGCGACATGCAGCGGCTCAAGATTCGATGTTTTTGGGAGTTCCGTTCCTATCAACAACAGATCTTTCTAATGAACAAAGTTCAACTGAGATGTCTTGGTGGTTGCAACACATGGAGGCCTGGAATGGCAGAGCGATTTTCGGATCTTCTCCAAATTTCGTTCTTTCCTCCGATGCAAGCCTTTTGGGCTGGGGTTGCTTTTGTGGGACATCCTCCACAGACAGCCCCTGGACATCGGAGGAATCCAACCTTCACATAAATTGCTTGGAGTTATTGGCTGGCTCCTTTGCCGTTCACAGTTTTTCAAAAAACATTTACCGATTGCTGCATTCTGTTACGAATGGACAATTTTTCAGCCATCCATTATATCAATCGGCTGGGTGGAACTCGTTCGAAAGCGTTGTCAGATCTAACATCCCATTTTTATCGGTTTTGTTTGGAGCGCAGGATTTATGTCCCCGCCCAATATATTCTGGGTATTTCCAACTTTACAGCAGACTGGTTTTCTCACCATTGGATGGATTCCAGCGATTGGATGCTGAACCGTCAGGTTTTACTATAGATCTGTTGCATCTTTGGCCACCTTTCAGTGGACCTTTTTGCATCTTGGACCAACCACCAGTTACCAAGATTTTACAGTTGGCTTCCAGACCCAGACAGCAAAAAAGTAGATGCTTTTCTGCAAATTTGGCCCCCTCATGGGGCTTACACCTTCCCTCCTTTCGCTCTTCTGGCGAGGACCATCTTGAGTGTGCAACGCTTCCAATGTCTCCTGATGTTGATCACTCCTTGGTGGTCAGCTCAACCTTGGTTTGCTCTTCTTCTGGAAATGTGTTCGGCCCTTCCTTGCCTGCTTCCCAACCTTCCCAATCTCCTTGTGGATGCCCAGGGTCTCTCGCACCCTCTCTTGATCCAGGGCCACCTGAACCTTCTGGCTTGGCAGATTTCAGGGGCTCCTGGTCCTCCGAGGGCCTTTCGCAAGAGGCTTCCCTCCTTTTGCATGAATCTTGGGTCCCAGGTACGAGAAAATCTTATGCTTCAGCCTGGGCAGTCTGGGTTCATTGGTGCATGGGAAGGGATGTTGATCCCTTTTCTTCCTCTCCTCCCATGATTGTAAACTTTCTTACTGAACTTTTTTCGCAAGGAAAGGTTTACCTCATGATCAATTTATTTTGTTTGGCCATTTCGGCGGGACATCTTCCCTTTGAGGGTGTCCCTGCGGGAATACATTAGTTTAGTCTGCTGTCTTCTTAAGGCCATTTGACTTAAAAATCCCCCCAATCTCGAATTTGGTTCTCTCTTTCCTTAGAGATTGGCCCGATAACTCTTCTCTTTCCCTTAAAAAGTTATCCACTAAGCTAACCATGTTACTTTGCTTGGTTTCTTTTTGTCGGGTCTCTGACATCAGGGCCCTTGATGTTCATTCCATTTCATTCTCCCCTGAGTCATCTTCAAAATCTCTGTTTTATCCTTATTTTCCAACAGACCCCCAAATTTGTGTGGCTCTTTTCCTCAAAGCCTACTTGTCCATGAATGAAAGCCTTCATGGATCTTTGTAGGGTCCTGATTTCTTTTGTTCCTCGTCACCGTTCTGTCTCTTTCCCTATCTTGGCGAGATGGGTTTGATGGCTCATGTCAGAGGCGGTAGTCTCACCCTCGTTTGGGGCCCACTCTGTCAGAGGGGCTGCGGCCTCCAGGGATTTTCTGTCAGGTTGCAATCTTCAGGATTTATTGATGGTGGCAGATTGGTTTTCTGCCTATACGTTTTCTCGGTTCCATTTCAAGCCGTTTCTCACGCATTCCAGTCTGTCCATTGTGGGCGTTAAATATACATAAAATATGAAGCCTCCCGTCTTGCCATAAAATTCAGATTATTATAACCTTGGTGACTAAATAATCTATATTTTATTGAAGACAGGAGGCAAATATGTCCCCTCCTCTTCCCATCCATATATATGCATATATATGGATATACATATATATATATATATATATATATATATATATATATATATATATATATATATATATATATACATATATATATATATATATATATATATATATATATAGGATGCGGTGGATCCTTTGTGTCCGTTTTCTTGTTAAAGCATTGAGGACTATCCTTCTTCTGTTAAGCAGCGAAAAGAGGAAGATATTTCCTGTTCTGTATAGTTATATTATCTGCTCGTTGCTGATTGGTTGTTTTTGTTTATATGTTACTTTTTTCTTTGCTGCTGTTTTGGAAGTCAGTAAAGATTTATGCATAAAATATTCATCTCCTGTCTTTAATAAAAGCTAGATTATTTAGTCACCAAGGTTATAATAACCTGAACTTTTGACCAAATGACTAAAACATTTATGCACTTTTTTATTAAGTGTAGTCAAACTTGGAACTGTTGTAAACTGTTACAAACACAGAAACACAGAGACACACTCATACACTGAAACACACACTCACACATAAGGAATTACATAAAGACACTCTAGCAGTCACGCAAAGAAACACACAAACACACTCAGTCACCCATATAGACACTCAGCACTTGTTTACATTGACCTGACAAGTAATGAAGTAGACTACAGTTTTGTAAAAAAAATTAGATTTACAAGACAAAATATAGAGTTCTGATTATCTTTTTGTCAATGAAGATGCCAACTATATGATGACAACAGCATGCAGTGGCTGAAAGGAACTGCCTAAAAAATAATTTAAAGGTTAAGTGGTGGATTGGTGACTTCCTGAAAGGTCTCATTAGTCTTAAAGTTTGTAGAAAGATGTGAATAATCAGTATTAAGGTCAAAATGTACTAAAAAGGAACAGACAATGGACACACACATACACAAACTCAAACACAAACTTGCACATACACCCAAGGAAACACCCACAGAGACAGCCTCAGAAAACACACAAAGACATACACACTCACAAACTCCCACAGAAAACACACAAAGACATACACACAGAGAGAGAGACACCCACAGAAAACACACAAAGACATACACACACAGAGAGACACCCACAGAAAACACACAAAGACATACATACATACACCCCCCCCACTGAGACATCCTCAGAAAACACACAAAGACATACACACAAACACCCCCCTCATGGAGACACCCACAGAAAACACACAGACATATGCACACACCCTGATAGAGATACCCATAGAAAATAAAGAGACATATGCACACACCCTGACAGAGACATCCACAGAAAACATACAGACATTCATACACACACACACACACTTCACAGAGAAACCCACAGAAATTGCACAGAGATATGCACATACCCTCACGGAGACATCCACAGAAAACACAGACATACATACACACACACACCCTCACAGAGACATCCACAAAAAACACAAACATACATACCCACCCGCCCTCACAGAGGCATCCACAGAAAATATACAAAGGCATACATACACACACACCCTCACAGAGACCTTCACATAAAATGCACAAAGAAATACGCACACACACAAACACACTTACAGAGACATCCACAGAAAATGCACATAGACATACACACGCCAACACTCTCACAGAGACACCCACAGAAAATGCACAAAGACTTACACACACACCCTCACAGAGACATCCACAGAAAACACACAAAGACATACGCAAACACCCTCATGGAGACAACCACAGAAAACAGAAATACATACACACCCACCCTCACAGAGGCAGTCACAGAAAATGCACAAAGACTTACACACACACCCTCACAGAGATATCCACAGAGAACACACAAAGACATACACTCACACCCTCATGGAGACATCCACAGAAAACACAGAAACACATACACACCCACCCTCATAGAGACATCCACAGAAAATGCACAAAGACATACGCACACACCCTCACAGATACATCCACAGAAAATGCACAAATACATACACACCCTCACAGAGAGACCCACAGAAAAAAATGCATACACACTCATAGAGACACCAACAAAAGCATAAATACATAAACACAGACACCCACAGAAACAGGTAAAATTTCTGTACATTGCCATCCCCTAAATCAACAGTGTGTGACATGATAAAAAAAATAGCAGAAGGGGGGGCGGAGCTAGCCGTCAAGCTGGAGAGACGTGTCTAGGGAGAGCTCCTTACTATCCACCTAAAGATAATTATAAAACAGCCGTTTAAAATTGCTTTTTTCTTCTCTCTAGAGGAGAACCTTCAATGTTTTATACTCCTGCTAGCTGGGAATAACCCGATTACACTGTGACAGCTGCACTACCTACTGACAGAAGGTCTTCAACCTCTCCACAGTGCGGCCTGCCCCGATCTAAACCAGTGCAGACACCCGGCTGATCGCTGCAGCAAAGGCAGAGCATACCAGACATCCCGGCACAAAGCCCCACTTGTGGGTAAAAGAGGGTCAGACTCAATCGCTACTGCTGCCCGGAGGGTCGGGGCTCCGCTCCGGTGCAGCAGGCTGTGGACAGTAGCAGAGATCCTAAGAGGGACCGGAGATCCAGCACACACAAAAGCCGCAACGACCAACGAGACTCACCTCTGGCTGCTTGTCCTATCTAGAGGTGAGGGAGAGACCCGTGTGGGACTAGCGGGTGAAAACTTGAGAGGCCGGAGACCCTAAACCACGCCGCAACTTCTTTGGCGCGAACCGCCGCCATCTTGAGCGCCTGCGGTGGGGGCCTAGCGAGGCGTCTAAGCTGCAGAGACCAGGTGAGAAGGGGGATTAAGACAGCCTGAGTCCCTGTTGCCCTGCTCGGCTGCACACACTTGACCCACTCCATGCCTGCTAGCAACTAGAACGCTACGCAGATAACTTCAGCACATCTCAAAGTGCGGCCTCATAATAGTTTATTAACGCAGCGCCATACATACACAAAGGGGCAACAAACTGAGCAACATTTTACTCTACTGCTCATAAACAGTGGAAACTCTTGCCCACTACAGAACAAGACCACTTAACGTCCATAACTACCCTGTTTGGCTCCCTCAAGAACTGACTTTCCTGCAGAGGCCAATAATCTTACACTTTTGAGATCACTATTCATACTACCATATACAGTGCATACTGTACTTGAAATTAGAACATATATTACAGAAGAAAGACCACCCGGGCACCTACCCCTCTACTTTTACTTGGACAGGACGCTTGTCAACTACAGTAGGCCTTAACCTCTCTCCCTACCATTTCCCACCTGGCTCCACAGGTGGGTCATATCCTCATTCCCTTATCCCACTTTGTCGAGAGGAGACGCATCCCCTGGGGAGAGGGGTACATAATCAAGACTATCACAGCTTTCTGACAAGCTCTCAGAAATAAGGGGTAAAAACTATATAAAATACATCCATTGCACAAGAGGCCACCATTTCTTTTCTACCGCTGATGTAACCAGCAGTGCAGGACAAAGTTTTCTGCTAGCAGACCTCTAGGCCACGTAGCTCTCAAGAGGACATATATTTTCATTTAAAAAGCAAATCTTTTAACAGCATGTAACTAAACCCCAAGTGTTTGTGGCCCCGCCGGTCAATGTATCTTCATTAACATATGTGAGGCAAGCAGGCCCTCCACAGTGATATATACGTACCAATTAAATATCTTGTATCTCATAGCAACAGGATGTCGCAAGCCTACAAAAGGAAACAGAAGCCCCAAGCCACACCAAAGAGAACTGTTGCTGATCACTTTCAGCGCCATGCTAGCGCCCTCCAACCGGGCTCAGAAGATGAATACTCAGATGCCGGGAGTGCTTCAGACACTCAAACTAGATCATTACTAAAACAGAAAGCAACACAAGTCCTGGGAGCGTCCGATAGTCCCAATAATAATATGATAGAAGCCATCCAGTCCCTATTATCCTCTCACCATGACTCCCTGACCAATAGATTTGACAGGTCTCATGCAAATTTAAAGAGAGATATTGGCCTCATAGGGGAGCGAACAGACGCGCTCGAGCGCAAACAGGAAGACCTAGCAATAGATCACACCAACCTACTCGGCTATTCCCAGTCTCTAGCCATTCAAATCACAGATCTAGAGTTAAAACTGGCAGATCTAGAAGATAGATCCTGCCGGAACAATATCCGCATTAAAGGCATCCCGGAATCAGTTCTACCACAGGACCTAGAAAAATATCTCCAGGGACTGTTTGAAGCAGTACTGGGACCTGCAACAGGCTCTGAAACCCTTATAGATAGAGCCCACCGGGCCCTTAGAGCTCGCTCTGCAGATGGAGGCCAACCAAGGGACGTTATAGCGAAGCTCCACTACTACACTTACAGAGAAAAAATATTCAGAGCTCTAGCCAGGGATAAACGCCTACCTGAAGAATATGCCGGTCTGCAAGTCTATCCTGACCTCTCCACCCATACACTGCAGATTCGCAAACACTACCAGCCCTATACAAAAATACTGAGGGAGAAAGAATTAAAATACAGATGGGGTTTCCCAGTACGCCTCTTCATTACCACAGATGGCCAGCAATATATGGCTTCCACTCCACAACAGGCCTGTGAATTACTCCAAAAATGGAACTTACTCCCTGCTGACGGAGAGGATCACTCTTCTGCCCCGGGATCGACTTCTGGACTAAGAGCATCGGCTCCACATTGGAAGCCTTTACCACAAAGACCCCCTAGCACTGCTGGACATTCTAATAAGACCTTAAAGAAGCACAGAAACCCTACTGGTCCACACCAAGACTCAGACCCATAGAGAGCCTGCTTTTATGTGCTATGTTCTACGTTCTCTAATTTATACTACCTCTGCTGAACCTCCTGAGAGAAACTACCAACTCATCACAGGAGGGAACATTCCCCAACCCCTGAAAGTCTATCTTATGGATTGAAAAGAATGAAGATGGGTGAGATCTAAGCTATTGTATAGTGTAATTTATCTGTTTCCCTTTGTTTTTCTTTTTGCCTACATGAGCATTTATAATGGACTTTAGACATGTTCGTTTTTTCTGGTTCTCATATTACTGCTCACATGTACATTGTTATGGTTTATTACTACAATGGACACCTACCATAAACTCCCACGTATGTTTTGCCACTGCTTACCTATACAATGGACACTTATTAGAGACTTTAAACATGGCTGTTCTCTTCTTGTATTGTCCACACATATACTGTTATTCATTATATAAGCTATGGGAATTGACTAGGTTTGTCTCTTGTTATTGAATCACATACTTATCTCTGATATTACAGAGCCGAATTATACACTTAAAAACATTGAATACCCCTAAACTCACCTACCTGACCATCCCAGATACCCGAGCATGACGGAAGTTGAGCTTAGACCAAACCTACCCCTAAATGATATGACCATCTCTCCCGAGAGGATCTATCATTGGCTGACTTTGCCCTACGACCAGATCATGTTTTAACTCTCCCTGTAACACCCTATCCTCTATAGAGACTACTGAGACATTTTATTTCACTCTCCTACGGGCCCAATATGAAAAGGTTGCCCCAACCCTACTGAGATCTCTACTGGCAGATCTTGGCTATTGCAGTTCACTGACTTTTAGCTAGCGACTCATAGCCTAGTGAATCATACCATAATCTTAGTCCCGAATGTCCATTCCACCATTAGGGAGAACTTAACTATATGACACATAGAGTATATTATTGGACGGGAAAAGTTTAGTTATACCTAGCAGGGGAGTGGTGACTGTGAAGTTTTTAATCACTCGATGTTAGGTTATCAAACATAATCCACAGTTCCTCCTGTTGAAATTGAAATTGAAATTAATGTTTTATTAAGAGGTTTACAGAGTTAATTGTTATCTTATATATGACATGCATGTTTCACATATGTATCTTAAGCTTTACTTTCTTTCTTTCATCTTGACTATTTCTCTCTCCTTTTTCCTTTCTCCTCTTTACTTCTTCTTACATTTGGCTCCAAACCGGCAGGGCCATGAACCCCTCTCCGCTTAGCTCCCCCCCAATTTATTAGTTGTGCCCCACTGGCATAGACCAGTAGGTGCACTCATTGCGAAAGTGTAAGCTCACCACTTTCAGCCAGTTACTGAGGCTCTTTAATTATTGCATACCACTTCTCTCATTCCAAAACGTCCCACTACCAACGCCCAGACCTCTATAATTCCTAACTAAGAACACGCTTGTACTCCAATTAACTCAAGGAGTCTCGCCCACACCCCCAAAATGATCCCTATATGCATAGCTACGCTAAACGCGCAAGGCCTTAACTCTCCCACTAAGAGAAAACTATTACAGCAATATGTCCTGATACACAAGGTTCACATTCTGTTCCTACAAGAGACTCATTGGATGGGGGAGCCCCGTGTCTCTGGACTCTCCCAGCACTACCCAGTCTGTGAAACTGCTTCTAACCTAGAAAGTAAAAATAAAGGAGTTGCCATCTTGATTAGTAGAGAACTGTCATTTAACTTGGAGTATATCGAAAGAGACAGTGAGGGCAGATTTTTGATCCTCATCTGTTCACTCAATAACTCAATATTTACATTGGTATCATTGTACGCACCCAACTCCAAGCAGATCCCATTCCTCCATAAACTTTTAACACACATAGATCAGATTAAGAGGGGACACCTAGTAATAGGGGGAGATTTCAACATGGTCTGGAACCCAACCATTGACAAACAGTCCTCTGTCGCAATACATTCTGAGAGAAACACTTCTTCTATCTCCAATGCCTTTCGAAAACTTATATACCAACATAACCTCTATGACGCCTGGAGGTGCTTAGCACCCTCAGTGAAAGACTTCACACATCATTCAAAGGCCCATAACTCGTACTCCAAACTGGACTATATATTCTGTGACTCATGGTCCTTGGACCAATTCGTCAACCCCAACATTAGACCATGCACGTGGTCAGACCATGACATGGTCTACCTAGACTTCACTAAGCTGCAAGCTTTCACTAATAGACCCCCATGGAAACTCTCGGAGCAATGGCTATCGGAGATAGAACTGCCTGCACTCCAAAAGACAGTACAGGAGTTCCTGTCACATAATGACTCAGGACTCACTGATATCACTATGGTATGGGCCGCCCTCAAAGCATATCTGCGGGGACACTTTATAAAAAAAGCGGCCAGATTGCGTAAAGAGGCTGGCCAACCCTTAGCGAAATTATATGGAGACCTCCGAATTCTAGAGCAGGAGAATAAAACAAGCCCAAACGCTCAGATAGCCCTTCAAATAGGACTTATCAGAGATGAAATCTCCAAAAGAGACTTGTCGCGGGTCCAGGAAAACCTACACAAGCTCAAACAGCTATACTACCACAAGGGCAATAGAGCAGATAAACTCCTAGCCAATAAGCTCCGTAAGCGCACGCTCCAGAAACGGATACCCTGCATCTCAACGAGTGAAGGTGTAGTATATTCCCCTAAAGAAATAGGATCAGCTTTCGCTGATTACTACTCCTCCCTATACAACATTGGGGACTCGAAAGCAACTAGAGACCCTACACATGTTAGTATCTCCAGGTTCTTGGAGAGCTTGCCTGTGCCCACCCTATCTGGAGACTCCAGGGCCGTACTGGAACGACAGTTCACCTTAGCGGAAGTCAAAGGAGCTATAAAAGACCTAGCTCCCCATAGGGCACCCGGACCAGATGGATTCATGGTCACGTTTTACCGAGAGCTCTGTCCAATCATATCTCCAGTACTACTTTGACTGTTCCAGAGTGTAGCGACCAGGGGCGCTTTCCCGGCAGAATTTCTAGAAGCGAATATCACCACTATCCACAAAGAGGGTAAGGACTCACTATTGTGCTCCAGTTACAGACCCATATTGCTTATTAATGTGGACGCCAAAATATATGCCAAAATATTGGCAAACCGATTAGGGAAGCACCTGCACACAATTATACACCTCGACCAAGTAGGCTTTGTGCAGCGGAGGCAGAGAACTGACAATACCCGACGCCTTTTAAATATATATTCAGAGGCAATGGACATGGGACTCCCTATACTCACCCTGTCACTTGACGCCGAGAAGGCCTTTGACAGGGTTAGATGGGCCTACCTATTCCAGACACTTTCAGCGTTTGGCGTGCCAGATCCGTTTATCACCGTGACTAAAGCACTGTATTCAACCCCAACTGCAGTTGTTAGGGGAGTGGGATTCTGCTCCCCTAAACTTACAATTAGCAATGAAACCAGACAGGGGTGCCCCCTCTCCCCTTTACTGTTCGTTCTAGCTATCGAACCCCTGGCAATTGCAATTAGAGAATCGACATTGATTCACGGGGTGCAGATGCATGACACCCCCCAAAAGCTTTCACTCTTTGCCGACGACCTTACGGTCTTCCTTTCGGACCCAGTAGATTCTCTCCCTCCCTTGATGGCCCTTTTTAAACAATTTGGAGACATCTCCTATTATAAATTAAATGTGACCAAAACGGAGGCTTACACCATCAATATTCCGCAGAATGAGAGAGACGAGATCCAGCGCCTCTATTCATTCAAGTGGTCCTGCCAGGGGATCCGCCACTTGGGAGTCTTTCTCTCACATAAAAAGACTGTGGTGATCAAGGAGAACTTTGAAACACTACTAGCAAAGGTCACTTCAGAAATTAATTCAAAGAGATATTGCGATGTTTCCTGGATGGGCAGGGTAGCAGCCCTTAAAATGATGATTCTACCAAAGCTCACCTACCTATTTCGTTGTATAACGATACCAGTCCCGGGGGCACTGTTGAGGAGGTTTCAGACCCTCTTTAACTCATACACCTGGCATGACAAGAGACCCCGGGTGGCGGCACATATCTTGCAACAGCCAATAGAGAGAGGAGGCCTTGGCCTTCCCAGTATTAAAACATACTACGAGGCGGCTATGCTAACCCATGCTACAGCATGGGCTCAGACCCTCCCTCCAACGAGATGGAGGGAACTGGAACAGGCGTCGCTCCCAGCATACATCCTCTTGGAGGATCTCCTTTAGTTACCCCAACACTGGCAAACCAAGATCCATATCGCGAACAATATCGTGAGAGGGTGCCGAGATGCTTGGACTAAGCTGAGACACAATAAACTAGTGGCTCCACACCCCTCACCAATACATCCAATAAGAGGTCTTTTGATAGGGCTACTTAATTCAAATCTCAGCTCATGGGCTACTACGGGACTAAATTCTGTGAGAGAGTTTTACAGGAATGGACAGCTACTGACCCACAGAGACATGGTAGACCTGCCCACATTGTCCTCTAGACATCAATTTGACTTACTTAGACTCCCTACTCTAATGAGATTGTGGGGCTTTCTAGTTGACACACTAAGAGACCTGACTGTATGGGAGACGCGGTGGACTACTAATACGCAACTACACAAACCACTTTCGGTACACTATCACTGCCTTTTGGAGGAAGGGACTGCCCCAAAAACAGTACACATGAATGCATGGGAAGAGGAGCTACAAGCTACATTCTCGGCAGAAATCTGGGACAAAGCCATTGAACTGACGAAAAAGGCGACCCACTGTATCACTCTTTACGAGTTATATTTTAAAGTGATAACCAGATGGCACCTAGTGCCCACAAAATTAAGGAGACTTTTCCCAGAACATTCACAGCTGTGCTGGAGGGAGTGCGGGGAGCTGGGCTCCCCCATCCATGTCTGGTGGACCTGCCCCAAGCTAGCGACTTATTGGCAGAAAGTAGGCAAGATTTGTACAGAGCTGGAATTGACTCAGGCCCTGAACCCAGCCCTAGCCATCCTACACTTAGACATAGACAGGCTCCCTAAAGCTAAACAAAACCTCTTGATCTATATTCTCATGTCTGCTAAACTACTTATAGCCAGAAACTGGAAAAAGAGCCAGCCCCCCAGACTACAAAGTGTAATTGAAAACGTGAACTACCTAAAAAATATGGAAAATTATGTTGCTAGGGAGAGAAGGCAACTGAGTAATTATTGCGTTATTTGGGAACCCTGGGACTCTATGCTGTCCCGCGCGACCCCTAGCTCTGGAACCTAGACACTGAGGGGAGGGTAGAGAGATGAGAACACACCCTCTCCAAACACCTTCATCTGTGGCCCATATATTGACTTTCTGCTCCCTCCCGTATCTGAGACCTGTGATAGTAACCCAAAGCTCTACTCACCAGATAGCAAGCGGAGAGGGGTCGGAGAACTCCCTATTACATTTGGAACCTGAGTCATAACATACTGAGTAATACTTTGCTGATTGAATGCCTCTTTTTGACTGGTTTGTTGGTTTTAAGGATTACACCTTTGTAAACAAATGCTATATACCTGTATACCTTTAACCCTTTAAGGACACAGCTTTCAGCTTGCTCAATTGTTTTATGACGGAAAAATTCCGTCATATGTCCTTAAGAGGTTAAAATGCTCATTATATATACATAAGGTGACCTCTGTAAAAACGAGGATTCCTACACAGGAAGACGCCTCTATTCTTGTTCCTTGACAGCAATATCTGAAACCTGTACGTAAGAATATTCCTTTCGTACTTTGTTAAATGTTGACTTTGTTTATATTCATGTTTGAGAAAGGCTGTATGTTAAAAATATATCCTCAATAAAAATATTTACTTTTAAAAAAAAAAAAAAAAAAAAAAAATAGCAGAAATTAAGAGATCACTTTTTAAAGAATCATATTTGTAAATGTGCAAACAAAAAATACTTCTGCGAATTCAAGAGTGTACATTAATGATCTGTCAGAATGGATAGATGAAGAAAAGTACTTTTGAAAGGTTGACATATGTTTTTTTCCCATTTTTTCCCAACCAAGAGCACCGCTTCAAAAGTGCACAAATTTCCCATCTGTCAGCTGTACTTATGGATTTTGAAAATGCTGTACTCTATATCGTTTTGGTGGAACCATAAGCTGTGGTGCTCAGTCTCATACCATTAGATCTGGTTAAATGCAGGATTTAGGCTCGTTTTTATGTATTTGAAAATTAAGTCAGCTGTAGTGTAAACTGAACCGTTTTAAGTTAACGTGTCTCATTTCAAACACTGAGCAATCTTAGCCTGATAGTATAACATTTTATGGAGATATAAAAATATTAGATAAAATGCCTCCTGGCATCTGGAAAGTAGTCCTTGCATAAAGGGGCAGTCAACTGGAATGTAATTAATATATATATATATATATATATATATATATATATATATATATATATATATATATATATATATATATATATATATATATATATATATATAAAAATAAAAAATATCTGCCAAAAGGGCACCTACCATTTTTGTATTGAGGAGGAAACATTTCTGCATTGTTTTAAATGTAGCATTTCTACAGCATTGTCAAATAATCCAAATACACTGTTGCATATTGCTAAAAAAAAATGTTTTTATGGACCCCTTGCACCACCATACAACTACCACACTGAAGTTACAATCCGAAATTGCACAAAGAAATAAAAAAACATTTACTATGTAAGTCCTACCTCCTCTGCAAATGAAAGTGATCTGATATCTGACTCAGGCACACACTGTACAAACTGAAGTGCCAAGTCTGTCTCACGCTGTGCACAATGCTAATGTTTTACTCCTTATAATGACATTTTTCGCGCTCAATAGCACTCTGTTGTAGCGCTCTCTGGTGGCTGCCAACATTTAAAAAAATATTTCAATAATAGTTAGCCCCCTGGGCCTGACAGGAGTCACCTCTTTCACCTCCTGATGGCGGCCCTGCATACAAACACAGAGAGACAGAGGTAACAGTATTGAGCCAACAGGCAGGCAGTTGCTCTCATCCACCGACCTCCTACTAACTCACAATCCCATCCTCTGGCTTTGCTACTGAATGCTACATTCCCATACATGCAGTCAGCCAGAGCATCACATGAGGATCACGCAATCTCAGTGCTGCACTCCACACCATGCAAATTCAAATACACTGTTTTCAATTTTAACCCCTTAATGACCGAGGACGTGCAGGGCACGTCCTCAAAAAAAAGGCAGTTAATGCCTGAGGACGTACCCTGCACGTCCTCGGTGTGGAAAGCAGCTGGAAGCGATCCTGCTCGCTTCCAGCTGCTTTCCGGTTATTGCAGTGATGCCTCCATATCGAGGCATCCTGCAATAACGCTAGATGGCCATCCGATGCAGAGAGAGCCACTCTGTGGCCCTCTCTGCACCGGACATCGATGGCCGGTATCGTTGGTGGGTGGGAGCCGACTTGGGAGGCGGGTGGGCGGCCATCGATGGGCCGGGTAATGTAGAGGGGGGCGGGATCGGGGGCAGAGCCGATGGGGGCGCGCGCGCGCGCGCGTGCACGGGGGCGGCGGGCGGGCGCGTGCACGGGGCGGGAGCGGGTGGGAACGCTACACTACAGAAAATATAACTGTTTAAAAGTTTGAGAAAGGGGTATATTTATGGCAAAAAATATATAAATCGATGGTATCTAGGAGGGGGTGGGGGGTTGGTTTTTGGTGGGGCAGGGTGCTACACTACAGAAAAGGGGAAAAATTTAAAAATCACCAATTTTATTCTAAACTGGGTACTGGCAGACAGCTGCCAGTACCCAAGATGGCGGCCATTAAGACAGGGGGAGAGTTAGAGAGCTGTTTGGTGGGGGATCAGTCAGTTTGGGGGCTAAAGGGGGGTCCTACAGAGCAGCATATGTAAATATGCCTTTTCTTTTTTTAAAAAAAGCCCAAATATAGCTTTTATTTTAGTACTGGCAGTTTCTGCCAGTACTTAAGATGGCGGGGACAATTGTGGGGTGGGGGAGGGAAGAGAGCTGTTTGGGAGGGATCAGGGGGTCTGATGTTTCAGGTGGGAGGCTAAGCTCTACACTAAAGCTAAAATTAACCCTGCAAGCTCCCTACAAGCTACCTAATTAACCCCTTCACTGCTAGCCATAATACGTGTGATGCGCATTTAGCGGCCTAAGTACCAAAAAGCAACGCCAAAGCCATATGTGTCTGCTATTTCTGAACAAAGGGGATCACAGAGAAAAATTTACAAATATTTATGTCATAATTGCACAAGCTGTTTGTAAATAATTTCAGTGAGAAACAAAAAGTTTGTGAAAAAGGGAACTTTTTTTTTTATTTGATCGCATTTGGCGGTGAAATGGTGGCATGAAATATACCAAAATGGGCCTAGATCAATACTTTGGGTTGTCTGCTACACTAGAATAAAGCTAAAATTAACCCTACAAGCTCCCTACAAGCTCCCTAATTAACCCCTGCACTGCTGGGCATAATACACGTGTGGTGCGCAGCGGCATTTAGCGGCCTTCTAATTACCAAAAAGCAATGCCAAAGCCATATATGTCTGCTATTTCTGAACAAAGGGGATCCCAGAGAAAAATTTACAACCATTTATGCCATAATTGCACAAGCTGTTTGTAAATAATTTCAGTGAGAAACCGAAAGTTTGTGAAAAAGTGAACGATTTTTTGTATTTGATCGCATTTGGCGGTGAAATGGTGGCATGAAATATACCAAAATTGGCCTAGATCAATACTTTGGGATGTCTTCTAAAAAAAAATATATACATGTCAATGGATATTCAGGTATTCCTGAAAGATATCAGTGTCCCAATGTAACTAGCGCTAATCTTGAATAAAATGGTTTGGAAATAGCAAAGTGCTACTTGTATTTATGGCCCTATAGCTTGCAAAAAAAGCAAAGAACATGTAAACATTGGTTATTTCTAAACTCAGGACAAAATTTAGAAAATATTTAGCATGGGTGTTTTTTGGTGGTTGTAGATGTGTAACAGATTTTGGGGGTCAAAGTTAGAAAAAGTGTGTTTTTTCCATTTTTTTCTCATATTTTATAATTTTTTTTACAATAAATTATAAGATATGATGAAAATAATGGTATCTTTGGAAAGTCCATTTAATGGCGAGAAAAACGGTATATAATATGTGTGGGTACAGTAAATGAGCAAGAGGAAAATTACAGCTAAACACAAACACTGCAAAAATGTAAAAATAGCCTTGGTCCCAAACGGACAGAAAATGGAAAAGTGCTGTGGTCATTAAGGGGTTAATATATATATACACAGAGAGCAAGCATAATCAAACTGTGACAATGATATTCATACAATACAAGCTTGAGTAAATCAGCTTAATCTGCATCATCATACACAGCCGCTGCCTTAAAAAGAAATTAAAATGCTTCTTAAGGTTTTGTTCTGAATGCATAGACGTCGCTTGTTGTGTTAAAGCCATACGTTTATCTAATTGTGTATTGCAACATTTGCAGTCATAGCAGTACTAATGTGATCGCCTCTTTAAAGTTGCCAAGATAATATTTACAACCCATGGTACCTAGAAACTAATTTTATAGGTTTTGTTAGCATCTAAACAAGCACTGTGTAAAATGCAGCAAGTGCAGACATGTTTAAGGTATTAAACAAATTAATTAATTAAATAATTTCAACAGAAGCTTCACTCATGCAACCAAAGGTTAAAGGGACATGAAACCCATTTTTTCTTTTGTGATATAGAAAGAAAATGCGATTTTAAACAACTTTTCAATTTACTTCTATTATCTAATTTGATTCATTCTCTTGATATCCTTTGTTGAAAGCATATCTAAATAGGCTAAGTAGCTGCTGATTGGTGGCTGCACATAGATGCCTCGTATGATTGGCTCACCCATTGCATTGCTATTTCTTCAACAAAGGATACATAAGGAAACTGTCATCATGCACTGAGATAGCATATGAGCTTACCTAGGTTTAGCCTTCAACAAAGAATACCATGAAAACAAAGCAAATATGATGATAAAAGTAAATTGGCAATTGGAAAGTAAAATTGAATCATGAAAGTTTAATTTTGACTAAACTGTCCATTTAACTAGTCACACGTTCACACCACCAAACTCTATCCCAGGCGCATATCACGTGGATCCACCCACTGACCACTGAGGAGCTCCCAGTCTCAAGAGTAAGAAGCTAAAGTTGGGAGGTATGACTAATAAATGCACTTAAAATACTTAAAACATGTTTAAATGGTGTGGGGCAAATCACAATCCTTTAGAAAACCAATCAAATGATTTATCTGTTAAAATCCCTACAGACTTTAATAGTGGTTTTCTGTTGAAGAAGACTTCTGCCGCTTCCTTGAGGATGGATGTCCGGTCTTCAGAACTGTAAGTCGATCTTCAGGGGGTTAGTGTTAGGTTTTTTTAAGGGTGTATTTTTTGTGGGTTTATTTTTTAGGTTAGGGATTTGGGCTGCAAAAGAGTTAAATGCCCTTTTAAGGGCAATGCTCATCCAAATGCCCTTTTCAGGGCAATGGGGAGCTTAGGTTTTTTACTTAGGGTTTTATTTGGGGGGTTGGTTGTGTGGGTGGTGGGTTTTACTGTTGGGGTGGTTGTTTGTATCTTTGTTTTACAGGTAAAAGAGCTGATTACTTTGGGTCAATGCCCTGCAAAAGGCCCTTTTAAGGGCTATTGATAGTTTAGTTTAAGCTAGGGTTTTTTTTTATTTTGGGGGGGCTTAGGTGTTATTGTAACTTAGGTTAGGTTTTATTTTACAGGTAAATTTGTATTTATTTTAACTAGGTAGCTAGTAAATAGTTAATAACTATTTAATAACTATTGTACCTAGTTAAATTAAATACAAACTTGCCTGTAAAATAAAAATAAACCCTAACCTAGCTACATTGTAACTATTAGTTATATTGTAGCTAGCTTAGGGTTTATTTTACAGGTAAGTATTTAGTTTTAAATAGGAATAATTTAGGTAATAATATTAATATTTATTTAGATTTATTGTAATTATATTTAAGTTAGGGAGTGTTAGGTTAGGGTTAGACTTAGGTTTAGGGGTTAATACATTTAGTATAGTGGCGGCGACGTTGGGGGCGGTAGATTAGGGGTTAATAAATGTAGGTAGGTGGCTGTGATGTTAGGGATGGCAGATTAGGGTTTAACAATATTTAAATAGTGTTTGCGAGGCAGGAGTGCGGCGATTTAGGGGTTAATATGTTTATTATAGTGGCGGCGACGTTGGGGGCGGCAGATTAGGGGTTAATAAATGTAGGTAGGTTGCGTTGACATTGGGGGAGGGAGATTAGGGGTTAATAAATATAATGTAAGTGTTGGCGATGTTGGGGGCAGCAGATTAGGGGTTAATAAGTATAATGTAGGTGGTGGCAATGTCCGGAGCGGTAGATTAGGGGTTAATAAATATAATGTAGGTGGCGATGATGTTGGGGGCGGCATATTAGGGGTTAATAAGTGTAAGATTAGGGGTGTTTAGACTCTGGGTTCATGTTAGGGTGTTAGGTGTAAACATAACTTTTATTCCCCCATAGGAATCAATGGGGCTGCGTTACTGAGTTTTACGCTGCTTTTTTGCTGGTGTTAGACTTTTTCTCAGCCAGCTCTCCCCATTGATGTCTATGGGGAAATCGTGCACGAGCACGTACGACCAGCTCACCACTGACTTAAGCAGCGCTGGTATTGGAGTGGGGTATGGAGCTCAATTTTGATCATTGCTCACCCGGCCTTTTAACGCCGGGTTTGTAAAAACCCGTAATACCAGCGCTGCAGGTAAGTGAGCGGTGAGAAAAAACTGCTCGCTAGCACCGCATAGCTCCTAACGCAAAACTCGTAATCTGGCCGTATGTGTGCTCCAGAATTGCCGTAGAATGCACTTTATGATACAGAGAAACCTTTTACCCAATAATGTAAAGAAACCTTAAACCTATTTGTTAAGTATCTGTAAGTCAAAAGTTAATCAGACTGCGTTTAAGTAGTGAAAACTTAAGATGCTTACATATATTATAATAACACTGACAAGCTACTCAAACACACACATGCACATAGGCATTTACATATATTTACATATATTTATTTGCGATAGATAGATTAGACAGACAGACAGACAGACAGATAGATGATAGATTAGACAGACAGACCGACAGACCGACCGACAGATAAAAAGATAGATGGTTGAACATCATAACAGTAGTAAAAAAAACCAACTTATATGCTTGCATTCAGGTCAAAGTTCCCAGAAGCATTTCTACTGATTTTCAGTAATATTTAAAGGCAAGTATACAAGCATTTGTATAATGAAGTATCAGCAGCGATTAAAGGACCACTAAACCCAAAATATTTATTTCATGATTCAGATAGAGAATAGAAATTTAAACAACATTACAATTTACTTCCATTATTTATTTTTCTTCATTTTCAAAATATCCTTAGTTGAAGAAAAAGCAATGCACATGGTGAGCCAATCACACGAGGCTTCTATGTGCAGCAACCAATCAGCAGCTAGTGAGCATATCTAGATATGCTTTTCATCAAAGAATATCAAGAGAATAAAACAAATTAGATAATATAAGTAAATTAGAAAGATGTTTAAAATTGTATTCTCTTTCTAAATCATAAAATAAAAAATGTGGGTGGCATGTCCCTTTAAGCTTTTTTTAAAAAAAATTTTTTAACATCAGTTCCTTTTTTTTTCTTGTGTGTTTTAGTGCTGGTCAGGTGGAGGAGGCAAGAAGTCTGCAGGATTGGTGTTTAGGTTACCCTGAATTTGTCACATAGCAGTGATTTGATTAGTTTTCTCACCCTTGCTATGTTCACAAGCTTTTAATATGTGCACTTCCCTTAGTGAATTGTTATTTATTGATCCCGCTTGTGAGCTAACTCTGCAAGAAGTAAGCTTTTTGCACGTGTCGGGTAGCGCTCATATTACAATTTGAAAGTAAAAACTTTACCCAGAAATGCAGAAAAAGCCGAAGTTAGAATATTGCGACTACATTAACATATTCCCCTATATACTTTAATGGAGCGCGAAAGGTATTATTTATATGTCTGTGTATATAAGTATGTATATGTATATATGTAACGTTTGAAAATAAAGGCTAATTTAACAGATCTTTGGTTGGATTTTGGATTACTTTGAGACTTTATTTCAAAGTAAATCGCAATTGCTCTCATGTGTTTGCATTTACTTTGAACTTGTAATACGCACAAACAGCCACAATAAATCCAATATCACTCGCACGTAACTTAGTCCACAACTCATAATCATTTCCAAAATGTGGTCTGATCCTCATCTAAGTCCCAATTATAAACTAACACAATCTGACTAAACTAATTATACACAAACAGTTGTAATTTTCACATTTTTATTGCCCACATTGATTAATCATTCATAGTTCAGGCTGGAAAAAGTAGATGAACCTCTGTGTTAATGACATCTCCTAAAGATATTTGCAGTCAGGTGTTTCAATTTAAGAGATGAGATTGCAAGTGTGGGTTGCACAGGTGCCCTGCCCTTTAAATAGAGGTGCACTAAGCTGGTTACTGGCAAATTTATGATTCTCAAGAAAGATTGGTTAGTGTGAACTATGCCTTGATACCACAACTTTCACAGGACCTTAGAAAATGCATTATAGAGATGCACAAATGTGGTACAGCTTAAAAAGACATTGCTAAGGACCTAGATATTCATCAATCCATGGTAAGAAAAATTGTCTACAAATAGAGAAAATTCTGGACTGTTGCTACTCTCCCTAGGAGGGGGCGTCCAGCAAAGATTACTCTAAGAGCACAATGGGCAATCCTAAAAGTGGTGAGAAAGAATGCTAACAACAAAAGAAAACTGAACAAAGTGTGAAAGTTCATGTGTCCACTATCAGAAAAACACTGAACGAGAATGTTGTTCCTGGAAGGACACCACAAAGGAAACCACTGCTGTCTATAAAAACATTGTGGCATGTCTGTGGTTTACCCAAGACCACCTGGATGTACCACAACACTTCTGGGAAATAGTGCTATGATGAGACAAAAATGTAACTTTTTGGCAAAAATTCACGATATGTGTGGAGGAAAAGTGGCACTGCATACCAGTACCACAACCACATCCGAACTGTAAAGCATGGTGGAGGGAGCATCGTGGTTTGGGGCTGCTTGCTGCTTCAGGTCCTGGATGCTTTGCAATTATTGAGGAAACATTGAATTTAAAAGTGTATAAAGACATTTTACAGGAAGATGTCAGGGCAATAGTCAATGACTTCAAGCTTAAGCGAGGTTGGGTGATGCTTAGAATGGCTGAAAAAGAATACAATCTTAAAGGGCCATAATACCCAAATGTTTAAACACTTGAAAGTGATGCAGCATAGCTGTAAAAAGCTGACTAGAAAATATCACCTGAACATCTCTATGTAAAAAAGAAAGATATTTTACCTCAAAATTTCCTCAGTAGCCACCTCCCATTGTAAAGGATTTCTAAGCAGCATATTAGTATGTCTGTCCTGGGACATCTGAAGGGATGAGCATCGTGCACTCTCATATTATTTCACCAATCAGGTAAAGGAAGCTTACTATGAAATCTCATGAGAGTTAAGTCAAATCTCATGAGATCACAGTAAGAGTTCATGACCTCAGCACTGCTGATGCTGATTGGCTGCTGTTCATTTCTTCATTTTTTTAATTTTTTTACCTGCAGCTGGGAGCAGCTGAGTATAACTTTTTACACAGAACTTACTCTGCTGAGCTGAGGAGATTGTGAGGTAAAATATCTTCCTTTTTTACATAGAGATGCTCAGGTGATATTTTCCTGTCAGCTTTTTACAGTTACACTGCATCAGTTTCAAGTGATTTAGCATATGAGTATTATGTCCCTTTAACCAGATTGAGATTCTGTGGCATGACCTGACTGCAATCAAGACAACTCAGACATATTGATGAAGTGAAACAGATTTGTAAGGTGGAATAGTCCAAAAATCAACTTCAAAGTTGTGCAAGTTTTATAAGCAGCTATACGAAACATTGGTTGGAAGTTGTTGCTGTTAAAGGAGGATAAATAAGTTTCTAATTCAAGGGTTCACTAACTTTTTTCAGCCTGCACTGTGAGTGATTACTCAAAGTATGTAATAAAATATTGAAAAGTACAGCTGTTTGTGTGTTATTAATTTAGTCAGATTGTGTTTATTTAATAATTGTGACTTAGATGAAGCTTAGACCCCATCTTATGAGTGATCAATGCAGAAAGACAGGCATTTTCAAAGGGCTTACAAATATTCTCTTAAAACTGTAAATTAGTTCTTAATTGGTGCAGTCAAAGTCAGGGTAACTGATGGACAGGCCAATGGGAAACGCTTATTACCTTAAAGGGACACTGTACCCCCAAAAAATTTTTCGTGATTCAGATTGAGCATGAAATTTTAAGCAACTTTCTAATTTACTCCTATTATCACATTTTCTTCATTCTCTTGGTATCTTTATTTGAAATGCAAGAATGTAAGTTTAGATGCCGGCCCATTTTTGGTGAACAACCTGGGTTGTCCTTGCTGATTGGTGGATAAATTCATCCACCAATTAAAAAGTGCTGTGGAGAGTACTGAAACCAAAAAAAAAAGCTTAGATGCCTTCTTTTTCAAATAATGAAAGCAAGAGAACGAAGAAAAATTGATAATAGGAGTAAATTAGAAAGTTGCTTAAAATTGCATGCTCTTTCTGAATTCAGTGTCCCTTTAAGTAGTGGCACAGAGTACCCCTCCTTGAGGGTGGCTGGTGAAATTCTTCTTAGGGCATATGAGGTATCTAGAGAACCAGAGCTCAGCATTGCCCTTTTAGTATTTGGGTAGAGACCAATGATCTGTTTGTGTATTGGGCTTTAAATATGAAACTTATATTTTATTTAACAGTTACACAATATCATGCTGTAACTCAATAAATGCAGCAAAAATAAAAGATTCAACTCAGTCACTTAGGGCTCTATTTATCATCATAATTCTCCTACTTTTGCGCCTATTATTACTCTGTCGGATTTATTCTCCTATTTATCAACATATTTTACGCCCAAAATAAGCTGTAATACGACCTAAAAATGCGACCAGTTTTTCGCTCTCGCCAAGGCGCACAGGTGCGCCAAATACAGCCAAAAAACAATGGATTTCAGTCGTATTTTTAGAAATACTCCCAACAAATCGCCGAAAATCATATTTATCATTATTTTGCGCCAAAGGAGAACCTATAATTCTCCTATAAATCCGACCGTGAAAATACTCCATAACCAAGTAGGAGAACTTTGAATTTACTCCCATATTTTATTCATAGAAGATGGAGTTTTTTTTTATTTTGGCCGCTATTTCTCTTGCTCAGTCCCATGAAAATCGTGAAAATGATGGAAATATAATGTTCCGGAGACGGCAAAGAGTTCCTCGATTGTTTTTGCCCCGTTTTGGACTTGAGGCATTATCCGATCGTGAAATTAAGCGCAAATTCAGGATAAACCGAGAAAGCATTTTGAATCTATATTCTCTGATTAAAAATGACATTGATCCCCGAACCAGAAGAACAAGGGCAATACCTGGACTTTTGAAATTACTCGCAGTTTTACATTTTTTGGCAACCGGATCTTTTCAGGCTGTATCCAGTGATGTTGTGGGCATGAGTCAGCCTTCATTTTGCCGCCATTTAACAATTGTTTTAAAAGCAATTCTAAAACATCTTTCTAAATTTATTTATGTTCCTAGGAATGTGCATGAATGGCATACAGTGAAGTCCAACTTTTACCAAGTAGCCGGTATGCCCAATGTTCTTGGTGCTATAGATTGCACCCATATTGCTCTTAGACCACCATCCCTAAGGGAGGAGCAATATAGGAACAGGAAAAACTTTCATTCCTTAAACATACAGGCTGTGTGTGATGCAAACCTTAGAATTTGGGCTGTTCGATCTGGGTTTCCTGGATCATGTCATGATTTCCACATCCTAAAACAATCTGCACTATTTTCTGCTTTTGAACAGGGCAACATGCCACACGGTTGGCTATTAGGTAAATATGAACTTATTTCCATGTAATGTAATTATAATGCAATCAGTTCTCTGTATTTTTTGGAAGTTTTTTTCTGATTTGCACTTTATACATGTCATAAATATATATATGAATTATGATTAATTGTAATGTTTAATAATCTCTAATCAATTTTTCATTTTACAAAATAGGTGATAGTGGTTATCCGTGCCGAACTTGGCTGTTGACACCTGTCCCAATGCCACATACCAGAGGAGAAATTAAATTTAATGAATCCCACCGTAGCACAAGAAGTGCTATCGAAAGAACTTTTGGGGTTTTAAAAATGCGTTTCAGAGTTTTGGATAGGTCTGGAGGAGCACTTCAATATTCGCCTGAAAAATGTAATGATATAATTCTAGTTGCATGCATGTTGCACAACATTGCAATTTCCCAAGGCAATTTAGAGAAGGAGTGTCCCAATGATCCCACATATGACACTTATATCCCTCAAGAAATTATAGGCAGACACACTACAAGGGCAGGTGTACAAAATCGATTGGAAATTATTGAAAGATATTTTTCATGTAAGTATTATTGCAAACTATTTAGCATTGTGTATTATTTTATTACATTTTCTGTATTTGAATTACTAATATTTATTTTTCTTTTTTTTTTAGAATACATGTCATCACCCTGAGTTTGAATTCTTTTATAAGAAATGTACACAAGTCTTTGATATTGAAGTTAACTCCACCCATTTGAAAAAATAAAACTTTTGCTTATTTATCAAAAATAGTTTCTTTTATTAAGGGATAAATATCTTTAATGAAAATATAACCAAAACAAACTATATATAAATATTAATAATACAAACTTTAAAACAAACAAAGCGAAAATAAATGTAAATCACAACAAAATCTAAAAACCAGAAAATATATACACTTAAATTTTTGGATTCTGTGTATCAATTCTGAGATCTCCGATTCATAATTTCTAATTTTTTTTTATAATATTCACTTTTTATTTCTGAATCACGTTTCAGAATATTGTTCCTTTGTTTCTGTAATTCAATGAGTTCCTTAAAAAAAGCACTTTGTTCCTGTCTAAATGAGGATGCCATATCTGTCAGTGCCTGTATGTCATTTTTTCGCTCTGTGATTGGAGGTTGTCTGACTTCTTCTGCTGTTTCATCTATGTCAGATTCGTTGACCATTGGACTTGCAGCAGGTGTATTTAAATCAGGTGGTGTTGGTCCCTCCTGTGTGTGACCATGTATTTGTGTCTCATCATCATCATCGTCTTGATTGATGGTGTCCTCGACTAGTGGTTGCAGTGTCAATTCGACCTGTTCTTCTTCTTCAAAAAAAAATAAATAAAAAAAAATAAATAAATAAAATAAAAACAACCATATCTAACCTTTAAAATTTAACATTTCCATACATACCATCATATAATGCAATTTAACTATATTGCATAGTTTGAAGCAATGCTCTAACACCTGTTGAGAAATAAAAGGGTTAACAAACTATATTTTCAATTTTTGAGATTTCAATGTACACATGCGTTCATTTAAAAATATTTTAAACATCGAAGAATTTCAATACCCATACAAACATTGTTTGCTTGATTACAAATTAAATTCTGTTACAAGGTTCATTATATTTATATAATTATGTTAAGAATATATATTTTGTTTGGTTATTTATTTGTGCTTAATATTGCTTTTCATTATGCCCATTCAAAAGGGCAATTTATGGTATTACAGTAGTCACACCCATAGCTCTATACATCACCCACCCCTCTAACCCTATGTTTTGCGATCTCGATCTCCAAACACTGCAAAGTCTCTTTTTTCTCTCTATCTACCATTTTCTTTTTCTCTCCATCACCCACACCTCTCTTTTGAGATCTCTATCTCTCTCACCTTCTATCTCTATCCCCTCCTTTCTATCTCTCTTCCCTCCTGTGTTATCCATCTTTCTATCTCAACAGAACTTGAAAAGCCTCTGACAAACTAACGATATGATATACACATATAATTTATTTTTTATATTGCTTACATGCGCTTTCTTCTCGATCTCTATTTGTTTGGGAAGTTGAAGCTTGAGGTTCCTGAGACGTGGTTTCATGGACAAAAGGTTGGTCCTCCTGTGCATTTACCTCCTCTTCCCCACAGACATCCTCATGTTGTTCTTAAATATAAATAAAAAATTATCAATTCACAATATACCTACAAATGTAAGAACACCCCCCACCCAAAAAAAACAAAAAATACTAAAAAAAAATTTTTACCTCTAAAGTCCATTGTGTCTCCAGGAACATCCAGGCCGACCACAACTGCATCCCCCATCCTGGCATAGAGAATTTGTTCGAAATCAGTCAATTCCGCCCTGTATCCTGGTCCTCCACCTGTTGCTTTAGGCAATTGTTTTGCTTGGCATACCTTTTTTTTATGTTCTTTCTAATGTCGTTAACCCTCTTACGACATGCCCTTACATCCTTCGGAAAGCTACCTTCTGAAGACACAGATGCGCTGATATGGGTCCATATTGCCCGCTTTCTCTGTGGGTTAACAGTTCTTGCCTGGTAGCCGATTATCTCCTCATAATGTTCCACCACTTATTCCACCAAAATACAATTTTGACGATGGGTGAACATCACACTTCTCCCACTTTTTGTCTTTCCTGCTTGCAATGATGCCATCTTAAAAATGAGTAGTTAAAGTGCGCAAAATGGTATCCACAATGTAACTAAACTTAAATTAAAGTTACAAGCTAATTTAAAGAATTTGTGCATAAAGGTTGCGAGAAAAGGGCGTGAACTTTATTTTTCTGGAAAGATCCCTATGTCGCATTAGTATTTATAAATAAAAAAAAAAAATGAATAACGGTCATGTGTTTGGTTATGTGTAAATATTGTAATTTGAATAATATTTATATAAATTCTTATTACATGTTAGTTTTGTCTGTTAAAGTAACAATTGTTATATTTGATGGATACTAGCATAAAAAAATACATTTGTTGCAATACGGTAAAAAGTTAAGGTTTGCTTAGAAACTATTAGAGACAATTGATACAAAAGATTATAAAGCTTAGGATGTAACTAAAAGTTAATAAAAGTTTATAATACATATTGAAACATATATTGAAACTTATACAAATACCAATCTATATCAATATTGATTTAAAATATTGGATTATTTTATTAATTGTAATTGCGCATTTTTATATAGAAATTAGTTCCGTTACTTGGCTACACCCTAGAAATAGAAATCAGCACAGCAAGATGGCAAGATATAGGAAATTCTCTATAGGTGAACTATTGATAATTTCATATACAATGGAAAAATATTTTCCAAAAAAAAGAAGGGGAATTTACACCTTGGACCAGGATAGGAGAAATAATATTCTCTGTGAGATGGTAAGAAGAGTGAGGCGTATATCTGGACAGAGGAGGACGAGAAAGCAATGCCTAAAACGCTACAATGATTTGTACAGGAGACAATCTAAATTGAGGACACTTATCCGGTGTTACCTGCGCAAATGTAAGACTTTGACATAATCCAGATTTAAATTTTACAATGTATGTTACTCAGAAATGTATGTATAACCTTTGTATTTTTATCAATTTCATAACATGTGCATTGGAAAACACATTTATTTTATAAAACTATCAAATTTAATTGTGTTATATAATTTTATTGTATCTCTAGAAATCACTTAGAGAAAATAAATTCTAGATATGCTCAGAGTCTGGTGATTTATGGCTGTACATTTGTCTATTGTGATTGGCTAACACATTTTAATAGAATTTTACTTTCACAGTTATCTTGAGTGTTGTTTCTAAAGTTAATTAACTTACATTGTTTGGGTTCTCTACTTTACAAGTTTAAAAAGAGATAGTGATGTAAATCGTTGGATTCAACAGTAGACACTGTCTCCCTTGAAGAATGACACGGTTTTTATAATATGTCTGATTCTTTCTTTTATCTATTTATACTGAATTATAAGGCAACTTTGTTTTGATGTTTGTAAAAGAAAAGAATGTTTGAAAGTATGTTGTGCACATCCTAGTATTAAGGCGATTAGATAAAATAAAATAACATTTTATAAATATTATCTAATCTATTTCTAACATTGGAAATACGGTCTATTTAAAAAAGATATGTACAAATTAATAATTTTGCTTTTCTATTAAATTGTAAATTAAATATGATTTTAGTGCAACTAATTTGTTTACATTTTTAAATAGTTAAAAACCGTAGAGCACCGAGATATCTCTGTCCAATTGATGACAATTCCTCAAGTTCTGGTGGAGAATCTGACCCCTTGCCAAGGGTGTTTATGGACAGGGAGGGAAATGATATTCCAGGTATTTATAAATTGTAATAATTTATATATATATATAGATCCATACAATGTTGGCAATAAAATGAACATTTTTTGTGTTTAAGTCATAAGAAGGCAACAACGTAGGGCAAGGCCTATTATTGAAAATGAGTCAAATGAGGAAGAAGAACTTCAGAATTCGAATTTGGAAGGTTAACTTAATTTTATTACTTTTTATTGCATTTATAATAAAAAAATAATTTAATTTGAAATGTAAACCTTTGTTTTGTTATACATAGATGATGCAGAAATTCAGGTTGAGAATTACCGTCAAGATGGAGATGGAAATAATGAGGAGAGAGAAGAAGTGGTACAAGATTATGAAATAGAACAAGTGCTTGTGCAGGAAGACGATTTAGAAGATAGTAAGTAATAATATATTAGAAAAATTCTAGTAATAACAGAATATTGTACTACCGAATATTATTATTATATATATATATATATATATAGATAGATAGATAGATAGATAGATAGATAGATAGATAGAGAGAGAGAGAGAGAGAGAGAGAGAGAGAGAGAAATAAAAAATAATGGATAATGAATTATTTTTAATATATACAAGTGGAGTAAAATCTAAAATTTCATTTTATACAGTGATTCAAGAAGAAGAGGTGGACAGAGAGGTGCCTGAGGAAAATAGTTCAAATGATTCCTCTGATACCATTAATTATGACTGGGGTGAGTATATCAGACATGTGTTTATATATGGATTTAAAAATACATAAGAATAACCTTATTCTTTATTTTATACAGTACCTGAAGATCAAAACATATTGATTAACAAGAAACAGTTATTGGAGATATTAAAGAAAGCTGAAAAAGGACTTAAAGAAAACTATTCAAGTTTGCATGAAATGCGCCTTAAAATAGAAAAAATGTAACAATACAATTTGATTTTTCATAATGTGACCAAATTTTGTTTTTATTTTTGTGATAAAAAATAAATATTTATGTTTAACCGTGTATTGGTGTCCAGATCAATTATTAGAAACATAACACTGAAATCAATATAACAATGTATGAGATTGAATAAGGGACAGTCTACAATCTATTTTTTTTTTGTTTGCAAAAGATTGATATTCACTTTATTTGTGAGTTTAATGTTTAGCATTAACAACTCCTTTATATTAATACACTCTTTTTTAACTCTGTGGTTACCTTGGACTTCTTCCAGCTCACTGATGACATGACTATGGCTGATTCTTATCTATTCTCTTGCATTAGCATTGTGTAGTAGCCCCAGTGCCTGAACAGAGTGTTATCTATATTGCCAACGTGTAATTTCAAACTCTTTTGAAAAGATATTTCAAAAGCCTGTGATAAGAGGCAGCCATGAAATTAGCATATGAACTATGTTTAGTTTAAAATAAGATTATTTACAAAAAAGACATTTCACCAGAAAAGAAATGTAAAATTGTATTAATATTAATAAAGGTACAATGGCAATAGTTTACTGTCCCTAGAAACACTTTTGAAATAGTCATGTGGGTCATGCCAAGGGGGCTTGGATCATGTCAGCTATGAACTAAAAAAATATACATTCATATATATATATATATATATTTTAAAAATCAATATTTTACAAACACAATATTGAATATTTGTCAATTCAAATAAATATTGAGGAAGTAAAATTGATGTAATGTAAGGCATATTATATTAAAATGGATTTAAAATTTATAAAAAAAAGTATAATATTCAAATGGATTAAAAAATTTACAAAAGTATTATATTAGTTATTAAAAAACAAAGGATAAAAATAAAATAAAAAAAAATGATATTAACATTATTGGCTCGAAATAATCGACATTGAAAACTGTTTTAATGATAAATAAGGCGCATTTTAAAAAATTGTGGCGAGATTTATCAATAATCCGCCGCATCTCGACAATGGAAATCAGCGATAAAATACTACTGGTTTAATGATTAATATTGGCGCATATGTGCGCCTTTGCAAGGGCGAGATGCGGCGAGTTCATAGGAGAATTGAAAGTCGTAATTCTAAAATGAATGATAAATAGAGCCCTTAAAGTGATGGTAAATCCTAGCATTTCAAAAACCTTGATTACTCAGTTTAAAAAAAAAATGGATGAAAAGGTGCCTTTATTTTGCCACAGCTAAGTCTAGAAGCTCTGGCGGCCCCCAGCACTGCTCATTTTTTCAATGAGGTGATTTTTCCAGCCAATAACCATGCGGGTCGATCAGCATTACTGGGTAAGAGGTGGAAATATCACCTCATTAAATAAATGAGCAGTGCTGTGGGCCGTCAGCGCCGCTAAGCTAAGCAGCGAAGCAGCAGGAAAATAAAGGCACCTTTTCATCTGTTTTTTTTAAACTGAAGAATGAAAGTGGCCTTTATTTTACCATCCTTTTAAGAACTATGGACCATGCACAAAACTACTTATAAGCACACTTAAAGGGACATGAAACCCGCAATATTTCTACGTGATTCAGATAGATTTATTGTAATTTTAAACAATTTACTAATTTACTCCTGTTATTAAATTTTATCTTTTCTCTTGGTATCTTTTGTTACTAGGTAGAGATACACGCTCAGGAGGAACCACATGTCTAAAGAACTATATGGCAGCAGTTTTTCAAAAATGTTATCCGTATACACAAGCACTAGATAGCAGCACTATTTCCTGCCATTTAGTGCTCCAGACACTTGAAAGGTAAAAGACAGTCACCTAGATTAGAAGTTTTGCGCTATAGAGGGTGCGAAAAAAAAGGCAACAAAAATTGCGTTATTTCACCCTCCATAGCGCTGTTATTACAAGTTTTTGAAAAGCCGGCTTGTGCGTGCGATATGGTTGCGTTGAGCTCCATACCGCACAAAATACAAGCACTGCTTTGATGTGCTCGTGCATGCTTTCCCCATAGACATCAATGGGGAATGAGTGTTAGAAAAACTAACACCTGCGATCGCGGAATGAAAAGCTCCGTAACGCAGCCCCATTGATGTCTATGGGGGGAAAAAATTATGTTTAAATTACGTTTAAACCTAAACCCTAACATAAATCCCAAGTCTAAACAACCCTAATCTGCTGCCCCCGACATCGCCAACACCTAAATAATGTTATTACCCCTTAATCTGCCGCTCCCGATATCGCCACCACCGAAAGAAATCTATTAACCCCAAATCTGCTGCTCCCGATATCGTCACCAATATACTAAAGTTATTAACCCCTATTCCCCCGCACCCCAACATTGCACACACTATCTTAAAAGTATTAACCCGTATTCCGCCACTCCCTGACATCCCTGCCACTAAATAAAGTTATTAACCCCTAAACCTCTGGTCTCCCACATCACTACCACTAAATAAACCTACTAACCCCTAAACCGCCAGTCCCCCTCATCACAACAACCTAAATTAAACTATATTAACCCTTAAACCTAACCCTAACTGTAACCCTAAACCTAAACCTAACACCCCCTAACTTTAACATAATTAAAATAAAGCTAAATTAAAGTTACAATTATTAACTAAATAATACCTATTTAAAACTAAATACATACTTACCTGTGAAATAAAACCTAAGCTAGCTACAACATAACTAAAGCTACAATATAACTAATAGTTATATTGCAGCTAGCTTAGGTTTTATTTTTATTTCACAGGTAAGTTTGTATTTATTTTAACTAGGTAGACTAGTTAGTAAATAGTTATTAATTATTTACTAACTACCTAGTTAAAATAAATACAAACTTACCTGTGAAATAAAACCTAAGCTGCTTTACTCTAAAAACATTACAAAAATAAAAAACCTACCATTACAAAAAATAAAAAACACTAAAATTACAAAAAATAAAAAAAAACGAAATGATCCAAAACAATAAAAAATATTCCTATTCTAAAAAAAAAAACACCCCAAAATAAAAAACCCTAATCTATAATAAACTACCAAGGGCCCTTAAAAGGGCCTTTTGTAGGGCATTGCCCTAAATAAATCAGCTCTTTTTCTACAAAAGAAAAACAAACACCCCCTAACTGTATACAAACCCCCACCCCCCAAACCCACAAAATAAAAATAAAATAAAAGCTAATCTCCCCTTTGCCCTGAAAAGGACATTTGTATGGGCATTGCCCTTAAAAGGGCATTTAGCTCTTTTGCTGCCAATTAAAAATAAAAAAATGGCTATTCTAAAAAAAAAAAAAAAACACCCCAAAAAGAAAAAAAATACACAAAATTACAAACAAATTATTCAAAATAATAAAAATTATTCCTTTTTTAATACCCCGTTTTATAAAAAAACACCCCAAAATAAAAGAACCCTAATCTATAATAAACTACCAATAGCCCTTAAAAGGGTCTTTTGTAGGTCATTGCCCTAAAGAAATCAGCTCTTTTTCTAAAAATAAAAACAAACACCCCCTAACATTACAAACCCCCACCCCCTAAACCCACAAAATAAAAAACCTAACTAAAAAAAACCTAATCTACCCATTGCCCTGAAAATGGCATTTGTATGGGCATTGCCCTTAAAAGGGCATTCAGCTCTTTTTCAAATAGTTCAGCCAACACAGGTAAAGCAATATCAGCAGACATTATTGTAGAAATAGGAGGGAGCGAAGAAGGTGAAAACAATTTGTTTATTGAAACATAAATTAAGAACATAAAGAGCACAGCTATCAGACCTATACAGCTGACGCATTTCCTGCCTCCTAGGGCACTTCCTCAGAGCTGTTGTACAGGTGTGTCTTATCTAATTAAGTACACAGACAGGATAGAAAGCCCAACGAATCAAAATTCATCAAGGCTACACTCCAACTCTGTCTACCTATCACATACAATCTAATAATACACATATACAAGAATGTAAAAGCAATAAAGTTACAAAGCTGAAATGATTTTGTATCACCCGTAAATACATAAAGTGGACATAATTCATTGAAATAAATAGTTACATCCACAATAAATTAAGTTGATAATGGGAGCAAAGACGAAAGTGCATGCAGCTAGAGCAAAAACTTAATGCAGGTTAGAAAAAAAACCTTCACGACTTATGAAATTAAGTGATTTAACCACTGAGAATTATTTCTAAATTGCAATTTAAAACATGAGATCACCATCCAACAAACCAACCTCCCCCCAAAAAACTTGTTCTTTATATAAATATATATATAAGAATTAATGATTGAACACCAATACTATAGGAGCTTATTCGTATAGCTTGTATAAAAGTCAAATGCTATATCTACACATATATATATATATATATATATATATATATATATATATATATATATATATACACATATATATATATATATATATATATCCAAGAGAGTGATGATTCCTATGGACGGTCTCCGTGATATCCAGAAACTTCACACAGCAGGCACGGCAGGTTTTAGACAATCCTTTTTAATGGTGATAAAAAACAGAAACCAAACGTTTCGGCTCTCGCAGGAGCCTTTGTCAATGGTAACCAAACCAGTCAAAACTGACGTTGCGTTACAGGCTAAAAGGCTTGTGGTACAGCTATACCGACAAGACTTGTAATGGCTGCATTGCTGTTTTTAACGCTGAAATGGCCATTTTTTCATCGATAAAACACGAACACAAAACTTGTAATCTATGTGAGTGTGTGTGGCAGGTTGTATCTCTGGGATTGCAAATGAAAGTATTAATACTCATGCTTCTCCACAAAAGTGCAAATTAATAATAAGATAAAAATTATCTTGAGCCCACCGTCCTACATGACATCTAAGTACCACTGAAATCCCTTACAATATTGCATATTAATGCACAAAGTG
The DNA here is from genome assembly GCF_027579735.1 of Bombina bombina. Classification (NCBI taxonomy): domain Eukaryota; kingdom Metazoa; phylum Chordata; class Amphibia; order Anura; family Bombinatoridae; genus Bombina; species Bombina bombina. Next base: position 1,143,099,861 of record NC_069502.1, read on the forward strand.
TTTATTTCTTGACGCAATAAAGCTATTTTATTCAATCCAACACTCATTCTCAGCCAGAGTTCCTGAAAGTTTGAAGGACAGTGCAAATAATATAACCAGCTACTTGGTAATTGTTTTTTTCTAACTTGGTGTCACCCAAGGTAACAAGGAAAACCAGGCCTGTTAGTAGTTCAGAGAACTTGAATTGAGTATCCTGAATTAAAGCATTGAGTTATTAGTGAGCGTTAGTTAATTAGATTTTTAGTCTGGTTAAGCTGGTAAGGCTAGAGAGGCTAAAAAGGGAAATTTTCCCACTGTCACTGGAGCAACTCATAATTATGGTGACCTGGAGAAACTCCGAAGCAATCAGTAATGGAACTGCTTTGGGAAGATGCAATGATGGTTTTATTACTTACAAATTGGATATAGTATCAGATTTTGTTGTGGGTGAGAATTAAAATTCCAGAAATCACATCAATAAATTTGGTTAAGTGTATGAATAGAGGTTCAGTTTCACATATAAAAAAACAAAAAAAAAAGTTTTAGTATTTACAGGAACAGACTTTAGGCAGATGGGAGAACACTTAAACATATTTTTGGCAGTATGGAGTCTATGGAGTCAAAGTATACGCAATGGATGCTAAATAAAAGGTAATCACTCTTTTCATTAGGCACGTTTGGAAAATGAAAGGCGAGACAATATGATACTCAAGAGAGGTGTCAAGTATTAAAGAATAAAGATAAAAAGACAACTATTAGGAAATAATGAAAAGCTATGAAAGGGGGAAGATGAGGACTTGTGTAAGGTTAGACAGGTGAGAAGGTAAGTGTAATATCAGATGTGCGGATGCAGAAGCCACATATAAAATATCAGATTCAATGAGAAAAAACCCCTGAGCAATACAATGTTAACAATATGCTCAAAGCAGTATATAAGGTCCTGTAAGTTACTATTTCAGTTGATGTAAAGGTTAGACAAACAAAGGAACAGGATAGGTAGAAAATCACTATAAATTATAAAAAGTAAATGATGAGTTTACAATAATCACAGGAAAAAAATAAAACACTTTAAATCTTTAGATAGTCAGACATAAAGATATATATAGACATCTTAAGAATTACAAAAAGACCCTTTGACAAAGCCGATAAGCGTCAAAACATGTTAGGGCTATGGTGAGGAGTACAGTGAGCTCCTGTGTTTTAGGAATCGTTTAGTAGGGAACGATCAGCGTGTCCATTGTAGTTACTCTTTATACCTATTTGCGCTATTGGTTTTGGGGTAATTTATCTCTGAACCAGCCTTATGATCTGATTTTGGCACAAACTGTTTATAAACGTTCAGCTAGCAGACGCAATCTGTGTGGCATTACTAAATCAACAGCCAGCTTCAAACCTGACAATACAACACAGACTCGGTTTGTGTGCTGCTGCCTTGAATACACTGTGTATAGACTTGGTTAGCAAACCGCTAATTAATCTCACATTGCTGTTAGCTGACATGCTGATCTCTGACCGATTAATATGATAGTAAACTACTATTTGGGGGTACATTAATGAAACCTAACAACTAATATTTAAGTGTGGTAGTACAGCTATTCACTGTTATACCTATACTGATGCTACAGTGCTAACGTTTAATCAAACTAACTGTAACAATATACATCTTACATCATCAGGTTTGCAAGGTATTCGCTTTATAAACATCATTCCTAGCATTACTATAGTATATATTCAAGCTGGGCAACTATCACCATTTGTTAATTAACAGAAGTCTCATTAGGTCAACCCCCACATACACAAGTGTGCGATAGTTACCATCAGATATACTGAAATTCTGATGTGCCGCAAAACGAGTTTATTATTTAAGAATCTGTTACCCTCTTTACTATTAGGGGTTCATAACATAAATTTACCAACCATCGTTACTCAGGTGCTCTAAATCCAGTATCAAATCACTTGTGTTTTGAATTTAGTGAAATAATTCTCCATTAAGTTATGTGATCAGAGAACTGATTTCCAACTAATGTTTAATAAAGAACTTTTTTACAGCATTAACACCAATAACTACTTATATATGAATGCATACCATATTGACTTGATTCTAAGTTTTCATTAATGTGTAACAATTCACCTAGTGGGTATACTTTAGTTATACTGAGCATGTACTTTATATTGCTATAGTATCAATACACTCAATTAATGATATACCCCACCCAAAGACGATTTTTGCTTATTTGCTTTTCTGCCGTAAGCGGCTCACATTGATCTTATTAGCCTTTATCAATACACCATAATCGTCATACTAGAGATGAATTAGTTTTTTACACACAACTTAGTGCATTAACTGGCTTAGTACTCGATAGTGCTTGTCCCTTACATAGACATTAAATGTCTTAACTTATATTTTGTTCAAGCATACGTTAATACTAGACAGTTTTTTGTATCTAGAATTACTGGATATTACTGCCCTCCATGTAAGATTTCTAACAAAGCAGTTAATGTTGTGCTACTGCTAGTTCTTTCACTCCATAGTGCCTTATCTATCTTTGGCAATTTTATTGCTTATGTACCACCCACCTCAGTCCTTTACCACTAAAGAGTCTATACTATTTAGTAGTATATTTATATATCTCTGGAAAAACACAGAATCTCTCTGGCCATTACTTATAAGCCAGTAAATATACTGAATTTACTTCCATGAGTATATGACTACGACAAACATTACGCTATACACATAGCGTTCATTATTATAAGGGCACGCTGAGTCCATTCCCTCTATTAGTAGTTTTAATTGTGTGTTGTGTGTGTGTGAGAATCTTTTTAAATATTGCATAATAAAAAGTATTTTTTAATTAAGTTTTCTCCTATCTATCTTACCCATATTTACCACAGTACTGACATATCATTTCTGTGATTTGTAGTATCACCTAAGGGTGACTTAACCTTCTTGACTTCAGAGTGCTAAATGTGTATACTTGTTGTGCAGAATTCCTTTTCTCCACAATTTTCAAATACTGTAATCTTAAGAATTACACTGCAAAATACCAGTATACAAACAAATATGTTAAAATGATTAAATCTGTCTTTTTTTTAAGCCTCTTTGGCATACAAGAAGAAGGTGCTCCAATGGTTTAATATCTTCACAATTACGTGTTTGTATCTGTTAGAAAGTGTTAGAGGACCTTGTCTTGTGGAAGATCTTTAAACAAGGCAAAATAGAAGCACTTAACTTGGGACGGACAGAGCATAGTAGGTTGTCCAATTGGATGATAACCACTCAAGGTGCAGTCTCTTTAGTCAACCTGTTCAGTTGTCACACTATAACTTTCCTGCAGCATATCAGTCTGATCCCATCCGCAAAGATAGCACAGGCAATTCTCTTCTGTATGTTAGATTTGTACGTTTTTTTTTTCTTGTATTTGCCTCATTAGTGAAGGTTCAGCTATATACCTGGGTTAGTAGTACCCCCAGGGTTTATTTAGAATAGAGTACTGCTTTGTTAGTTGTGTTTGCTATATATTAATATTATTATTATCAGTTTGTAGAGTGCCAACAGATTCCGAAGCGCTATAAACATAGGCGGTATACAAGGTAACATTTATAGGGATATATGGGTAGAGGGCACTTATGAAGGTGATCTGCAAACAGTTGGACTCTTAGGCTTACATGCTAAGGGGGTTCATGGCAGATGGTAATGGAGGAGAGGAACTGGTATTAGGAAAGGTTAGTGTAGGTTGTATGCATCCCTGCACAGTAGAGTCTTTAGGGAGCGCTTGAAGCTTTCAAAACTAAGGGAGAGTCTTGTGGAGCAAGGCAGAGAGTTCCACAAGATAGGAGCCAGTTTGGAGAAGTCCTGTAAATGGGAATGTGAGGAGGAGAGTAGGTGGTCATGAGAAGAGCGAAGGGGACGGGAGGGAGAGTATCTGGAGACAAGATCTGAGATATAGGGGGAGCAGTGCAGTAGAAGTCCTTGTATGTCAGAGTCAGAATTTTGTGTTTAATCCTGGAGGCAAGAGGAGGCCAGTGAAGGGATTGGTAGAGAGGTGCAGCAGATGAAGATCGATGTGTAAGGAAGATGAGCCTGGCAGAGGCATTCATTATGGATTGTAAAGGAGCTAGGAGGCAGCTAGGGAGACCAGAGAGGACGGAGTTGCAGTAGTTGAAGCAGGAAAGGATGAGAGAGTGATTAAAATCTTAGATGTGTCTTGTGTAAGGAAATGTCTAATTTTAGAGTTTTTTAAGGTGGAAGCGACAGGATTTAGCCAAGGACTGAATGTGAGGAGTGAAAGAAAGATCTCAGTCAAATGTGACCCCAAGACATCAGGCATGCGGGGTAGGGGTAATGATGGAGTTGTCGACAGTTATGGATGGGGGATGAAGATTGAAGATTTTAGAAGGAGGGAAAATAAGGAGCTCAGTTTTGGAGAGATTTAGCTTAAGGTATAGAGAGGACATCCAGGAAGAGATGTGAGAAAGTTAGTGACACAGGTTAGCAAGGAAGGAGATAGGTTTGGTGCAGAGAGGTAGATTAGGGTGTCATCGGCATACAAATTATTTTGAAACCCGTGGGACTTTATTAGGGAACCCAATGATGACGTGTAGATTGAGAAGAGAAGGGGACTAAGGACAGAGTCTTGCGGTACCCCAACAGAAAGTAGTAACGGGGCAGAGGAAGCCCCAGAGAAGGCTTCACTAAAGGTATGGTTTGACAGGTAGGAAGAGAACCACTTGAGGGCTGTGTCACAAATGCCAAAGGATTGGAGGGTTTGGAGCAGAAGAGGGTGGTCAACAGTATCAAAGGCTGCAGACAGATCAAAAGAGGAGAAGAAGAGACAAGTGGGATTTTGCTGTAAGTAGGTCATTGGTAACCCTAATGATTGCTGTCTCTGTTGAGTGATGGGAGCAAGGCTAGCCACAGTCATATTGTTAGTGTAAACTACATTGTTTTGCGGTTGTTATCAGTTAAAGTAAAATAGTTCAGCTGGGAGTATTTGAAGTTTTGAAAATTAGAAAATTCTCAATTTTCAGAACTAATTATATGGACACAAATAAACAGGTAAAAAGTATATTGTAAAGTTGTTTCATTACTTATAAATAAACATTTTATGTAAAAAATTGAAGGGTTTATTGTACCTTTAAAGCTATGAATAGCTAGGAATAATTGTTATTCATAATGTTAATTCATTTATATTAGACTAGTTGATAAACCTGCCCAGAGGGCAGTCTATGTGTTAAAAATGCAACCCCCCAAGCTACAAAAAAATTAAAAAGTAAAAATGCAAAAAAAATAAATAAACAAAGCTATCCAAAATAATAAAATTAAACCTTAACTAATAAGAATAAACTACCAATAGCCCTTAAAAGGGCTTTTCGTAGGGCATTTCCATAAAGAAATCAGCTCTTTTACAAACAAAGTTACCCCTAACAGTAAAACCCCCCACCCACCAAACCCCCCAAAATAAAAAAACGAACACTAATAAACATAAACTACCGATTGCCCCTAAAGGGGCATTTGTATGGGTATTGCCTTTAAAAGGGCAATAAGCTCTTTTTCACTGTCTTTGGCCTAGATTTGAAAACCAGCGTTAGAGGCTCCTAACGCGGGTTTCTTACGGACTCCGGTATTTAGAGTTCAGTTACCGGCACTCAAAAATCACCTAACGCTCAAATTTCTACCGACACCTCAGAACCAGTAGTAAACATATACAGACAAAAAAAACATCCACGAATCACAAAACAAATATTACACAAAGTACACTTACACTCATACAAACACGACACTATATTTAATTTTCATATTTAATAATTTTTCATCAAAATACAAAGGATTAAAGTTGCGAGATCTCGGGTGTTAGAAAAAAAACAACACAAATCCATTTTCCCATTGACTTACATTGACACACGGGAAAAGACCCTCATATACCTACATCTAACTAATAACATTATCACAAACATACACTCATCGATGCATACAAACAATATACACCACATGACATACACAAAATATTTATTTATCACAAAAAGAACACGATTTAGTTACTTTTTCACAAAAGCTCATGACGTCATTCACTTTACGAGGAAAACCAGTCTTAGAAAAAAAAAATGAACAAATTTTAGAGCCTCCATTGACTTCTATTGGGAAGACGTGCTCGTGCACGCGAAACCCTCATTTCCCTAACGCACGCAAATAGCGTAGACAGAAAAACTCCAAATACCAGCACTAGAAAAGACATGATTTCATGCGTTAGACACAGCTATGATAAATAGATCAAGAAATGACTATTTCCCTATGGTGGATTTATGGATTTTACTGTTTGAATATTCACAACACCATTAAATTGTTTCAGACTTTTATATTACATCAACTACAAATCAACATCACTAGTAACAATATTTTTGTTTTAAAAATATTACATTTAAACGGACACAAAAATAATGTCAACTTTTCAGGATTCACAAACACTACACAATGGGAAACAATTCTCATTTACCTTTATTATTGCATTTCAGTTATTCAACTCATATGCTTGCAGCAACAGCATATCTACATAGGCTTAACACATGATCAGTCATGGATGCACATACATTACTTTTAACATTCACTCATACATGTGCATTCAAATGATGGGGGAAAAACACATTACATTCTCTCGAGGAATCACAAAACACAACATATGGATTTTACTGTACTTTTAACATCATGATTCCATCACCAGAAACCATTAGGAATTACGTACAACAAGAACATCATTACACCAGATTACAGATGTCACTTTATGGGAAGGAACAACAATGCCAGACCGCTATATAGAAGTCAGCATATGTGGGACACAATCACAATATATACGTAGATGTACATAACACGCATCACCCATCACGCAACCACAAAGCACACATTTAGATTTTATTCAGCACACAATAACAATGTAGTCAAATACAACAACACAATGAGGATTTCAGAACTACATAGGCAGGTTAATAATATCATGACGTCATTAGAAGATTTAACCATACACATCACAGATTCACCACTGTACCGCCCCATTCAATACTACAATACAACATATACGTAAACAACAGTTTGGAACAGCATTATTAAGGCAATTTCAATGGGACAATTAATAAATTTTGTCAGATCGCAAATTACTTATATATATAATACTACAGATGACAGCCGGAAGTTATTCAGTATTAGTGCCATTTGAATGGGACGCATACAATATTGACATCTCGGCAATCACTTATATATACAATACTACAGATGACAGCCGGAAGTTATTCAGTATTAGTGCGATTTGAAAGGGACGCATACAATATTGACAGCTCGGCAATCACTTATATATACAATACTACAGATGACAGCCGGAAGTTATTCAGTATTAGTGCGATTTGAAAGGGACGCATACAATATTGACAGCTCGGCAATCACTTATATATACAATACTACAGATGACAGCCGGAAGTTATTCAGTATTAGTGCGATTTGAAAGGGACGCATACAATATTGACATCTCGGCAATCACTTATATATACAATACTACAGATGACAGCCGGAAGTTATTCAGTATTAGTGCGATTTGAAAGGGACGCATACAATATTGACAGCTCGGCAATCACTTATATATACAATACTACAGATGACAGCCGGAAGTTATTCAGTATTAGTGCGATTTGAAAGGGACGCATACAATATTGACTGCTCGGCAATCACTTATATATACAATACTACAGATGGCAGACGGGAAGTTCGGAATTATTATTGCGATTTTAAAGGGACGCATACAATATTGACAGCTCGGCAATCACTTATATATACAATACTACAGATGGCAGACGGGAAGTTCGGAATTATTATTGCGAATTTAAAGGGACGCATACAATATTGACTGCTCGGCAATCACTTATATATACAATACTACAGATGGCAGACGGGAAGTTTGGAATTATTATTGCGATTTGAAAGGGACGCATACAATATTGACTGCTCGGCAATCACTTATATATACAATACTACAGATGGCAGACGGGAAGTTCGGAATTATTATTGCGATTTTAAAGGGACGCATACAATATTGACAGCTCGGCAATCACTTATATATACAATACTACAGATGGCAGCTGTTACTTTATCGTTTACAAACAATATTGCAGCAACATTGATCGATCACATTCGATGCACATTATACACAACTATGCACTTTCATTCATGTTAGCCTGGACGTGTGCTTGTTACTATAAGATCGTGTTTAAGAAATATTGATTACGCATATGAACAAACATTACAAACATGCACTGTATGTGTGATATTTGACACTTTCACATTGAGATTCATTGTTTGAAAATAACATTTCAGCAAACAACAAATAAACGCCCACTGTGAAAGCATTCGCGCTGCTCACATACAAACAGGTGAATACAATCAGCAATCATTACAAACTCACTACCATTGGACTAATTGTACTATAAATCCCCCAAACAACATGGCCAATGCATCACTTGTGATCCACATCAGATCAAGTGCTTACCTTGTTACGCTGTTTTGAAAGATGGATGAAGATGACATGGTAGATGCTGCTGGTGCTGCTATTGGCGAACTAGCTGTTGGTCGAATCAGGCAGCCTCGGCGGCTCAGACTGAGACGAAGGGGTCATCTGGTTCGAGGTCCTCGTGTCTACAGGGTGAGACCCACCTTGGAAAACATGAGCGACTTTGAGGTTTATGATAAGTATCGGCTCGATCGCGAACAGCTCATTGGCCTTTACGATCGTCTTAAACCTCATTTGGAGCCACGTATAAGAATAAGGACTGCTGTTTCCGCCATGAGTAAGATGCTAAGCTGTCTATACGTCCTGGCCTCCGGGAGTTTTCAATCCAGAGAACTGTACATGCATGGCCTGGCTCAAGGTACATTCTCTGGGGTGTTTGATAACTTTCTGGACGCCATGGTACGTATCAGTAAGCAATACATAGGATTCCCACAGAATGATGGTGATTGGAGGCGCCTGAAGTGGGAATTCTTTGATATTGCTCAATTGCCCAATGTCTTGGGAGCCATAGATTGTACCCACATTGCGCTGCGTGCTCCAATTGATGACTCGCCCTTCAGAAATCGCAAACATTTTCATAGCCTCAACGTGCAGTATGCTTGTGACGCACAGATGAGGATTATGCATGTGTGTGCGAATTTTGGAGGGGCTTGTCATGATGCCCGCATCCTCTCTCTGTCGTCCCTGTGGAGACAGTTTGAGGAAAGACAAATGCCCCCTGGTTATCTCGTTGGTGAGTATTTGTGCACAACATGGTTAATTAGTTTGACAATTGCCACTGTAGTTTTAAAATGTTAGCGTAATGTTCAGCTATAGGATACAATTTAACCATATATTTTCCCCCCGCTAATGTCTACTTTTAGTTCAATGCAGATATGTAGCATGTCTTACCTTAAATGCTCAGATATAGAATGTAATGTAACCATGTAGTTAGCATTTTACACAAGGCTTGATTTAGGAGAAATACGCATATGTAGCATGTCTTAGCTGAAATGGGAAGATATTAGCTAATGCAATTTAACCATGTCATTGTCTCTTTCCGCTAATGTCTTTTAGTTCAATGCAGATATGTAGCATGTCTTACCTTAAATGCTCAGATAGAGAATGTAATGTAACCATGTAGTTAGCATTTTACACAAGGCTTGATTTAGGAGAAATACGCATATGTAGCATGTCTTAGCTGAAATGGGAAGATATTAGCTAATGCAATTTAACCATGTCATTGTCTCTTTCCGCAAATGTCTTTTAGTTCAATGCAGATATGTAGCATGTCTTACCTTAAATGCTCAGATAGAGAATGTAATGTAACCATGTAGTTAGCATTTTACACAAGGCTTGATTTAGGAGAAATACGCATATGTAGCATGTCTTAGCTGAAATGGGAAGATATTAGCTAATGCAATTTAACCATGTCATTGTCTCTTTCCGCAAATGTCTTTTAGTTCAATGTAGATATGTAGCATGTCTTACCTTAAATGCTCAGATAGAGAATGTAATGTAACCATGTAGCTAGTATTTTACACAAGGCTTGATTTAGGAGAAATACGCATGTGTAGCATGTCTTAGCTGAAATGGGAAGATATTAGCTAATGCAATTTAACCATGTCATTGTCTCTTTCCGCAAATGTCTTTTAGTTCAATGCAGATATGTAGCATGTCTTACCTTAAATGCTCAGATAGAGAATGTAATGTAACCATGTAGTTAGCATTTTACACAAGGCTTGATTTAGGAGAAATACGCATATGTAGCATGTCTTAGCTGAAATGGGAAGATAGAGAATAATATTGAACTAGATATTTTAAATTTAAAATAAACATTTGTTAATGGATTATCGTGTACAAAACTTTTTATTGTACTACAAATACTATTTTGAGGATTCTGTTAGAATTATGTTCTGTTCATAATTTATAGGTGATTCTGGGTACATGAGCCGGCCTTGGCTCATTACCCCCTTGCGTAGCCCGACTGATGTGTCTGAGGAGCGCTACAATAGGGCTCATAAGAGAACCAGGGCAGTGGTTGAACGGATGTTCAGGCTCCTGAAGATGAGGTTCAGGTGCCTGGACAGGTAGGGAGGAGCCCTCCAGTACAACCCAAAGAAGGTGGCTAAGATCGTTGTAGCCTGTAGCGTCCTGCATAATATTGCACAGCGGGCTGGGATGCTGCAGGCCGTCCGGCCGGACAGAAACCTCCTCAGAGATGAGGAGGATGATCCTGTTCTAGAGGGGCCATTCCGGGACGAGGGGCTCAATGTCAGAGCAGACATCATCAACCGCAACTTTAGACGGTAAAGAATAGAAGTTAGACTGGAGTATTATCAATAGATGTGAACTCTAGGGAAATGACAAGTAGAGAATTGTGCAAACATGTTAGGATTGTTCATCAAATGCTAAAAATGTGTTTCATTTATTAATATAGGTGATGCTCTGGCCATTGGGTCCTGTAGCGAGTCTTTGCCACCTGGTTTTTAAAGAGGACATCAGCTGGTAAGTATAAATGTCTGGACTGTTGCTGGCATGAATTGTACACAAATACATCATATGGCATACATTTTATAAACTAGTATTTAGTTTACACATTACTTAAAATGTAAATACTCAGAAAGGGATCCTCTAGCATGACTATGGTTCAATGTCACACATTAGAGGTTTGTTCTGCTCAATATGACTCATCTTCACACTTGATAGAACATAACACAAGATGCTACACAGTAAGCTAGTGTCAGAAATTTCTTATGAAATGGGGGGTGGGAGAGGGCTACAGAAATGATTCACACACTTGTAGTAATTTTGAATAAACTTTTTATGCCATTAGGGAGCTGACTTAATCTAAAGACTGAAAGGGAAGAATTAGAAGCCTGACAGTGAAGATTGCCCAGACTGACAGTGGAAAAAGCCAAGATTGAAATTGAAGTATACCAATGGGATCATGTCTGGCATTATCTTTCAAATCTGCTGACCTTGAAAACCATACAAAGACATGTTCACATGGTAAGTGCCAACTATTTGATAGAATAAGGCTGTTGAGGCATCCTATTGGAGACACTTAGATGATTTTCAAATTTTTAGATGGTATTTCACAGTCCTCTATTTTTGAAATGATGAATAAGACACCTATTGAAGATCAACTTTTTACCCCTGAATTGACTTTCAAAGACCATGCATTATCCAGGTTGGTGTACCAATGCATGCTAGTTAAGAATCACAGGAAGAATGTTGAATATTAGTAGCTTACATACATTAGTCATATTTAGTTCTTAATTAGATATTTAGGGATCACAATCAGACACTTAGATGAATTTCTATTTTTTAGATGGGATTTCAGTCCTCTATTTTTGAAATGATGAATAAGACACCTATTGAAGATCAACTGTTTACCCCTCAATTGACTTTCAAAGACCATGCATTATCCAGGTTGGTGTACCAATGCATGCTAGTTAAGAATCACAGGAAGAATGTTGAATATTAGTAGCTTACATACATTAGTCATATTTAGTTCTTAATTAGATATTTAGGGATCACAATCAGACACTTAGATGAATTTCTAATTTTTAGATGGGATTTCAGTCCTCTATTTTTGAAATGATGAATAAGACACCTATTGAAGATCAACTGTTTACCCCTGAATTGACTTTCAAAGACCATGCATTATCCAGGTTGGTGTACCAATGCATGCTAGTTAAGAATCACAGGAAGAATGTTGAATATTAGTAGCTTACATACATTAGTCATATTTAGTTCTTAATTAGATATTTAGGGATCACAATCAGACACTTAGATGAATTTCTAATTTTTAAATGGGATTTCAGTCCTCTATTTTTGAAATGATGAATAAGACACCTATTGAAGATCAACTGTTTACCCCTGAATTGACTTTCAAAGACCATGCATTATCCAGGTTGGTGTACCAATGCATGCTAGTTAAGAATCACAGGAAGAATGTTGATTATTGGTAGCTTACATACATTAGTCATACATATTTCATCATTAGATATTTAGGGATCACAATCAGAAAAAGGAATACATATTATAGTTGATATAGAGGTATTTGAATGGACATGAAATATGACATTTATGTTCAACATATATATTATTGAAATGTGATATACATTATTATGTATAATTAGAAAATCAGATTTTTTTTTTATTTTATTACACAATATAATGGGTTTTTTTTTTGGTTTTTTTTTTTAAATATAATTAATAAATATCTTTAAAAAATGTTGAACAAAGTTAGAACATAGATACAAGATGATTGTAAATGTATTTTATGAATCTTTGACTACGTGTGTATTAACTTTGTTAAAAAAAAAAATTTAAATTTCAGATTGGCATCTGATGACTTCCAGGAATATTTTTTTCTTTTTGGTTCAGAAACTATTAAATTTTAAAATGGTAATAATAAACATTTTAGTATTAAATACACTCTTTCGAACAGATTATAATAAATATCCATATAATCTGTCAATAAAAAACAATTTGACTCCCATGACTGGTAGTTGTCTATTTGACAAGCACATGCATAAGATCAAATAATGCATTAATTGTGGAAAATCCACTGATTCCGAGAATATTACATTAAACTATCTTTTTTAACATTCATTGGGGAGTGAGATCCATCGATGCTTTTCTTTTGAAATTCTTAGATGTTAAAATAATTTTGGATATGTAGTCAATTTCTCAAAAATTATTTGTTTTCACTTTTAAGAAGGGGAAGTGGTTCAATTACATTAAAGTGACAGTGTTGTTGAATGTAAAATTAATTTTATAAGATCTTGTATCTTCCTTAGGTATCTCAAAACATTATTTGCTAAATTATTTTAATTTTTACATTTATAAATGGTAGGTCATTTAACTTGATATTTTTCACAAGCTAGTGATTGGATGGCAGGTTAATCGATTTGATTTTCTAGTGGAGTCATTTAACTATAGTTAATAATATTATGTAGTTTTTGAAATCTTACCTCTTGGGTTAGACATCACATATCTATATATAATTTTCATTCCCCTTTAGTTTATTTTGACAATGTTAAATCAACATTACAAATGTTTTTGTCCTTAAAGGGACATTCACAAAGTATATTGTGTATTGATTTTTAAATAATTCATAAAATAATTTAAACATATTTAGAAAGTACTATAGAATTACATTCAGTCTTTAAATATACTTTGAAAAAAAACATCAATGCACATATCTTAGTCAATTACATAAGGTATCTATGTGCAACCAACAATCAGCATCAAAATAGCCTATGTAGATATGTATTTAATCCAAAAATATATATAATTACAATCTAATGATTGAATACCAAAACATATTAAGTTGTTCAAATATTATAATCTTATCCAAAATGCATACATAACATATAGCTTAATGTCCCTCTAAGCTGAAGACTCCGAAATACCTCCTTTACAATATATATTTCAGTCAGTGTGTAAAACAATCCAGAAGTTAATCTAAATTTTATTTACTCATATGTTATACTAATTTATCAAAAGGAAGGTGCCTAGGTTTCTGATATTTCAAGCATTATTGTGAAATGTTTATTTAAAGGGACATGAACTAAAAATATACTTAAAGGGAGACAGTTAAAAAATTAATGATTTATACATTCTGAATGAGTATTCTATTTTAAGCAACTTTAAAAATTGTCTCATATTATGAATGCTCCTTGTGATGTTGCTATCATTACTTTAAAAATAATGCATTAAATAGATAATTTATTTGCTTCAGTACTCTGGACTGAACTTGGTTTTTTGTGGTGGATTAATTTATCCAACAATCATCAAGGACAACCCAGGTTTTTTTAAACAATTGTCCGTAATCTCAAATATCATTATTGATTTGCAAAGAAAGATAACAAGATAATTGTTAACATTTGAGAATCGGATTAAATGATAACGTTGATTAACATTTCATGCTCAATCTGAATCACCAACGCTAAATTTGTTTGGACAGTGTCCCTTTAAGAGATTTAAATAGTGTATTTACTTATCTTCCTATCTTGACATACTTTGCTTGAAAAGCATATTGAGATAGGCTCAGTAGATGAAGATTGGTGGATGCACAGAGATGCCTTATGTGATTGTCTCAACCATGTGCATTTAAATTTCTTCTGTTGAGGATATCTAAATACTAAGATAAATTGATTTACATTTTAAAGTCTAAACAATCTTCTATCTCTACAGATCATTTGATACAATTGTTTGTTTGTAATGTCTATTTAAAAATAAAGACGCCATTGCACAATAACATATATGAGCACTTCAGACAAATACAAGCTCGAGGTTTATTTACTAATAACAAACAAACCTGTAGTTTAACATTTATAAACAGATTATCCAAGTTACTGACATTATAACCTGAATTTGAACATTCAGAAATATTGCGTGGGAAACGCATCTTGAAACACCAGATTAGCATCTTTAAACATTAGAGTCTAATGTCACGCAATAGCACACAATCAATGTGCATTATGAAATACATTTAATAGAGCAATATCAATACTTCACAATAAGTCAATAAATGGATTTTATGAACAATAAAGACATACAATATTAAATGTGTATTTGTATTAAAGAAACAGACCGTTATTAAACCAAGAAATGTCTACAACATTTAATAATGTGACAGTATTAGATGTTAAAGAGAATTTAATCATTAAAATTTAACGGATCACGGATATTAAATCTGCGTCACACATATCCGCATGACAGGCCCATGAGTTACAAATAAGTCTACATGAAAAATGAAGTAACAGCACCACCATGAGGTATGTGTAAGGAAGTTACTAAGATATGAAACATTAAGGAACGGCCAATCAGAGTTAATCACACAAACACAACTTGAGTCAGGATGGTCTCACAGACATTCTAACAATATTTCAAACTTTTATCCAATCAGATGTACAGATAACTTGTCCCATGGTGCATCTCATGTTTACTTCACCATATAAAAGTCCATTACACGTTGCCATCTTTGTCAGTTCTCTAATGCCTGCAGGCAGTATATCTGATATTTTTTTCACCAAAAATTCTACAACCCAGCAGGCATGTCAGCTCCCAGGTTCACCAAGGAGGAGAGCGCTGCACTGGTCCA
Source organism: Bombina bombina (assembly GCF_027579735.1). Taxonomy (NCBI): domain Eukaryota; kingdom Metazoa; phylum Chordata; class Amphibia; order Anura; family Bombinatoridae; genus Bombina; species Bombina bombina. The sequence goes on from NC_069502.1 coordinate 1,143,115,485, forward strand.
GGCCGTCAAGGACTTTTATCCCCAGCTGTTTGGGAACAAGAGGAGGTTGACAGATGCGCCTGTTAAGAAGGCCCTCTGGGAGTCTATCACCAATGCGGTTAGATTGGTGTGTGACGTCCAGAGGACCCAGGATCAGATCATGAGGAGATTCGGAGATATGAGGTTGCGGTTAACAAAAAAAGTCAACCTCATAAGGGACTGGGTACAAGCCCGTAAAAGAGGTGGCAAAAGAGAGGCCCCGCGGAAACTGTACCTACTCCCTTATGAGGTGACTTTAAGCGAGCTCCTCAATCTCTGGGTCCCCAAAAGATTCAGATCCTCGCCATCCTCGGCCTCCTCTTCTTCCCTCCCAGCTGCGGGATCTGAAAGTCCTGACGCGGGGGCCAGGGCAGCTGCTTCTCCGTCCGGTGGCCTGGGAGGAGATGGAGAATCTGAACCAGGTAATTATCCAACTTCATATAATATCTTAATATTTTTTTTTTATCAAAAAATGTGTATATAGTCAGATACTAAACCTATACAGATCTCACAACATACACTACATATGATGTTAAGATATCTGATTTTAGATTAGTGACACATGAAATAGGAATGATGTGTCTTGCGCTCTACAGAATATGCGTCACAGAGCGAAAATGGAATATCGCATACACGTTAACATGGCTTTGCTGTAAGTGGCATTGCTTTATACATGTTGGTCAAATGACGGATGCATAATTCCGCTTTGAATCATTGCGCAATGATCGCGAAAATGGAATTGCGCATACACGTTAACATGGCTTTGCTGTAAGTGGCATTGCTTTATACATGTTGGTCAAATGACGGATGCGTAATTCCGCTTTGAATCATTGCGCAATGATCGCGAAAATGGAATTGCGCATACACGTTAACATGGCTTTGCTGTAAGTGGCATTGCTTTATACATGTTGGTCAAATGACGGATGCGTAATTCCGCTTTGAATCATTGCGCAATGATCGCGAAAATGGAATTGCAAATACACGTTAACATGGCTTTGCTGTAAGTGGCATTGCTTTATACATGTTGGTCAAAATGAAATGTGAATTATTATATATGTGAAGAATACAGTATTCTTATTTTCAATATTATACATAATAAAAAAAGAAGAATCCAAATAAATTATAACATATGCCCATCAATTGATGAGAATGAAATAACACCAAAAAATAATTAAAGCTACAGTAAACAACACAACTGATTGAAAATAAGAGTACAGGATATATTTATCATGAATTGAATTGAGGAAACAATTAACTCATGGGACTACCAAAGGATTAATAGTTTTAAATTGATTTGCTAATAATGTAAAGATTTTAAACATGGCATGATTTGTATTAATGATATGCAATCCTCATTTAATATATAACAGATATGGATGTTGCTGCTGGATCCTTAAGGCAGGGCTTGTCACAGTATGGTATGTCTCATTTTAATTGACATTTGTCTTAGAAACATGGACAGAACATTACATACTAAATCCACATTGTTCAATATTTATATGTAATGTCCCTTTAATAGATGAAAATTAAATAATTCTTTGGATATCCTTAAATAACATATTAGATTTGAATTGCATGCTCAATCCCATTCATTACATCAACATATGGAGTAGAGAATTCATTAACACCAACATTGTCAAATCAATATAATTTTATATTAAAGGGATACTGAGCTACAATTATTAATGTTTGTCATTCAGATAGAGTATGCAATATTAATAAACATTTAAATATAATACTATCATTATATGTGAAATATTCTATTGCTAAATGTTTTTTAAAATCAAGAATGTACGTTTATCTGCATCTCAATTTTGGTTGACCAACCTGGGTTTTTATTGATGATTGGTGGATACCTTCAACAAACAATATTTATTGAATACAATATTGCTTATCTGCCTTTAAGATTAAAATGTAGCAACATTCAAATTATAATAGGAGTCAATGTTAAATCATTTTGAACAGTTTGAACAGAGAAATCAATGATTTAAATAAATCATGTCAGTGTCCCTTTAATAAACAATAGATTCATTCATCTTTACATTCTTTGGATTAAACAATATTGATATATAATTCACATATTCACTGTTGGAGTTACTTTATAGATATCAGCATACTCTAACAGCACCATGATTACATATTTGTACTAATCAATTTGGTTTTGTATTGTGATAAATATGTGTTGTGTCCTAAACAAGATTACTGTACATTGCACAAATGGCTCGATGTGCCACATGTGTTTGTTTAGATTTGTCAACAGCTGCTCTTCAAAATGTGGTTTGTGTGTATTCTTTTAAGAACATTGATCAATGGGTATATTTAGATATGCAATAGCATCGTATGAGATGAGTTTGATGTCTAATATAGTCTGAAATTAAACATATGTTCAATACATCATTTTTAACAGAATCCCCTTGATTCAATCAAGCATTTTCTGGTTTAATTACTGCTCTATTCTTCACATTTTCAAGTTGATTAATCTTAAAATTCGATACAGATGTGATTTAGTGATATCCCAAATGTGTTTACTAATATATATCTATATCATTCATAGAGAGAGTTGGTGTGGGGAGCCCACAGGAATCCAGCAGTGACACAGAGCCGCCTTTGCGGTCTCCTGGTAAGTCCATTGACTCATTTATATGTCATTGAAGGTGTATTGGTAATCAATATTATGAGCATGATTCTGATGAAGCATAACATTTGAAACAAACATATAATTTTATCTTCTGATTATATATTAATTTTCTTTTAATATTGAAAGATTAATAATTAAAACTTTATTAGTCTACACATTTGTTATTCAGAAGATGTATAGCATATGTTTGTTTCCATGTTCATTTTTGACAACAGTCATCAAGTGATACACACATGAGAAATCTTAAATGTTCTATGTACTATGCTTTTATGATTTTTAAATTAATACAAACAATACATCGAAAATATGAATCATTGAGAATAACAAATCTAATGTAATTTGTATGCTCTATCAAAATGATGTAAATCATAACTTTGGGTGTGTATATCTTTAATGCAACATTGATGTGTGTCTTTGAACAACAGTAACATATGTTATAATATCTGTTCTTAACGTGTACACAACATGTTATGTTTTACAGAGATTGATTTAACATATGTGACGGAGGAGGAAGAGGCTGCCTTGGAGTCTAATGGTATGTGAAATATATCTATCATGTTTCCAACATGTTGCTTTATTTGAAATCATTTCATTGAAGACATTCAAAGTCTACAGCTTTTGCACTTTAAAAAGGAATATTATTTGTCTGTTCAAATACACTACTGCCCCCTTTCTATATCAGGCAGCATGAAAATATTATTTTTTTAAAAAATGTATAATTCATGCCATCATTATGTCACATGCATATTCCAGGCCAAAACACAATAATAATGTTATAATTGTACAGACAGTAATTGATATTCATCTGAGTGCCTATATGCATACCATATCCTCATTTCATAATTGTTTACAAATTCAAACACACTTCGAAGTATATTGAAAACATAATCAATTTGAAATGTGTTGATTTGATTTCATGATGTATGAGATGTTAATATATATTTTTTAAATTTTCAGATGGATCCGCCATTTCTGGTCATCTGGTTTCCGCCCCTGCCCAGTCCCCTGACCAGTCACAGACCCCTGCCCATGCCCAGACCCCTGCCCATGCCCAGACCCTTGCCCATGCCCAGACCACTGCCCAGGCCCAGACCCCTGCCCATGCCCAGACCACTGCCCATGCCCAGACCCCTGCCCATGCCCAGACCACTGCCCATGCCCAGACTCCTGCCCATGCCCAGACCCCTGCCAGCCCTTCCCATTTATCATTTCCTGCCCCTCCCAAAAAACGCCCCTACAACCCCCTTCACCGCTCTCCCCGTATTATGGCCCGTACAGCTGCCCAGACCCCAACTCCCCACTCCCCAGCTGTACGGCCTACCCCGGAGGAGCAGCTCATCCCTCCCCAAGCCAATCCCATCCCTCCCCAACCCAATCCCATCCCTCCCCCCTGTCTCAACCTTCATTGTCCTGGGTGTCGGATTGTCCTTCCCAGGCACAGCTGTAAGTATCATTCAAAATCAACATTATAAGATACTTAAAGGTACACTGAAGGTAAATATTTTCTATTGTGATTCAAATAGAGCATGCAATGTTAATCAAATTTATAATTTACTACTCTTATGAATTATTCTTCATTCTCTTGCTATCTTTATTGAAACAAAGAAATGCCTATAATTAATTTTAAATAGAAAATAATTGTGGACATCATTTCTTTATTGTTGGATGAATGTATCCATCAACCAGCAGGGACAAACAAAGTTGACAAACAAATATGGCCTGCCCTAAAAACCGACATTCTTGCATTCAAAATCTAGCTATAGAATTCTAACATTTAAAGAATATGTGTAATTTTTAAATATTTGTAATGTCATGCTCTATCTGAATCAGTCAATTAAATATTTAGGTTCAGTGTCCCTTTAATTTGATATCACTACATATTCCAATCACCACTACTTGGATCCAACAATTTATGTACAAATGTTTATACATTATCTCTTGTCTAACCCAGTGGGAATGTAATTTCTTCAGGTTGCTATGTTTACACAGCTTGTCCTCAATGCCAAAATGTTTAAGGATAGGTGTGTCTACCACAGTATAATTAAAATATTTAAATTGCTAATGTAAGTACAATGTAAATCCTTTAACAAGATTTGATACACTCAAGCTGTATAAGTGGATCATCGAAAACCAATTAAAGGGGACAACATGTTTGAGTAAACTGTCCCTTTAATGATTTCGGTCTGTCTGAATAACATATTTCATGTGTAAAGAATCAATTTAAACTAATTGATGTAAAGAATGATTTGTCTTTATGATGACAATGTATCTTTGCTTATTTTTTCGTCTGTTGTGTAATTATCCTTAATATTTAATTTATTCTTCATTTTAGGCTGTGACTCAGCATGGCTCATGCTAGAAGGTATAGTAAGAGTAGAGCAGGCCGTGTTGAGGAACGCAGCTGTCCTGAGAGGGATGAACGACACCATGCAGGCCCAGCTCCGGGTTCAGGACTTGACTCTGCGTGAAATCATGCGATTAAGTTCAAGGCCTGAATCTGGAGCTGGACATGCACAGGACGATGAAGAGGATGACCAGTAAGTGGAGGATCTGGAGATGCTCCAAGGTGGCAGATAAGAATCCTCCGTCCACATGTTGATGTTTTTTTTTATTGTTGCCATTTGGCCTTTTTCAAAGTTTATTGTTGTGCCTGTTGCACTCTTTTACCTTGTCATATGTCTCCAATGGGGCTATGGTGGCCCTTGGCAACTCTCTTCATGGACTGTGATGCACTGTGTTACCTTGTCATATGTCTCCAATGGGGCTATGGTGGCCCTTGGCAACTCTCTTCATGGACTGTGATGCACTCTGTTACCTTGTCATATGTCTCCAATGGGGCTATGGTGGCCCTTGGCAACTCTCTTCATGGACTGTGATGCACTGTGTTACCTTGTCATATGTCTCCAATGGGGCTATGGTGGCCCTTGGCAACTCTCTTCATGGACTGTGATGCACTGTGTTACCTTGTCATATGTCTCCAATTGGGCTATGCTGGCCCTTGGTAACTCTCTTCATGGACTGTGATGCACTCTTTTACCTTGTCATATGTCTCCAATGGGGCTATGGTGGCCCTTGGCAACTCTCTTCATGGACTGTGATGCACTCTGTTACCTTGTCATATGGCTCAAATATTCCTTATTTTTACAAGATTATTTCTAAACGTTGTTGATGTTTTCTTACATACTAATAAAAGACATGTCATTGCACGATTCTTTGTCCTCATTCTTCATGTTATTTTTTGAAAGCTCTAGTTTATCTTGTTGATCCTTAAAGGGACCTACCAAAAATAATTTTTTATAAAAAATCATATATGTAAGACAATTGTAAATGACTTTAAGATTAACATCTCCATTGTAATCTTATTATTTGTCTTTATATATTTTTCTCTTAGCTTTATCATTGCATGATTATGATTAGCATAGTAATTGTTTTATATATGTATATATAGATTGTTATTTGTGTATATATGTATATTTAAATTTTCACATCCATGTGTGTATTTAGAAACTCTGCATGAATTGATGCACCTTTAACAAATGATCTGAGGATTGATACAATGATATAATCCCTGTAAAGTGTTCATTTTATTGAAATAGTATTGTCTATGTGTATCCTCTTTTTAAAAACAAAATCATGTCCCTTTAAGTGATGGTGAGCACAATTGTTAATGAATGTATTTCCATTTCTAAAGCGTTTTTGTCCTTTTTATATGAACAAGGACATATAATCTTATTAATAAAAAATCTTATTGTAATGTTGACAGCACATGTATTTCATTTTCAATTCTATCTTATTGTAAAAGTGTAACCAAATAAATCTCTGTGTGTAATGCAAATATTTTAGATGATGAATATTTTTAAACAAATATGTTAACAAAATACTTCTCCTCCCAGATATGGCTATAGGTAGGCTGACCATATTTAAACTTGAATAAATTACACGTTTAATCAATCCATGTATAATTATTGTTATTCCAAAACAATCAAAACATATCTTAAAACATCAATGGCATATGTATTTCTCATGTGTATCTTTTAAATGTTAAAGATATACACCATAGCTATAGTTCAAGGGACAGTCAAGTCCGAAAAGATGATTCATGATTTGGTGACATTCCTAGATAGCAATCTAGACACATACTAGTTCCTAAAATATAAATACGTTTCTTAGTGATATGCCAAGCTGTCAACTGAGTCCTTGTATTGGCTGCGGTTTTTCAGCGATCTCGGATGCGCCATGTTGCTTAAGACGTCACCTGCCAGGCTGTCCAATGATTCCTTGTATTGACTGACGTTCTTATGTGATCAAGAATGTGCCTTTTATTGGATGGCGTTTTGACGCGATCAAGGATGCGCCTTTTTTTTTGGGCGTTCTTACGTGATCAAGAATGTGCCTTTTATTGGATGGCGTTCTTACGTAATCAAGGAAGCGCCATGTTAAGACATCACATGCAAAGGTAAAAAAACGTCTGATTGGATTACGCAGTCCCACAATATTTGTTTGTGCACGTTAAACACGTTTGTGACTGCAGCCAATTTTAAAAACCTTGCGAATATGTATTATTTGCATCATGTTACATTGTTGACCCGTAGCTTATAAAGACCACCACATTCTCTTTTGCTGGATGTCTGGTTGAATAAACGAACGAAAGCAAAATGTTTTCATGCATATGATATTTCAAGGCAAGTGCAAATCTCTATAGTCCATGTTGTTTAATATGTTTGTCAGCAATATGTTCCTTTTTCAGAAAAATTACTGTTGTGTTTAATGTTAAAGATATCTAATTAATAAATATGCGCTATTGTGTTAGAATAAAGTAATCAATATGCATTTAGCTTTATCATATGCTAAATATATGATGCCGACTTCTTCTAAATGTAATTTCGTTGTATATTTTATTAAAGGTTCATTAGACACTCACATTATAAATGAAATCTTTTAATTTGGTCTCTAGTTAGATAGTCCATTGTTTAACAAATACACGTTTCATTTTGCTTCTGTTCAAATAAAATGTAATTAATTATCAGACTCCTCGCCAAGCCTCTAAGTTTCATGTGAGTACCATCTCCAGCTTTCTCCTGTTTTGTGTATGATGGTGTTTTGTCTTGTTTTACGGTTGTAATGGGGGTTCATCTATATTTTCAATAGAGCTAACCCGATTTTCTTTGAAAGTGTTTGAAGCTTTGTAATATTGATATCAGTATATGTTAATCTTGTTGTTTGTAGTAGTGTCTATTACATACAGTTCTGTTAAAAATATAGTATACTGTCCCTTTAATGCAAATGTTGATTTTTGTATCATGTATGAGTTCCACATTGTTTAATCTTCAAATATATTATTGTTAGCATATTTTCACCCCCCACTCCTAAAAGGACTTTAAACCATATTCATTGTTAAAACAAATGTCTTTCTAAAAAAAAATTAACACAATAATGTCTCTTTAAGAAAATAGACTTTTATTTAACACGTCAATATAAATCCGATTTCAATATTTATTTTTTGAACAAGTACATGTAGATATACCAACAAGCTTCAAATATGTGTTAGCATATGTAATTTTGTTAAAGGGACAGTTTAGAAAACAAATAATGTTTTGCATTATTCTAAAAGTCAATTTTGTAATATCAATGATATCAAATGTTTCTCACCAATTAATCATTTGTCTGTGTTTATTTAAATTTGCTAGCTAAACCTATGAGGTTCGTGTGCTCATTTCTTCGAGCTTGAAGAGTGCATGTAATCATTATACAATTTGACCACTAGAGGGCATTTGGATAGCATTTGTATATGTAAAACCTTGTGCTCATACAGCATATTATTTACCATGTATTGATCATTGATATCTAAAATGTTGTTATGTCAGAACAACAAATAAGTGGTCATTTTTCCTAGTCATAGATACAAGGTTAAGCACATAAGTCACACGTATTTCTCCATGTTTTGTTGTTTCCAACTTGATAATGCGTAATACAGTGTTTTCTTTGTAATCAATAATTTTCTGACTGTCCCTTTAAGCTGTGTTATTGGCATTCAAACAGTAATATGCCATCATGGATAATTGTAATGGTAATTTTGTTTGCGATTCGGGAAACAGTTTGGACATCACATCACAGAAACCAATCAATATCATGAACAAGGATAGGTATGTGATGATGTGGTTTTAACACACTTATAACCCACACTCTGCAAACAATCTGCCTCCATGGACCCGGTCCCATAGAAGTAGATTATATACAGAGTGTGGTCCACAAGTGTATGAAAACCACATCATCACATACCTATCCATTACACATTAAATAAAAAAAACATTAAAGATGAAAATAAATACTTACTTCCTCTTCCTTCCCCTCTTCCCACGGGGCTGAGGCTCTGGGAGGGGCAACTGCCGACTCCGAAGAGTTCTCCTTGGAGCTGTTGTGGGAAGAGTGGAAGGAAGAGTACTGGGACGACCAAGGTGAGGAGGAGAAGATGGCTGAGGAGGAGAAGATGGCTGAGGAGGAGAAGATGGCTGAGGAGGAGAAGATGGCTGAAGAGGAGGAGATGGCTGAAGAGGAGGAGATGGCTGAAGAGGAGGAGATGGCTGAAGAGGAGGAGATGGCTGAAGAGGAGTAGATGGCCCGGCAGGAGTAGATGGGCCGGCAGGAGGAGATGGCCCAGCAGCAGGAGGCCCAGCAGCAAGAGGCCCAGCAGCAGGAGGCCCAGCAGCAGGAGGCGGACCAGGAGGTAGACCAGCATGCGCCTCCCGGAAAAAATTGAACATCTCTTGGTGCAGATTAATGATTCGGTTTTGGCCTTGTTCGATTCTATTAAGTATGTTTATTATTTGGTTTTGGCCTTCAATTAGTTGATTTTGTCCATCAAGAATTCGAGTTCGGCCTTCGATATTTTGTATCCGGGAGTTACGCATCTGGTCTATGTAGTCCAGTAGAACCCGCACCTCCGCTATTTCCTCTTGTTGTGCTTGGCGGGGTACCCGTGCACGGTGGGGTGCCCGTGCACGGCGGTGTGCGGGTCCTTGAGGGTCCTCTGGTTCCGTGGGCTCCTCCTCTGCTTCCGGGGCCTCTTCATCAGCTTCCGTGCGCTCTTCGTCACGGGGGGCCTCTTCCCTCCGAAGTGGAAATTCCTCCCCACCACTCTCATCCCGGGGAGATGGATGAAGCTGTGTTTCTTGTGCTGCCTCCTCCCCAGACTCTGTATATTTAAAAAAAAAATAAAAAAATTATATATTAGCATATTTGCAAATCAAGCTTTAAATGACTTATCTTACGATACAATTACAAATGCAGACTTATTAATCCACTTTGAAATCTAACAAACAATCAATACGATTTCCGCATTTTCTAAACCGTGTTTGTGATATCTCTGGTCAATCTGAATGTTTTCGCATTTGTTTTCAGTCTGTTTAAATGCACACCTAACCTATAGCCTAGATACTGATGTAACCGCAAAGTAATTGAATGCGTGTAAACAACGTTATAGCATTAATCTGATCCTTAAAGGGACATGAAACCCAATGTTTTATCTTTCATGATTTAGAAGCATACATTTATTATCAACTTTCTAATGTACTTTTCTTATCTAATTAGCTTCATTCTCTGGATATTCTTTGCTGAAAAGCATATCTAAATATGCTTATAAGATGCTGATTGTTAGCTGAATATAGCTGCCTCCTGTGATTGTTTCACCGTGTGCATGGCTATTTCTTCATTAAAATATATCTCAAGAATGATTCAAATTAGGTAATATAAGTACATTTGAATGTTTTGTCAAATTGTATTCGCTACCTCAATCATGAAAGTAAAGGTTTGCGTATAGTGTCCCTTGAAATACATTCGTATGTGAATTTATTGTTCAATGAGCTTACCGTCAGATGAGAGTGGCAGGTTCCCGGTATCAATTCCTCCGATACCGACTATTTCCACCTCAGAGATGCTGGGCCGCAACATTTCCTCCCATCGGCAGTACTCTATTTCCAGGGAAGGTCCGCCACCGGTTCCTGCGGCATGTCGGGCCTCCAGGCTTAACTTTTTCTTGAGATCCATCTTACAGTCCCGGTAGCGATGTTTTATCGAATCCAGATCTCTGTTCCGGACACCCACTGCATTGACTGCATTTCTTATCTCATTCCAGAGCCTCCTCTTGTCAGTCGGGGTAGTCTTCTGGTGCTGCAGCCTCCTATACCTGGCCATATAGGCCTCTACGAGGGCCTCCTTCTCCTCCATCGAAAACCTCGCCTCCCTAGTCGCCTTGGCCTTCCCCTGTGACGATGCCCTCTGTTTCCCGGACTGTGAAGCCCTACTCTGTCCGCCACTGGGCCCAGCCACTTGTTCATCTTGAACCAAGTGGCTGGGTCCACCCACCGCTTCCCCCCCCGCTTCCTGCCCCCCTTCCTGCCCTGTTCCTCTGCCCCTCCCTCTCCTCCCCCCTCTACCTCTCCCCTGCCTGGCCACCATCTGTTCCCTAAACTAAACCCCAAATAATCAAACAAAAAGTGAGTGTGATGAAATGAAAGGGGGTCAAAATAAAGAACTAAAAAGACAAAAAAAGTGCTGAAAGTGTGAGAGGGATGTAAAAAAACAAAGAGGGTAAGGAGTATTTAAATAAACCAAAAGAAGAAGAAGACTAAAAGGAGGATATGTAAACTAAATGTAACTAGGGGATGGGTATGGGATGGGTATGGGGTATGGGATAAGAGTAAATGGGATGAAAGGGAATGGGACTACAGGGAATGGGGTATGGAGTGTAGTATGAGGGGGTAGGGGGTATGGAGTGTATGTAGTGTTATTGATAAGTGCATGTATGTATTGAATGTGTTTGCGTGTAAATGTGTTACGTGTACAGAAAAATCACTCGCTCGCTAACTCACACTACTACTAATTCTCACTAACACACTACTACTAATTCTCACTAACAAACACTCCCACTAACTCTCACTAACTACCACTAACTCACGCTCCCACTAACAACTCTCACTAACAACTCCCACTCCCACTAACTCACTCATGCTCCCACTAACAGACTCTCTCCCACTCCCACTAACTCCCACTAACTCACTCACGATAACACTAACAACTGACTCTCTCACGCTAACACTAACTCACTCACAATAATGCACCAACTCTCTAATCTTAAACCTCCAATCTCCAAAGACCCACCATCAACACAGTCAAAGAAGCCCTGCTTGTGTGGTGCTTATATACCCTGTGTAAATGTTTAATGATGTACCAATTTCCGTTGTAAATTGTGTTCAGGTGTGCTTTATTAGCAATTAATATTGGTGCAATGTGTATTAGTTGTGTGAATTTGCGCATGCTCATTTAGAGTTAGTATTTGTGGAATGTGTAGAATGCGATGATGTCATAGTGGTCGTTTTCTCTAACATTGTCCAATAGTATTCTTTTTAAATGTGAATTTGCGATGGTGTGTTATTAGTGAAGTGTTGTATATGTATGTTTGTCCTAATATATAGTGATATTGAATGCAATTATTTTTCTAGTGTATGTATATATTTTTTATTCCTTGTTGTTATTTTGCGAATTTCCGCATCTTAAAGTATATGCGTATTCCCCGTATTAAATTTTATTAAAAATCCCCCCGCTTGTGAATGTGTAATGCTTGTGTGCTTTGTTGATTGATTGTTGTTGTGACATTTGCGGCGTGTTATTGTTGTGCATGATGTGGTATGCGTCATATGACCGAGCTGTGCGTATTCTCGCGAGATCGAGTGTTAGGTGAAAAAAGCTATTTTTTTGCTTTCCCATTGATCTCTATGGGAGACTGTCTAACGCGGGCAGTATTCCGCGTGTGACATACACGCGTTAGGAGCATCGTTAGATGGTCTTTTTTGAACTCTAAATACCGGAGTCAAACAATGCCGTGCGTTAGACATAAAACACGCGTGGCGTTAGCAACCCATCTACCGCCGAACTCCAAATCTAGCCGTTTAAAAGGACACTCAGCTCTTTTTTTAAATTGCCCAATGAACCCTAATCTAAAAAAACAAAAACAGCATGCATGGAGCGGCATGGAGGGACCTCTTTATCCGATGTCCGTCGTATACTGATTATTGAATGCAAGGTGCTGCAATCAATTTGGGGTACCTTGCATTCCTATTTGCTGAATTTTTCAAAACAGGCAATAGGATTAAAACTACTGAAAGACCGCTCCGGTCCTCTGCTCTGCGCCGCCTTCGCTGTGGATGAAGATGATGAACCCGCCTGGAAGAAGACCTTCTCTGCTGGACTTCTGAAACCGTGAGTACCTATTTGGGGCTTTAGTGTTAGGTTTTGTTTTTAATTTTTGGGGGGTTTTAGTTTTTTTAGATTACGGTTTATTAGGCAATTTTCAAAAGGCAGTGAAAAAGAGCTGAATGCCCTTTTAAGGGCAATGCCCATACAAATGCCCCTTTAGGGGCAATCGGTAGTTTAGATTTATTAGTGTTAGTTTTTTTTTCATTTTGGGTGGTTTGGTGGTTGGGGGTTTTACTGTTAGGGGGAACTTTGTTTATTTTTAATGTAAACGAGCTGATTTCTTTAGGGAAATGCCCTACGAAAAGCCCTTTTAAGGGCTATTGGTAGTTTATTCTTAGATTAGGGGGTGGTTTTATTTTTCATAGGGATTAGGTTTTATTTCTTCATTTTGGATAGTGTTGTTTATTATTTTTTGTAATATTAGACTTTTTTATTTTCTGTAATTTTAGATAAATGCAATGTAATTTTTGTATTTTAATTGTAATGTAATATTTTTTTTAAATGTAATTAAAGGGTTAATTTAGGGGGTGTTAGGTTAGGGGGCTTAGTCATTACATTAGTTTTTTGCGTTGTGGGGGTTGGTGGTTTAGGAATTAATTGGTAAATTAGGTTTAATGCGTTGTGGGGGGTTGGCGGATTAGGGGTTAATAGATGTATTAGGTAGTTTGTGATGTTGAGGTTGGCGGATTTAGGGGTTAATCATTTTATTGGGTATACTTTTTTTTCTTAATACTTCGTGCGGGCGGTTAGTTTATTTTTTTCTTAATAGTGTGTATGGGCGGTTGGTTTTTTTTAAAAAAAATGCTTATTGCGGGTGGTTAGTTTTTTTTTTTTAATACTTATTGCGGGCGGTTATTTTTGTTGTTGTAATGCTCCGTTTGCCTTCGCTGCATCCCGGTGGATTCCAAAAAATGGCAGGGTGGTGAAAGAATCCACCTGCGGTGGATTCTTTCACCACCCGGCCATTTTCAGAATCCACCTGGATGCAGCTTCACCACATCCAGGTAAATTTGTTTGACTGCACGCGCTGCCAACATTCTTTGAGGATGCGTGCGCAACTGCCGACGGCGACGGACGCGTTACAAACGCGATTATAGTATAGATTATATAATACTCTAAACTATCTAACACAACTTTAACTTTTTTTTTTTACATAAAAAAGTAAAGCAACTTTAACTTTAACTTTATCATGCAAAAAATATTTAAAGGCATAGTAAACACCAAAAATGGTATTGCTTAAAAAAGATAGATAATCCCTTTTATTTACCATTCCCCAGTTTTGCATAACCAACACTGTTATAGAAATAACTCCATGTGCATGAGCACAATGTTATTTATACACATGAACAAATGTCAAATTCCTACAGATAAGAGGCGGCCTGCAAGGTCTTGTAAATTAAAAATATATTTTAAAAAATTATTTTAAAAAAGAATAACAAGAAAACAAAGCAAATTTGATGATAAAAGTAAATTAGAAAGTTTTTTAAAATTGAAATTACATGCCCTGTCTGAATTATTAAAGTTTAATTTGGACTTTGCTATCCCTTTAACATGGTTAAACAGTGCCCTTTTACATTTGTGATGCTCTGCTAGGCCTAATCTTCTTTGCTAGGCCTCAGTCCTCCCTGTAGACTTCAGCACTCTCCTTGCTAGACGATTGCCCTGGTAGGCATATACACGTTCCCCATGCCACTCAAAGCCCACTACAATCCTCCCAAGAACAAATAAGCCCTAACTAAGAGATTATATAGACCAACAGTCCCATGTCTAAAGTATCCCCTGTTCAAGCAAGCCCCCATGCTGCAACTTCATCCGTAGTGCTAGAACCCAAAAGAGGGTCCAATTTAGTTTGCTTTCCAGAATTGTCTTGTTTTTTTCTTAAATCTTAAATGAAACCACTGATCCTTAGCTTTAACTCCCAAAAAATGGACTCTCTTATCTTGGTAAACACTTTAAATCAGTATCTTGATCCTCCACTAGTCACAGACCTTTAAGTACATTATTTTTGATTGGCTAAGTGAATTAACCAATTACGGATCAAAGGTATGGGATGATTGATGAAACTGAGACCCCCCTCTTCTAATTAGTTACTAATTAGGAGTTAATCAAGGCATCATTCCTTAATAAGGAAGTGAAGAAGTTCATGCCAGTGTTGTTATGCACAGACATTTTGCAAGTTGGGTGGCATTATAAAGTACCTGGGTAGGGACTATGTAATAAATTCTAACATTATATCATTTTCTGCTATCCAAATCACAAGATAATTGCATCATTTAACATACAAAAATTTGTGCAATAATTGAAGCCGGATGGTCAGTAAAATAATGTTTCAAATCCAAAAAATGGAAAACAGCGCACTCAAATGTATGGGACACGGAAAAGACTAGTCAAGTCTTAACAGAAGTATTGTATCAACACAATTTCCAGCCACCAAAACGATTGGCATAGTTACAATGTTTCAGGCCTGCAATAGGCCCTTAGTCATGTATATGGTCAGTAAAATAAGCCAGGTGGTGCACTCACTGAAAAGGTATTTACAATACAATATATAATCCTAGTGCAACTGATTTTTGTTTCATACAAATGTTCTTAGTATTTTAATACAAGATTTGATATAATAAATGTATATGTTAAAAACAACAACAAAAACGTAATATACAGTATATCCAAGCTATGTACAGTTACAGTTGTAGCAGGATATTGTTTTTATGTATCTGCTATTTTTTTGCAAAACAGGAAAATGTTTTTTTGTATAGAGGTACTTCTTGCAGTCTTTTTACCATGTAATATTATAATATTTGTTTATTGACTAGTTCTGTATTATCTGTCCTTTATACAGCAGATTTTGGATTTTTTTAAAATATTGCTAATTTTACCAAATTATTATTTTTTTGCAATAAACTGGGTTGTTAAAGAATACAAAAATGTACTTATGGAACTTTAATTGGCCATCAAATTTACCCAAGATGTATTTAATGTCTTCCTTTCAGAAGAATATATTGTTAGTTCAGCTGGAACATCTTAGCTTCGTCATATTTTTATATACTTTGGCCACTGTTCATTTGGCCACAAAGTATCTTATAAGGTGTGATTTAGTATGTGTTCTGATTATTTATGCTGAAGTAGTTCCCATTTGCTTCTTAAAGAGAAAAGGAAAGAATACAAAATGCATAAATGTTTTTGTGTGTGCATGCGCACGTGTGTGTATAACTGGCTGACATTTGATAATTTGAAGGCAAATTGGGAATATTTATTTGTAATAAATATTAAATAGGGAATACTATGAGGAATTAAACAGATTAACATAGTAACATAGTAACATATTAGTTGAGGTTGAAAAAAAGACCGAAGTGCATTGAGTTCAACCTATAAAAGTATAAAATACTTACAAAAAGCTCCAGTTAAACTTAAATAATCCCACTAAAAGATGACCGATTTAATACAAGCAATCATATCCATGAATATTGTTTCTAGACAGAATTGTATCCCAAAAAAATTAAAATGTATCTAGGGTATTAGCATTCACTACCTCCTTTGGTAATGAGTTCCACAATTTTATTGCTCTTACATTGAAAAAACGTTTCCGTTGCAGGAGATTAAATCTCCTTTCCTCCAACCTTAACTTGTGACCTCTAATAAAAAAAAAAACATTGCTATGCCTTTTATGAAAGTTTGCAGAGCTGTGGGCTATATATATATATAGCATATCCACTTTACCTCAAAAAGAAAAAACAGATGCTGCACTCACCGGTCTTGTAGCAAACAAATCATTTAATGTTGTAGTTAAAAATCCATCAAATAAACACAAATACCCCCAAACGTTTCGGTACCCTCCTGGTACCTTTGTCAATGGGTGTGTAATAGTTCCCCACCAAAACGATCCTAACTAACTGTGACCAATATTATCATATTTATGCACCTAGCGTGCCCCTTATTTCCGGTATTGTCAGCCAATGTAGTATCGCAACGTCATAGCAGCCGAAACTAGCAAGTGAGAGTCGGACGGCAACGTGTCTAATTAGCATATTCACACCCTTTGCTGGCTGAGTTCATTGACCATCACCTTCAGCCAGTGGTAAAATAATCTTTTTCTTTTATACTGGATTCACCATCATTAATCAAAAAATTGCTTGATGTTGACTGGTTGGAGGAGGGTGGTCTGCTCATCACTATGGATGTTGACAGCCTGTACACTGTCATACCCCATGGTGGCGGTGTACAGGCAGTCAGAACCATGCTGAGTAGCTCGTTGGCATATGCGGGACCCCCATTGAGTTTTTGCTGGAACTCCTTACTTTCTGTCTGGAGAAGAATTTCTTCAGATTCGAAAGGGAGTATTTTATACAGATCGCTGGGACAGCTATGGGTTCCAGCATGGCTCCCACATATGCCAACCTCTACATGTTATGGTATGAGACCTTCATAATGAAGACATTATCGATCCCAGAAATTAAAATGTACGGTCGCTACATAGATGTCGTGTTCCTCGTGTGGAGGGGCACGTCTGAATCTTTGCAAGACTGGATTGAGGGCTTGAACAGATTGGAATCACCCATTCGGTTCAAGTATGACAGCAATAGGGACTCTATACCATGTCTTGACTTACAGATTTCCAAGTGTATGATTGATGGATCAGTTGTTTTCAGTACATCTTTATATACGAAACCAACGGATAAAAACTCACTCCTGTTATCTACTAGTTTTCATCCTACACACCAGAAAAAAGGTGTTATCAACTCTCAACTCATGTGACTAGCCTGGAACAACACACTCAGTGACACTAGGGTTCTCCAAGAAAATGCTATGAAAGATAAACTCAAAGAGAGAGGCTACAGATCAGCAGATATTAATAATTCCTCACTAAACTTGTCACACTATGACCAAAGGACACTACTCCATAAGACGAAGCCTGTGAAAACAAATACCAATGAGATCAATTTGATCACCACATTTACCCCCATGCACCAAATCCTGGAGATATCTGTATGCAAGAATTGGGAGATCGTGAAAATGGATAAATCTCTCCCCTTCACCCTAACGAAGCCACCACGAATGGTCTACATGAAAGCGTCCAACTTGAAGGACATTCTGGTCCATAATGACCCTAGACGGTGCTATCAGAAAGGCACTTGGATTGACGCCAACAGGCAACTTGGTTGTTTTAAATGTGGGGACTGCACCACATGTAACAGTATGCTTACTGGATCTACTTTCCATCACCCACGGACTGGGAAGAAATACAGAATTTATCATAGACTAACCTGCACTAGCAGTTTCGTGATATACATTCTAACTTGCCCGTGCTCATTGGTCTATGTTGGAAAGACCTCCACGACGTTCTGTGAAAGAATGGCCAACCATCGCCATGCGATAAGAGCAGCGATCGATAAAAAAGAATCGGACCAACCGGTTGCTAGACATTTTTTGCAAGCGGGGCACACGGCGGCAAGTTTGAGGACAATGGTCATAGACCATGTACCACCACTTGACAGAGGTGGGGACAGACATACCAAACTGCTACAGGTTGAAGCTGCCTGGATCTATCGCCTGGATACTGTCTCTCCTAGAGGGTTGAACATACAACTTGACTACAATGTGTTCTTGTAGCTGGATCTGGCTATGATTGGACGATCTAGGTTCATTTCTAGTTATGTGACTACTTGTAGTCCAATGCTACAATAAACATCTTACATGGCGGACTACCTGACTATTCTATTATGAAGTGAAAGATTTTTCATAAATTTTTAATAAATTGTAAACCTGTCACTTGAGTGTGTTGTTCATATTACAAGTTTCTATCATACCACAGGTGTTATGAAGTGGATATCATTGTTTATTTAGGATAGACGTTGTGGCATGATGGCACTTTAATACATCAGTTAGACTCTTCCTTAATTGGAAAACAATATACATTTATTGTGTTTCGAATTTTGTTTGGCTATATATGTTATTATGCAGTTGACATGGTCCAAATATTGATATAGACAATCTACACCGCCAAACTACGTTAGTATGCTGCTTAGCATTTTTTAACTCTATTTTTTTATGTCTTTTCTGGGTCTATACACTTTATCAGAGGGGCATTTGCCTTTCATTCCAGTTTCCCTTATTGTCAGCTGTGTAGCAGTGCTGCGTGCACATTGTTTTGAATATTGAATTAGCCTTGGTGGCTTACAGCTGAAAGCGGGCGTACGTGTGCATCAAGTTGAATAGACTATGACACGCCAGAGGGCATGAATATGCTAATTAGCCACGTTGCTGTCCGACTCTCACTTGCTAGTTTCGGCTGCTATGACATTGCGAAACTACATTGGCTGACAATACTGGAAATAAGGGGCACGCTAGGTGTATAAATGGGATAATATTGGTCACAGTTAGTTAGGATCGTTTTGCTGGGGAACTATTACACACCCATTGACAAAGGTACCAGGAGGGTACCGAAACGTTTGGGGGTATTTGTGTTTATTTGATGGATTTTTAACTACAACATTAAAGGATTTGTTTGCTACAAGACCGGTGAGTGCAGCATCTGTTTTTTCTCTTTGAGGTAAACTGGATATGCTATTACTTATATGCAGCACCACAGCAGCTACATACAGTTTCTTGGAGTGCACCTATTCATTGACTTTATATATATATCTATATATCTATCTATCTATCTATCTATCTATCTATCTATCTATATATATATATATATATATATATATATATATATATATATATATATATACCGTATATATATATGTATATATATATGTATATATATATATATATATATATACACACACACAATAGTCCAGAAGAACCCAGCACACTCATAACGTATCAACTTCCAGGGTGCCCACCAACTCCGCATACAGAAAGAATTCCACAAAGGCAAGCACTTATTGGCGTTTTTACCAAAAAACAGCTTTTACTGTACAACAAATCAGTGAAAGTTTTTCGGGCATCCGCCCGTCCTCAGACATGCAGTGTACATTTACTTACCACTCTTATAAGTGCAACCGTACTGATCCCCAGGTGAACCATTCTGCCACATCCGGGACTCCGCAGAGCTCAAACGGCGCAACTGTGCATGCGCCGACTGTGCTACGGATCACCATGGGCCTAGGTAAAAAGCAAAGCATTAAAATCAAACAATAGCAATACTGCACAGTCCGTTAATAATAATCACAATAGGAAATATTCAACAACACTGACCGACATGTTATATTAACCAGACCCAAACCCATATACGTGACACCTTGTAAAAAGGATTATACTTTAAAATAGGGCATATAAGATGTATATAATACACTCACTCAGGGTGATCTTACTATGATAATCTGGATCCTCAAGTTTAGATGCAAACTTATTACCTTACCTAGAGAAATACCTAAAACGTATAATATAAATACCAAATTATTTCATCATTTCTCAATTTTACTTGGTATGTATACACATTTATAGGGAGAAAAAAATAATCACTGAAGAGGTCAAATGGGCACACTTACTAACCAGAAGTATGACTACCTAGTAAAATAATAGGTGTTATAATGACAGAAACCACTCAACCATAAACAAAGAAAAGGGGCACACTAACTAACTATCATTGTGACTACCTGAAATTGTTTACAAAAGCAGTTTAAATCAAAGTTAGTATTAAGGCCCTTAGGGACTAATGTCTCCAAAGTAAAAATCCATTTACATTTCCTTTAGAGGAGCATTTTAGCTCTGTTGCCACCTCTAATAGGGGCTGGAATGTGATCAAAAATGATGTATCTAAGATCTGATACATTATGATTATGCATTAAAAAATGCCTAGCTACTGGTTGTTCAGAGCTACCAACGCGGAGTGCTGTGCGTATGGCCGACCGATGGTTGGCCATACGTATCCGAAGGTCATCCTGAGTTTTCCCTATGTAGAACTTCCCACAGGGGCAGTGAATCATGTACACTATATGTGTAGTGGTGCATGTGACTCTGTAATTAATAGTGTAACATTTATTTCTCCATGGGTGTACAAAGTATTTACTTTGGGATAAACCGTTACAAGTCACACACCCACTGCACCTATAGCATCCATTTCTTTCTGAACCCAACCATGTTCTGTTAGTATAACTGGGTCTATTATCAGTACGTAGTAGCTGGTCACAAAGGGATCTCCCTTTCCTATACCCTACTATAGGACCTTCAAAGTTATTAAATGGCAGTGATACATCAGATTTAATAATATCCCATTTTTTCTTAAGGATACTGGGTATATCCATTTTGTCAGGGGTAAACTCTGTAGAGAATATTACTTTATTATTGGTAGAGTCCTTTATTTTCTTCTTTAATGCCTGCTCTTGGGTCATAGATAGACTCCTCCAATGGCACTTGCAAATACTTTTCACCGTATCCCCTGTCCTGAAATCTCTGATGCATCTCCTTCAGTTGTACTACCTTCTTGCTCGGATCACTATTGTTCCTCACAACCCTCTTAAACTGTGATTTAGGCAATGCCCGAAAACATTCACTGATTTGTTGTACAGTAAAAGCTGGTTTTTGGTAAAAACACCAGTGAGTGCTTGCCTTTGTGGAATTCTTTCTGTATGCAGAGTTGGTGTGCACCCTGGGAGTTGATACGTTATGAGTGTGCTGGGTTCTTCTGGACTATTGTGAATAATATTTAACCCTTAGCACCCTGCCAATTGATTAAATTTTTCCTTGGACTGATCACGCTCTAATAGTGACAAGATGTCACAGACTGCAGAAATTTCACGGACTGCAATGCTGAGGACATACCTGGAGCAAACATCTTTCAGTTCACAGAGGAAGATGCTACTAGAATAAGGTCAAGAGGGCACAGCCAGACCAGATATATAATAACTTGGTTAAGCTGAAAAAATGGAACATTGATTTTAAAATGCATGGTTTTTACTTATCAGCCTATCATCGTAAAATGTTTATCCTAAAAGGTTTCAGGGTGAAAAATGTTCCCACCATTGGGAGGAATAACCCTGTTTTTTGCACAAAGTGGTGCGGGATACTCAATAAGTGTTCCTTGGACCTTATCTTACTTGTGATGACTGAAGTGAGTGATACACTTAAACAACTTGATGAGGAAATTAAACATTTTGAATTTGAACATCTACTTATACTTGAACAAGGTGACTGGCTTAATAATATGAAGAAAGAGTTAGATGAATATGAGGCTGAATTAATAGCCTTCAAGGAGAGGAAATGGGACTCGGTTACATCCGATTACAAAGAAAAACGAGTATAGGGTATAGGAAAGGGAGATCCCTTTCTGACCAGCTACTACGTACTGATAATAGACCCAGTTATACTAACAGAACATGGTTGGGTTCAGAAAGAAATGGATGCTATAGGTGCAGTGGGTGTGTGACTTGTAACGGTTTATTCCAAAGTAAATACTATGTACACCCATGGAGAAATAAACATTACACTATTAATTACAGAGTCACATGCACCACTACACATATAGTGTACATTCTTCACTGCCCCTGTGGGAAGTTCTACATAGGGAAAACTCAGGATGACCTGCGGATACGTATGGCCAACCATCGGTCGGCCATACGAACAGCACTCCGCGTTGATAGCTCTGAACAAAAGGTAGCTAGGCATTTTTTAATGCATAATCATAATGTATCAGATCTTAGATACATAATTATTGATCACATTCCAGCCCCTATTAGAGGTGGCAACAGAGCTAAAATGCTCCTCCAGAGGGAATCTAAATGGATTTTACTTTGAAGACATTAGTCCCAAGGGGCCTTAATACTAACTTTGATTTCTATTGCTTTTTGTAAACAATTTCAGGTAGTCACAAAGATAGTTAGTTAGTGTGCCCCTTTTCTTTGTTCATGGTTGAGTGGTTTCACTCATTATAACATCTATTATTTTACTGGGTAGTCATACTCCTGGTTAATAAGTGTGCCCATTTGACCTCTTCATTGATTAATTTTTTCTCCCTATAAATGTGTATATATACCAAGTATAATTGAAAAATGATGAAATAATTTGGTATTTATATTATACGTTTTAGGTATTTCTCTAGGTAAGGTAATAAGTTTGCATCTAAACTTGAGGATCCAGATTATCATAGTAAGATCGCCCTGAGTGAGTGTATTATAGACATCCTATATGCCCGATTTTAGAGTATAATCCTTTTTACAAGGTGTCACGTATATGGGTTTGGGTCTGGTTAATATAACATGTCGGTCAGTGTTGTTGAATATTTCCTATTGTGCTTATTATTAACGGCCTGTGCAGTATTGCTATTGTTTGATTTAAATGCTCTGCTTTTTTCATAGGCCCAGATGGTGCTCCGTAGCACAGTCGGCACATGCACAGTTGCGCCGTTTGAGCTCTGCGGAGTCCCGGATGTGGCAGAGCGGTTCACGTGGGGATCAGTACGGTTGCACTTATAAGGGTGGTAAGTAAATGTACACTGCATGTCTGAGGACGGGCGGATGCCCAATAACGTTCACTGATTTGTTGTACAGTAAAAGCTGTTTTTTGGTAAAAACGCCAGTGAGTGCTTGCCTTTGTGGAATTCTTTATAAATATACTGTATATATATATATATATATATATATATATATATATATATGTGTGTGTGTGTGTGTATTTATTTTTTTCATGTGTTAAATAAAGTAAAAGTGTTCATTTGATTCAGAGGTTTTCACTATCAGTGTTCATATATGTACCCAACCTTCCAACATTTTTGTCTAGGAATTAGGGACTCAAGATATTGAGGAATTTTCTTCCAAAGGTGAACATATCGGGTGCGCCAATGACAAGAGGTATATAAGTACAGCCACTAATCAGCAGCTAGCTCCCAGTAGTGCATTGCAGCTCCTGAGTCTACCTAGGTATGCTGTTCAACAAAGGATTCCAAAGGAACAAAGCAAATTAAAGAATAGAATTAAATTGGAAATTTGCTTGAAAATGTATTCTCTGTTTGAATCATGAAAGAAAAATTGTGGGTTCCATGGCCCTTTAAATCCACTGAACAATCAAATATAACATAATGGGCACATCTTATGCTTAGATTAGGTAAACACATAAAACTGGAAGAAAAAAGGCTTTTTTCTAATATTTTTTTCTAATGATTTTTTAAGACATTGGGCTCCATGTACGAAGCAGCGAGAGCTGCTCTGGAGCCCTTGCAGGGCAGGTTCGCATATGCGAGCCTGCTTTCCGCAATGTAAGAAGCAGCGGTCATTAGACTGCTGCTTCTTACACTCTCCACCACCTCTGAGCTGGCAGAGAGAAATCACTGAGAGCTCACTCGCTTTCGGTGATTGACAGTGCCTTCGCGCGAATGAAGGGGCGGACTTTACGCGCTCATCAGAGTGTATCATTATACATACGGGGCAGTGGATCAACGGATCTGCTGCATGCATGCAGCAAAGTCAGGCAGACAGCTTTGCAAGTGGAGAAGATGTCCGCCCGCCTTTTAATACACGGGGCCCCTCGAGGGACCTTGAAGGACCAATGCAAAACTAAAACATGGTGGCTATTTGGTAAAAACGCCAGTGAGTGCTTGCCTTTGTGGAATTCTTTATAAATATACTGTATATATATATATATATATATATATATATATATATATATATATGTGTGTGTGTGTGTATATTTATTTTTTTCATGTGTTAAATAAAGTAAAAGTGTTCATTTGATTCAGAGGTTTTCACTATCAGTGTTCATATATGTACCCAACCTTCCAACATTTGTGTCTAGGAATTAGGGACTCAAGATGTTGAGGGTGGAGCCGCTCGGTGTCGGAAGGATGAAGATAGAAGATGTCGTCTGGGTGAAGACTTATGCCTGTCTGGAGGACCACTTCTGCCCGTCTGGAGGACCACTTCTGCTGGCTTCGTTGAGGACATCTTGCCGCTTGGATGAAGACTTCTCCTGTTAAGTGAATAGGATTTTTTAAGGGTGTATTGGATAGTTTTATTTTTAGGTTAGGGATTTGGGCAGCAGTAGAGCTAAATGCCCTTTTAAAGGCAATGCCCATCCAAATGCCCTCTTCAGGGCAATGGGGAGCTTAGGTTTTTTTAGTTAGGGTTTTATTTGGGGGGTTGGTTGTGTGGGTGGTGGGTTTTACTGTTGGGGGGTTGTTTGTATTTCTTTTTCAGGTAAAAGAGCTGATTTCTTTGGGGCAATGCCCCACAAAAGGCCCTTTTAAGGGCTATTGATAGTTTAGTTTAGGCTAGGGTTATTTTTTATTTTGGGGGGACTTTTTTATTTTGATAGGGCTCTTAGATTAGGTGTAATTAGTTTAAAGATCTTGTAATTTGTTTTTTATTTTCTGTAATTTAGTGTTTGTTTTTTTGTAATTTAGCTAATTGTATTTAATTTATTTAATTGTATTTAATTTAGGTAAGTTATTTAATTGTAGTTTAGTGTTAGGTGTTAGTGTAACTTAGGTTAGGTTTTATTTTACAGGTCAATTTGTATTTATTTTAGCCAGGTAGTTATTAAATAGTTAATAACTATTTAGTAACTATTCTACCTAGTTAAAATAAATATAAAACTTGCCTGTAAAATAAAAATAAACCCTAAGATACAATGTAACTATTATTATTATTATTATTATTATTATATTGTAGCTAGCTTAGGGTTTATTTTACAGGTAAGTATTTCGTTTTAAATAGGAATAATTTAGGTAATGATAGGAATTTTATTTAGATTTATTTTAATTATATTTAAGTTAGGGGGTGTTATGTTAGGGTTAGACTTAGGTTTAAAGGGTTAATAAATTTAGAATAATGGCGGCGAGGTTGGGGATGGCAGATTAGGGGTTAATAAGTATAATGTAGGTGGTGGCAATGTTAGGGGTGGCAGATTAGGGGTTAATAATATTTAACTCATGTTTGTGAGGCGGGAGTGCGGCGGTTTAGGGGTTAATATGTTTATTCTAGTGGCGGCGATGTCCGGAGCGGCAGATAGGGGGTTAATAATTTTATTTTAGTGTTTGCGATGAGGGTGGGCCTTGATTTAGGGGTTAATAGGTAGTTTATGGGTGTTCATGTACTTTTTAACACTTTAGTTATGAGTTTTATGCTACAGCTTTGTAGTGTAAAACTCATAACTACTGACTTAAATGCGTTAGGAATCTTGATTAGAGGGTGAACCGCTCACTTTTTGGCCTTGCAGGACAAACTCGTTATACCGGCGCTATGCAAGTCCCATAGAAAAAAGCCTTTACAAAATTTACGTAAGTTGGTTTGCGGTAAGGCCAAGGTAAGGTAAGGTGCCCCTAAACCTGCAAGACACGTTATACCAGCGGGAGTAAAAAAGCAGCGTTAGGACCTGTTAACGCTGCTTTTTCACCTTGCCGCAAAACTCGTAATCTAGCCGAAGGTTTGTAGACATCCAAGATGTCTAAGCAGAGACCCAAGCCGTCTAAATTTTTCCATAATGTGGTTTCAAGTGGTCAAAGTTGTCAAATTAAATAAATCCAAAAACTATTATAGAACCTGCACATAAGGGGCTAGATTACAAGTGGTACTCAATCGATAGAGTAGGATGGGTAATCTTTTGTGGGGCTTGAGCGATATCTGACATTTTACGGTGCATCTTTATAGAAGTCTATCATGTGATCTTGAGATAGCCCGCAATTAGGGTGAAACCGGTTGAAGCTGTGATTGGAGTAAGAACAGGTGGTTTGACGCTGTGTGTGAGAACAATCGCAGCTAGAAAGCTTTTTCCT
The DNA here is from genome assembly GCF_027579735.1 of Bombina bombina. Lineage (NCBI taxonomy): Eukaryota > Metazoa > Chordata > Amphibia > Anura > Bombinatoridae > Bombina > Bombina bombina. The sequence goes on from NC_069502.1 coordinate 1,143,142,100, forward strand.
GAAAAAAAGGGATTGCCGTGAGTTACATACAAACGGAGAGAGAAACAAACACCTGAAGTTGAAAATAAAATACTACAGATTTCCGTTTCCCTTGCGTACATTCTGTACTAAGTGCAGGGGAAGAAGTCCGGTCTAAGGAATTAAGAAACTTGCGCAAGTTTGAAAATATTAAAGGTGAACACCGGAACTGTCTGGCTGTCAGAGCGGACCGAAAAGCATCAGCTCCTGAGAGAAAACTGCCTGAAGGAAGGGTAAGACTACCTGCACGGCAGGATTACAACAGAGTCTAGCAAAGGTACAGTTACAAATACGATCAGTGAATGCATCTCTCTGTAGCAACTTTGAAAAGGCAATTAAGGTAACAAGTAGTTGGCCACTACTATATTCTATTGTCAAAAAGAAATGCATTAGGAGAGACTTTTATTTTTAAACGTATGCAAAACTGCATCTGTCAAAAAAAGAGGCATCGCAACATTATTACGAAGTACAACTTTCTAGGAGAGACTGTTTTGTTCTTTACAACTAATACCATTACAGTTAACCAAAGGTGGTATCGTTATATTATTCTAAACAATACATTTTGTTCAGTTGAAAATATGAAGTCATCTTCTTAAGGAGAATTCGTATTACAAATAGAAAATACACTTGCATTTAGGTATATGCTCAATATCTGTTTTTAATGCCACTGCAAGATACATTGTACTCTTGAAATATAGGTCTCATTTGAAATGAGCACATTTTAATTTTTTATTTTGTTTTAGAAGAATTTCTGTTATATATAGACTTTAGCTAAAAGTCTATAAATTGTATGTCTTTTATTGTTTAAGTGGTTTTAATTATAAGTAAAAGCATTTTTTAAAATTGTTACTTTTTCCTTTTTTCCTTTATTCCTAATAGAAGCTAGAGAGTGTTTACAAATTTATGACACCATTGCAACACAAAAATAGAAGCTTCAAAATAGAAGCTGGTGAGTATTTCAATATTTATGACACTATTTCAACACACAAATTGAGGAGTAGTGAAAATTTGTTACATTTGAATTTATATATATTGATTCTTATGTCCTAAAATAGAAGAGCATACAATAGTAACATTGATATAACAACTATACTAATAACTATACTAAGTACAAATTAAACACATAGAGGTTTTTATCATTACATATATATAAGAAAAGTGAATATATCCCTAACTTTGACACTATTACAAAAATAGAAACTTCAAAATAGAAGCTCATAAGTGTTTAAATATTTATGACACTATTGCAACACCTAAATTGAGGAGTAGTGAAAATTTGTTAAATTTTGAGGCAAACAGTCCCCTTTATCAAGCTCTGTACGGAGCTTGAAGGGCCGTGTTTCTGGCGAGTCTTCAGACTCGCCAGAAACACAACTTATGAAGAGGCGGTCTAAAGACCGCTGCTTCATAACCCTTAACGCCTGCTCTGAGCAGGCGGACAGGAATCAACGGAAATCAACCCGATCGAATACGATCGGGTTGATTGACAGCTCCCTGCTGGCGGCCGATTGGCCGCGAGTCAGCAGGGGGCGGCGTTGCACCAGCAGCTCTTGTGAGCTGCTGGTGCAATGTTAAATGCGGAGAGCGTATTGCTCTCCGCATTTAGCGAGGTCTTGCGGACCTGATCCGCAGTGTCGGATCAGGTCCGCAAGCCCTTTGATAAATGGGCCCCTATATATTGATTCTTATGTCCAAAAATAGAAGAGCATACAATAGTAACATTGATATAACAACTATACTAAGTACAAAATAAAATACATAAAGGTTTTTATTATTACATAAATATAGGAAGAGTGATTATATCCCTATCTTTAACACTTTGAGCTTGCTTAGCGCCACCCCAAAAAACCCCTACTCTATTCCCATTTTTTCTGTCCAGGAGGAGGACAGTATTTTAGGGAGGCAAAAGCGTTTTAAGTCCAGCGCTATATACACTATAAACCTTTTAAATATTTAGGTCACTTATGTTTTGCAACATGCTGACGTTAGCACACCCTAGACTGTCTTTCAAGTGATAAAAAATAACTTTTGAATTGTAATATGAGTGCAAAAATAGAAGCGCTATTGACTGTTTGAGGTCTATTGTAATCTAGGCCAACCTATTTTGAGATGGACTGAAATACTGTTGCCAAATTCTCTTAGTGCACACTTTTGGGGGGGTTTCCAATGCAAATTAAATAAATAAATAAATAAATAAAAAAATATGGAATGCATATGATTTATTTTTTTAACAGACTGGAATATATTTCATTTTGAAAAACCTGAAAAACCAATCTGAATCACATTACACGACTCTTTTAATTAGATGGATTTGACACAATAGAAATGTTTGTACTGGACATTTGTTTTAATTCTTAGCAAAATAGTCATTAGTATACAAAAACTAAATCAGAAGGATTTTTAAACATGCTGTTGAAATTCATCTTTTGCCCAACTCATCTATTCCAATTTGTCCTAATATTTTATAACATAAAATCAAAAGTATTTCTTAATCATGTATAACAATGAATGGATTTATTATTTTATTGCAGCTACAGTGGGTTATTATATAGCTATATATTATATTTCCCGAGCCATGGTGGTTCCTCTGCATTAATTTCTGATGTTGAGGTATGTAGCATTGTGGTTTCCAATGGCTTCTGGGATTAATATAACCTGGTACTCAAACTTTGGGCCCCATTTATTAAGTTGTGTACAGCTTCACATATGATGAATGGAGGGCTTTGAGCAAGACCATTCTCAATAAAAACAAAATATATATTTTCTGAACTAGCCTTCCTAATCTCTAGAAATGTACACATTACACTTTTCCAAATTTGAAAAAAGTAACACAATTTATCAGGGAATTATAAAATTATAATAAGACATTATAGGGCTGTTGTAGTGAAAGCTATTTATTGCTACATGAAAAAAAAACCAATATTACAATGTCCCTTGAAATTAGACAGTGACCATCAGAATTCTGATAGGGGTGTTGTAAACAAACTATGTTCCAGAACCTTATTGTATTCAATGAATTTAATAAAACAAGTTACTTACTAATTTCAAGGCAGGTGGCATTCTTTTAGAATTGTAAAACAACATTTCAGTAATTAGGAGTCATGATATAAGGCTTAGGCTTGAGGTGCAGGTTTAAGGTTAAGGCAGGACTTACTTGAACTCTGATGAGAATCATTGGTAAAATTACTCATAGTACAGAAAAAAAGTATAGTTGACTGCTCCAGTGGTAATTTTTGGATCTTTGGTTAGAATTTATCTCTAATTACATCCCTGATGATAATTGTTTTTTATCTTGGCTCACCCTTTTTATTTATATTTATATATATATATATATATATATATATATATATATATATATATATATATATATATATATATATATATATATATATAAACTAATTTTTCAATAAGGAAAATAATACACTTAAGTTTGTATAATACATTTCACAGTGGTAATCAATGGTTTCTAAAGAATTTTGTGCATATGGGAGAGCCATAAGCTTTAATACCTATTCAGTAGCTAAATCAGGGATAACCAAAGGGCGAACTGTGGGACATATGCGGCCCTCTGCACTAGTCTTTGTGACACGGGAAAAAACAGACTATGATTTTGTGTGCTTTGTGGCCCCAGGAACAAGAGGAACTAAAAAAGTGGGCTTTGGGGACTTCTGGTGAGTGGGCAAACTAGGTGGAGACAGAGGATGCCCTGTGGCTATACATAATCTGGCCCTGGGCCACTGAATATTTTAGAAAATATATTATATTTATTTAGTTACTTATTATTTTCAAATATTCAACAAAGAAACATCTCAATAACACAACAAATGAAATTTTTTTATTAAAAAGCATGTGTAGTATTCTTCTTGATACCACCTGTACCAGATTTTTACAGGAGAAGAGAGGAGAAATAAAAGGAGCCAAAAAAAATCCCTATGGTACCCCTTATACAATACATCACTCTAGTGGTGAATAATAAAAACAACCACTGGTGTTATAGTACCCCTTGGTAAAATCCATTACTCTAATGGGGAATAAAAAACACTTGTGGTATAGTACACCCTGGTACAATCCAACACTTTGTGAAAGGAAAAAAACTCAGGTATTAATTATTCATATGAAGAACATAAATTGAAATAACTGAGTTCTCCATGTGCACTAAACCCAACAGGAATTCTATTAGGGTGCGTTAAGTATTTATTTCATAATTAATTTATTGCTAGGAAGGCCGGATAGGATGGAGTTGCAATAGTCAAGGCGGGAAATGTTTAGAGAGTGGATTAAAGTCTTAGTTGTGTCTTGTGTGAGGAAGTGGAGAATTTTGGAAATGTTTTTAAAGTGGAGGTGGCAATAATTGGCCAAAGACTGGATGTGAGGAGTGAAAGAGAGATCTGAGTCAAGTGTGACCCCAAGACAACGGGTATGCGGGGTTGAGGTAATTATGTTATTATCAACAGTTAGAGAACGTTGGGGAGGGGTAGGGATTTTGGAAGAAGGGGGGAGAGGGAAATAACGAGCTCAGTTTTAGAGAGATTTAGCTTAAAGTAGTGGGAGGAAATCCAGGATGAAATATTAGAAAAACAGTTAGTGACACAATTAGTAAGGAAGGGGATAGGACTGGTGCAGAGAAGTAGATTTGGGTATCATCAGCATACAAATTATATTGAAACCCATGGGGCTGTATTAAGGAACCTAAGGATGATGTATAAATTGAGAAGAGAAGGGGACCAAGGACAGAGTCTTGTGGTACCCCAACAGGAAGTGGTAAAGGGTTGGAGGATGTGCCAAAGAAGGTAACACTAAAGGTCCGGTTAGAGAGGTAAGAGGCGAGCCACGAGAGAGCTGTGTCACATATGCCAAAGGATTGGAGGGTTTGGAGCAAGAGAGTGTTGTCGACCATGTCAAAAGCTGCAGACAGATCAAGAAGGATTAACAAACTGCTAAATTACGAGTTTTGCGTTATGAGTGAAAAAGCAGCTTTATGGATTATAACGCTGCTTTTTCACTACTGCTGCTATTACGAGTCTTGTCAAAAAAGCTGTACTGCACACTTTTTTGGCCGTAACGTAAATAACTTACGCAATTTGCGTAAAGTCTTTTTTCAATGGGACTTCCATAGCGCCAATATTACAAGCTTTTTCTGTGAGGCCAAAAAGTGAGCGGTACAGCCTATCCCGCAAGATTCGTAAGGCAATCTAAAGTCAGTGGTTATGAGTTTTACACTACAAAGCTTTAGCATAAAACTCATAACTAAAGTGCTAAAAAGTACACTAACACCCATAAACTACCTATTAACCCCTAAACCGAGGCCCTCCCGCATCGCAAACACTAACATAAAATTATTAACCCCTAATCTGCCGCTCCCAACATTACCGCCGCTATAATAAAAATATTAACCCCTAAACCGCCGCACTCCCGCATCACAAACACTAAAATAAAAATATTAACCCCTAATCTGCCGCCCCTAACATCGCCACCACCTACCTACATTTATTAACCCCTAATCTGCCGCTCTGGACATCGCCGCCACTATAATAAACATATTAACCCCTAAACCTAACCCAAAATCTAACCCTAACACCCCCTAACTTTAATATAATTAAAATAAATCTAAATAAAACATACTATTAATAACTAAATAATTCCTATTTAAAACTAAATACTTACCTGTAAAATAAAACCTAAGCTAGCTACAATAAAACTAATAGTTACATTATATCTTAGGTTTTATTTTTATTTCACAGGCAAGTTTGTATTTATTTTAACTAGGTAGATTAGTTATTAAATAGTTAAAATAAATACAAATTTACATGTAAAATAAAATCTAACCTGTCTTACACTAACACCTAACCTTACACTACAATTAAATAAATTACATTAATTAAATACAAATAACTAACGGCTAGATTACGAGTATTGCGGTATGAGTAAAAAAGCAGCGTTAAGGCTCATAACGCTGCTTTTTCACTACCACTACGAGCCTTGCAGGTTTAGGGGCACCGCACACTTTTTGGGTCGTACCACAAATTAACTTATACAATTTGCGTAAAGTATTTTTTCAATGGGACTTCCATAGCACCGATATTACAAGCTTTTTCTGGGAGGCCAAAAAGTGAGCGGTAAAGCCTATCCTGCAATACTCGTAACACATTCTAAAGTCATTAGTTATGAGTTTTACACTACAAAGCTGTAGCATAAAACTCATAACTAAAGTGTTAAAAAGTACACTAACACCCATAAACTACCTATTAACCCCTAAACCGAGGCCCTCCCGCATGGCAAACACTAACATAAAATTATTAACCCCTAATCTGCCGCTCCCGAAATCACCGCCACTAGAATAAACATATTAACCCCTAAACCGCCACACTCCCTCATTGCAAACACTAATTAAATCTTATTAACCCCTAATCTGCCGCTCCGGACATCGCCACCACTATAATAAACATATTAACCCCTAAACCGCGGCATTCCCGCATCGCAAGAACTAGTAAATATTATCAACCCCTAATCTGCTGCCCCCTACATTGCCAACACCTACATTATACTTATTAACCCCTAATCTGCCGCTCCAGACATAGCCGCCACTATAATAAACATATTAACCCCTAAACTGCTGCACTCCCGCATCGCAAACACTAGTTAAATATTATTAACCCCTAATCTGCCGCCCCTAACATCGCCGCCACCTACCTACAGTTATTAACCCCTAATCTGCCGCCCCCAACGTCACCATCACTATACTAAATTTATTAACCCCTAAACCTGAGTCTAACACCCACTAACTTAAATATAATTTAAATAAATCTAAATAAAAATTATCATCATTACCTAAATTATTCCTATTTAAAACTAAATACTTACCTATAAAATAAAGCCTAAGATAGCTACAGTATAACTAATAGTTACATTGTATCTAGTTTAAGGTTTATTTTTATTTTACAGGCAAGTTTGTATTTATTTTAACTAGGTAGAATAGTTACTAAATAGTTATTAACTATTTACTAACTACCTAGCTAAAATAAATTCAAATTTATATGGATAATAAAACCTAACCTGAGTTACACTAACACCTCACCTTACACTACAATTAAATAAATTACCTAAATAAAATAAAATTACCTAAATTACAAAAACAAACAAACACTAAATTACACAAAATAAAAAAAGACATTATCAGATATTTAAACTAATTACACCTAATCTAATAGCCCCCCCCAAAATAAAAATAAAAAAACCTAGCCTAAACTAAACTACCAATAGCCCTTAAAGGGCCTTTTGCGGGGCATTGCCCCAAAGAAATTAGCTCTTTTACCTGTAAAAAAATACAAACAACCCCCCAACAGTATAACCCACCACCCACACAACCAACCCCCAAATAAAATCCTAACTAAAAAAACTAAGTTCCCCATTGCCCTGACAAGGGCATTTGGATGGGCATTGCCCTTAAAAGGGCAATTACGGAGCTTTACACTGCTTTTTTGCAGGTGTTAGACTTTTTTTCAGCTGGCTCTCCCCATTTATGTCTATGGGGAAATCGTGCATGAGCACATATAACCAGCTCACCGCAGCTTTCAGCAGCACTGATATTGGAGTGCGGTATGGAGCTCAATTTTGCTCTACGCTCATTTATTGCCTGCTGACGCCGGGTTTATGAAAACCTGTAATACCAGCGCTGTAGGGAAGTGAGCGGTGACAATAACGTGCAAGTTAGCACCGCACCCCTCATAACGCAAAACTTATAATCTAGCTGAAAGAAAAGTGGGCTTTAGATTTTGCTGAAATTAGGTCATTAGTAACCTTAATGATTGCAGTTTCTGTGGAGTGTTGTGGGTGAAATCCAGATTGCAATGGATCAAGGAAGGAGTTTAATGTGAGGAAATGTGATAAACGTGTATATACAAGTCTTTCCAGAAGTTTTGAAGCAAGGGGGAGTAGGGAAATAGGGCTGTAGGCAGATGGGGATGATGGATCAAGAGAAGAGTTGTTGAGGATAGGTGTAATTAGTGCATGTTTAAGGGATGAGGGAAATATACCAGTGCTGAAGGAGAGATTAAAAATATGTGTGAGGATAGGAGTAAGAGTAAGAGAGAGTGAGAGCAGTAATTTTGAGGGGATGGGATCAAGGGGACAGATAGTAAGGTGAGAGGAGGATATAAGGGCAGAAACTTCTTCCTCAGTAGTGGGAGCAAAATTAGCTGAGTCTGTGGCTTTCCAGGTTTTGGACATTGGTTATTGGTTGAGGGGATTGGAGACTGGTAGTTTGTTAGGAGACAATATAATTTCTGATGGAGTCTATTTTGTTGGTGAAGTGGTTGGCAAAATCTTGAGCTGAGAGAAAAGTGGAAATAGGAGGTGGAGGTGGGTGGAGAAGGGTGATAAAAGTGGAGAACAGACGTTTTGGGTTTGAAGAAAGAGTATAGATAAGAGTAGAGAAGTAGTCCTGCTTTGGAGAGGTCAAATGCAGAATAGTAGGAGTTTAAGATGAACTTGTAATGAAGAAAGTGAGCTGAACAACGAGATATTCTCCAATGTTGCTCAGCAGTGCGGGAACATCTACGTAGGTAGCGTGTCATAGGAGTATGCCAGGGCTGAGGATGAGTATGTGACTTTTTGGCTATTGTAGGAGGTTCCAAATTGTCAATGACCACTGTAAGAGTGGAATTATAGTGACATATAGATTGGTCAGGGCAGGAAAAGGAGGAGATGGAAGAAAGCAGAGATTTTAGAGAGTTTGAAAGATGTTGCCGAACAAGTGACAACACTTCTGTAGAATTTGGTGTGAGGGCTAGAAGGAGGGAAGGCAGTAGTAAGTGCTGTGATATTACAAATGAGGAGATGATGGTCAGAAAGAGGAAAGGGGAAATTTGTCAAATTTGAGAGAGATCATCGATAGCTGAAAATCAGATTGAGGGAGCGTCCATTTTTGTAAGTGGGAGAGTCAGATAATAGTGACAGACCATAAGAGGAAGTGAGCTGGTGAAGTTTTTTTGCAGCAGGGGCATCAGGATTTTTAACAGGGAGATTGAAATCCTCATGGATGAGGGCAGGGATGTCTGAGGAGAGGAAATAAGATAGCCAGGATGCAAAATGATCAAGAAAGTCGAGGAGCCAGGGGGGCAATATGTAATAGCAACACGTAGAGAGAGAGAGGGGAGAGAATAAGCAAATCATGTCTGTTTAATCTAGATCTTGATAAATCGAGCACCAAGTGTTTTGTGTTAGGAGTCTTGTATTTTGATTTTTTTGCTGTATTGCTTTTTATTTTTGAATTTTCCATAAAATCTATCTATACTTGTGTTTTGATGGATTTCTTTGTACATCATAATTTTATTTTTGTCTTGTGTTTTTAGACAGAAAAGTTTGTTTTTGTTTTTTTAAGGGTATCTTAAATTTAGTGATTAAGTAATTCTCACAGATTTTTTTTTCTAGATTTTTTTATGTTTAGTTATGGCTAGTGGGAGTGAAAGCCTTAGAGGGAGAGGTAGAAAGAGTGGTAAGAGGGGGGAAGGGGTAGAGTTGGTTGGGGGAGCATGAGTGCAGGTTTATGTGATAGCGGGGATATTAGGGGCAGTCAGTTAGGGTTAACTCATGAGGTAAATAGGGGGATAGGAAGAGGGTGTAGAGTAAGGGATGAAGAGTATGGGATGAAGGTGACTTCATGTTACCTAGTGGGATAGGACCAGATGGGAGAAAGTCAGTGTGTCCCACCCTAGGAGAGGTAGATATGGAGTAGGGAAAGAGGTAGGGAGGCATTGGTCTGGGTCTGTAGAGGGTGGGGGAGGGAATAGAATGACTCAGGCATTAGGGACAGATCAGGGAGAGGGAGTGGGTCCTCATTATAGAAAGGAGGGCACAAGTCTGTTGGGTATCCTCAGAGGCCCAAAATGAGGGTGGAACAGTACAGTGAAGCTGAGAAATTGGCTCTGATAGAGGTGCATGTGCAGATACCCACAATAGGAAATAAGTGATTTGGCCAGAAACATTAGTAATAGCTATGGGAGGAAATCATGGAGACTTGTGTAAGAGTGGCAAATTGCCAGTGCACAATGGTGATTGTTAAGCACCAGTATAGAGACTGTTGTTGTCATGTATTTCATATCTACCCATTTAAGGAATACTTGGAATCATAATTAACCCTTAAAAAATCAACCTGGTTACAAACAACACCTGTTTGAAGAGGTGCTACTATTATAAAATACCTACCAAGCTTCTTCTATTTGATTGGTAATTAGTAAAGCTACTGGATATTGTGTCTCTGCCGTTTTCGCTTATACAGTACCTGCTACTATTATTTAGCAAATTTCCTCTCTCCACTGGTTTCTTCAAGGCTGAAACTAATTGACTTTTTAACTGCTTGTTGTGTATTACTACTATTAAAATTCCAGATTTGAGCCTCCGTCTGTACAGATTCTGCAAGTTAGTACCACTGTGTACATATAAGTTATGTATCACCAGCTTCCAACAGATCACATCATTTTCCTGCCTCCTAACTCTAAACTAGCACTTACTGAAATGACCGCTATGTTGGAACAGACTCCTCCATGCATCACAGTTCCAGTGACATCACTTAAGAGCTCTCTCTGTTCCACTCCATGGATCGGTTTCCAGCCTGAACGTTGGATCCTGAGAGGATTATCGTTTTCCTGCTCATCAACCCTCCTCTGTCAGGAGACACGATTTAAGTGAAGGTAGGAGTTTTATTTATACCACTCTGTTCTAACTGTTATTAGTTAGTTAGTACCTAACTCTCCTAAAACTCTGTTGAGATTAATGCAGAGTATAACTGATAGTAGTGACAGCTGTTGGGCAGTGAAAGAGAAACTGAAAATGGAGTAAGAGTGGGCAAGACCACCCGGAGGCCAACACATAGTCTGAAGTTGTTAGGAGGGATTGAAAAGGGATTATTTAACAGCAGCAGAAGAACCTAAGATCCCAGGCACTGCTACATCTTTGTAAAAAGGCAGTCATGTAAATATAAAATGTCTTTAGGGCTAGATTACAAGTGGCGTGCTATCGACTTTGCAATGTTTACGTATGCGTTCGCAAGCTCGCAGGAAAACTCCAAACATAGGACACTGACATTGGCAAACCTGAAGAGTGTTGACTTCATCTTCATGGAACCAATGACCTTCAGAGGGAAAGTATACTCTATTTATGTGCTTCACATGCATGCTAGTGACATGACAGAGGCAGGCATTTGAACAGAGGAATTGAGCCCAGTATTTTAGGGACTTGGTGATTTGTATTGGAAGATTTATACGTAATTGTTTAGATATACATATATTACTTTTCAATTAAGGTCAGCCTTTGGTGGAAAGATATTCACTGAGATAATATGCAATTGATCATATTACTGAATCAGATGTATCAAGCAGATATGGATAAACTTTGAACAAAATATTTTGGAACAGCTAAAAGGTAAGAGTTCTATGTAATGTAAATTTAGCCCTGCCTAACCCAGTGGCTCACATGTATAGCTAGCACAAAAGAAAATACAAATGAAAGGCCTCTGTAAAATATGCTGCATGACATAGTTTTTTTGCCCTGAGAATCACCTGAATGAATAAAGAAGTCACTCCCAAGAAAGCATGATTAATTTTCTTTACTAGTGCTTGAAGTTTGACAAAAATATTTTTTATAAAAATCCTACACAAACACCTCCTGATTTACATTTTCTAAAAGGAAGAAATCTACTGCAAGTCAACTTTAAACATTTTTTTTAATTAGTGCCCTGCAGGATTGCACAGTATCCAAAACATGTTGAAGTACCTGAATTTGTCTATTTTGATTTTTTAAGGTTTCTTTTGAAATTATTATGCACACATATCCTTAAAGAGATACTAAACCCAAATTTGTTCTTTCATGATTCAGATAGATTATGCCATTTTAAGCAACTTTCTAATGTACTCCTATTATCAATTTTTATTTGTTCTCTTGCTATCTTTATTTGAAAAGCAAGAATGTAAGCTTAGGAGCCAGCCCGTTTTTGGTTCAGCACCTGGGTTGGAACAGCCAATAGAATGCGAGCTCAATCCTATTGGCTGATTGGATCAGAACATAGGATTAAATCTCAATCCTATTGGCTGATTGCATCAGCCAATAGGATTTTTTGACCTTTAATTCTGATTGGCTGATAGAATTCTATCAGCCAATCAGAATTCAAGGGACGCCATCTTCGTTAGCCATCAAGAGAAGAGGATGCTCCACGCTAGATGTCTTGAAGATGGAGCCGCTCCGCACCGGATGGATGAAGATAGAAGATGCCGTCTGGATGAAGACTTCTGTCAGCTTTGATGAAGACTTCAGCTTGCTTGGATGAAGACTTCTGTCGGGTTCGCTGAGGACTTCTGCCGCTTCGTTGAGGATGGATGTCCGGTCTTCAAAAACTGTAAGTGGAACTTCGGGGGTTAGTGTTAGATTTTTTTAAGGGTTTATTGGGTGGGTTTTAATTTTAGATTAAGGGTTTGGGCTGAAAAAGAGCTAACTGCCCTTTTAAGGGCAATGCCCATCCAAATGCCCTTTTCAGGGCAATGGGGAGCTTAGGTTTTTTTAGATAGAATTTTATTTGGGGGTTGGTTGTGTGGGTGGTGGGTTTTACTGTTGGGGGGGTATTTGTATTTTTATTTACATGTAAAAGAGCTGATTTCTTTGGGGCAATGCCCAGCAAAAGGCCCTTTTAAGGGCTATTAGCAGTTTAGTTTAGGTTAGGGTTTTTTTTTATTTTGGGGGGGCTTTTTTATTTTCATAGGGCTATTAGATTAGGTGTAATTAGTTTAAATATTTGATAATTTCTTTTTTATTTTGTGTAATTTAGTGGGGTTTTTTGTAATTTAGTTAATTGTATTTAATTAATGTAATTTATTTAATTGTAGTGTAAGGTTAGGTGTTAGTGTAAGACAGGTTAGGTTTTATTTAACAGGTAAATTTGTATTTATTTGTATTTATTTTAGCTAGGTAGCTAGTAAATAGTTAATAACTATTTACTAACTAGTCTACTTAGTTAAAATAAATACAAACTTGCCTATGAAATAGAAATAAAACCTAAGCTAGCTACAATGTAACTATTAGTTATATCGTAGCTAGCTTAGGGTTTATTTTACAGGTAAGTATTTAGTTTTAAATAGGAATTATTTAGTTAATGATAGTCATTTTTATTTAGATTTATTTTAATTATATTAAAGTTAGTGGGTGTTAGGGTTAGACTTAGAGTTAGGTTTAGGGGTTTATAACTTTAGTATAGTGGCAGCGATTTTGGGGGCAGCAGATTAGGGGTTAATAACAGTAATGTAGGTTGCGGCAGATTAGGTATTAATAATATTTAACTAGTGTTTGCGATTTCGGAGTGCGGGGGTTTAGGGGTTAATATGTTTATTATAGTGGTGGCGATGTCCAGAGCGGCAGATTAGGGGTTAATAATTTTATTTTAGTGTTTGTGATGTGGGAGGGCCTCGGTTTAGGGGTTAATATGTAGTTTATGGGTGTTAGTGTACTTTGTAACACTTTAGTTATGAGTTTTATGTTACAGCTTTGTAGCGTAAAACTCATAACTACTGACTTTCAGTTTAAGGTATGGATCTTGACGGTATAGGCTGTACCGCTCACTTTTTGGCCAGACAGGCAAACTCGTAATACCGGCACTATGGAAGTCCCATTGAAAAAGGACTTTTTGAAAGCTGCGGTAGTTACGTTGCTTTACGGCCAAAAAAGTGTGCGGTACACCAATACATGCAAGACTCGTAATACCAGCGGTAGTGAAAAAGAGCCATAACACTGCTTTTTCACTCATACCGCAAAACTCGTAATCTAGCCATTAGTTATTTACCAAAAATTCCCATTCACAAATAAAAATATAAATAAATGTCTATATCTATGAATACATTTATATTTGTATATGTTAATGTTTGACATTTTACACTACAAATAGTTCATTAAATATCAAGTTGCCTGAGGAATCAAATATCAGTATAGTGAACTCTGGCACTTCTGGCACAAATTAGTCTTGAAAAATACTGCCATAATCCATCCAGAGTGTCTGAAATATAAATTAAAGGGACACTGAACCCAATTTTTTTTCTTTTGTGATTCAGATAGAGCATGCAATTTTAAGCAACTTTCTAATTTACTCCTATTATCAAATTTTCTTCAATTCTCAGCCAATCGGATTGAACTTGAATCTGATTGGCTGATTCCATCAGCCAATCAGAATTTTCCTACCTTAATTCCGATTGGCTGATAGAATCCTATCAGCCAATCGGAATTCGAGGGACGCCATCTTGGATGACGTCCCTTAAAGGAACCGTCATTCGTCGGGAAGTCGTCGGTGAAGATGGATGGATCCGCGCTGGAGGTCTTGAAGATCAGCCGATCGTCATCGGATTGAAGAACATAGAAGATGCGGCTTGGATGAAGATGTTTGCCGGTCCGGATGTGCTCTTCTGCCCGCTTGGATCAAGACTTCAGCCGGAGGATGGACGTCACTCTTCAGCCCCCGCTTGGGCTTGGATCAAGACTTCGGAGGCTTGGATCAAGACTTCGGTGGACTGATTGGTGAACCCGGCGAGGTGAAGACAAGGTAGGGAGATCTTCAGGGGCTTAGTGTTAGGTTTATTTAAGGGGGGTTTGGGTTAGATTAGGGGTATGTGGGTGGTGGGTTGTAATGTTGGGGGGGGGGGTATTGTATGTTTTTTTTACAGGCAAAAGAGCTGAATTATTTGGGGCATGCCCCGCAAAGGGCCCTTTTTAGGGCTGGTAAGGTAAAAGAGCTTTTCTATTTTAATTTTAGAATAGGGTAGGGCATTTTTTTATTTTGGGGGACTTTGTTATTTTATTAGGGGGCTTAGAGTAGGTGTAGTTAGTTTAAAATTGTTGTAATATTTTTCTAATGTTTGTAAATATTTTTTTATTTTTTGTAACTTAGTTCTTTTTTATTTTTTGTACTTTAGTTCGTTTATTTCATTGTATTTATTTGTAGGTATTGTATTTAATTAATTTATTGATAGTGTAGTGTTAGGTTTAATTGTAGATAATTGTAGGTATTTTATTTAATTTATTTATTGATAGTGTAGTGTTAAGTTTAATTGTAACTTAGGTTAGGATTTATTTTACAGGTGATTTTGTAATTATTTTAACTAGGTAGCTATTAAATAGTTATTAACTATTTAATAGCTATTGTACCTGGTTAAAATAATTACAAAGTTACCTGTAAAATAAATATTAATCCTAAAATAGCTACAATATAATTATAATTTATATTGTAGCTATATTAGGGTTTATTTTACAGGTAAGTATTTAGCTTGAAATAGGATTAATTTATTTAATAAGAGTTAATTTATTTCGTTAGATTTAAATTATATTTAACTTAGGGGGGTGTTAGTGTTAGGGTTAGACTTAGCTTTAGGGGTTAATACATTTATTATAGTAGCGGTGTGGTCCGGTCAGCAGATTAGGGGTTAATGCTTGAAGTTAGATGTCGGCGATGTTAGGGAGGGCAGATTAGAGGTTAATACTATTTATTATAGGGTTATTGAGGCGGGAGTGAGGCGGATTAGGGGTTAATACATTTATTATAGTAGCGGTGCGGTCCGGTCAGCAGATTAGGGGTTAATAAGTGTAGGTAGGTGGCGGCGACGTTGGGGGCGGCAGATTAGGGGTTAATAAATATTATGTAGGTGTCGGCGGTATTAGGGGCAGCAGATTAGGGGTACATAGGGATAATGTAGGTTGCGGCGGTGTACGGAGCGGCAGATTAGGGGTTAAAAAAAATATGCAGGTGTCAGCGATAGCGGAGGCGGCAGATTAGGGGTTAATAAATATAATATAGGGGTCGGCGATGTTAGGGGCAGCAGATTAGGGGTACATAGGGATAACGTAGCTGGAGGCGGTGTACGGAGCGGCAGATTAGGGGTTAAAAAATTTTAATAGAGTGGTGGCGATGTGGGGGGACCTCGGTTTAGGGGTACATAGGTAGTTTATGGGTGTTAGTGTACTTTAGAGCACAGTAGTTAAGAGCTTTATAAACCGGCGTTAGCCCAGAAAGCTCTTAACTACTGACTTTTTTCTGCGGCTGGAGTTTTGTCGTTAGATTTCTAACGCTCACTTCAGCCAAGACTCTAAATACCGGCGTTAGAAAGATCCCATTGAAAAGATAGGATACGCAAATGGCGTAGGGGGATCTGCGGTATGGAAAAGTTGCGGCTGCAAAGTGAGCGTTAGACCCTTTCCTGACTGACTCCAAATACCAGCGGGCGGTAAAAACCAGCGTTAGGAGCCTCTAACGCTGGTTTTGACGGCTACCGCCAAACTCTAAATCTAGGCCTTAGTTTTCTTCCAGGGTAAAGTGTGATGCCACCATGGAAATATTTTTCAAAACTAAAGTGATTTAAAAAGTGGTCCAAT
This sequence comes from Bombina bombina, assembly GCF_027579735.1. Classification (NCBI taxonomy): domain Eukaryota; kingdom Metazoa; phylum Chordata; class Amphibia; order Anura; family Bombinatoridae; genus Bombina; species Bombina bombina. The sequence goes on from NC_069502.1 coordinate 1,143,158,513, forward strand.
TTATATTTTTTGTAATGTAATTAGTAAAATGTGTTATAAATTATCATTGGCTGTTAATGCAGATGGAAATAAACTTTGCACTGAATTATGGTTGACATATGTTTTGTTAAAAGATTTGTGATGGATTGAAAAGTGTGTCACAGTTAAAATTACAAATGAATTGTGTTACATTATGCATATGTCAGATACCTATAGACTGACCAAATACTTTATTAGTGAAGACAAGAAAATTCTCCATACAAATGCTGCTTATGGATTATAAAACCACAAAATAAGAACTAAAGACAATTACCAAGCACATCAAAAATTCAGGGGGAAAATATTCTTAGTTAAATTAGGAACACTAGTATTATTGGGACTGTCTTGAAATATCAGAGGCCTAGTTGATGTTAAAGGGACAGTCTACACCAAACCATAAGTTTTGCTTACATATGTAAACACATAAAATAAGCCTCCTGCACCAGGTCCATCATACAGTAGCTGGAATATAGTAGCTGAAAATGTAAAAAAGTCTTCGTTTATAAACAGCTGAAAATGGCCTCCAGGCTCCGCCCACCTAATGTGTGCAGATGGTTGTGTTAGGCTTTTTCCTATCATGATCGACTCGTAAATAAGTTGTAATGCTCGCACACGCTAATTTACACATGCGTGGTTGAAACACTGGTGTGTTGCTTCTTAACCATTCCCCAATATTGTAGTTTGTGATTTTCGTTCCGTTTTTTTAGCACTGCTCTGCTGCATAGCACTGTATTTGAATAGCGGTAGGTTATCTCCCTCTTTCTAGTCTCTTAATGTGCTGATCTCTAATCCCCATCCTCCTTTTGACAGCCGGTGGTTACTAATTTATCCCACACCTCTTCCCTCTTTTTTTTTTTGCTGGGCATTTTTTTCTTTGAGCCTTGGAGATATACTGCTGCCCAAGTTGAAGCACAGATTAGGAATATTAAAATAATAACACCACACACATTTACACACAGCCGGAGTAATAAAAACCTGCTCACAAAAGAAAATAAATCATTCTCTGAGACCACGCAGTTGCGCTGCCCTGCAGAGAATGCTGTGCTGTCTTGAACTAAAAGGAAGCATGTTAGGACGTTGCTAGGATCTTCCTCTGGATGTCAGCACTTGGGGAATACATGAACTTGGACAGTACTGAAAGTGAGTCAGGGGGTGTTGTGGTTAACGTTAGCTATTAAAGAGCCTGTATTTTTTTATGTAAATATATTTTATAGCAACAGTTTTTGGATATGGATTATATTTATGATATATTCCATTCTCAATAGGTATATTAGAAAAATAGTCCACATCGTTATTATGTTCCCCATCATGTTTGGTTTTCTGCTGAATAACTTCTGCAATAAGTATTCTGTAGTTTATCATCTAAGGAATAATCATCACGTCTACACAGCAAGCTTTTACCCTGTATTTTTAAGTAAAAAATGTGCCTGTCGCTCCTGTATTTACAAATTTGCCTGCAGTGTCTATTAAGTCTAAAAAAACTTTGAAACAGCCGGTGTCTAGGGAACATCTGACTTTCCACACATCACTGCACAAGGGGTCGTCTGCACATCTATTTACCACATTTGATTCATTTCAAATACAAACTCAAGCCCTCACACTTCCTTATCACATGTGTCTATAAATGTACAGACGATCCCTTGTGTAGTCATGTGTGAAGAAGGATCGAGTGTTCCCTGCACAACGGCTGCTTCAAAGGATTCAGGCAGAAGTAAAAAAATATATGCTTCTTATAGATATCCAAAGGTATGCTCACTAGGTATTTAGCATGTATTCATTCTTCGACATGGCTTAGCCCTAGAAGCTGCAAAGATTTAAATAAAAAAAAAAAAAATCACAGCTCAAGCAATGTATGCACAAGGACAATTTCAGTGGGAAGTGGAAGGCACAATATTTTCTATGATAAAGTGAATATCTGAAAAAAATGCTTAAAACTAAAAAAATATACCTATTAAGAATTTCTAAATGAAAATGTAATCTTTTAAATGATTATTTTATTACAAAAGTCACTATGATGGATGTATGCAGTATATCTGCAACACTGCAACTGTGTGTGTGAATGTGCACGTTTGAGTATATGTGCTTCTGTGTGTGTATGTGTTTCTGTGTGTGTATGAGTGTATGTGCTTCTGTGTGTGTGAGTGTATGTGCTTCTGTGTATGTGTTTCTGTGTGTGTATGTGAGTGTATGTGCTTCTGTGTGTGTGAGTGTATGTGCTTCTGTGTGTGTATGTGTTTCTGTGTGTGTATGTGAGTGTATGTGCTTCTGTGTGTTTATGTGCTTCTGTGTATGTGTGTGTGTGAGTGTATGTGTTTCTGTGTGTGTATGTGAGTGTATGTGCTTCTGTGTGTGTGTCTATGAGTGTATGTGCTTCTGTGTATGTGTTTCTGTGTGTGTATGTGAGTGTATGTGCTTGTGTATGTGAGTGTATGTGCTTCTGTGTATGTGTATGTGTGTGAGTGTATGTGTTTCTGTGAGTGTATGTGCATCTGTATGTGTGTGTGTGTGTGTGAGTGTATGTGCGTGTATCATGTGCGCGTGAGTGTATGTGCTTGTGTGTATGTGCTTGTGTGTGTGTGTGTGTATGTGCGTGTGAGTGTATGTGCTTCTGTGTGTGTATGTGTTTCTGTGTGTGTATGTGAGTGTATGTGCTTCTGTGTGTGTGTGTGTATGTGCTTCTGTGTGTGTATGTGTTTCTGTGTGTGTATGTGAGTGTATGTGCTTCTGTGTATGTGTTTCTGTGTGTGTATGTGAGTGTATGTGCTTCTGTGTGTGTGTCTATGAGTGTATGTGTTTCTGTGTGTGTATGTGAGTGTATGTGCTTGTGTATGTGCTTCTGTGTATGTGTTTCTGTGAGTGTATGTGCATCTGTATGTGTGTGTGTGTGTGAGTGTATGTGCGTGTATCATGTGCGCGTGAGTGTATGTGCTTGTGTGTGTATGTGCTTCTGTGTGTGTGTGCATCTGTATGTGTGTGTGTGTATATGCGTGTGAGTGTATGTGCATCTGTATGTGTGTGTGTGAGTGAGTGTATGTGCGTGTGTGTGTGTATGTATGTGCGTGTGAGTGTATGTGCTTCTGTGTGTGTATGTGCGTGTATGTGCTTCTGTGTGTGAGTGTATGTGCATCTGTGTGTGTATGTATGTGTGTGTGTGCATCTGTGTGAGTGTGTGTGTATGTGCTTCAGTGATTTGATTTAGATTCTTGATATTTTTTTATTAATTCTACCCATTAAATTAAAGGGATGTGAAATCCCAATTTTTTATTTCATGATTTAGAAATAGCATGCAATTTTAAATAACTTTCCTTTGTTGAAAAAACTATCCAAATAGACTCAGTAGCTGCTGATTGGATGCTGCTCATAGATGCCTTGTGTGATTTGCTCATCCATGTGCTTTGCTATTTCTTCAACAAAGGATATCTAAAGAATGAGGCAAATTAGATAATAAAAGTAAACTGGAATGCTGTTTAACCCCTTAAGGACCACAGCACTTTTTCATTTTCTGACCGTTTGGGACCAAGGCTATTTTTACATTTTTGCAGTGTTTAGTTGTAATTTTCCTCTTACTCATTTACTGTACCCACACATATTATATACTGTTTTTCTCGCCATTAAATATAATTTACTATTAAAACAATTATAAAATATGAGGAAGAAATGGAAAAAACACACTTTTTCTAACTTTGACCCCCAAAATCTGTTACACATCTACAACCACCAAAAAACACCCATGCTAAATAGTTTCTAAATTTTGTCCTGAGTTTAGAAATACCCAATGTTTACATTTTCTTTGCTTTTTTGCAAGTTATAGGGCCATAAATACAAGTAGCATTTTGCTATTTCCAAATAATTTTTTTTTCAAAATTAGCGCTAGTTACATTGGGACACTGATATCTTCTGTCAGGAATCCATGAATATCCCTTGACATGTATATCTTATTTTTAGAAGACAACCCAAAGTATTGATCTAGGCCCATTTTGGTATATTTCATGCCACCATTTCACCGCCAAATGCGATCAAATAAAAAAAAATCATTCACTTTTTCACAATTTTTTTCACAAACTTTAGGTTTCTCACTGAAATTATTTATAAACAGTGCAATTTTGACACCAATGGTTCTAAATGCTTCTCCTGGATCCCATTTGTTCAGAAATAGCAGACTTATATGGCTTTGGCGTTGCTTTTTGGTAATTAGAAGGCCGCTAAATGCCACTGCGCACCACACGTGTATTATGCCCAGCAGTGAAGGGGTTAATTAGGGAGCTTGTAGGGTTAATTTTAGCTGTAGTGTAGTAGACAACCCAAAGTATTGATCTAGGCCCATTTTGGTATATTTCATGCCACCATTTTACCGCCAAATGCGATCAAATAAAAAAAATTGTTCACTTTTTCACAAATTTTAGGTTTCTCACTGAAATTAATTACAAACAGCTTGTGCAATTATGGCACAAATGGTTGTAAAAGCTTCTCTGGGATCCACTGTGTTCAGGAATAGCAGACATATATGGCTTTGGCATTGCTCTTTGGTAATTAGAAGGCCGCTAAATGCTGCTGCGCATCACACGTGTATTATGTCTAGCAGTGAAGGGGTTAATTAGGTAGCTTGTAGGGAGCTTGCAGGGTTAATTTTAGCTTTAGTGTAGAGATCAGCCTCCCACCTGACACATCACACACCCTGATCCCTCCTAAACAGCTCTCTTCCCTCCCCTACCCCACAATTGTCCCCACCATCTTAAGTACTGGCAGAAAGTTTGCCAGTACTAAAATAAAAGTTTTGGGTTTTTTTTTTGGTTTTTAAAAACAAAACAAAAAAAACAATCATTCTTCTGTGTAGGATCCCCCCCTTAGCCCCCAACCTCCCTGATCCCCCCCCAAAACAGCTCTCTAACCCTCCCCCTCTACCTTATTGGGCGCCATCTTGGGTACTGGCAGCTGTCTGCCAGAACCCAGTTTGAAATAAAATGTGTTTTTTTTTTTTGTTTTTTTTATTTTATTAACACCTTTTTAATCTTTTCTGTAGTGTAGCTGCCCCCCCTCAAGATTCAACCCCCCACCCTCTTCCAGATCCCTTAATTGAACATTTCCCCCCTCCCCAGTCCTCTCTCCCACCTTGCTGTAGAAATTTTTTGTGCCATAGTGTCACTGCGCCCGCCTCCGTGCACATGCGCACGCCCCCGCACACGATCCCGCCCCCCTCCAGCACTTCCTCCACTGATGGCTGCCTCCCTGCATCCGGCTCCCACCCACCAACGATCATGGCCATTGATGGCCGATGCAGAGAGGGCCGCAGAGTGGCTCTCTCTGCATTGGACTGCTAGAAAACGTTATTGCAGGATGCCTCAATATCGAGGCATCACTGCAATAACATGAAAGCGGCTGGAAGCGATAAGGAACGCTTCCACCGCTTTCAAGGACCAACGACGTATGGGGTACGTCCTTGGTCGTTAACTAAATTTTTTCGCAGGATGTACCCCATACGTCGTTGGTCGTTAAGGGTTTAAAATTGTATTCCCTATCTGAAACATGAAATAAACATTTTGGGTTTCATGTCCCTTTAACTTGCAAAATATCGAAACATTTCTTCAAAATAATAATTAATGGTGCTTGAAAATTATTTTGAAAATAATGGAAGGCTATTGCTTCAGACCTGAGGAAGAGAGGTAACTCTTGAAAGCTAGTCATTTCCTACGCAAAGTCCAATAAAAAAAGTATTACTGCATACTGCAATACTCTTGATATTTAGATAGATATTCAACTACTGGACTTATATGGATTCTACTACAATATATATATATATATATATATATATATATATATATATATATATATCCCTTATTGATTACACACAACAGCGCTCCACTCGTAATGTAGCCTTGAATCAGCACACAGTGTCTTAATCTTATCCCACAAAAGTAGTGATTCATAAATAATGAGGAGCCAAAGTTCATTAGACATTACTAGCAATAACATAAATCAATAATTGAAGAAAATAAATATTACCACAAGATTATAAAGATTATTTATATTATAATATTCACTCACAGTACAAAAAATTCACATGTAAAAAGTAAACAGAACTGCCACTAGACAGCCACAATAACTATTTCTAGTTGTAGGAACTGATGCTGGTCCGCCTACAATAAATGTCCCCTGCATTTCTGGCAGGGGCAAAAAAACTGCACATGTGCAATTTGAAATGCTAACTGAAAATTATGAAACGTGCACTACTAAACTGTCACACAAGAAAACCACTAACTGGACAAGAAGAAAGCTGTGGGCGGAGCTTGCCAGCCATTTTCAGTTGCTAACAAACGATGATTATTTAAAAGTTTCATGAACTTCTTACAAGCTTATAGATGTGTAACCCATTGAAAGATGCTTGTCTGGTATGTAACAATGAGTAATAAAGAATAAGTATTGGGTGTAGACTGTCCCTTTAATTGTAAGACCTAAGGGAAGAGAATGGCATGTTGCAGAACTGAATGGACACAGCATTTTTGCCTTGGTTTTGGTGGTGGAGGAACTCACAACACTCCCTTTAGACTCCTAAGTGAACACTGTTGTGTAACCTTATTTTCTTAATTAATTAAAATATATCAGTGCTACAAATATTTGAATAAATGTTCCAAATGATAATACTTCTGTGTCTTTTTTATGTTTGAAATATTGGGACATTTTTAATGACAACAACTTAAAGGGGCAGTCTACTTGAAAATTGTTATTGTTTAAAAAGATAATCCCTTTATTACCCATTCTGCAGTTTTGCATAACCAACACAGTTATATTAATACACATATTACCTACTTTATTTATATCATTTCATTACTGTCCACAAACAAGCACATTTCTCTTTAGCACATTATTGTATACTAGTCCTAAAGCCTGTGTATACAGGCCATTTTTTGCAGTACAGCAGTCCCACCCCTTGCTCTCTCTCTACCCCCCTCTCTTTTGCTCTCTCTTTCTCCCCTGTAACAAATGGCACTTACAACTTCTGATGGGTGATCAATGACACAAGTATCAAGCAATTTGATTCGTTAGTGATAGTTTATAACGTGTATTTGAATCAGATTGGCTGATGTCATAAATCATGTGATTATGCATGTTCCAATCAAAAGTGGTGGAAAAATTCACTAGTGTGTGGGAGTCAAATATGGTACGAAGTAGAGAGTGTGACTTGTATTACATGGCTTAAACGTGGTGCACATAGATTTTTCCAACAAATAAAAAGGAAGTTAGCTATATTATGTTGTGTATTTATTTCATTTCTATCTCTATATCTATTAGTGCAACAAGTTTGGGGCAAACCTTTGCACTAAATTTTTAGAAATAATATTGTTCCCTTGCTTTGTAATGATAGACAAAGTTGTAGCATAATCCATAAGTAGTAATGTAATTTTCATTTTTATCCCTATATCTACTATTGCACCAAATGTAGAGCAATAATATTGTTTGATTAAGAATATAGTTTGATAACTTTGTGTGAGCTTCAAATAGTGTCGATTAGGAGGGCGAATGAACACAATTTCGTTTGAATACCACGGTTTTAAACTCGCAACGATCTGTGTCGGATTGAGATCGTGGGATCGCATTTTACGTCACAAATTTCAACATTTGCCGATCTTGAAACTTTGATAACTACGGCGGATCAATCTTGCGACAATTACGACACGGAATTCCAGCGTATTTTCAGTTGACGATGTGATAAATAGGCCCCCTACTGTGAAAAACTTTCAAAATGCTCTGAGCTAAGAGACGGTTTTCAACAGTTAAGAAATCAGTTTGATCCTAGCTAGGTTTAGCTTTTGAAAAATACCACCAAGGGAACAAAGCAAATTTGATGATCAAAGTAAATTGGAAAGTTGTTTAAAATTGCATGCCCTATCTGAATCATAAACATTTAATTTTCACTAGATTGTCCCATTAAGCGGCCTTCTAATTACCTAAAAATTAATAGCAAAGCCATATATTTTTGCTTGCTATTTCTGAAAAAAAAGGGATCCCAGATAAACTTGTATCCTTGGTATCTAGAAGTTTTCGCTAGTGCACTAACTTTTAACTTTGCTTGTGCACCAACTGTTTACTTTCAACTTGGAATTTGCACGCTAACCCAGCTGCATTAAAATTTGCTTAACCAAAAAATAGGCTCCTAAGCTTACATGTCTGCTTTTTCAAATAAAGATATCAAGAGAATGAAGAAATATTGATAATAGGAGTAAATTAGAAAGTTGCTCAAAATGGCATGCTCTGTCTGAATCACGAAAGAAAAAAATTGAGTTCAGTGTCCCTTTAAGGTTATTAAAATATTGATTTATGTCCTCCGTTGTATTTATAAATTGTCCACTAAGCAAAATTATGTGCACAAACTCCATTAAAATCTATATGAAATATTTCTCAAGACAATGCTTCATTGGTATAGCAAACAAAAGATTTTCCCAGTTTCTATGTGTAGAATGTTTAGAATTTACACATATTTAAATCAATATATTTAGATTTTTTTTTTTTAAATCATGCATACTTTTTGTGCTTAACAGATGATTTATATAAATAAAGTTTCCAGACTTTAAATGGTTTCAAAAATAAATTAGACTATCAAAAAATGTGAAGCACACAAAGTACTCAGATGTTTCTTTTGGAATCGTTACAGAAAATATATATTTATTTCAGCTTACAGATGCAAACCTAAAAATAGGATTAAACAAAAGAATTATCAAGTTAAAAAAATATGCTCATCACTAGTTCTACAGAAATACTTAGGAATAATAATTTGCCCTTGGCTATTTAAAATTCAACTGAATTAAGTTTTTGTTACAACTTTGTTGTCCTTTATGTAAATCACTATAACTTCTAATTAAACCCTCTGATGGAGTCTATTCAAGGAGCCACTGTGAGCTTTAAGTAAACACACAATATCCAAGTATCTTGTTAAAGGGACGTTCATGATTCTGATACAGCGTGTGATTTAACATAACTTTCAATTTACTTATATTGTCTAATTTACTTCATTCCTTTACTTTCTTTTTTTGAAATGATTACTCAGGTAGGCTCAGGAGCAGCAATGCATAACTGGGAGGTAGCTGCTGATTAGTGGCTGCACATAAATGTGTCTTATAATTCACTCACCTGGTGTATTCAGCTAGCTCCCAGTAGTGCAGGGATAGCCAAATGGTGGCCACATGTGACCCTCTTCATTAGTTTGTGGGGCCCCTAGGGATCAGTGAAACTAAAAATGTGTGCTTTGGGGTTTTATGGAAAACTATTAAACAAGGTGGCCACAATTAAAAAAAAATATTAGGAGAGGAAAACAGCTTACAGAGTGTATCCTTCAACCTTAAATAAATCTGAATTTGTGCCTCCTTATGTTTTCAGGAAATATATTATTTCAGTGTGTTTAATACCCATAAGTTTATATGCGTCCCTTAAGACTTCTAAAGTATTGATCTGTGGCCCCACGTGTAAGTTGGTCATCACTGTAGTAGTGAATTCCTGCTCCTTCAGGATACCAATAAAATGAAGCTGGGTATGAGTGCTCAAGGATTATATTGTCACTTTTAATATTTTAAATATATTGGGCTAGATTACAAGTGTGATATACCTTTAAGGTATATCCCGCCTTATATTGGATCCACCCTATTTATAGCAGCCCTAGGACCATCATTCTTTGCCTGAAAATTGAACTAGCTAGTTGGTTATCTCAGTCATAACCATTCTTGTCTGACTCGCTTTATCCAGCAACCTCTAAAGATTACTCTACTACTAATCGTTTTCCGTGTACCTCAGCATTCCCTTTTGTGTCTCTGCTTCACCTGATTGTTTACCTTCATTCTCCCTGCTGCTCTGAAATCGGACACAGTAAACCTCATCTGGATTAAGGAGCCGCCGGATCTTCTTTCCCAGCGTTCCCGAAAGCCGCACTCACACTACCGACGCCGACCGGATCGGTCATTCAGGTATAACGCACATTAATCTCTGTGACTTAACTCTTGCCACTTTGCCTGATATCTTGTGCTTAAAAGAACTCTTGGTCTGGCTGACGAAGCCGTATAGTGTATTTAATTTGAAGCCAAGTTCTATCTTATCCGTTGCTATTGTCGTTAATGAAGAGTGGATTGTGAAATATGGAGATGTAATTATTTTATGATTGAGTGTGTGAGTGCGTGAAGTGGATTCTATCAACTTATTATAATCTGGGACTCTGAAACCTTATAATTAAAGTGACATCAACTGTGTAATGTATTTAAGGCTCTTATCTATAGTCACTATTCATTAATCTCTCCAGCAAGGAACTAATACGTTTCTATCATACTCTGCACTGTTACATCTCACAGGTTACTTACCTAGGATCTTGTTAAATGGTTTAATACTTTTTCAGTAACTTCTCACTAACTGTTCTAACAGGCGATCCTAAGTCAATATTGCCTGGTTTAACAGTAAAGAGACACAAAACCTTATTATAACACTGCAAAGTTTATCTGCTAAGGCAAATCATCACAACAAGTGGTGCACAAATGATTTTGCAAGGGTTTTCTTTATCGTTTGTTTTCCGTTACGAATTATGCAAGAATCCTTACCGCGAACTCAGAGCTGTGGTTAATTGTTTTCCGAAAATAAAAAGTGTCAAAACGCAATCTCATTTAAACAACCTTTTAAAGCTAATTTAAAGGAAATTAATTTATAGTAACGCATTTCGTTAGTATATATTAGTTGTCTTTAAATTAGTTTGTGCATTTGTTCAGATATTCTTTCCTTAATTTCATTACAAATATGTATTCATACCAAAATGAATGCACATGTCTAACAAATAGCGTTTTTTGAAAACATGATGGCTTCTGTTTAATCCTTTGAGTGCTAATGACGGCTCTGATCCGTCACAGAGTTTCTCACTCTGGTGCTAATGACGGCTCTGATCCGTCACAGAGTTTCTCACTCTGGTGCTAATGACGGCTCTGATCCGTCACAGAGTTTCTCACTCTGGTGCTAATGACGGCTCTGATCCGTCACAGAGTTTCTCACTCTGGTGCTAATGACGGCTCTGATCCGTCACAGAGTTTCTCACTCTGGTGCTAATGACGGCTCTGATCCGTCACAGAGTTTCTCACTCTGGTGCTAATGACGGCTCAGAGCCGTCATGAGCACTCTCCCACCTTGAGGGAGATCTGGGGGCTCCCACCCGGTCCTACCCCGGTGATCGGGCCTGCATAGAGACAGGCTGAGCACCATTTCTAGAGGTTGTGGTAGTAATTTGATTTTCTTGCATTTCCAGAAGATCTTATTAGCTGTATGATAACTGATGTATCTGTCTATAAAATACATATACATATGTAAATGTCTGTCCTGCCCACTACCAATACTGCTAAATAGCGGGTTCATGAATCTAGACCATATAATTATATACATCTAAAATGGCATCTGTGTCCATTTCAGAGTGTATTGCACATGCGTAGCATAATAGAATTATTCCAAATCATCTTATAATACCATCCATTAAAAAAGACCAGTTTTTCACATCATTAACAGCAGATGCAGCTATGGAGTCCCAATGTTTCAGGCTCACGCAAGCAGCCATGATTCCTCATTTGTGTGCTAATTAAACCCTAATAAATTGAAGGAAGATGCTTACATTCTCTATATTTATATTGAATGGACAAAATAATGAAGAAAAAAATATATATTCTGTGTTTTTTTCTACACAGACATTGTATAGCTGCATGTTGTCAAATATCATCATTTTAATTGATGACGGCACCAGTGTTGTTATGAGCTGAAAGCTCATTCAACAAGAGCAGTTTCTACTACTTGATCAGCTGAAAGATTTTACTTGGGTAAGCCAAGATAGCTAGAAATTAAATCATACTTACAAAAATGTTTGTATATCGGCTCATTACATAGCACTCTCCAATCTACCTTACTATGGGATACTGCAGCTTTTTAGTATCCATCCCCCTTTGTGCTATGCAAGGACATTAGCCAACATAAGGACATTTCTGTATTACTTCATTATTAGTTTTATTTTCAAAAATCTGTGGAATCTGTTAGTGCTCAACAAATAACTAATAATAATACAAATAATAATAATAATAATAATACAAATAATAATAATAATAATACAAATAATAATAATAATAATAGTAATAAAAATAATAATACAAATAATAATAATAATAATAATAATACAAATAATAATAATAATAGTAATAAAAATAATAATACAAATAATAATAATAATAATACAAATAATAATAATAATAATAATAATAATAATACAAATAATAATAATAATAATAATAATAATAATAAAAATAATAATACAAATAATAATAATAATAAATCTTGGATATTACAAAAAAGATAAAGTCCTATCTTATAATTTTTATTTAGTTAAAGGGATAGTCAAGTCAAAATTAAACTTTCATGATTCAGATAGGGCATTCAATGTTCAACTTCTCAATTTACTTTTATCATCAAATTTGCTTTGTTTTCTTGGTCTTCTTTATATAAAAGCTAAAACTAGGAAACATAAACTAATGGAAAGCTAAACGTCAGAAACATAAATTCAGAAGCAGCTTAAGACTGCTGCTCCTTAACTTGTCCGCCACCTTTTAGGTGGACTGCAATTATCTTGATCCGATCTGGATGATTGACACCCCCTGCTAGCGGCCAATTGGTTGCGTATGTGCAGGGGGTGGCATTGCACAAGCATTTCACATACAGTGTTGGCATTTAGCAAGGTCAAGCGGACATAATTCCCTACAGCGAATCATGTCCGCTTGTCTCTTGTTAAATTGAACCCTTAGAAACAAGGTAATCACAGAGGTAAAAAATTTATTAATATAACCATGTTAGTTATGCAAAACTGGGGAATGGGTAATAAAGGGATTATCTATCTTTTAAACAATAAAAATTCTGGTGTAGACTGTCCCTTTAAAATTCATAATTTATAATCACAATATCTAACTGCTATTGCAGGTTGCTCAAATAACAAATCCGTACCATAAAACCCATGTAAATACTTGTTTTGTTTGTGCATCTGTCTTTGCTATTCTTGCTCAATTTCTTACATTGCAATTCTCCAGCAAACATTTTTATAGCATGATTAGGTGAAGTTACGTGTGGTCGAGACAAGACCGCTTGGTTTGAGTAGCAATTTCACACAGTACACTTGTCAGAGGTGTAAAGACTACAAGACCGTATTGTATCCTGTAACAATCTAGGTGTCTGATGAAGTATGGCATACTTAATAACATAAGCTCATTATTTGTGCTGTTTTTAAGTAAGTTTAAATATTTTACATGGATTTTAGCTTTATTTTGAGCTATACAAAAAGAATTGTGTTTTGCCTTAAACCTTAAAACATAAAGCCCTGTAAAGTTTTGAAAAAAAAAAGAAAAAACATTTATTTTCTTCCATAGTTAAATCCTATTTTTATCATTAAACCATGAAAAGGTAAATTAATTATGCTATAATCAAGAGACTCCATTTCAGTTAACCAGCTAAAGGTAATCCTGGTTATAGAAGAGATATTTAATGCTAATATACAGTAAATAGAATAATTATTTAAAACATTCATTTCAAACTTACAAGCTGTCTGTTATCATTTAGAAAGAGCATGCCATTTTAAACAACGTTCCAATTTACTTCTAATATCTAATTTGCTTAATTCTCTTTATATCCTTTGTATAAAAGCATATCTAAATAGGCTCAGTAGCTGATGATTGGTGGCTGCACATACAGTAGATGCCTTGCGTGATTGTCTCACTCAAGTGCATTGCTATTTATTCAATAAAGTATGTCTAAAGAATTAAGCAAATTATAGAAAGAAATTGGAATGTTATTTAAAATTGTATTCTCTTTCTGATTCATGAAAGAATGTTTTTGGGGTTTCATGTACCTTTAAACTGTTGAAATGATACTCCTTTGAATAACCCAAAACGTATACAAGAAAATGTTTGACTTCTGTAAAGAAATAATAAGATATGTAATAAAATTTAATTGTAAACAAAGTGAATGAAAGTTTCCAGAATTTTTTTTAGTAAGTCAAAATTTACATTTGACCATGTAAACTGGAATCTACTCCTTAACATATAATCAAGCTAAAATGTTGACATAGCCATTTCTTTGACCTAGAGTTCAAGATGGTGTATTCCTGGAAAGCACTAATGCATCAAAATCAAATGCTTTTTATATGGCATCCTCAGACCAATATATCTCTACATTAGTTTCTTTCTTGTCTTTAGCTATCATTTCTATCCTTTGGCTTTTTAAAATGAACTGCTAAATGATGTCATCTAAATGCTTTGAGAACAAGCAGATTCCATGACTTGGCTCTGGATCATCTATGGAACAGTCTGATGGCTAATTACTGTCATGTTATGAGAACTTTAAAAAAAGGCGCCAGAGATCTAAATAAAACATAAAATAGCTTTGATGTAATAAATAATGCTATCACTGTTTAAAAAAATGTTATGGCTTTTTTTCCCTATAGTTTCTAAGGAAGATATTGTCCAGTTCCACTGCATTTGTTTTGGTATTCCAATATTTCAGATAAGAGTGAGGTGAAATTCCTTAGACAAACGAATTTTAAATCATCATAACACAATGGCAGCATTGTATATTGTAAAGATTTACTTCTCTATTAAAGTAGCTGTGATCCATACCAGAATGTCTATGCATAATTTAGGGAATTTCACTATTTTATTAAAGAACAGAACATCCAAGTTTGAAAGCCAAGAAAGAAAAACCATGATGTAAGATATCTGGAGAGGATTCCCCAATGTAGTATAGCCTTTAAAACAGTAAGGATTATTCCCATTTTAGTTTGAGGTTAAGGGGGTAATTTATCAGATGGAATGACCAATTTTTGCATCAAACAATTCTGTATATCTGTTAAAAAAGTTTTCCTTGACAAACTACCTGAATTTAAAAGACTAGAAATGCAGGAATATTCAACCTCTTGATTGTTTTGCTCTACGTTTTTAGAATTGAGACAATAAGCATATTATTTGTTTTTTTTTTTTTATTTGTAATCTCCCCCAAATTCCACAGCATGGCGTACATAATGATGTAAATATGTAGTAGGGGCATACAATGCCAATGTTTCATGATAAAATAATAATATAAATAAAACACACTTAACAAAACAAACAAAATGAATGGAAGGGCCTCACTCCAGAGAACCTACTATCTGCAGGTTAAGGCGTCATAATTGCAGCAGTGACAAATGTAAGTCAGAGTTGATTAAAAGGGGTAGTTTGGGGAATATTTAGATATAAGTGATGAGATATAGGGCTAGATTATGAGTGGAGCGCTATTTGTGCTCCTGCACGCACGTTAATTGTGCTAGATGGAAGCTTTTTGCGTGTGTCGAGTTGAGCTTGTATTACAAGTTGAAAGTAAAAAGTTACAGTGAAACCCAGTGCGCACAAAAAGTTGAACTTTGAATATTGTGACCTCATTAACGTATTCACCCATAGACTACAATGGATCATGCACATTCCAAAAAAAAAAAAATAACACCCATGCTCGCTTATTAACCCAACCATGTTTATTCAAGTGCGTTAACCTGACATGAAATATGAATATTTCACATTCCAATGTTTTTCAAATAGAAGAATATGTTCTATTTATTCTTAAATACACACACACACACATATAAATATATATATATATATATATACATTTATATATATATATATATATATATATATATATATATATACACAGTATGTATATGATTTTTTGTAACATATACTTCTATGCCTATAAATATATGCAATATATATATACAGGGAGTGCAGAATTATTGGGCAAATGAGTATTTTGACCACATCATCCTCTTTATGCATGTTGTCTTACTCCAAGCTGTATAGGCTCGAAAGCCTACTACCAATTAAGCATATTAGGTGATGTGCATCTCTGTAATGAGAAGGGGTGTGGTTTTATGACATCAACACCCTATATCAGGTGTGCATAATTATTAGGAAACTTCCTTTCCTTTGGCAAAATGGGTCAAAAGAAGGACTTGACAGGCTCAGAAAAGTAAAAAATAGTGAGATATCTTGCAGAGGGATGCAGCACTTTTAAAATTGCAAAGCTTCTGAAGCGTGATCATCGAACAATCAATCGTTCAACTGCCCATGAACTGAGAAAAGTCATGCGTGCAGCTGCCAAGATGCCACTTGCCACCAGTTTGGCCATATTTCAGAGCTGCAACATCACTGGAGTGCCCAAAAGCACAAGGTGTGCAATACTCAGAGACATGGCCAAGGTAAGAAAGGCTGAAAGACGACCACCACTGAACAAGACACACAAGCTGAAACATCAAGACTGGGCCAAGAAATATCTCAAGACTGATTTTTCTAAGGTTTTATGGACTGATGAAATGAGAGTGAGTCTTGATGGGCCAGATGGATGGGCCCGTGGCTGGATTGGTAAAGGGCAGAGAGCTCCAGTCCAACTCAGACGCCAGCAAGGTGGAGGTGGAGTACTGGTTTGGGCTGGTATCATCAAAGATGAGCTTGTGGGGCCTTTTCGGGTTGAGGATGGAGTCAAGCTCAACTCCCAGTCCTACTGCCAGTTTCTGGAAGACACCTTCTTCAAGCAGTGGTACAGGAAGAAGTCTGCATCCTTCAAGAAAAACATGATTTTCATGCAGGACAATGCTCCATCACACGCGTCCAAGTACTCCACAGCGTGGCTGGCAAGAAAGGGTATAAAAGAAGAAAATCTAATGACATGGCCTCCTTGTTCACCTGATCTGAACCCCATTGAGAACCTGTGGTCCATCATCAAATGTGAGATTTACAAGGAGGGAAAACAGTACACCTCTCTGAACAGTGCCTGGGAGGCTGTGGTTGCTGCTGCACGCAATGTTGATGGTGAACAGATCAAAACACTGACAGAATCCATGGATGGCAGTCTTTTGAGTGTCCTTGCAAAGAAAGGTGGCTATATTGGTCACTGATTTGTTTTTGTTTTGTTTTTGAATGTCAGAAATGTATATTTGTGAATGTTGAGATGTTATATTGGTTTCACTGGTAAAAATAAATAATTGAAATGGGTATATATTTGTTTTTTGTTAAGTTGCCTAATAATTATGCACAGTAATAGTCACCTGCACACACAGATATCCCCCTAAAATAGCTATAACTAAAAACAAACTAAAAACTACTTCCAAAACTATTCAGCTTTGATATTAATGAGTTTTTTGGGTTCATTGAGAACATGGTTGTTGTTCAATAATAAAATTAATCCTCAAAAATACAACTTGCCTAATAATTCTGCACTCCCTGTATATATTTACATATATATATATATATATATATATATATATATATATATATATATATATATATATATATATATATATATATATAAAGACTGCTCTGGGGTTAACTGCCTGGGTTGCTGGGAACTTTGCAGCTGATTGTCAGTGTTCAGGGCTGTGGAGTTTGCTGTGGCTAAGGATGTGTAAGTGCGGTCCATTCCTGTGTTTTGTATTTACATAAGGGGAGGTTACAAAAGCCTGTGTCACCCTGGGAGGTTCCCAGTTGGTTTGTTTGGAAGTATGTATTGTGGGTGTTAGTGCTGCGGAACCTGTTTGCGATCTACAAATACCTGGTAATAATAATAATAATAATAATAATAATAATAATGTATGCATTGTGTGGCTGCTGGTTTAGGGTCCCAGGAAGGGGGAGACCTTGTTGTGGTCCTGGGCTTGATCCTTTGGCGCCAAATGTAATTGAAATCCCCCAGTTTTGCTTTTAAACATTACTGTGAATCTGTTGGTGAGTGCCAGGTTTTCTGTGTGTTGTGTTGATAATGTTTGTAATGCTTCCCTGCGTGCCTGTCACCCATGTTGCTCTGGGGTTAACTGCCTGGGTTGCTGGCAACTTTGCAGCTGTCTGTCAGTGTTCAGGGCTGTGGAGTTTGCTATGGCTTAGGTTGTGTACCCAGTCCAGTCTGTGAGTGCGGTCCATTCCTGTGTTTTGTATTTACATAGGGGAGGTTACAAATGCCTGTGTCACCCTGGAAGGTTCCCAGTTGTTTTTTTTTTAAAGTATGCATTGTGTGGGTGCTGGTTTAGGGTCCCAGGAAGGGGGAGACCTTGTCGTGGTGTGAATCTGCTGGTGAGGTTTTTTGTGTGTTGTGTTGATAATGTTTGTAATGCTTCCCTGCAGGCCTGTCACCCTTTTTACTGGCTGGGTTGCTGGGAACTTTGCAGCTGTCTGTCAGTGTTCAGGGCTGTGGAGTTTGCTGTCTTTTAGGATGTGTACCCAGTCCAGTCTGT
Organism: Bombina bombina; assembly: GCF_027579735.1. Classification (NCBI taxonomy): domain Eukaryota; kingdom Metazoa; phylum Chordata; class Amphibia; order Anura; family Bombinatoridae; genus Bombina; species Bombina bombina. The sequence goes on from NC_069502.1 coordinate 1,143,176,820, forward strand.
GAGTGCGGTCCATTCCTGTGTTTTTTATTTTTATATATATATATATATATATATATATATATATATATATATATATATTTATATGTATATATATATATATATATATATATATATATATATACTGTGTGTGTATATATATATATATATATATATATATATATATATATATATATTTAAAACAAATAGCCAAGAGAATAAGTGGCTAATATATATACTGTACGTGCAATTAGCTGTACAAAATATTTAGGAAAGTATGCTACTTCTATGTGGTGCAGACCCTATATATATAGAATATCAAAGATTTACCATAAGAAGAGGGACAGGATACATCATGATACAAGTTCCTTTAAACAGATAGGGAATGAAGCATTCTTGTGAAAATTTAAATTTCTGAAATTTAATGTGTGTCTGTAGGTCTAGACACTAAATGGATAGAGTATAAACTTACATCATACAATAGAGGCCCACCATATAGATCAATACATCGGTAGCGAGTTAACAATAGGATACAACGAAGCCGCTACACCCCAGCTGCACACAGAACCCCCATGTTAAAGAACAGGGAGGAAAGACCTGGGCAGTAAGATTAATAGGGATCTAAGTGGAACGTGCTATCCTAAAAGTTATACGTATTTCAATGTATTCTCTCACCTGTCCTATGAGCAGAGCACATCACAGTATTTATTCTCCAGACGTAGATGAATCAACTAGCTCTGAGGAAGCCCCGTCTACCAGTGACGTAGGGGGTGAAAAGCACATAGGCATTGGTGTCTAGTGACACGTGACCATGCCCTACACGTCGGATATTACTTTTCCTGCACGCCGCTTATGTTTGGCGTGCACTTTGCTTACAACTTTATTGTGCCTTGTCTGCAACTAACAGCATGAGTATTTGCCTATTAATGCTTAATGTATTGTAAGCTTTCTCACGATTCTGGCTCTATATGTATGAGCAATTTGTCTTCATCCTGTATTAGCCTGAGTCTATAACTTTTAGGATAGCACGTTCCACTTAGATCCTATTAATCTTACTGCCCAGGTCTTTCCTCCCTGGTATTTACCAAGGGGGTTCTGTGTGCAGCTTGGGGGTAGTGGCTTCGTTGTATCCTATTGTTAACTCGCTACCGATCTATTGATATATATGGGCCTCTTCTAGTCATGTGACCTAGCTTATTCTTGTGTGTTTATATTTGTTTCTGTATATTCTGTTGTGTTTCACTACTTGCACTTTTTTTTTTTTTTTAATATATCTTTATTGAAAGGGAGTTACAGCATTAGACATCAGAAGACATACATCTCATCAAGTATACAATACTTAACACGGAATTCAGTTTGCTTACTAGTCGGATCACAAAATGACTAGATAGATATACAGTTCCATCCTTATTAGCGTATTTTAACATGACAGTTTACGATCCGTCAACAGGGTGTTTGCATATATCAATGTTTGTCCAAGTAGCTGCTACCCTCCATTTTTAATATTTTATAAACAATAACTTAACATAACTTATAACCTTATTAAACCTACTCTAATAAATAACATTGACCGAACACTCAGAAACAGTTCAGTCTCTGGGGGATATGTCTTTTTAAATCTTCCTTAAAAGAGAGAAGGGGGGGGGGGGGCAGAGGGAGGAGAGAAAAAAAAAAAAGAAAAAAAAATAGTAGAGAGGGAAGTAAGTTCCTACATTTCTTAGAAGAAAGATGTAACCTTAATGTCGTACTCGGTCCCTGCTAGGGGCATATTAGGGAGAGGTTCAGATATTGCTACTTGCACTTTTTTATGTAAATCATCTATTGTATGATGTGAGTTTATACTCTATCCGTCTAGTGTCTAGACCTACAGACACACATTAAAATTTAGAAATTTAAAATTTTCTAAAGAGTGCTTCATTCCCTATCTGTTTAAAGGGAAATTTATCATGATGTATCCTGTCCCTCTTCTTATGGTAAATCTTTGATATATACAGTTGTGCTAATAAGTTTACATACCCTGGCAGAATTTATGATTTCTTGACCATTTTTCAGAGAATATGAATGATAACACAAAAACTTTTCTTTCACTCATGGTTAGTGTTTGGCTGAAACCATTTATTATCAATCAACTGTGTTTACTCTTTTTAAATCATAATGACAACAGAAGCTACCCAATTGACCCTGATCAAAAGTTTACATACCCTGGTGATTTTGGCCTGATAACATGCACACAAGTTGCCACAAAGGGGTTTGAATGGCTATTAAAGGTAACCATCCTCACCTGTGATCTGTTTGCATGTAATTAGTGTGTGTGTGTAAAAGGTCAATGAGTTTCTGGACTCCTGACAGACCCTTGCATCTTTCATCCAGTGCTGCATTGACGTTTCTGGATTCTGATTCATGGGGAAAGAAAAAGAATTGTCAAAGGATCTGTGAGAAAAAGGTAGTTGAACTGTATAAAACAGGAAAGGGATATAAACAGATATCCAAGGAATTGAGAATGCAAATCAGCAGTGTTCAAACTCTAATCAAGGAGTGGAAAATGAGGCGTTCTGTTTGATAACATACTGCATTCATCTTGCCATCAATTCTGACCAAATTTACTGTGCCTTTGTAGCTCACACATCCCCAAAACATCAGTGATCCACCTCCGTGTTTCACAGTAGGAATGGTGTACCTTTCATCATAGGCCTTGTTGACTCCACTCCAAATGTAGCATTTATGGTTGTGGCCAAAAAGCTCAATTTTGGTCTCATCATTTCAAATGACTTTGTGCCAGAAGGTTTGAGGCTTGTCTCTGTGCTGTTTGGTGTATTGTAAGCAGGATGCTTTGTGGGATTTGCATAGTATAGTATTAGAGTTTGAACACTGCTGATTTGCATTCTCAATTCCTTTGATATCTTTTTATATCCCTTTCCTGTTTTATACAGTTCAACTACCTTTTCCCGCAGATCCTTTGACAGTTCTTTTGCTTTCCCCATGACTCAGAATCCAGAATCGTCAGTGCAGCACTGGATGAAAGATACAAGGGTCTGTCAGGAGTCCAGAAACTCATTGACCTTTTATACAGGGAGTGCAGAATTATTAGGCAAATTAGTATTTTGACCACATCATCCTCTTTATGCATGTTGTCTTACTCCAAGCTGTATAGGCTCGAAAGCCTACTACCAATTAAGCATATTAGGTGATGTGCATCTCTGTAATGAGAAGGGGTGTGGTCTAATGACATCAACACCCTATATCAGGTGTGCATAATTATTAGGCAACTTCCTTTCCTTTGGCAAAATGGGTCAAAAGAAGGACTTGACAGGCTCAGAAAAGTAAAAAATAGTGAGATATCTTGCAGAGGGATGCAGCACTCTTAAAATTGCAAAGCTTCTGAAGTGTGATCATCGAACAATCAAGCGTTTCATTCAAAATAGTCAACAGGGTCGCAAGAAGCGTGTGGAAAAACCAAGGTGCAAAATAACTGCTCATGAACTGAGAAAAGTCAAGCGTGCAGCTGCCAAGATGCCACTTGCCACCAGTTTGGCCATATTTCAGAGCTGCAACATCACTGGAGTGCCCAAAAGCACAAGGTGTGCAATACTCAGAGACATGGTCAAGGTAAGAAAGGCTGAAAGACGACCACCACTGAACAAGACACACAAGCTGAAACGTCAAGACTGGGCCAAGAAATATCTCAAGACTGATTTTTCTAAGGTTTTATGGACTGATGAAATGAGAGTGAGTCTTGATGGGCCAGATGGATAGGCCCGTGGCTGGATTGGTAAAGGGCAGAGAGCTCCAGTCCGACTCAGACGCCAGCAAGGTGGAGGTGGAGTACTGGTTTGGGCTGGTATCATCAAAGATGAGCTTGTGGGGCCTTTTCGGGTTGAGGATGGAGTCAAGCTCAACTCCCAGTCCTACTGCCAGTTTCTGGAAGACACCTTCTTCAAGCAGTGGTACAGGAAGAAGTCTGCATCCTTCAAGAAAAACATGATTTTCAAGCAGGACAATGCTCCATCACACGCGTCCAAGTACTCCACAGCGTGGCTGGCAAGAGGGGGTATAAAAGAAGAAAATCTAATGACATGGCCTCCTTGTTCACCTGATCTGAACCCAATTGAGAACCTGTGGTCCATCATCAAATGTGAGATTTACAAGGAGGGAAAACAGTACACCTCTCTGAACAGTGTCTGGGAGGCTGTGGTTGCTGCTGCACGCAATGTTGATGGTGAACAGATCAAAACACTGACAGAATCCATGGATGGCAGGCTTTTGAGTGTCCTTGCAAAGAAAGGTGGCTATATTGGTCACTGATTTGTTTTTGTTTTGTTTTTGAATGTCAGAAATGTATATTTGTGAATGTTGAGATGTTATATTGGTTTCACTGGTAAAAATAAATAATTGAAATGGGTATATATTTGTTTTTTGTTAAGTTGCCTAATAATTATGCACAGTAATAGTCACCTGCACACACAGATATCCTCCTAAAATAGCTATAACTAAAAACAAAAACAAACTAAAAACTACTTCCAAAACTATTCAGCTTTGATATTAATGAGTTTTTTGGGTTCATTGAGAACATGGTTGTTGTTCAATAATAAAATTAATCCTCAAAAATATATATATACAGCAAGTTGTAGCAGGTGCACTCTCACAAACAGTTCATTTCAAATGCCAGGGTGCTAGAATAGGGTATAATCTATGGAAATCAGGAGACAGCACTCACTGGTCTTGACAATACTGGATTTATTCAGTGACGTTTCAGGGAATACACCCCTTCATCAGACCTGATTTCCATATATATATATATATATATATATATATATATATATATATATATGTGCATATGTATTTATGTGTTTATATATACCTAGGTGCTGAAACAAAATGGGCTGGCTCTTAAGCTTACATTCCTACTATTTTTAAATAAAGATACCAATATAACAAAGAAAAATTGATAATATGAGTAAAATAGAAAGTTGCTTAAAATTGCATGCTCTCTCTGAGTTTCATATCCCTTTAAAATCCTTTGCAGCCCTTTTTTGTCAGACACTGTTTTGCATATATGAGTGTTAATGTACTTTTACATGTATTTATGTTGTGTTTCATGCATCCTGATGCGCGTTAAATTTGATTGGGCTCAAGTGAACAAATTTACTTTCAACTCGTAATATGCATGCTATTTCCTTTACATGCAAAAAGCCAAAAAAAACATAATTTATGTAAGAACTTACCTGATAAATTCACTTCTTTCATATTAGCAAGAGTCCATGAGCTAGTGAAGTATGGGATATACATTCCTACCAGGAGGGGCAAAGTTTCCCAAACCTCAAAATGCCTATAAATACACCCCTCACCACACCCACAAATCAGTTTAACGCATAGCCAAGAAGTGGGGTGATAAGACATAAGTGCGAAAGCATAAAAAATAAGGAATTGGAACAATTGTGCTTTATAAAAAAAAATCATAACCACCACAAAAAAGGGTGGGCCTCATGGACTCTTGCTAATATGAAAGAAATGAATTTATCAGGTAAGTTCTTACATAAATTATGTTTTCTTTCATGTAATTAGCAAGAGTCCATGAGCTAATGACGTATGGGATAATGAATACCCAAGATGTGGATCTTCCACGCAAGAGTCAATAGAGAGGGAGGGATAAAATAAAGACAGCCAATTCCGCTGAAAATAATCCACACTCAAAATAAAGTTTAAATCTTATAATGAAAAAAACTGAAATTATAAGCAGAAGAATCAAACTGAAACAGCTGCCTGAAGTACTTTTCTACCAAAAACTGCTTCAGAAGAAGAAAACACATCAAAATGGTAGAATTTAGTAAAAGTATGCAAAGAAGACCAAGTTGCTGCTTTGCAAATCTGATCAACCGAAGCTTCATTCCTAAACGCCCAGGAAGTAGAAACTGACCTAGTAGAATGAGCTGTAATCCTTTGAGGCGGAGTTTTACCCGACTCGACATAAGCATGATGAATCAAAGACTTTAACCAATACGCCAAAGAAATGGCAGAGGCCTTCTGACCTTTCCTAGAACCGGAAAAGTTAACAAATAGACTAGAAGTCTTTCGGAAATTTTTAGTAGCTTCAACATAATATTTCAAAGCTCTAACTACATCCAAAGAATGCAACGATCTTTCCTTAGAATTCTTAGGATTAGGACACAATGAAGGAACCACAATTTCTCTACTAATGTTGTTAGAATTCACAACCTTAGGAAAAAATTTAAAAGAAGTTCGCAACACCGCCTTATCCTGATGAAAAATCAGAAAAGGAGACTCACAAGAAAGAGCAGATAAATCAGAAACTCTTCTAGCAGAAGAGATGGCCAAAAGAAATGTCCAGAGAATGCATAGGTTCAAACGGAGGAGCTTGAAGAGCCCCCAGAACCAAATTCAAACTCCAAGGAGGAGAAATTGACTTAATAATGGATTTTATACGAACCAAAGCTTGTACAAAACAATGAATATCAGGAAGACTAGCAATCTTTCTGTGAAAAAGAACAGAAAGAGCAGAGATTTGTCCTTTCAAGGAACTTGCAGACAAACCTTTATCCAAACCATCCTGAAGAAACTGTAAAATTCTAGGAATTCTAAAAGAATGCCAAGAAAAATGATGAGAAAAACACCAAGAAATGAAAATCTTCCAGACTCGATATATCTTCCTAGATACAGATTTACGAGCCTGTAACATAGTATTAATCAGAGAGTCAGAGAAACCTCTATGACTGAGAATGAAGCGTTCAATCTCCATACCTTCAAATTTAAGGATTTGAGATCCTGATGGAAAAAAGGACCTTGTGATAGAAGGTCTAGTCTTAACGGAAGAGTCCACGGTTGGCAAGTGGCCATCTGGACAAGATCCGCATACCAAAACCTGTGAGACCATGCTGGAGCCACCAGCAGAACAAACGAGCACTCCTTAGAATCTTGGAAATTACTCTTGGAAGAAGAACTAGAGGCGGAAAGATATAGGCAGGATGATACTTCCAAGGAAGTGACAATGCATCCACTGCCTCTGCCTGAGGATCCCTGGATCTGGACAGATACCTGGGAAGCTTCTTGTTTAGATGAGAAGCCATCAGATCTATTTCTGGAAGTCCCCACATTTGAACAATCTGAAGAAATACCTCTGGGTAAAGAGACCATTCGCCCGGATGTAACGTTTGGCGACTGAGATAATCCGCTTCCCAATTGTCTATACCTGGGATATGAACTGCAGAAATTAGACAGGAGCTGGATTCCGCCCATACCAGAATTTGAGATACTTCTTTCATAGCCAGAGGACTGTGAGTCCCTCCTTGATGATTGACATATGCCACAGTTGTGACATTGTCCATCTGAAAACAAATGAACAACTCTCTCTTTAGAAGAGGCCATGACTGAAGAGCTCTGAAAATTTCACAGAGTTCCAAAATATTGATTGGTAATCTCACCTCCTGAGATTCCCAAACCCCTTGTGCTGTCAGAGACCCCCAAACAGCTCCCCAACCTGTCAGACTTGCATCTGTTGAAATCACAGTCCAGGTTGGAAGAACAAAAGAAGCCCCCTGAACTAAACGATGGTGGTCTGTCCACCACGTCAGAGAGTGTCGTACAATCGGTTTTAAAGATATTAATTGAGATATCTTTGTATAATCCCTGGACTACTGGTTCAGCATACAGAACTGAAGAGGTCGCATGTGAAAACGAGCAAAGGGGACCGCGTCCAATGCAGCAGTCATAAGACCTAGAATTTCCATGCATAAGGCTACCGAAGGGAAAGATTGAGACTGAAGGTTTCGACAAGCTGAAACCAATTTCAGACATCTCTTGTCCGTCAGAGACAGAGTCCAGGACACTGAATCTATCCGGAAACCTAAAAAGGTTACCCTTGTCTGAGGAATCAACAAACTTTTTGGTAAATTGATCCTCCAACCATGTCCTAGAAGAAACAACACTCATAAAAGACTGGAAAGGTTCTTTCTAGTGAAAATGAGCAAAGAGAATTGAATCCAATGCTGTGGCCATAAGACCTAAAACTTTTATGCATAAATAGCAACTGAAGGAAATAATAGAGACTAAAGGTACCGACAGACGGAACCCAATAGAATTATCCCTTGTCTGATAGAGACAAAGACAGTGACACAAACTATCTGGAAACCTAAAAAAGGTGACCCTTGTGTGAGGAATCAAGAGCTTTCGAAAAAAAGATCCTCTAACTATGTCCTGAAGAGCAAGTGAATCATATGAGATTCCGCATCCTCAGAAAATAATCTGAATGAAAACAGAAAAATGAAAATATTGCATTTATTGTATCTAATGAAAACAAATAATGCTATCAATGACCATAAAAAGGCAAAATAGTTTGAATAAAACTCCAAACCCTGGTTCCTAAAAAAGGAACTGGAAGAAATACCCCAGAAGATTCCAGGTCTGAGCAGCGCTTGAACCCCATGGGTGCCCAGCCATGCTTCAACAGTACCCAAAATATATAGGACAGAAACACACTTAAAGAAAGTGTTAGCCTTACTGGAATAAAATCAAAGAAATTTGGACAAAATAGAACCAAATAAATTTCAAAGAAGTCTTAACCTGCCCCTTACCAGCCAAGCTGGAATACGGCATGTACATCGCAATATTAGGGAGCTGATTTCGAACCCCAATTATAAACATGTTACTTGGGAAAGAACTCAGGAATTCGTTCCTTAATAAGAACGACCAAACTAGTATAAGCTTAAAGTTTTAGTCTTAGAACTCAATCTTGAAGCCCAGAGTAACAGTTAAGAATTGAATCCAATTATAATTCATTATCTTAGAACAATAGAAATATGTTTTTTTTTTTGTTTGTTTTTTAAAAATCACAAAATTCTTCTAGCTAAAATAGAATATATAATATAAAGACATAGATTAACCCTCATTTGCGAAAATATTCAATAAAATGAAATTATTAGCATGATAGTCCAGTTTAAAGGACCAGTCAATACAGTGGACTTGCATAATCAATAAATGCAAAACAACAAGACAAATGCAACAGCACATAGTCTAGTAAATGTTGTCCCTTAACAATGCTAAAAAAAATCATAATCTGATACTTGATCTTAAAGTAAACAGAAAAAAAGAAGCAATTGCAATATCCGAATAAATCACAGGACCAAGAAAAGTACCTGAAACTAAATAATTTTCCATAAATAAGATACAACTATCTAAAGGAAAATAAATACTATTTTGCTATAGAAACAATAGCATAATTTAGTAGAAGTAGAGATAGCCCCAATAAATTGGAGAACCCTCCAAATTGAATTTAACTGCTGGTAAAGAATATAGTTTAAAACCTTTGAAGAAGGAATAAAAGAAAATTCTCAGCCTATTCCATTCCCTAGAATGGGGAATTGGAAAGAAAACCTCTGAAAACACAGAAGAAATAAATAGGCAGATATAGTGTCAGCTAGTCTTAAAGAACTAGTTACCTTAATATCCAAAATAATCAACACCTTTTCAACAAAGAACAAATGTACTTTAATAATAGAAAAATAATAAAAAAGTAGATTTGTTAGTATCAATATCTGATGAAGAAAATTTCTGAAAGAGAAAAAACATCATCAGAGAAGGATAAATCAGTATGTTGTTGGTCATTTGAAACTTCAATAATTAAAAAAGAAGTGAAAAAGACCTAAAAATTTTATTAGAAGGCACGAAGTCAGACAAAGCCTTTAAAATAGAATCAGAAAAATATTTCTTATAAATCTTCTAAATATTTCTTGTACATAAGATGTAAGAATGGAAATATATAAAGCATAAACACTAATGGATTCTGCATGTAAAAGTATATCATAATAACTTATTACAAACCATAGCTAAAGATAAACATTTATAACATCTAAAATAAATGAACTTAGCTTTGGTAGAACTGAAACTCAGTTAAGCGTTTTTCCAGAAGTGGCTTCTGATACAGGGTCAATCTGAGACATCTTGCAATATGTAATAGAAAAAACAACATATAAAGCAAAAAAGATCAAATTCCTTAAATAACAGTTTCAGGAATGGGAAAAAAATGCCAATGAACAAGCTTCTAGCAACCAGAAGCAATAAATAATGAGACTTAAATATTGTGGAGACAACAATGACGCTCGAATTTTTTAGCGCCAAAAAGCCGTCCACATTATTTGGCGCCTAAATGCTTTTGGCGCCAAAAATGGCGCCACATCCGGTAACGCCAAAAATTTTTGGCGCAAAAACGTCGAAAAAATTACGCAACTTCCGGTGACACGTATGACGCCGGAAATGACAAGAAAATTTTTGCGCCAAGAAAGTCCGCGCCAAGAATGACGCAATAAAATTAAGCATTTTCAGCCCCCGCGAGCCTAACAGCCCACAGGAAAAAAGTCAAATTTTAAGGTAAGAAAAAATTGATTTATTCATATGCATTATCCCAAATATGAAACTGACTGTCTGAAATAAGGAACGTTGAACATCCTGAATCAAGGCAAATAAATATTTAAACACATATATTTAGAACTTTATGTAAAAGTGCCCAACCATAGCTTAGAGTGTCACAGAAAATAAGACTTACTTACCCCAGGACACTCATCTACATGTAGTAGAAAGCCAAACCAGTACTGAAACGAGAATCAGTAGAGGTAATGGTATATATAAGAGTATATCGTCGATCTGAAAAGGGAGGTAAGAGATGAATCTCTACGACTGATAACAGAGAACCTATGAAATAGACCCCGTAGAAGGAGATCATTGAATTCAAATAGGCAATACTCTCTTCACATCCCTCTGACATTCACTGCACGCTGAGAGGAAAACCGGGCTCCAACCTGCTGCAGAGCGCATATCAACGTAGAATCTAGCACAAACCTACTTCACCACCTCCACAGGAGGCAAAGTTTGTAAAACTGATTTGTGGGTGTGGTGAGGGGTGTATTTATAGGCATTTTGAGGTTTGGGAAACTTTGCCCCTCCTGGTAGGAATGTATATCCCATACGTCACTAGCTCATGGACTCATCATATCCCTTGCGCGCTACAGTTAGCGCCACTCGTATTCTAGTCTAGTTGGTTGTAAGATTGATTATAGATTTGAGGTAAGGGTTAATATTTGAACTGTTTTCTAGAGCATATGGGGAGACAGTGTAGGGACTGGGCAGATAGGGACACTCAGGCCTGGCTGAAACATTAATGATAGATTGTAGGGAGGGGAGACAGATTTTGGACAGGTCAGATTGAGGAAGACTACATCATAATAGTGATGTGGTAAAAACATCATAATAGTGATATTGCCATGATTCAAAACAGAAATAATAGATTAATCACTAAGTGTGGGCACCTATAGCTCTTTATGCAGGGTTCCCAGCTAACCCTTAAATAGAGAAACTAATAAAATGTATGCAAAGAGCACCTAAATAAAAGGCTAAGGTGACATTACAGAATAGTGTATAGTAAACAATTATTTATTAAACTGGTGAAACAATATCTGAAAATCACAATAATATTAAAAACAAAATACTAAAAACAAGTACCCATGTGTGGACAGTTAGTAGGAGAGATGCATCTATGTATAACTATAGTCTATATGTGAGGAGGATAGAGTCCAGTGGTGATGTGCTCTGCCAATATAGATGGTGATGCCAATAAAGATGGCAATGTGTGATCTTTAGGTGATCTCAAGAGTGCGACAGTCCAACAAAATAATTTGAACTTGAAGTAATAAAAAAATGTGCAAGTGGAAAAAATGAAAAGAATGAAAGAAATTGAAAAAATGAAAAAAAATTGAAAAAATGGATAAAAAATATAAATGAAAAAAGTCAAAACCTGCTTTCGAAATTCAGTTTAAAAGGTATATCCAAAATGATATCCAATAGGTGAACCCAAAGGATCTCCCTCTGTGAGTGAAGTTTCCTGTGCCATTGGTTTCTGTGAGAAAAAGGGATATAGTGCAATATAGCTAAATAGGATATTAAGAAAGACTTGGATGCAGACGTACCATCAGTGTCAATGATTTTCGGCCTCCAGCTAGGCCTTTATCAAGACTTTTTTAATATCCTATTTAGCTATATTGCACTATATTACTTTTTTTCACACAGGAATCTTTACCCACAGAGGGAGATCCTTTGGGTTCACTTATTGGATATAATTTTGGATATACCTTCTAAACTTAATTTCAAGAGCAAGTTTTAACTTTTTTCATATATATTTTATATCCACTTCTTTTTTTTTTTTTCTTTTTTTTTTTCTTTTTTTAATTTTTTAATTTTTTTAATTTCTTTCATTTTTTTTAATTTTTCTCACTTGCACATTTTTTCATTACTTCAAGTTTAAATTATTTCATTAGACTGTCGCACTCTTTGTATCACCCAACAATCCCATATTGCCATCTTTATTGGTGTCACCATCTATATTTGCAGAGCACATCAGCACTGGACTCTATCCTCCTCACATATAGACTATAGCTATATATAGATGCATCCCTCCTATTAACTGTCCACACCTGAGTACTTGTTTTTAGTATTTCGTTTTTAATATTATTGTGATTTTAAGATATTGTTTTACTATTTTAATAAATAATTGTTTACTATATACTATTCTGTAATGTCACCGTAGCCTTTTATTTAGGCACTCTTTACATACATTATATTGATATTGCCATGAACTCATATTGGCATAGCCACCCCTGGTATCTAATTAATTCACTCAAGCCCCAATCCCCATGCATAAACCCAACCATTAAAGGGACAATTTTTTTCTTTCATGATTCAGAAAGATCATGCAATATTAAACAAATTTCCAATTTACATAAGAAAAAAGAACAAGATAAATGAAGACACTGCTTGTGTTGTTGCCTAAAAACCTATATCAATTCTTCGTCCAGTACTACTGTATATTGGACTGTATCTAGATATAATGTAAGGTTGGTGCTGTACACAGGGAGATACTATTTACACAAAGAACCAGTGGGCTACTGGAAGGTGTGTACTTACATAGCACTCAACAACACTCAAATGAAATGAATACAATATCACCAGTGGAGGGAGGATTCATAATTAACTTCCGGAGTGGAGAGGTTAAAACTTAACTTTTATTAATTATACAAATTAAAAAAGATTTAGAACATAAAAACAAAGTGACATGCCATTCTGTACTTCTCAATCATGGCTTAGCTGTGTGATCAATAGTGGTAAAATCTAGTCACAGACTATAGATGTTGAGGGATACCGGCACTGTGATATCCACTGCTGGGGTGGGTGGTCTTATTAATGGTATATATTTCCAGGGTTAGGAAGTCTACTATCCACAATAATCGTCTCACATGAAATAGGGCACCTACCACTCCCTAGTTCAGGAGGAGTAATAGATTCTATGCAATAAAGTTACAAAATCAAATTCAAAAGTAGCTCTTTTTAATATGTACTGAATACCAGTAATGACCCAAAATAGTGGTCAGGGACCAGTAGAATTAATAAACATCAAAACTTAGATAAACCACAGGTACAATAAGTGGAGCTGGTATAGGTAGGTACCCTATATTATACTCATAAATTAAGTAGATAATATTGAGTATTTAATCTCATGGTAGGCCTATGTTGGCGAATTCGTATGGATCAAATATGTTAACCACTGATGATGTACACAAAAAATGATCTAGCTGTATAACAATTTCATCCGTGTAATATATAAAAAATATGTAGCAGTGCTCCCTATTTCGATATAACTAGCGAGCCAAACTGAATTCCATCTAACAGAGTCGTCCCAATATATAAGTGTTAGTGTCAATATTATGTTAAAGAGCACAAAGTTGTGGTGGTCCCCCAAAATACACAGGTAATAGTTATGTCACAAATGGTATTATGATGTTATTAGGCTTTAGACAGATACGCAAGGGAGGACAAGGCAGGACTCCATAATTCAATATAGTAGGTGAACGTTACTAGATAATAGTTATATTACAAGTAGTGTTATTGTAACGTTATTAGGCACTGGACAGGTACGTAAGGAAGAACAAGACAGGACTCCGTGATTCAATATAATTAATTAACATTATTGGAGTCAGTCTAGCACGATTGTCTTCTAAGAGTGACAGTGCGGAAATTTAAATTTGAAACAAAATAATATATTGTTCCCCAAAGCGTACAGATATAAGTACTAATACAATAGATATTTGATAACGATATTTACTACTTAAAAGGTCAGAGCAGAAGAGCACCACTGGCAGTGCACCACTATATTGAAGGTAAAAGGTCCGGTATAAAGGGAATTATTATAGTCGTATATCAGGCTTCTGAGTTAGGTGGCTAGTCGGCTAGATAGTGGGGAATGAATCCCAGGGAAGTCAGTGCCAGTGATTATGCATGGACACACTGAAATGTTCAAATGTTTAATGATTATCCAGTGTAATTGTGACATTGATAATTTGCTGACATGTAGGTATTCACAATGGAGTGGTTGCGGTGGCAAAGTAAGAGACCAAGCTATTACTACTAATAGATAGTACTATCACTATGGCGACACCATTTGTCAGCCAAATTCAAATTATCGTTAACTGCAAATTAACTATATAGGTAGGAAGTACAGGAGGACTAACATTGCAAGTGAAAATAGAGTTGGAGAGAGACCGCTACGTCCCAGCTCCCCCTAACATGTTTCGCACAACTGCTTTTTCAAAGGCAAATATTAGTATTGAATAAAAATGTTTTTTTATATTTTCAGGTATTTAACTACAAAGGGCTCCAATAATATATATATATATATATATATATATATATATATATATATATATATATATATATATATATAATATATATGTGTGTGCATATGTATTTATGTGTTTATATATACCCAGGTGCTGAAGCAAAAATGGTCTGGCTCCTAAGCTTACATTGCTACTTTTTTTAAAATAAAGATACCAATAGATAAAAAAAAAAATGCTAATATGAGTAAAATTGAAAGTTGCTTAAAATTGCATGCTCTATCTGAATCATGAAAGAAAACATTTGAGTTTCATATCCCTTTAAAACCCTTTGCAGACCTTTTTTGTCAGATACTGTTTTGTTTATATAAGTGTTAATGTCAGAGGTGTAACCAGAAAGCATAGGGCCCAGGTGCAAGAATCTATGAGGGGCCCCCCACTCCCCCACCCCCACCAAAAAAAAGTGAATTTGATACATATCTTTTTTTTTTCTTTTTTTTTACATTTAACACAGAAATAAAAATGCGAATCAGATTACATGTCTGCAAAAGTAGGTACCCTGTGCCCACAGTCCGTGAGATGGTCTGACCCCCTAGCTATTACTGTATATAGTGGCACTGTTTAATCCCCCAGTACTGTATATAGTGAGTCAGTGACACAGTCTGTAATCTGCCGGGGAGATGGCTGGCCTGACCCTACCTTTATAAACTTTATAAAGTGACCACAGTAGTCTGTGACATGGTCCAGCCCCCTGTACTGTATATAGTGGTACTGTATAGTGACACTGTTTACCCCTCACCCCCCCCCCCATGCTGTAGTAACAAGGTCTGTAATTTGCTGGTTCCACAAACATACAAACACACATACATGCATAAATATACACACAGTCACATACATACATACACACATACATACACACACATAAACACCAACCCCTGTAGTCAGAGACACTAGTGAAGCATCATGGCACACTCACATATCAGTGCAGGCAGTGGCAGGTCAACGTTTTTTATTGTAAAAAAATAAAATCGCAATTGCAACCTCTGCACCCCCTGTAGTTTCGACCCTGGTTAAGGTACTTTTACATGTATTTATGTTGTGTTTCATGCGACCTGATGCGCATTAATTTTGATTGCGCTCAAGTGAACATATTTACTTTCAACTCATAATATGCATGTTATTTCCTTTACATGCAAAAAAAAAAAAAAAAACACGATATCGCTTGCGCGCTACAGTTAGCGTCATTCGTATTCTAGTCTAGTTGGTTGTGAGATTGATTAGAGATTTGAGGTAATGGTCAATATTTGAACTGTTTTCTAGAGCATATGGGGAGACAGTGAAGGGACTGGCAGATAGGGGCAGTCAGGCCTGGCTAAAGCACTAATGATAGATTGTAGGGAGGGGAGACAGATTTTGGACAGGTCAGATTGAGGAAGACTACATCATAATAGTGATGTGGTAAAAACATCACAAAACTTAGCATCCCAAAATGTTGCAGTCATTTACCGCCCCCCTGGCTCTGCAACTCTATTTCTAGATCACTTTGCCATCTGGCTACCTTGCTTACTTTCCTCGGATACCCCTGCTCTCATTCTCTGTGATTTCAACCTCCCTGTTGATAATCCCTCTGCCTCCTCTGCAAAACAACTTCTACAACTGACTTCCTCTTTCGGCCTGTCACAATGGACTGACTCTCCCACTCACAAAGATGGTCACTCCCTTGATATGATTTTCAGTTATCGAAGCACTATCTCAAACTTCACAAACTCACCTTTTCCTCTTTCTGACCACCACCTCCTCACTTGTACCATCACCTCCCTCCCTACAACTCTCCCTCCTTCTACCCCTCACACTAAACTTCACAGAAGAATCAAGTCATTAGATCAGCAACAGCTCGCTAGCTCTATCGAACCTCTTCTCTCTTCCATCCCCTCCTTTTCCTGTCCTGATGAATCCATCTGCCATTATAACTCCACCCTTAAATCGGTCCTTGATAACCTGGCACCACCTACCATAGCTCGGAAAACATACACTCATCCTCAGCCCTGGCATACTCCTCTGACACAGTGCCTACACAGATGTTCCCGTACTGATGAGCGACACTGGAGGAAATCTCGGAGTTCTGCTGACTTTCTTCACTATAAGTTCATCTTGAACTCTTACATTTCTGCCCTTAATCTATATAAGCAACATTACTTCTCTACTCTTATCTCTACTCTTTATTCAAACCTAAAACGTAAGT
This sequence comes from Bombina bombina, assembly GCF_027579735.1. Taxonomy (NCBI): domain Eukaryota; kingdom Metazoa; phylum Chordata; class Amphibia; order Anura; family Bombinatoridae; genus Bombina; species Bombina bombina. The sequence continues at coordinate 1,143,193,707 of NC_069502.1, forward strand.
TCTCCACATTCAATACTCTTCTCCGCCTACCCCTACCTCCCACCACACCTTTTCTCTCAGCCCAAGATTTTGCCAGCTACTTCAACAAAAAAATCGACTCCATCAGAAATGAAATCAGTTCTCAACATACTATCGGTCTCCCACCCCTTCAAAAGCTCACAATCATCCAAAATCCACATAGCCATAAATTTAGCTCTTTTGCCCCTGTTACATAGGATGAAGTTTCTGCCCTTATACTATCCTCTCACCTCACTACCTGTCCCCTCAACCCCATCCCATCACAGCTACTCCCCTCCCTCTCTTCTACCCTTACCCTTATACTCACACACATCTTCAACCTCTCCCTCAGCACTGGTATAGTTCCCACATCTCTTAAATATGCATTAGTCACACCTATCCTCAAAAAACCTTCTCTTGATCCAACCTCCCCATCCAACTACCGCCCTATTTCCCTACTACCTCTTGCCTCAAAGCTTCTTGAAAAGCTAGTATATGCACGTCTATTTCATTTCCTTACATTAAACTCCCTCCTTGACCCACTGCAATCTTGATTTCGCCCCCTTCACTCAACAGCAATTGTTAAGGTTACCAATGACCTACTTACAGCAAAATCAAAAGGCCACTTCTACTTATCCTCCTTGATCTGTCTGCAGCCTTTGATACTGTCAACCACCCTCTTTTGCTCTATACCCTCCAATCCTTCGGCATCTCTCTCTTGGTTCTCTTCCTATCTGTCTAACCGTAACTTTAGTGTAGCCTTCTCTGGGGTATCCTCTGCCCCGTTACCTCTTTCTGTTGGGGTACTGCAAGGCTCTGTCCTCGGTCCCCTTCTCTTCTCAAGCTACACGTCCTCACTAGGTTCCTTAATAAAGTCCCACGGGTTTTATTATCATTTGTATGCCTACAATACCCAAATCTGCCTCTCTGCACCAGAACAATCTCCTTCCTTGCTAACCCGTGTCACTAACTGTCTCTCTCATATCTCATCTTGGATGTCCTCTCACTACCTCAAGCTAAATGTCTCCAAAACTGAGCTCCTTATTTTCCCCCTTCTTCCAAAATCTCCACCCCCCATGTCTCTATAACTGTTGACAACTCCATCATTACCCCAACCTCACATGTCCAATGTCTTGGGGTCACAATTGACTAAAATCTTTCTTTCACTCCTCACATTCAGTCCTTGGTTAAAGTATGCTGCTTCCACCTTAAAAACATTGCTAAAATTAGACATTTCCTTACACAAGACACAAAAAAGATTTTAATTCACTCTCTCATCCTTTCCCGCCTTGACTACTGCAACTCTATCCTCTCTGGTCTCCCTAACTGCCGCCTTGCTCCTTTACAATCCAAAATGAATGCCTCTGCCAGGCTCTTCTTCCTTGCACGTCGCTATTCATCTGCCGTACCTCTCTGCCAATCCCTGGCTTCCTCTTGCCTCCAGGATTGAACACAAAATTCTCACTCTAACACACAAAGCCCTCAATTACACTGCTCCCCCTACATCTCAGACCTTGTATCCAGATACTCTCCCTCCTGTCCCCTTCACTCTACTCATGATCTCCTAATCTCCTCCTCTCTTGTTACCTCCTCACATTCCTGTCTACAAGATTTCTCAAGACTGGCTCACATCTTATGGAACTCTCTGTCTCTCTCCACAAGAATATCTCCTAGTTTTAAAAGTTTCAAGTGCTCCCTGAAGACTCTACTATTCAGGGGCGCTTACAACCTACTCTAACCTTCCTATCTCCACTGCTATCCCCTAAAACCCCATAGCATGTAAGCCTATGAGCCCAGCTGTTTGTAGTTCACCTTCATAAGAGCCGACTACAACAGTGCAACTCGTGGCAGGACCCTCTCTCCCCATTTGATCCCTGTAATATTTTTTTTATATACCTCCCATGTTCATAGCGCTGCGGAACCTGTTGGCACTCTACAAGTACCTGATAATACTAAATAGTAATAATAATAATAGTGATATTGCCATGATTCAAAACAGAAATATTAGACTAAGCACTAAGTGTGGGCACCTATAGCTCTTTATGCAGGGTTCCTAGCTAACCCTTAAATAGAGAAACTAATAAAATGTATGCAAAGAGCACCTAAATAAAAGGCTAAGGTGACATTGCAGAATAGTGTATAGTAAACAATTATTTATTAAACTGGTAAAACAATATCTGAAAATCACAATAATATTAAAAACAAAATACTAAAAAGATGGATCCATGTGTGGACAGTTAATAGGAGAGATGCATCTACTGTATATATAACTATAGTCTATATATGAGGAGGATAGAATCCAGTGGTGATGTGCTCAGTCTAACAAAATAATTTGAACTTGAAGTAATGAAAAAATGTGCAAGTGGAAAAAATTAAAAAATGGATAAAAAATATATATGAAAAAAGTCAAAACTTGCTTTCGAAATTCAGTTTAAAAGGTATATCCAAAATGATATCCAATAGGTGAATCCAAAGGATCTCCCTCTGTGGGTGAAGTTTCCTGTGCCAGTGGTTTCTATGGGAAAAAAAGTAATATAGTGCAATATAGCTAAATGGGATATTAAAGGGACAGTCTACACCAGAATTTTTATTGTTTTAAAAGATAGATAATCCCTTTATTACCCATTCCCCAGTTTTGCATAACCAACACAGTTATAATAATATACTTTTAACCTCTGTGATTATCTTGTATCTAAGCCTCTGCAAACTGCCCCTTTATTTCAGTTCTTTTGACAGACTAGCAGTTTAGCCAATCAGTGCCTGCTCCCAGATATCTTCACATGCACGAGCACAGTGTTATCTATATGAAATACGTGAACTAACACCCTCTAGTGGTGAAAAACCTGTTAAAATGCATTCTGAAAAGAGGTGGCCTTCAAGGTCTAAGAAATTAGCATATGAACCTCCTAGGTTAAGCTTTCAACTAAGAATACCAAGAGAACAAAGCAAAATTGGTGATAAAAGTAAATTGGAAAATTGTTTAAAATGACATGCTCTATCTGAATCATGAAAGTTTATTTTGGCCTAGACTGTCCCTTTAAGAAAGACTTGGATGCAGACGTACCATCCGTGTCAATGATTTTCGTCCTCCAGCTGGGCCTTTATCAAGACTTTTTTAATATCCTATTTAGCTATATTGCACTATATTACTTTTTTTCCCACAGGAATCTTTACCCACAGAGGGAGATCCTTTGGGTTCACTTATTGGATATAATTTTGGATATACCTTCTAAACTTAATTTCAAGAGCAAGTTTTGACTTTTTTCATATATATTTTATATCCACTTTACAATTTCCTTTTTTTTAAATATTTTTTCATTTTTTCCATTTGCACATTTTTTAATTACTTCAAGTTCAAATTATTTAATTAGACTGTCGCACTCTTCGTATCTCCCAAGTATCACATATTGCTATCTTTGGGCGCGATCCGATAAAGATCGTAGTTTGCGGCGCAAGCGAGGGAACCCCCGCCACCCGCAGTTTCAGCTCCCAACTCAAGCTATCCTATATACGGCGCCGTCAGAGGCTAAAGTGCCGTAAGTCTGACAAACCAGCGATGTCCAGAAATCTGCGTAAGTACAAATTTCTGGAGTCTCCAGTGACTTACGGCACTTTAGAGACTGCCGGCACCTACAAAACCTGACTAAAGTTATAAAATCACCCGTACTGTCTAACACGTCTCCCAAACATAGCCCGACATGTCTAACCCTCTATCCGCTATCCCCCCTCACTATCCTAACAGTAAAAATGTATTAACCCCTAAACCGCCGCTCCCGGACCCCGCCGCCACCTAATAAAGTTTTTAACCCCTAAACCGCCGCTCCCGGACCCCGCCGCCAGCAATATTAAATCTATAACCCCCTAATGTGAGCCCCTACCCCGCCGCCATCTACCTTACCTACCCCCTAAAGTGAGCCCCTTACACCGCCGCCATCTATCTTACCTACCCCCTAAAGTGAGCCCCTTACACCGCCGCCATCTATCTTACCTACCCCCTAAAGTGAGCCCCTTACACCGCCGCCATCTATTTTAAAAATATTAACCCCTAATTTAATCCCCCTACACCGCCGCCAGCTATATTAACTATATTAACCCTAATTATATTAGGGTTAATATAGTTAATATAGTTATTATATTATATATATTAACTATATTAACCCTAATTATATTAGGGTTAATATAGTTAATATCGTTATTATATTATATATATATATATATTAAGTATAATAACCCTATCTAACTCTAACATCCCTAACTAAATTCTTATTAAAATAGATCTAATTAATATTAATATTATTAATTAAAATATTCCTATTTAAATCTAAATACTTACCTATAAAATAAACCCTAAGATAGCTACAATGTAATTAATAATTACATTGTAGCTATTTTAGGGTTTATATTTATTTTACAGGTAACTTGGTATTTATTTTAACTAGGTTCAATAGCTATTAAATAGTTAATAACTATTTAATAGCTACCTAGTTAAAATAATTACCAATTTACCTGTAAAATAAATCCTAACCTAAGTTACAAATACACCTACACTATCAATAAATTAAATAAACTACACATATCTAAACTAAAATACAATAAAATAATCTAAACTAAATTAAAAAAAAAAAACACTAAATTACAAAAAATAAAAAAAATATTACAAGATTTTTAAGCTAATTACACCTATTCTAAGCCCCCTAATAAAATAATAAAGACCCCCAAAATAAAAAAATTTCCCTACCCTATTCTAAATTAAAAAAGTTCAAAGCTTTTTTACCTTACCAGCCCTTAAAAGGGCCTTTTGCGGGGCATGCCCCAAAGAATTCTGCTCTTTTGCATTTAAATAAATATACAATACCCCCCCAACATTACAACCAGCCACCCACATACCCCTATTCTAAACCCACCTAAAACCCCCTTAAAAAAACCTAACACTACCCTCCTGAAGATCTCCCTACCTTGTCTTCACCCAGCCGGGCCAAACACTTCATCCGATCCGGGCGATGTCCAATCAAGCGGCAGTGAAGTCTTCTTCCATCCGAGCGATGTCTTCAATCAAGCGGCAGTGAAGTCTTCTTCTCTTCCATCCGGCGATGTCTTCTTCCATCCAGCGATGTCTTCAAGCAAAGTGGCATCTTCAATCTTCTTTCTTCGCTCCTCCGCCGCGGAGCATCCATCTGGCACGACGACTTCCCGACGAATGAGGTACCTTTAAATGACGTCATCCAAGATGGCGTCCGTCAAATTCCGATTGGCTGATAGGATTCTATCAGCCAATCGGAATTAAGGTAGAAAAATCTGATTGGCTGATTGAATCAGCCAATCAGATTCAAGTTCAATCCGATTGGCTGAACCAATCAACCAATCGGATTGAACTTGAATCTGATTGGCTGATTGAATCAGCCAATCAGATTTTTTTGTAGTTTATTTAATTTAGTGATAGTGTAGGTGTATTTGTAACTTAGGTTAGGATTTATTTTACAGGTAAATTGGTAATTATTTTAACTAGGTAGCTATTAAATAGTTTTTAATAGCTATTGTACCTAGTTAAAATAAATACCAAGTTACCTGTAAAATAAATATAAACCCTAAAATAGCTACAATGTAAATATTAATTACATTGTAGCTATCTTAGGGTTTATTTTATAGGTAAGTATTTAGATTTAAATAGGAATATTTTAATTAATAATATTAATATTAATTAGATCTATTTTAATAAGAATTTAGTTAGGGATGTTAGAGTTAGATAGGGTTATTATACTTAATATATATATATATATATAATATAATAACAATATTAACTATATTAACCCTAATATAAATACATTAACCCTAATATAATATAATAACTATATTAACTTTATTAACCCTAATATAATTAGGGTTAATATAGTTAATATAGCTGGCAGCGGTGTAGGGGGATTAAATTAGGGGTTAATATTTTTAAAATAGATGGCGGCGGTATAAGGGGATCACTTTAGGGGGTAGGTAAGATAGATGGGGGTGGGGTAGGGGCTCACTATAGGGGGTAGGTAAGATAGATGGCAGCGGTGTAAGGGGCTCACATTAGGGGGTATGTAATGTAGCTTGCAACGGTGTAGGGGATCACATTAGGGGGTTATACTTTTAATGTAGGTGGCGGCGGGGTCCGTGTGTGGCGGTTTAGGGGTTAAATACTTTATTAGGGATTGCGGCGGGGGATCGCGGTTGACAGGTAGATAGACATTGCGCAAGCGTTAGGTTTATATAGCAGGTAGTTTAGGGAGTTACGGGACTCCAATAGACAGCGTAAGGCTTACAACGCCTGCATTTTGTGGCGAGGTGAAAATGGAGTAAGATTTCTCCATTTTCGCCACGTAAGTCCTTACGCTGTATATTGGATACCAAACTGTGCTGGCTTCGTATACCTGCCTATGGCCCAAAAAACTACGGGCGACGGCAGAAATATACGGGCATAACTTCTATGTTACGCCGTATATGTGATACCAAACCAGCGCAAATTTCAGTGTTGCCGGCTTTTGCGGGCAACGCTGCATATCGGATCGGGCCCTTTATTGGCATCACCATCTATATTTGCAGAGCACATCACCACTGGATTGTATCCTCCTCACATATAGACTATAGCTATATATAGATGCATCCCTCCTATTAACTGTCCACACATGGATACATGTTTTTAGTATTTCGTTTTTAATATTATTGTGATTTTAAGATATTGTTTTACCATTTTAATAAATAATTGTTTAATATATACTATTCTGTAATGTCTCCTTAGCCTTTTATTTAGGCACTCTTTACATACATTTTATTGATATTGCCATGAGCTCATATTGGTATAGCCACCCCTGGTATCTAATTAATTCACTCAAGCCCCAATCCCCATGCATAAACCCAACCATTAAAGGGACATGAAACCAAATTTTTTTTCTTTCATGATTCAGAAAGACCATGCAATATTAAACACATTTCCAATTTACTTCTATTATTTAATTTGCTTCCTTCTCTTGTTTTTCTTTGCTGAAAGGTTTATCTAGGTAATAGACATGTGAAATTCGTTTAGGCCGAATTTAGTTTTCGACCTAATTTTGGTCGATTCAGAGATTTGGATAAATCTAAATTTCTAAACTAAAATTCCGAAAATTCCAAAAACGACTAAATTAGTTTCAGAATTTTCGGATCCATTCTTTATTCATATTCATTGTTCTAATCTAAACCACGGCCCCCCCACATCGCCAACACTAAATAAAACACTAAGGCCTAGATTTAGAGTTGGGTGGTAGCCGTCAAAACCAGCGTTAGAGGCTCCTAACGCTGATTTTTTCCGCCCGCTGGTATTTGGAGTCAGTCAGGAAAGGGTCTAACGCTCACTTTGCAGCCGCGACTTTTCCATACCGCAGATCCCCCTACGCCATTTGCGTATCCTATCTTTTCAATGGGATCTTCCTAACGCCGGTATTTAGAGTCTTGGCTGAAGTGAGCGTTAGAAATCTAACGACAAAACTCCAGCCGCAGAAAAAAGTCAGTAGTTAAGAGCTTTCTGGGCTAACGCCAGTTCATAAAGCTCTTAACTACTGTGCTCTAAAGTACACTAACACCCATAAACTACCTATGTACCCCTAAACCGAGGTCCCCCCACATCACCACCACTCTATTAAAAAATTTTAACCCCTAATCTGCCGACCGCACACCGCTGCCACCTACGTTATCCCTATGAACCCCTAATCTGCTGCCCCTAACACCGCTGACCCCTATATTATATTTATTAACCCCTAATATGCCGCCCCCAACGTCGCCGCTACCGTACTACACTTATTAACCCCTAATCTGCCGACCGCACCGCTACTATAATAAATGTATTAACCCCTAATCCGCCTCACTCCCGCCTCAATAACCCTATAATAAATAAAATTAACCCCTAATCTGCTCTCCCTAACATCGCCGACACCTAACTTCAAGTATTAACCCCTAATCTGCCGACCGGAGCTCACCGCTACTCTAATAAATTTTTTAACCCCTAAAGCTAATTCTAACCCTAACACCCCCCTAAGTTAAATATAATTTTATTCTAACGAAATAAATTAACTCTTATTAAATAAATTATTCCTATTTAAATCTAAACACTTACCTGTAAAATAAACCCTAATATAGCTACAATATAAATAATAATTATATTGTAGCTATTTTAGGATTAATATTTATTTTACAGGCAACTTTGTATTTATTTTAACCAGGTACAATAGCTATTAAATAGTTAAGAACTATTTAATAGTTACCTAGTTAAAATAATTTCAAAATTACCTGTAAAATAAATCCTAACCTAAGTTACAATTAAACCTAACACTACACTATCAATAAATAAATTAAATAAACTACCTACAATTATCTACAATTAAACCTAACACTACACTATCAATAAATTAATTAAATACAATACCTACAAATAAATACAATTAAATAAACTAACTAAAGTACAAAAAATAAAAAAGAACTAAGTTACAAAAAATAAAAAAATATTTACAAACATTAGAAAAATATTACAAAAATTTTAACCTAATTACACCTACTCTAAGCCCCCTAATAAAATAACAAAGCCCCCCAAAATAAAAAAATGCCCTACCCTATTCTAAAATTAAAATAGAAAAGCTCTTTTACCTTACCAGCCCTGAAAAGGGCCCTTTGTGGGGCATGCCCCAAAGAATTCAGCTCTTTTGCCTGTAAAAAAAAAACATACAATACCCCCCCCCAACATTACAACCCACCACCCACATACACCTAATCTAACCCAAACCCCTCTTAAATAAACCTAACACTAAGCCCCTGAAGATCTCCCTACCTTGTCTTCACCACACCGGGTCCCGATCTGTCCAGAAGAGCCTCCGAAATCTTCATCCAAGCCCAAGCGGGGGCTGAAGAGTGACGACATTGGGGGCGGCATATTAGGGGTTAATAAATATAATATAGGGGTCTGCAGTGTTAGGGGCAGCAGATTAGGGGTACATAGGTATAATGTAGGTGGCGGCGGTGTACGGAGCGGCAGATTAGGGGTTAATAATAAAATGCAGGGGTCAGCGATAGCGGGGGTGGCAGATTAGGGGTTAATAAGTGTAAGGTTAGGGGTGTTTAGACTCGGGGTACATGTTAGAGTGTTAGGTGCAGACTTAGGAAGTGTTTCCCCATAGGAAACAATGTAGCTGCGTTAGGAGCTGAACGCTGCTTTTTTGCAGGTGTTAGGTTTTTTTTCAGCTCAAACAGCCCCATTGTTTCCTATGGGGGAATCGTGCACGAGCACGTTTTTTAAGCTGGCCGCGTCCGTAAGCACCGCTGGAATTTAGAGTTGCAGTGGCGGTAAATATGCTATATGCTCCCTTTTTGGAGCCTAACGCAGCCCTTCTGTGAACTCTAAATACCTGCGGTATTTAAAAGGTGCTGGAGAAAAAAAGCCAGCGTAGCTAATGCACCCCTTTGGCCGCAGAACTCTAAATCTAGCCGTAAATAAAGCTATTAACCTCTAAATTGCCATCCCCCCACATTGCCAACTCAAAATAAAGCTATTAACATCTAAACTGTCGTCCCCCCACATTGCTAATACTAACTAAACCTATTAACCTCTAAACCGTTATCCCCCCAGATAGCCAACACTAACTAAACCTATTAACCTCTAAACCGCTGTAAACCCACATCGCCAACACTAACTAAACCTGTTAACCCCAAAACCGTAGTCCCTCACATCGCCAACACTCAATGAAATCCTATTAACCTCTAACCCGCCATCCCCCACTTCTCCAAAACTAAATAAACCTATTAACCCTTCAACCACCATCCCCCCACATCTCAACTCCCTAAATAAAACTATTAACCCTTAAACCGCTGTCCCCCAACATCGCAAACACTAAATTAAACTATTAACCCCTGAACCCTGAACACCCCCTAACTTTAACATAATTAAAATACACCTAAAGTAAAGTTACAATTATTAACTAACTATTTAAAAATAAATACAAACTTACCTGTGAAATATGAATAAAACCTAAGGCTCAGATTACGAGTTTTGCGTTAGAGGCTATGCGGTGCTAACGAGCAGTTTTCCCTCACCGCTCACTTACCTACAGTGCTGGTATTACGGGTTTTTACAAACCCATCGTTAAAAGTCAGCTGAGAAAAAGTCTAACACCTGCAAAAAAGCAGCGTAAAACTCAGTAACGCAGACCTATTGATTCCTATGGGGAAACACATTTTATGTTTACACCTAACACCCTAACATGAACTCGAGTCTAAACACCCCTAATCTTACACTTATTAACCTTAATCTGCCACCCCCGACATCGCCGACACCTGCATTATAATTATTAACCCCTAATTTGCCGCTCCGGACACCGCCGCCACCTACATTATATGTAGTAACCCCTAAACTGCTGTCCCCGTCACCTACATACTATTTATTAACCCCTAATCTGCTGCCCCAACATCGCCAACACTTACATACTATTTATTAACCCCTAATCTGCCGCCCCCAACGTCACTGCCACTATATTAAAGTTATTAAACCCTAAACCTAAGTCTAACCTTAACCCTAACACCCCCTAACTTAAATATAATTACAATAAATCTAAATAAATACTTATAGTTATATTGTAGCTATCTTAGGGTTTATTTTTATTTTACAGGCAAGTTTGTATTTATTTTAACTAGGTAGAATAGTTATTAAATAGTTATTAACTATTTAATAACTACCTAGCTAAAATAAATACAAAAGTACCTGTAAAATAAAACCTAACCTAAGTTACACTAACACCTAACACTACACTATAATTAAATAAATTAACTAAATTAAATACAATTACCTAAATTAAATTAAATTAGCTAAAGTACCAAAAAAACAAACACTAAATTACATAAAATATTAAACAAATTAGATATTTCAACTAATTACACCTAATCTAATAGACCTATTAAAATAAAAAAGCCCCCCCCCAAATAAAAAAACAGCTCTTTTACCTGTAAAAAAAATACAAACAACCCCCCCAACAGTAAAACCCACCACCCACACAACCAACCCCCCAAATAAAATACTATCTAAAAAAGGGCATTTGGATGGGCCGTGCCCTTAAAAGGGCAGTTAGCTCTATTGCAGCCCAAAGTCCCTAACCTAAAAATAAAACCCACCCAATACACCCTTAAAAAACCTAACACTAACCCCCTGAAGATCAACTTACCGGGAGAAGTCTTCATCCAAGCCGGGCCGAAGTCCTCAACGAAGCCGGGAGAAGTCTTCATCCAAGCGGGGCAAGTGGTCCTCCAGACGGGCAGAAGTCTTCATCCAGAAGGCATCTTCTATCTTCATCCATCCGGTGCGGAGCGGGTCCATCTTCAAGACATCCGACGCGGGCATCCTCTTCATCCGACGACTAAAGCTGAATGAAGGTACCTTTAAGTGACGCCATCCAAGATGGCGTCCCTTAGATTCCAATTGGCTGATAGAATTCTATCAGCCAATCAGAATTAAGGTAGAAAAAATCCTATTGGCTGATCCAATTAGCCAATAGGATTGAGCTTGCATTCTATTGGCTGTTCTATTGGCATTAGGACTCTTGACAGGGTAGGGTGTACCGCTCACTTTTTGGCCTCCCAGGACAGACTCGTAATATCAGCGCTATAGACTTTACGAAGTTTACGTAAGTCGTTTTGCGGTAAGGCCAAAGAAGTGTGCGGTGACCCTAAACCTTCAAGACTCGTAATACCAGCGGGCATAATAAAGCAGCGTTAGGACCTCTTAACGCTGATTTTTTACCCTAACGCACAACTCGTAATCTAGCCGTAAGTTAGTTACAATATTACTATTTACTAACTACCTAGTTAAAATAAATACAAACTTACCTGTGAAATAAAAATAAAACCTAAGCTTAAAGGAATACTGAACCCAAATGTTTTCTTTCATGATTCAGATAGAGCATGCAATTTTAAGCAACTTTCTAATTTACTCCTATTACCTTAAATTATTTTTTCTCATCTGGGTTGTCCTTGCTTATTGGACAGCGCCAATATACAAGTGCTATACAGGGTACTGCACCAAAACTTGGCTGGCTCCTTAGCTTAGATGCCTTCTTTTTCAAATAAAGAAAGCAAGAGAATGAAGAAAAATTCAAAAGAGTAAATTAGAAAGTTGCTTAAAATTGTATGCTCTATCTGAATCATGAAAGAAAAAATTTGGGTTTTGTGTCCCTTTAAGCTAAAAATAAAACTAATATTACTAAAAATAATAAAACCTAACATTACAACAAAAAAAATAAAACTAAAATTACAAAAAAAAAAAAAAAAATACCATTACAAAAAATAACAAACAAAATTATCCAAAATAATAAAAATTATTCTAAAACCCCCGTTTAAAAAAAAAAAAAAAACACCTCAAAATAAAAAAACCTAATCTATAATAAACTATCAATAGCCCTTAAAAGGGTATTTTATATGGCATTGCCCTAAAGTTAACAGCTCTTTTGCCAAAAAAATGAAAACAAATACCCCCTAACATTACAAACCCCACCCCCCCAAAATAAAAAAACATAGCTAAAAAAATCCTAATCTACCCAATACTCCGAAAAGGGCATTTGTATGGGCATTGCCCTTTAAGGGCATTCAGCTCTTTTACAGCTGATTCAGATAGAGCATACAATTTTAACCAACTTTCAAATTTACTTGTATTATAAGGTATGCTTTTCAAGAAAGGATACCTAGAGAATTAAACAAATTAGATAAAATAAGTAAAGTGGAAAGTTGTTTAAAATTATAATTTTATTTAAAGAAGTTAAAACAAGCCATACTGCACATTACCTTTTTTTGTAAAAAAAACAAACAAACAGTTAATAAACTTAGTATTTGTAAACTTAAAGGTTTTAGAAATATCAAGAACTATGTCCCTTTAATACCACCCACACGTTTTAATACAGTATATCATGTTTTGTTAGTTGGGAGGCATATGTTTAGCATATCTTTTTTGTGCAGAATCATTAAATGTATGTTCAATAAATAACTCATAAAAATATGTGTTAATTATGTCCAGGATAAGATCTTATGTACTGTAGATCTTGCAATAATGGTTGGATGTCCCAGCACTGCAATAAATATTTGTTCAGTTGCCTCTGTTGGTAATGCAGATTAGCAGCTGTCTAATGGAATGTAACGAAAGACTGAGTGCAATTTCCTTTGAGATGTTTAATCTGCCTTTTTATGAGCCGTGCTGAGCACAGAGCAGCCATATTGTGCAAAACTTTGAAACAAAACCCAGGTTCTATCCAAAATCAGTTTGTGATTTTAAAGTACCATTTCTAAAAACACTATTTCAAGTAATGTCAGAAATGTCAAAAAATACATATATGTTTATACATTTACTTGTTGAAAATAGCAGATAGTTGTACAAACAAACAGCAATATTTGTATACTTTCATGATTCAGATACATCATGTATTTTAAGAAACTTTTATTATCAAATGTTTTTTTTTTCTTTTGGAATCCTTTGTTGAAGAGTACATCCAGGTGGCATCATGTAACCTCAGGAAAATGCAGAAGAGAACACAGTGATCTTTTCAATACAAAAATAAGGTCATGAATATATATCAACTTCACTGGACAGAGTCAAAGGTCTCCATTTATTATACATCGGGAGGACATGATTCGCTACAGTGAATCGTGTCCGCTGGACATCACTGCAAGTGGACAGCATACGCTCTTTGTATTTACAATTGCACAAGCATTTCACAAGTAATGCTTGTGCAATGCCAACCCTGACTGCTAGCAGGGATAGTGAAGCCTCCCTGCTACTTAAAGGGATATTAAACCAATTTTTTTTTTTGTCATAATTCACATAGAGCATGCAATTTTAAGCAACTTTCTAATTTACTCCTATTATCAATTTTTCTTCATTCTCTTTTTATCTTTATTTAAAAAAGCAGGAATGTAAGCTTAGGAGCCAGACAATTTTTGGTTCAGACCCTGGGTAGGGCTTGCTGATTGGTGGCTATATTTTCATCTGAAACAATGGGCCTTCAAAGCAGCAATCACTGCTTGGTAAATGGAGCCAAAAGCATCTATTAAGTATATTAATCCAATTTTTTTTGGAGGTTTTGGGACTATAAGGAACTATTTGTCTTGCACTACATAAATCAAATAGATAGAAAGGTCAAAATGAATGCATTTCAATTTGAAATAGAACCATTTCTGCAACATACAGTATGTATTGTAGCGAAGCTATTCTGTTTCAACCATATTCACACAAATGCTATGTGTGATTAGAGGATCAGGAAGATTCAAACACCATGGGGTTGATTTATCAATGTCTGTCCGACATGATACGCTGTTGGCATTTAACATTGCACAAGCAGTTCTGGTGAACTGCTTGTGCAATGCCGCCCCCTGCAGATTCGGGCCAATCGGTCACTAGCAGGGGGTGTCAATAAGCCCCATTGTTTAAGATTGAGCGGATTGCAGACCGCAGCCTCAGAGACATTTCAATTTTGACTTTTGTATTCCTTTAACTGTTCAATGGCAGCAAAGTTTGCAACAATATTTGTATTATTTTATATGTTGTTGCAAGCAATAAAATAAATAAACATACAATTAAATTGTAAATCGAGATCATGTTACAGGGCATTCTAATGGTATGGTGTAGGATTTTCAAGTAAACCTTGTACAAGCATGCAGAATTCATAAATACTCTATTGCCCTTGTATAATATCTTCCCTTGGTCTCACCATTTTTAACCTGATGACCCTGTCTACTTTTTCTTTTTCTTTAATTTTTCTTTTAGTGTTTTATTTTATTTATTTAAAAGTTGTCTCAACAACTTGTGATTTGTAGATCTGCTCATGCAGATAATGGGAATAATAAATTTGTCTACCCTGTGACTTATTTGTCAAAGTATACACACACTGGCCTAGATTTGGAGTTTGGCGGTAGATGGGCTGTTAACGCTCCGCGGGCTTTTTTCTGACCGCACCATAAAATTAACTCTGGTATCGAGAGTTCAAAAAAATGCTGCGTTAAGCTCCAAAAAAGGAGCGTAGAGCATTTTTACCGCAAATGCAACTCTCGATACCAGAGTTGCTTACGGACGCGGCCAGCCTCAAAAACGTGCTCGTGCACGATTCTCCCATAGGAAACAATGGGGCTGTTTGAGCTGAAAAAAAACCTAACACCTGCAAAAAAGCAGCGTTCAGCTCCTAACGCAGCCCCATTGTTTCCTATGGGGAAACACTTCCTACGTCTGCACCTAACACCCTAACATGTACCCCGAGTCTAAACACCCCTAACCTTACACTTATTAACCCCTAATCTGCCGCCCCCGCTATCGCTGACACCTGCATTATATTATTAACCCCTAATCTGCCGCTCCGTAAACCGCCGCAATTTACATTATCCCTATATACCCCTAATCTGCTGCCCCTAACACCGCCGACCCCTATATTATATTTATTAACCCCTAATCTGCCCCCCTCAACGTCGCCGACACCTGCCTACACTTATTAACCCCTAATCTGCCGAGCGGACCGCACCGCTACTATAATAAATGTATTAACCCCTAACCCACCTCACTAACCCTATCATAAATAGTATTAACCCCTAATCTGCCCTCCCTAACATCGCCGACACCTAACTTCAATTATTAACCCCTAATCTGACGACCGGAGCTCATCGCTACTATAATAAATGGATTAACCCCTAAAGCTAAGTCTAACCCTAACACCCCCCTAACTTAAATATAATTTAAATCTAACGAAATTAATTAACTCTTATTAAATAAATTATTCCTATTTAAAGCTAAATACTTACCTGTAAAATAAATCCTAATATAGCTACAATATAAATTATAATTATATTATAGCTATTTTAGGATTAATATTTATTTTACAGGTAACTTTGTAATTATTTTAACCAGGTACAATAGCTATTAAATAGTTAAGAACTATTTAATAGTTACCTAGTTAAAATAATAACAAAATTACCTGTAAAATAAATCCTAACCTAAGTTATAATTAAACCTAACACTACCCTATCAATAAATTAATTAAATAAACTACCTACAATTACCTACAATTAACCTAACACTACACTATCAATAAATAAATTAAATACAATTGCTACAAATAACTACAATTACATAAACTAACTAAAGTACAAAAAATAAAAAAGAACTAAGTTACAAAAAATAAAAAAATATTTACCAACATTAGAAAAATATTACAACAATTTTAAACTAATTACACCTACTCTAAGCCCCCTAATAAAATAACAAAGACCCCCAAAATAAAAAATTCCCTACCCTATTCTAAATTAATAAATGTAAAAGCTCTTTTACCTTACCAGCCCTGAACAGGGCCCTTTGCGGGGCATGCCCCAAGAAAATCAGCTCTTTTGCCTGTAAAAAAAAAACATACAATACCCCCCCCAACATTACACCCCACCACCCACATACCCCTAATCTAACCCAAACCCCCCTTAAATAAACCTAACACTAAGCCCCTGAAGATCTTCCTACCTTGTCTTCACCATCCAGGTATCACCGATCCGTCCTGGCATCCGGTGCTGAAGAGGTACAGAAGAGGCTCCAAAGTCTTCCTCCTATCCGGCAAGAAGAGGACATCCGGACCGGCAAACATCTTCTCCAAGCGGCATCTTCGATCTTCTTCCATCCGGTGCGGAGCGGGTCCATCTTGAAGCAGCCGACGCGGATCCATCCTCTTCTTCCGTTGTCTCCCGACGAATGACGGTTCCTTTAAGGGACGTCATCCAAGATGGCGTCCCTCGAATTCCGATTGGCTGATAGGATTCTATCAGCCAATCGGAATTAAGGTAGGAATATTCTGATTGGCTGATGGAATCAGCCAATCAGAATCAAGTTCAATCCGATTGGCTGATCCAATCAGCCAATCAGATTGAGCTCGCATTCTATTGGCTGATCGGAACAGCCAATAGAATGCAAGCTCAATCTGATTGGCTGATTGGATCAGCCAATAGGATTGAACTTGATTCTGATTGGCTGATTCCATCAGCCAATCAGAATATTCCTACCTTAATTCCGATTGGCTGATAGAATCCTATCAGCCAATCGGAATTCGAGGGATGCCATCTTGGATGACGTCCCTTAAAGGAACCGTCATTCGTCGGGAGACAACGGAAGAAGAGGATGGATCCGCGTCGGCTGCTTCAAGATGGACCCGCTCCGCACCGGATGGAAGAAGATCGAAGATGCCGCTTGGAGAAGATGTTTGCCGGTCCGGATGTCCTCTTCTTGCCGGATAGGAGGAAGACTTTGGAGCCTCTTCTGGACCTCTTCAGCACCGGATGCCAGGACGGATCGGTGATACCTGGATGGTGAAGACAAGGTAGGAAGATCTTCAGGGGCTTAGTGTTAGGTTTATTTAAGGGGGGTTTGGGTTAGATTAGGGGTATATGGGTGGTGGGTTGTAATGTTGGGGGGGGGTATTGTATGTTTTTTTTTACAGGCAAAAGAGCTGATTTTCTTGGGGCATGCCCCGCAAAGGGCCCTGTTCAGGGCTGGTAAGGTAAAAGAGCTTTTACATTTATTAATTTAGAATAGGGTAGGGAATTTTTTATTTTGGGGGTCTTTGTTATTTTATTAGGGGGCTTAGAGTAGGTGTAATTAGTTTAAAATTGTTGTAATATTTTTCTAATGTTGGTAAATATTTTTTTATTTTTTGTAACTTAGTTCTTTTTTATTTTTTGTACTTTAGTTAGTTTATGTAATTGTAGTTATTTGTAGCAATTGTATTTAATTTATTTATTGATAGTGTAGTGTTAGGTTAATTGTAGGTAATTGTAGGTAGTTTATTTAATTAATTTATTGATAGGGTAGTGTTAGGTTTAATTATAACTTAGGTTAGGATTTATTTTACAGGTAATTTTGTTATTATTTTAACTAGGTAACTATTAAATAGTTCTTAACTATTTAATAGCTATTGTACCTGGTTAAAATAATTACAAAGTTACCTGTAAAATAAATATTAATCCTAAAATAGCTATAATATAATTATAATTTATATTGTAGCTATATTAGGATTTATTTTACAGGTAAGTATTTAGCTTTAAATAGGAATAATTTATTTAATAAGAGTTAATTAATTTCGTTAGATTTAAATTATATTTAAGTTAGGGGGGTGTTAGTGTTAGGGTTAGACTTAGCTTTAGGGGTTAATCCATTTATTATAGTAGCGATGAGCTCCGGTCGTCAGATTAGGGGTTAATAATTGAAGGTAGGTGTCGGCGATGTTAGGGAGGGCAGATTAGGGGTTAATACTATTTATGATAGGGTTAGTGAGGCGGATTAGGGGTTAATTACTTTATTATAGTAGCGCTCAGGTCCGCTCGGCAGATTAGGGGTTAATAAGTGTAGGCAGGTGTCGGCGACGTTGAGGGGGGCAGATTAGGGGTTAATAAATATAATATAGGGGTCGGCGGTGTTAGGGGCAGCAGATTAGGGGTACATAAGGATAACGTAGGTGGCGGTCGGCAGATTAGGGGTTAAAAAATTTTAATCGAGTGGCGGCGATGTGGGGGGACCTCGGTTTAGGGGTACATAGGTAGTTTATGGGTGTTAGTGTACTTTAGGGTACAGTAGTTAAGAGCTTTATGAACCGGCGTTAGCCCAGAAAGCTCTTAACTCCTGCTATTTTCCTGCGGCTGGAGTTTTGTCGTTAGAGCTCTAACGCTCACTTCAGAAACGACTCTAAATACCAGCGTTAGAAAGATCCCATTGAAAACATAGGATACGCAATTGACGTAAGGGGATCTGCGGTATGGAAAAGTCGCGGCTGAAAAGTGAGCGTTAGACCCTTTAATCACTGACTCCAAATACCGGCGGTAGCCTAAAACCAGCGTTAGGAGCCTCTAACGCTGGTTTTCACGGCTACCGCCGAACTCTAAATCTAGGCCACTGTTTTTAAACTGAATATATTATCATAGCCCTATTGGGAATTATAGACACTATTGTCAGTACTGTCAACTTGCAGACAGACACACTTCCTAGCAACAGAACCATTCCATCAAATTTGCTTATTAATCATAAGCAATATCAGCTGCCGCACATATTACAAAAGACAGTATACTTTTGCTATCACAATCTAGTGATCGTCCAACTTTCAAATGGGATTCTCTGGATCTGTCCATATATATGTATATACATGTGTTTTTATGTGTTTACATATGCATTTAAGTATCTACATACATATATACACATATAAACACATATATACACTTCCGAAAGCTTATCATCTTATAAATGTATAGTTAGTCCAATAAAAAAGTATTATTGCTCATACATATATGTACACTTAGGAGCCCTTTCCACTCAAATACCTTAAAACCTGTAAAATAATTTTTAATATTTAATATAGGTAAGTTATAGATATATATTTTACAAAAGATTAATTTTATATATATATATATATACATACATATATATATATATACATATAGATAGATAGATAGATAGATACTGTATATTTAAAAATAAAAATAACATATTCTTTTAGTAAAGAACATTGGAATATAAAATATTTATAACTACCTTTGGATTTAGCGTTGTAGATCTAACATAGTGTCAGGTTAGAGTGCAGGTGTTTAGTTTTATTTCTTCAGCACACTTCATTGAAGTCTATGGGAATAAGAAGTTAAAGAGGTCACGTTATCCGAATTCTTGAAGTGAGTGAGCATTGGGTTTCGCTTGCGTGCAAACAATTTACTTTTAACTTATAGTACGTGCACTACCCCGTCCGTGTTAAAAGTTTACTTTTAGTGGTGTTTGCGCATAAGCAAAAGCTCTAAATAGAGCGCTTCTTGTAATCTAGCCCTTTGTTGGCTAGTTAGAGCCAGTTTCTTGCAAGATAAGTACAAGTGCATAATAAACTTGATATACTTTTGAAAATGGGGCTAAATATCAACATCCCAAAGGTCCAAAAAGTAATTTACTATCCTGAACAGATGTGCAGAAAGAAATGGAAAACAAATGAGTTGTTCAATTGGTAAATTAATTCTCTAGTTACATCTTAACAGATTGTGAAATTTCAGTTTTTCTAAGAAGCTATGTTTTACCCTCATGAGTAAATATTGTTGTATTTTATTATGTCAATGAATAGATATTTCAAAAAATGAATTTTTTAAATGATATAGATTCAATGGCAGAAAGCATTCACAAAATGAGAACAGGTTTGGTCACATGTCAGAGAGAGAGACGAGAAGAAGACAGGAGTTATCTTACCCAATACAAACACATAATGAAGCAGCTGAGGTTAAAATAAAGATAATTGCAAATAAAAAACCAACAACTTAAAAGCAAAAGGCATTAATCTTAATGGTGTGAATGATTGAACAGCTAAGTGTTAAAGGGATACTAAATCCCAAAATTTTCTTTAATGATTCAGATAGAGCATGCAATTTTAAGCAACTTTCTAATTTACTCCTATTATCGTTTTCTTTGTTCTCTTGCTATCTTTATTTAACCCCATGAGTGCTAACGATGGCTCTGAGCATTCGCAGAGTTTTCCACTCTGGTGCTAACGACGGCTCAGAGCCGTCGTTAGCACTCTCCCACCTTGTGGGAGATATGGGGGCTCCCACCGGCTCCTACCCAGGCGATCGGGCCTGCATAGTGACAGGCATCACCGGGACTTCACATTTTGCGTCACGCAATGACGTGATGACGTCACTGTGCAACTTTATTAAAAATGTACAATACAAGGTATAGGGAAAGGGGGCATGTTGCTTAGAAGCCTGTATCTCAGGCATCTAAGCAGTTAAAGACCCCCAAGACCCACCGTTGGAAAGGTAATTGCCTAACCTTTCAACAACAATGTAAGTCTTGGGGATCTGGAAAAAAAATAAACATTTTTTTTCCAAAAAATAAAAAAAAACTTATATCACCTTAGCACCCAGGTGGAAAAGTGCTTAGCACTCAAAGGGTTAAAAAGCAGGAATATAAAGCTGAGGAGATGGCCCATTTTTGGTTCAGAACCTGGGTTATGCTTGCTTATTTGTTGGCTGAATGTAGTCACCAATAAGCAAGTGTTATCCAGGGTTCTGAACCTAAAATGGGCCGGGTACTAAGTTTTACATTCCTGCTTTTTAAATAAAGGTAGCAAGAGAAGGAAGACAAATTGATAATAGGAGTAAATTAGAAAGTTAATTAAAGTGGAATGCTCTATCTGAATCATGAAAGAACGAAAAATAGGGTTAGTATCCCTTTAAATTGAAATATTGTTGAATGAAGTGGTCACTAAAGGCCAAAGTATCTGAAGCTCTCTGTTCTGACAAGATTATCTAAGAAGTCTAGTCACTACTGTGAAGTCCCTGAAAGAATTTTAGAAAGACACATTTTAGATAGAAAGCTGCTTATCTATCTATGTATGCAGA
This sequence comes from Bombina bombina, assembly GCF_027579735.1. NCBI lineage: Eukaryota > Metazoa > Chordata > Amphibia > Anura > Bombinatoridae > Bombina > Bombina bombina. The sequence goes on from NC_069502.1 coordinate 1,143,215,115, forward strand.
GTTCTGGATATGAAGAAGAGACGCATACAATGCAATATAATGTTTAACACAGTCCCCAGACATTTTGCCCAAATTCTCTCCATGGTGGCAAGTTTCAGGTTCTCAGGTCCTAAAAGATTTTCTTTAGATTTGGACTGTGCCCAAATTACGTACAACTTAAATCAATCCCCCAGGTAAACTATGGATAAGGATTCATTAATCCTGAAGATAAGTGACTGGCTTGTTGATTCTGTATTATCTGAGGGAGACTAAGATATCCATACATTAACATACAGAGACTAAATGGCACATATCAGTGATTAAAGGAACAATAATATCAAAATTAGACTTTCATGAGTGAGACAGAGCATATACTTGTAAACAACTTTCCAAAATTCACTTCCATTATGAAAATGTCTACAATCTTTTGATATGCACACATTCTGAGGCCCCAGCTCCTACTGAGCATGCAAGAGAATTCACAGAATATACATATATGCATTTTGTGATTGGCTGATCTCATTTGAAATTCAGAGTAAGGGTTCCATTTATGAAGCTGCATTAGAAGCTTCAGAGCTCCATTGGCTGGAGGCCGAGAGTTAAGAAGCAGCGGTCATCCATTGCTTTTTACCCCATTATGCCAACATTGTTTGGTGTATCCCAATCCCCCAGACTTTTCCGACCGTGGATATTGACAGCCCCTGCTTGTGCGTGTTTGGTTGTGTGCAAGCAGGGGGTGGCATTACACACTACCCACTAGATGTGATGCTAAGAGGACAGGGGCGAAGATGTATGCCCCTGTCCGACAGCTTGTTGTTAAATCTGTGACTAAGTGCTTTTGCATTGTCTTTTTATAATGAATTTGTTGTTTATGCAATGCTACTGTGTTAAATGATCCTTTAAGCACTGAATAAGAGCTTTTTTTAACCTGTTCAATTATCATCATTTTGCTATGAAAATTTACCAGATTTTACAAATTAAGAGCAATTAGCAAATACGCCACTTGAAACACCTGGTGGAATTCATGTTCCTTGTCTTTTTTTTGTTGGTGTCTGCTAAAGATAGATTTAATTGAGCACTGCATAGAATACTGCAACTTCAGAATGAAGTGTCATTCAACCTTCCTGGTGAGCGCAGAATAAGCACGCTTTACAAACTCAGGAAAATGAAATAATGAATAATAATGTAAATTGTTTAATGTTTATGTATTTTATAGTATAATGTTAGAATATGTATGTAAACATGATTGTACTAATCTCCTATTTTATTCATGTTTACATTATATTGAGAACACGCATTCTTACCACAGTATTCATATTTCACAATATTGCGGTCGTGTTTTCCCATTTTCTTATTTTACATTATTAAGATTGATCAAATGATTTATCTACAAAAATCCCCATAGACATTAGGCTTAAATAGTGATTTTTCTGTAGAAAATCATTATATAGCAAATTTCTATCAACCCCTATGTTACTAAAAACAAATTGTATAGATAAATATAAGATGCCATTCTAAAAAAGCCAAAACACAAATAGATTATAGTCCACACCTCAGATTGAGGAGGCATAGGCCTCTATTTATCAAGCCGTCACCTTACTTGCATTCGACGGCACCAATACGCTTGCCTAAGATCTCCTAACATTGCTGCCGCGGACCTGAATACGCTCTCCAAAGTTACCAAAAAAGCTGTCAAAAAGCCACGCACCAAGTACGGGGCGATGAGCAGCGGACTTTTGTTAACTAACAGTCATCGATCTCGCTACTCTTCGGCTTTTACCCAGCTTTACTGGTATACTGTCACTAAACACCGCCACTATACTATACTGTTTTACCCCTAAACCGCCACTCCCGGAGCCCACCACAACTCGAATAAAGTTATTAACCCCTAAAATGCCGCTCCTGGACCCCGCCGCAACGAAATAAACTTATTAACCCCTAAACCGCCACTCCCGGAGCCCACCGCCGCCTACATTATGTTAATAACCCCTAATCTGCCGCCCCTACACCGCCACCACCTACATTACATTTATTAACCCCTAATCTGCCGCTCCCAATGTCGCTGCCACTATTCTAAATGTATTAACCCCTAAACCTAAGTCTAACCCTAACCCTAACACCTCCTAACCAAAATATTATTTAAATAAATCTAAATAAAAATTAATATTATTAACTAAATTATTCCTATTTAAAACTAAATACTTTCCTGTAAAATAAACCCTAAGATAGCTACAATATAACTAATAGTTACATTATATCTAGCTTAGGGTTTATTTTTATTTTGCAGGCAACTTTGTATTTATTTTAACTAGGTAGAATAGTTACTAAATAGTTATTAACTATTTAATAACTACCTAGCTAAAATAAATACAAAAGTACCTGTAAAATAAAACCTAACCTAAGTTACAATAACACCTAACACTACACTACAATTAAATAAATTAACTAAATTAACAACAATTAAATAAATTAAATTAAATTAGCTAAAGTACAAAAAACCCCCCACTAAATTACAGAAAATAAAAAACAAATTACAGATATTTAAACTAATTACACCTAATCTAAGAGCCCTATCAAAATAAAAAAAGCCCCCCCAAAATAAAAAAAAACCTAGCCTAAACAAAACTATCAATAGCCCTTAAAAGGGCCTTTTGTGGGGCATTGCCCCAAAGTAATCAGCTCTTTTACCTGGAAAAAAAAATACAAACAACCCCCCCAACAGTAAAACCCACCACCCACACAACCAACCCCCCAAATAAATTACTAACTAAAAAAACTAAGCTCCCCATTGCCCTGATAAGGGCATTTGGATGGGCATTGCCCTTAAAAGGGCAGTTAGCTCTTTTGCAGGCCCAAAGTCCTAACCTAAAATGAAACCCACCCAATACACCCTTAAAAAAATCCTAACACTAACCCCATGAAGATTCACTTACCGGGAGACATCTTCATCCAAGTGGCAAGATGTCCTCAACGAATCCGGCAGAAGTGGTCCTCCAGACGGGCAGAAGTCTTTATCCAGACGGCATCTTCTATCTTTATCCTTCCGGCGCGGAGCGGGTCCATCTTCAAGGCATCCGACGCTGAGCATCCACTTCCAACTACGTCTTCTTGCTGAATGAATATCACTTTAAGTGACGTCATCCAAGATGGCGTCCCTTCGATTTCGATTGCCTGATAGAATTCTATCAGCCAATCGGAATTAAGGTAGAAAAAATCCTATTGGCTGATGCAATCAGCCAATAGGATTGAGTTGGCATTCTATTGGCCAGCTCAATCCTATTGGCTGATTGCATCAGCCAATAGGATTTTTTCTACCTTAATTCTGATTGGCTGATAGAATTCTATCAGCCAATCGAAATCGAAGGGATGCCATCTTGGATAACGTCACTTAAAGTGATATTCATTCAGCAAGAAGACGTCGTTGGAAGAGGATGCTCCACGTCGGATGTCTTGAAGATGGACCCGCTCCGTGCCGGAAGGATAAAGATAGAAGATGCCGTCTGGATGAAGACTTCTGCCCGTCTGGAGGACCACTTCTGCCCAGCTTGGATGAAGACTTCTGCCCGTCTGGAGGACCACTTCGCCCGGCTTGGATGAAGACGTCTCCTGGTAAGTGAATCTTCATGGGGTTAGTGATTTTTTTAAGGGTTAATAGGGTGGGTTTTAGTTTTAGATTAGGAATTGGGCCTGCAAAAGAGCTAAATGCCCTTTTAAGGGTAATGCCCATCCAAATGTCCTTTTCAGGGCAATGGGGAGCTTAGGTTTTTTAGATAGCTTTTTATTTGGGGGGTTGGTTGTGTGGGTGGTGGGTTTTACTATTGGTGGGTTGTTTGTATTTTTTTTACAGGTAAAAGAGCTGATTTCTTTGTGGCAATGCCCCGCAAAAGGCCCTTTTAAGGGCTATTTGTTGTTTATTGTAGGTTAGGGTTTTTTTATTTGGGGGGGGGGGCTTTTTTATTTTCATAGGGCCCTTAGATTAGGTGTAATTAGTTTAAAGCTTTGATAATTTCTTTTTTATTTTTTGTAATTTAGTGTTTATTTTTTTGTGTAACTTAGTGTTTGCTATTTTTTGTAACTTAGTTAGTTTTTTGGAACTTAGTAATTTTTTAGTGTAGAATTAAATTATTTGAGTAGGGTTAGGTGTTTAAATATATAATATATTTTTTTTAATTTGTAGTTTTATGTTATTTTAGTATAAAAGTTAGGTTAGATTAATTAATAATTTAATATAGTTTAATGTAATTTTATTATAATAGTTAGGGTAGGTTAATTAATAGTTTAATATAGTTTAATGTAATTTTATTATAATAGGTTAGATTAATTATTAATTTAATATAGTTTAATGTAATTTTATTATAACAGGTAGGGTAGGTTAATTAATAGTTTAATATAGTTTAATTTAATTTTAAAGGTAAGTTTAAATTTATTATAAGATAGGAATGAGTTAATATTTAATATAAAGTTAACGGGTTGTTAGGTTTAGGTATTAATAGGTTAATTTAATTTATGGCGATGTGGGGGGCTGGCGGTTTAGGGGTTAATACATTTATTCAGTTGCAGTGGGCTCCAGGAGTGGCAGGATAGGGGTTAATAACTTTATGTAGGTGGCGGCGATATAGGGTGTGGCAGATTAGGGGTTAATAAGTATAATGTAGGTGGCAGTGGGCTTCGGGAGCGGCGGTTTAAGGGTTAATAAGTTTATTTAGTTGCAGTGGGCTCCAGGAGCGGTGGGATATGGGTTAATAAGTTTATTTAGTTGTGGCGGGGTCCGGGAGCGGGGGATAGGGGTTAATAAGTTTATTTAGTTGCGGCGGGGTCTGGGAGCTGCGGGATAGGGGTTTATAAGTTTATTTAGTTGCGGCAGGGTCCAGGAGCGGCGGGATAGGAGTTAATAACATTATGTAGGTGGCGGCAGTGTAGGGGGCGGCAGATTAGGGGTGTTTAGATTTGGGGTACATGTTAGGGTGTTAGGTGTAAACATAACTTTTATTCTCCCATAGAAATCAATGGGATATCGGGCAGCAGCGAACATAAGCTTTCACTGCTTTCAGACTCCCATTGATTCCTATGGCATTCGCCGCCTTCAGGGCGGCGGATTGAAAACCAGGTACGCTGGGCCAGAATAGCTGCGAGCGTACCTGGTAGTTATTTGATAACTAGCAAAAGTAGTCAGATAGTGCCGAATTTCCATTCAGAACATCTGTAGTGTCGTAAGCATTGATCTGTGTTGGACTGAGACCGGCGGATCATATGTTACGTCACAAAATTCTACTTTTGCCGGTCTGTAGCCTTTGATAAATAAGGCGAATCAAGCTCTCCACAATTACGCTGCGGAATTCCATTGTATTTGCGGTTGACGGCTTGATAAATAGAGGCCATAGCCTTGAAACACATACGGCTAGATTTGGAGTTTTGTCGGTAACGACCCGAAAAACTAACGCTGGCTTTTTTCTGGCCGCACCATAAAAATAACTCTGGTATTGAGAGTCCACAGAAAGGCTGCGTTAGGCTCCAAAAAAGGAGCGTAGAGCATATTTAACGCAGCTTCAACTCTCGATACCAGAGTTGCTTACGCAAGCGGCCAGCCTCAAAAACGTGCTCGTGCACAATTCTCCCATAGGAAACAATGGAGCTGTTTGAGCTGAAAAAAAACCTAACACCTACAAAAAAGCTGCGTTCAGCTCCTAACGCAGCCCCATTGTTTGCTATGCGGAAACACTTCCTACGTCTGCACCTAACACTCTAACATGTACCCCGAGTCTAAACACCCCTAACCTTACACTTATTAACCCCTAATCTGCCGACCCCGCTATCGCTGACCCCTGCATATTATTATTAACCACTAATCTGCCGCTTCGTAAACCACCGCTACTTACATTATCCCTATGTACCCCTAATCTGCTGCCCTAACATCGCCGACCCCTATATTATATTTATTAACCCCTAATCTGCCCCCCACAATATCGCCTCCACCTGCCTACACTTATTAACCCCTAATCTGCTGACAGGACCGCACCGCTATTATTATAAAGTTATTAACCCCTAATCCGCCTCACTAACCCTATAATAAATAGTATTAACCCCTAATCTGCCCTCCCTAACATCGCCGACACCTAACTTCAATTATTAACCCCTAATCTGCTGACTGGAGCTCACCGCTATTCTAATAAATGTATTAACCCCTAAAGCTAAGTCTAACCCTAACACTAACACCCCCCTAACTTAAATATAATTTAAATCTAACGAAATTAATTAACTCTTATTAAATAAATTATTCCTATTTAAAGCTAAATACTTACCTGTAAAATAAATCCTAATATAGCTACAATATAAATTATAATTATATTAAAGCTATTTTAGGATTAATATTTATTTTACAGGTAACTTTGTATTTATTTTAACCAGGTACAATAGCTATTAAATAGTTAAGAACTATTTAATAGCTAAAATAGTTAAAATAATTACAAATTTACCTGTAAAATAAATCCTAACCTAAGTTACAATTAAACCTAACACTACACTATCAATAAATTAATTAAATAAACTACCTACAATTACCTAAAATTAACCTAACACTACACTATCAATATTACAATTAAATAAATAAAATTCCTACAAATAAATACAATTAAATAAACTTGCTAAAGTACAAAAAATAAAAAAGAACTAAGTTACAAAAAATAAAAAAATATTTAAAAACATAAGAAAAATATTACAACAATTTTAAACTAATTACACCTACTCTAAGCCCCCTAATAAAATAACAAAGCCCCCCAAAATAAAAAAAATGCCCTACCCTATTCTAAATTACTAAAGTTCAAAGCTCTTTTACCTTACCAGCCCTGAACAGGGCCCTTTGCGGGGCATGCCCCAAGAAGTTCAGCTCTTTTGCCTGTAAAAAAAAAAATATAATACCCAAGCCCCCCAACATTACAACCCACCACCCACATACCCCTAATCTAACCCAAACCCCCCTTAAATAAACCTAACACTAAGCCCCTGAAGATCTTCCTACCTTGTCTTCACCTCACCGGGTTCAACGGTCTGTCCAGAAGAGCTCCTCCGATGTCCTGATCCAAGCCCAAGCGGGGGGCTGAAGAGGTCCATGATCCGGCTGAAGTCTTCATCCAAGCGGGGCAGAAGAGGTCTTCCATCCGATTGAAGTCTTCATCCAAGCGGGATCTTCTATGGTCATCCATCTGGAGCGGAGCGGCAGGATCCTGAAGACCTCCAACGCGGAACATCCATCCTGGCCGACGACTGAACGACGAATGACGGTTCCTTTAAATGACGTCATCCAAGATGGCGTCCCTCGAATTCCGATTGGCTGATAGGATTCTATCAGCCAATCGGAATTAAGGTAGGAATATTCTGATTGGCTGATGGAATCAGCCAATCAGAATCAAGTTCAATCCGATTGGCTGATCCAATCAGCCAATCAGATTGAGCTCGCATTCTATTGGCTGTTCCGATCAGCCAATAGAATGCGAGCTCAATCTGATTGGCTGATTGGATCAGCCAATCGGATTGAACTTGATTCTGATTGGCTGATTCCATCAGCCAATCAGAATATTCCTACCTTAATTCCGATTGGCTGATAGAATCCTATCAGCCAATCGGAATTCGAGGGACGCCATCTTGGATGACGTCCCTTAAAGGAACCGTCATTCGGCTAGTAGGCGTCGGGAGAAGAGGATGTTCCGCGTCGGAGGTCTGCAAGATGGATCCGGAAGAAAGAAGATTGAAGATGCCGTTGATAGAAGACTTCATCCGGATCATGGACCTCTTCAGCTCCCGCTTGGATGAAGACTTCATTCGGATCATGGACCTCTTCAGCTCCCGCTTGGATGAAGACTTCAGCCGGATCATGGACCTCTTCAGCCCCCCGCTTGGGCTTGGATCTGGACATCGGAGGAGCTCTTCAGGACGGATCGGTGAAGCTGGTATGGTGAAGATAAGGTAGGAAGATCTTCAGGGGCTTAGTGTTAGGTTTATTTAAGGGGGGTTTGGGTTAGATTAGGGGTATGTGGGTGGTGGGTTGTAATGTTGGGGGGGGTATTGTATGGGTTTTTTTAACAGGCAAAAGAGCTGAATTTCTTGGGGCATGCCCCGCAAAGGGCCCTGTTCAGGGCTGGTAAGGTAAAAGAGCTTTGAACTGTAGTAATTTAGAATAGGGTAGGGCATTTTTTATTTTGGGGGTCTTTGTTATTTTATTAGGGGGCTTAGAGTAGGTGTAATTATTTTAAAATTGTTGTAATATTTTTCTTATGTTTGTAAATATTTTTTTATTTTTTGTAACTTCGTTCTTTTTTATTTTTTGTACTTATTTAGTTTATTTCATTGTAGTTATTTGTAGGAATTGTATTTAATTTATTTATTGATAGTGTAGTGTTAGGTTTAATTGTAGGTCATTGTAGGTATTTTATTTAATTAATTTAATGATAGTATAGTGTTAGGTTTAATTGTAATTTAGGTTAGGCTTTATTTTACAGGTAATTTTGTAATTATTTTAACTAGGTAACTATTAAATAGTTCTTAACTATTTAATAGCTATTGTACCAGGTTAAAATAAATACAAAGTTACCTGTAAAATAAATATTAATCCTAAAATAGCTACAATATAATTATAATTTATATTGTAGCTATATTAGGATTTATTTTACAGGTAAGTATTTAGCTTTAAATAGGAATAATTTATTTAATAAGAGATAATTAATTTCGTTAGATGTAAATTATATTTAACTTAGGGGGGTGTTAGTGTTAGACTTAGCTTTAGGGGTTAATACATTTATTAGAATAGCGGTGAGCTCCAGTCGGCAGATTAGGGGTTAATAAGTGTAGGCAGGTGGAGGCGACGTTGAGGGGGGCAGATTAGGGGTTAATAAATATAATATAGGGGTCGGCGGTGTTAGGGGCAGCAGATTAGGGGTACATAAGGATAACGTAGGTGGCGGCGCTTTGCGGTCGGCAGATTAGGGGTTAATTATTTTAGGTAGCTGGATGCGACGTTGAGGGGGGCAGATTAGGGGTTAATAAATATAATATAGGGGTCGGCGGTGTTAGGGGCAGCAGATTAGGGGTACATAAGGATAACGTAGGTGGTGGCGCTTTGCGCTCGGCAGATTAGGGGTTAATAAGTGTAGGTAGGTGGAGGCAACGTTGTGGGGGGCAGGTTAGGGGTTAATAAATATAATACAGGGGTTGGCGGTGTTAGGGGCAGCAGATTAGGGGTACATAAGGATAACGTAGGTGGCGGTCGGCAGATTAGGGGTTAAAAAAATTTATTCGAGTGTCGGCGATGTGGGGGGACCTCGGTTTAGGGGTACATAGGTAGTTTATGGGTGTTAGTGTACTTTAGAGTACAGTAGTTAAGAGCTTTATAAACCGGCGTTAGCCCAGAAAGCTCTTAACTACTGACTTTTTTCCTGCATCTGGAGTTTTGTCGTTAGATGTCTAACGCTCACTTCAGACACGACTCTAAATATCGGAGTTAGAAAAATCCCATTGAAAAGATAGGATACGCAATTTATGTAAGGGGATCTGCGGTATGGAAAAGTCGCGGCTGAAAAGTGAGCGTTAGACCCTATTTTGAGTGACTCCAAATACCGGCGGTAGCCTAAAACCAGCGTTAGGAGCCTCTAACGCTGGTTTTCACGGCTAACGCCAAACTCCAAATCTAGGCCATAGTGAGTGTAGTGTCTGGCCACAATACTGTGTAATTTCAACAACACTGCTTCAGACTGCTTTTAATAGTGCACATATTTTTTATAAATAATTGTTTTAATTTCCAATAGTATTTGTATATGAATTTTCATAAAGTACACTATAGTCTATTTATAACGTGTGAGCACTTTTCATATTTCTTTGTATATTCTAATGTTGCTTTATTTTTCTTAATTAAATATTTTATGAATAGATTAAATGTTGACTATAATGTATTTTAATGTGCATACTACTTTGGATAAATCATTCACTGAATTTTTAGACTTCAGACATTTAATTCATACTTAGCCTTTAAATGTTGGTTTTGATTTGGGGAATGTGGAGTATTTAGTGGTAAGATTAATCATGGATTGTTGCCATACTTTCATAACCCTAAAATTTACCTTTGACACATCTTTAAAGAAAAAAGGAAAGCAATTAATATATTTTATGGTTTCTACATTGTGCAAGAATATGATTACACACATGAATTCTTGATAGGTGAACATTTACCATTCTATGATTAAAGTTCAAAACTACATCCATAAAAAATGTAATTAAATATATTTTTGATATATTTTGGAAGCATCTCAAAAACATGTAATTGTATTAGTTACTACTGCAAAAGATTTAAAAGAAAACATACTATTTCCACTATTTCTGTCTGTTAAAAAATACAGTTTTAGTAGGAAAAACTGCAGTCAAAGTGCATTATACATTCACTGTATTTTACTTAAACTACATCTCTGTCTTTTTAAATTCATGTGCACATTAAGGTTTTTTTTTAAAATATAAAAGAATAAAAAGAAAAAAAAAGTGAACTGGCATATTTTCCAATTGATAAAAATGATATAATATTAATGAAAAAGCTTACAATTCTAAGCAACTGCACCAGTAATGGGTGCAGACATTTTTTTAGGAGACTTCTGAACTGTTTAATAAAAAATATATCAAAAAAATTAATCAATGTCCATATGATTGGCTTGTTCTAAACATTAAAGAAAATAACCCATGATTTATCTGCTATATTTGTATAACTCTAAATTACCTGCATAAAGCATCTTTACATAAAAATAAAGCAATTAATCTGAGTTAAGATTTTTACATTGCTTAAAAATATGATTGCATGCTTTATAAATGCTCTTGACAGGAGAACATTTCTAATTATATGATAAAAGCTAAAAACTCTTACCTTGAAAAAAGAAAACAAAGTAAAAAATATTTTTTATGGCGGTTGGCTATGTAATAATTGAAACCTTTTTGGAATAATTTAAAAAGTATGTAATCATATTAGTCACCATAAAATAATTTTATTGCTTTTTAGGGAAATAATGTTTAGCTGATTCAGAGTTGAAATATATATATATTTTATTTTGAAATAAAATAAAAAACATAATTTATGTAAGAACTTACCTGATAAATTCATTTCATGAGCTAGTGACGTATGGGATATACCAGTGTTTTTCAACCAGTGGGCCGTGGCACACTAGAGTGCCATGAGAGATCCTCAGGTGTGCCGCGGCAGACTGAAAACAGTGTGACATATTTTTTAAATTTTGCTTGTTTTTTATTCTGGGCCGTTTTTTTTATTTTGATTGAGATGATGACTGAGGGTAACATCGTAGTGGCATCTTGCTCCCCCAACCTGTGTTCACACTTTGGAAGGAACCCCCACCCACCACAACACGTGTCTAGTGCCGGCTCTACACGCCGCAACACTTCAATCCCCCCATGGATGCTGGCGCAGCTTTGCTCCTCCTCCAGAACAGTTCCAGCTAGCGGGGGTGTCCCTCTTTCAAATTTTGAAATATTGGGAGGTATGTGACAGGCTCATCAGGCATCATTTACAACCATGACATATTGACATTCATTCACAGACAATCATGATTGTTTGTGAATGAATGTCAATATGTCATGTATAGTTTGTAGGAGGCATGGCATGACAGCACAGTACAGTGCGCGTGTGCGTATGTGTATGTGTGTGTGTGTGTGTGTGCGTGTGTGTATGTGTATGTATGTGTATATATATATATATATATATATATACACATATATACACATATACATATACATACACACTGTATTAGGCTACAATGTGTGATTTTGTAAAATTTTGGGAGTGGTGGTGTGCCGCAGGAATTTTTTAAAGTAAAAAAGTGTGCCACATCAAAAAAAGGTTGAAAATCACTGGGATATACAATCCTACCTGGAGGGGCAAAGTTTCCCAAACTTTAAAATGCCTATAAATACACCCCTCACCACACCCACAATTCAGTTTAACGAATAGCCAAGTAGTGGGGTGATAGTAAAAAGCATAAAAAAAAAGGAATTGGAAATATAATTGTGCTTTATACAAAACATAACCACCATAAAAAGGGTGGGTCTCATGGACTCTTGCCAATATGAAAGAAATTAATTTATCAGGTAAGTTCTTACATAAATTATGTTTTCTTTCATATAATTGGCAAGAGTCCATGAGCTAGTGACGTATGGAATATAAATACCCAAGATGTGGAACTCCACACAAGAGTCACTAGAGAGGGAGGGATAAAATAAAAACAGCCATTTTCCGCTGAAAAAATAAAATCCACAACCAAAAAAATAACACCTAGATTACGAGTTTTGCATTAGAGGCTATGCGGTGCTAACAAGCAGTTTTCCCTCACCGCTCACTTACATGCAGCGCTGGTATTACGAGTTTTCAGAAACCTGCCGTTAAAAGACAAGAAGTGAGCGTTGAGCAAAATTTTGCTCATTACCGCACTCCAAAACCAGCGCTGCTTAAGACAGCGGTGAGCTGGTGTAACGTGCTCGTGCACGATTTCCCCATAGGAATCAACGGGGAGAGCAGGCTGAAAAAAAGTCTAACACCTGCAAAAAAGCAACGTAAAACTCACTAACGCAGCCCCATTGATTCCTAAGGGGAAATAAAATGTATGTTTACACCTAACACCCTAACATGAACCCCGAGTCTAAACACCCCTAATCTTAACAGACATCCAATCTCCAAAAAATACCCAGACCGGCACCAACACGTTAGATAAAAGGAGCAACTTTATTGAAAAAGGTTAAAAATATGTTGAGACACACCAGAAAATCAACAATAGAACATACCAAACAGCTACAAAGTGTTAAAAAAACGGCTACAACCTAGGCCCGATGACGTCACTGACGCGTTTCAGGTGTAAACCCGTAGTCATAGTTATGGGGTCTAGCTTTCTTTAAATAGAAACAAAAACAGGTGTGAGCCGTTAGATATGATTTAGCATACCTTAGAGCTTATCTTAACACTTAATGGTCACTGGTTTAAAAGTTATACTAAAGCAATGCACTATATAAAGGTTAACAAACTTACTTCTATAATACTTGTCATACTGTAATAATATTCTAATCATATTTGTGCAGAACATAAGTAGTATACCAATCGTATCTGTATTTAAATTTAAAATTTTAATTATGCTTAAACAAAAATGGTTACATACATAGCTTGTTTTAGAATGTACACACCGTAATATGATTCAGTATATGAATAAATGTATCAGAACATACAAAGAAATTTCGGAAAACTTTCTAAACTAAATCTACAATCACCTGGAGAGATATAACGCTGAATAATCTGAGCTACTCTTATAGCTGATAAAAAACCCAAAATATGCTATCCTTTTATCCTATAATGTTCCATAAGCACAAAGCAGTTTATTGATCAGATGTATATTCATTATACGGTATTAGAGACTTAAGATATGAATGTATCCTTGACGTATAAATGTAAAAAACTGATCTACCTTATTTGCCTGAAAATGCTTTTATCTCGCTATATTCAAAATAGACTTACTGGCTAATATTACAATGATTATTTATGTAATGTGCTTTTTAATACAACTATAACTTATAATTTGGATTCTAAATATATTAATTAAACCCAGGGAAACATCTCCAACTCATCTACAATCAGCAACAATTTGTTAATTATATTCAACAACCTAGGTTGGAGTAGTTAAAATGCTGACCAAATTATGGCTAAATATTAATTTATGAAATAGATAGGTTTAATGTTTTCTTTATATTATATAGAGCAGAAAGGATATAAAAACCAACTCACAAGAAAACATTCTCATAAAAATGTAGAATAAGGGGTTTAGAAATATTTGAGTGATTTCAATCAGGTAAAATTTACCCAATATAGGTATTTTTATTTATTTATTTTAAATATTTTAAAGTACCTTAAAGTAGAGGATAGAAGGGCGATAATCAAAAAGAGTAGATATCATCTCACCTTTAAAGGGATATCAGTGACGTCATCGGACCTAGGTTGTAGCCGTTCCATTTTTTTAACACTTTGTAGCTGTTTGGTATGTTCTATTGTTGATTTTCTGTGTTTCGACATATTTTTAACCTTTTTCAATAAAGTTGCTCCTTTTATCTAACGTGTTGGTGCCGGTCTGGGTATTTTTTGGAGATTGGATGTCTGTATACATTAAGGACACCCATAGGGCACCTTCGTTAGGTTATACGCTTTGTACTGGGGACCCGAGCATTGAGTACTGATTCTATTACCGGAGGACCGGATGTACTCTATGCAGAGCTGGGAGAGCTGGGCCCAGGAGTAAGACGGTGGATCTGTATACCTGCACGGAGAAGAATCAGAGTGGATGAACTTTCACCCATAGTAAGTGACACCTATTTGTCTTTTGGAAGTAGGCTGCTGTGGGGTGAGAAGTGTAATATTGGAGGACTGCAGTTGAATTTACAATTAAAGGTATATATTTATACATGCTTACCGGACCGTATATAACAAGAGTAGTCTGGATTTTCCTCTAAACAATTAATCCAGCTTTGGTGGTGAACAGCGCAGGAGTGTGTGTGTGGAGTTGGATTATACCCCTAATCTTACACTTATTAACTCCTAATCTGCCGCCCCCGACATCGTCGACACCTATATTATTCTTATTAACCCCTAATCTGCCGCTCCGGACACCGCTGCCACCTACATTATACTTATGAACCCCTAATCTTCTGCCCCCAACATCGGCGCCACCTACCTACTCTTATTAACCCCTAATCAGCCGCCCCAATGTTGCCGCCACTATAATAAACATATTAACCCCTAAACCACCGCACTCCTGATCCGCAAACATTAGTTAAATATTATTAACCCCTAATCTGCCGTCCCTAACATCGCCGCCACCTACCTACATTTATTAACCCCTAATCTGCCGCCCCCAACGTCACCGCCACTATATTAAAATTATTAATCCCTAAACCTAAGTCTAACTCCCACTAATTCAAATATAATTTAAATAAATCTAAATAAATATTCCTATCATTAACTAAATTATTCCTTTTTAAAACTAAATACTTACCTATAAAATAAACCCTAAGCTAGCTACAATATAACTAATAGTTACATTGTAGCTATTTTAGGATTTATTTTTATTTTACAGGCAAGTTTGTATTTATTTTAACTAGGTAGAATAGTTATTAAATAGTTATTAACTATTAAATAACTACCTAGCTAAAATAAATACAAATTTACCTGTAAAATAAAACCTAACCTAAGTTACACTAACACCTAACACTACACTATAATTAAATAAATTAACTAAATTAAATATAATTACCGAAATTAAATTAAATTAGCTAACGTACAAACCCCCCCCAACTAAATTACAGAAAATAATAAACAAATTACAGAAATTTAAACTAATTACACCTAATCTAATAGGCCTATTAAAATAAAAAAGCCCCCCCAAAATAAAAAAAACCCTAGCCTAAACTAAACTACCAATAGCCCTTAAAAGGGCCTTTTGCGGGGCATTGCCCCAAATAAATCAGCTCTTTTACCTGTAAAACAAAATACAAACAACCCCCCAACAGTAAAACTCACCACCCACACAACCAACCCCCCAAATAAAATACTATCTAAAAAAAACTAAGCTCCCCATTGCCCTGAAAAGGGCATTTGGATGGGCATTGCCCTTAAAAGGGAAGTTAGCTCTTTTGCCGCCCAAACCCAAATCTAAAATATCAAACCCACCCAATACACCCTTAAAAAAACACTAACCCCCTGAAGATCGACTTACCGGGAGACGTCTTCATCCAAGCGGGGCGAAGTGGTCCTCCAGACGGGCAGAAGTCTTCATCCAAGCCGGGCTGAAAAGGTCCTCCAGGCGGGCAGAAGTCTTCATCCAAGCCGGGCAGAAGTGGTCCTCCAGACGGGCAGAAGTCTTCATCTAGACGGCATCTTCTATCTTCATCCATCCGGCACGGAGCGGGTCCATCTTCAAGGCATCTGACGTGGAGCATCCTCTTCTAGTGACGACTAAAACAGAATGAAGGTACCTTTAAGTGACGTCATCCAAGATGGCGTCCCTTAGATCTGATTGGCTGATAGAATTCTATCAGCCAATCGGAATTAAGGTAGAAAAAATCCTATTGGCTGATGCAATCAGCCAATAGAATGTGAGCTCAATCCTATTTGCTGATTGGATCAGCCAATAGGATTGAACTTCAATCCTATTAGCTGATTGCATCAGCCAAAAGGATTTTTTCTACCTTAATTCCGATTGGCTGATCAGCCAATCGGAATCTAAGGGACGCCATCTTGGATGACGTCAATTAAAGGTAGCTTCATTCTGTTTTAGTCGTCGCCAGAAGAGGATGCTCCACGTCGGATGTCTTGAAGATGGACCCGCTCTGCGCTGGATGGATGAAGATAGAAGATGCCGTCTGGATGAAGACTTCTGCCCGTCTGGAGGACCACTTCTGCCCGGCTTGTATGAAGACTTCTGCCCATCTAGAGGACCACTTCTGCCCGGCTTGGATGAAGACTTCTGCCTGTCTGGAGGACCACTTCGCCAGGCTTGGATGAAGACGTCTCCCGGTAAGTTGATCTTCAGGGGGTTAGTATTAGGTTTTTTTAAGGGTGTATTGGGTGGGTTTGATTTTTTAGATTAGGGTTTGGGCAGCAAAAGAGCTAACTGCCCTTTTAAGGGCAATGCCCATCTAAATGCCCTTTTCAGGGCAAAGGGAAGCTTAGTTTTTTTTAGATAGTATTTTATTTTTTGGGTTGGTTGTGTGGGTGGTGGGTTTTACTGTTGGGGGGGTTGTTTGTATTTTGTTTTACAGGTAAAAGAGCTGATTTCTTTGCGGCAATGCCCCACAAAAGGGCTGTTTAAGGGCTATTGGTAATTTAGTTTAGGCTAGGGTTTTTTTTATTTTGGGGGGGCTTTTTTATTTTAATAGGGCTATTAGATTAGGTGTAATTAGTTTAAATTTCTGTAATTCGTTTATTATTTTCTGTAATTTAGTGGTTTTTTTTGTACTTTAGCTAATTTAATTTAATTTAGGTAATTGTATTTAATTTAGTTAAGTTATTTAATTATAGTGTAGTGTTAGGTGTTAGTGTAACTTAGGTTAGGTTTTATTTTACAGGTACTTTTGTATTTATTTTAGCTAGGTAGTTATTAACTAGTTAATAACTATTTAATAACTATTCTACCTGGTTAAAATAAATACAAACTTGCCTGTAAAATAAAAATAAATCCTAAGATAGCTACAATGTAACTATTAGTTATATTGTAGCTAGCTTATGGTTTATTTTACAGGTAAGTATTTAGTTTTAAATAGGAATAATTTAGTTAATGATAGGAATATATGTTTAGATTTATTAAAATTATATTTAAGTTAGTGGGTGTTAGGTTTAGGGTTAGACTTAGGTTTAGGGGTTAATAACTTTAATATAGTGGCGGCGACATTGGGGGCGGCAGATTAGGGGTTAATAAATGTAGGTAGGTGGCGGCGATGTTAGAGATGGCAGATTAGGGGTTAATAATATTTAACTAATGTTTGCGAGACGGGAGTGTGGCGGTTTAGGGGTTAATATGTTTATTATAGTGGCGGCGACGTTGGGGGCGGCTGATTAGGGGTTAATAAGTGTAGGTAGGTGGTGGCAACATTGGGACGGCAGATTAGGGGTTAATAAATATAATGTAGGTGTTGGCGGCGGTGTCCGGAGCGGCAGATTAGGGGTTAAAATTTTTATTTTGGAATTTGCGATGCGGGAGGGCCTCGGTTTAGGAGTTAGTAAGTACAGCTACAGCGTTGTAGTGTAAAACTCATAACTACTGACTTTTAAATGTGTTAGGGATCTTGACAGGGTAGGGTGTACCGCTCACTTTTTGGCCTCCCAGGACAGACTCGTAATATCAGCGCTATGGAAGTCCCATAGAAAAAAGACTTTACAAAGATTACATAAGTCGTTTTGCGGTAAGGCCAAAGAAGTGTGCGGTCACCCTAAACTTGCAAGACTCGTAATACCAGCGGGCGTAAAAAAAGCAGTGTTAGGACCTCTTAACAGCTTTTTTACCCTAACGCACTACTCGTAATCTAGCCGTAAGTTTTTCTCATAAATGAAAAGAAAAAAACCTAAAACATAAGCAGAGGAATCAAACTGAAACAGCTGCCTGAAGAACTTTTCTACCAAAAACTGCTTCCGAAGAGGCAAATACATCAAAAATTTTGTAAATGTATGCAAAGAAGACAAAGTCACCGCTTTGCAAATCTGAACAACTGCAGCTTCATTCTTAAAAGCACACAAAGTGGAGACTGATCTAGTAAAATGAGCTGTGATTCTCTGAAGCGGGGCCTGCCCGACTCCAAATATGCCTTATGAATCAAAAGCTTTAACCACGATGCCAAGGAAATGGCAGAAGGTTTCTGTCCTTTCCTAGAACCATAAAAGACAACAAATAGACTAGAAGTCTTCCTGAAATCTTTAGTAGCTTCGACATAATATTTCAAAGCTCTTACAACATCCAGAGAATGTAGGGATCTTTCCAAAGAATTCTTAGGATTAGGACACAAAGAGGGGACAACAATTTCCCTATTAATGTTGTTAGAATTCACAACTTTAGGTAAAAATGTAAATGAAGTCCGCAAAACTGCCTTATCTTGATGAAAAATCAGAAAAGGTGACTCACAAGAAAGAGCAGATAATTCAGAAACTCTTCTAGCAGAAGAGATAGCCAAAAGGAACAACACAATGCATAGGCTCAAAAGGAGGAGCCTGTAAAGCTTTTCAAAACCAAATTAAGACTCCAAGGAGGAGATATTGATTTAATGACAGACTTGATACGGACCAAAGCCTGAACAAAACAGTGAATATCAGGAAGCTTAGCAATCTTTCTGTGAAATAGAACAGAAAGAGCAGAGATTTGTCCCTTCAAGGAACTTGCAGACTAACCTTTATCCAAACCATCCTGAAGAAACTGTAAAATTCTAGGAATTCTAAAAGAATGCCAGGAGAATTTATGAGAAGAACACCATGAAATATAAGTCTTCCAAACTCGATAATAAATCTTCCTAGAAAAAGATAGATAACATATTATCAATCACTGAGTCAGAGAAACCTCTATGACTTAGCACTAAGCGTTCAATTTCCATACCTTAAAATTTAACAATTTGAGATCCTGATGGAAAAACGATCCTTGAGACAGAAAGTCTGGTCTTAAAGGAAGTGGCCAAGGTTGACAAATGGACATCCGGACAAGGTCCACATTCAAGAACCTGTGAGGCCATGCTGGTGCTACCAGAAACACAAATGAATGTTCCACGATGATCTTGGAGATCACTCTTGGAAGAAGAACTAGAGGCGGAAAGATATAAGCAGGTTGGTAAAACCAAGGAACTGCTAACGCATTCACCGACTCCACCTGAGGATCCCTGGATCTGGATACGTACCTGGGAAGTTTCTTGTTTAGATGAGAAGCCATTGGATCTATTTCTGGAAGACCCCACATCTGAACAATCTGAAAAAAAACATCTGGATGGAGAGACCACTCCCCCGGATATAAAGTCTGACGGCTGAGATAATCCATTTCCCAATTGTCTATACCTGGGAAATGTAGTGCAGAAATTAGACATGAGCTGGATTCTGCCCAAGCAAATATCCAAGATACTTCTTTCTTAGCTAGGGGACTGCGAGTCCTACCCTGATGATTGACATATGCCACAGTTGTGACATTGTCTGTCTGAACACAAATGAATGGTTCTCTCTTTAACAGAGGCCAAACCTGAAGAGCCCTGAAAATAGCATGGAGTTCCAAAATATTGATTGGTAACCTTGCCTCTTGAGATTTCCAAACCCGTTGTGCTGTCAGAGTTTGCCAGACAGCTCCCCAACCTGAAAGACTTGCATCTGTTGTGATTACAGTCCAGGTTGGACGAACAAAAGATGCTCCTTGAATTATATGGTGGTGATCTAACCACCAATGAAGAGTCAGGAGCACCGGTAGATGAAAGCAGTAGCTTTTATTCACTCATAAAAAGCTACAAAATAAAAAGTTCCAATGCTTGCTTGTTAATTTAGGTAAATTCTGTATGTTAGAATTTGTGGGCTTGACAGCAGCTGGTTGGTAAGTTGGAGAAGGAAGAAACAGCTGACATGTTTCGGCTTTGCAGCCGTACTCTTAGCTGATAAAAGTTTTAAAACCAAGCGCCCTTTTTCTAGGGCGTACCTTTCTCCAATTGGCCAAACAGCACACCTATCAAAATGTCATTTCAACTCATGAACAAATAAATGCATAGGTGTATCAAAAAAACATCAAGTTACATATTACAGGCACAAATCTCTTAACATTTGATTACACTGTTGCTTGCAACTAATCTCAAGAAACAAAAACCAAATAAATGAATGAATAAAAGTGTACTTGTTCATTTAATTTCAAAAGAGTTAAAGCTTTATCCTTTTTGTACTCTATCTAAACTTGGTTTGCTAACAGTGTTATTACCATTACTGCTCCTGTGTTATTACGACTGATTATTTACTTATTTACATACATTATAACATAATGCCCCTACTGTTTTATTCTTAAAATAAAATTAACAATACACATTTCTTGGTGGCAAAGTGTAATACATAGTGCGGGCAGTAGCCCCTGCACATTGTATATTAACCTAAGTGTAGGGGGGCATATTTGCTTACAACAAAATGTTTCATGCATAAGTCAAAGTAATATTGGGAAGAACATAAACACTGGTATAAACTGTGAGGAAGTTTATGGTGAAGATCATTACAATTAGAGTTTTGGCTATTTGGCTTGAGATTTTACATTATTGCCAATAGTTGATCAAGTCATAGGAGGAATTTAATCCTGAAGGTGTTCTGGTCCTCAATTTGAAGATCCAGAACACCTCCTGCCTACCCAAAAGTACCTCTCTATCGCCCCCTCTTGATGGAACTGCAATCCTTTCTATAGCTGTCCAGCTAAAGCTATCGGTATCCTTATCATGGTTTTGTGCGAAATGTTGTACTAGTGGGGTGGAAGATCAACCACCCCACTAGTACAACATTTCGCACAAAACCATGATAAGGATACCGATAGCTTTAGCTGGACAGCTATAGAAAGGATTGCAGTTCCATCAAGAGGGGGCGATAGAGAGGTACTTTTGGGTAGGCAGGAGGTGTTCTGGATCTTTAAATTGAGGACCAGAACACCTTCAGGATTAAATTCCTCCTATGACTTGATCAACTATTGGCAATAATGTAAAATCTCAAGCCAAATAGCCAAAACTCTAATTGTAATGATCTTCACCATAAACTTCCTCACAGTTTATACCAGTGTTTATGTTCTTCCCAATATTACTTTGACTTATGCATGAAACATTTTGTTGTAAGCAAATATGCCCCCCTACACTTAGGTTAATATACAATGTGCAGGGGCTACTGCCCGCACTATGTATTACACTTTGCCACCAAGAAATGTGTATTGTTAATTTTATTTTAAGAATAAAACAGTAGGGGCATTATGTTATAATGTATGTAAATAAGTAAATAATCAGTCGTAATAACACAGGAGCAGTAATGGTAATAACACTGTTAGCAAACCAAGTTTAGATAGAGTACAAAAAGGATAAAGCTTTAACTCTTTTGAAATTAAATGAACAAGTACACTTTTATTCATTCATTTATTTGGTTTTTGTTTCTTGAGATTAGTTGCAAGCAACAGTGTAATCAAATGTTAAGAGATTTGTGCCTGTAATATGTAACTTGATGTTTTTTTGATACACCTATGCATTTATTTGTTCATGAGTTGAAATGACATTTTGATAGGTGTGCTGTTTGGCCAATTGGAGAAAGGTACGCCCTAGAAAAAGGGCGCTTGGTTTTAAAACTTTTATCAGCTAAGAGTACGGCTGCAAAGCCGAAACATGTCAGCTGTTTCTTCCTTCTCCAACTTACCAACCAGCTGCTGTCAAGCCCACAAATTCTAACATACAGAATTTACCTAAATTAACAAGCAAGCATTGGAACTTTTTATTTTGTAGCTTTTTATGAGTGAATAAAAGCTACTGCTTTCATCTACCGGTGCTCCTGACTCTTCATTTGTGCAGCTATTACGGATTCTCCACAGTGAGCACGGACGCAGACACCAATGGATTTGTGTGTCTCCTCCCTTCCCTAATCCGGATTGGTCCCAAGTTTGAGCAGGGCGTGAGCAACTGCACGCGTCTGAGGAGGGTGTGTCTGTCACACGGAAGCCTGGAGACCCTGGATACCGTCTGATCGGAGGAGGTCTAAGGCATAGAGAAAAGAAATCTGATCTGGATATTAGCCCGACGACGGGGCACCACAGTCACACCCGTGGACCGGACGCGGTAAGACAGACTCCAACCACACTTTATGTTGTGTATATATTATTATTACTCTTGTGTTCTGCCCTGAGGACTGGGACTATTTGATTGCTAGATTGCTGATTAAGGATTGAATGTAACCCACAGTAATAATACCGTACGCCTCCTGTGTAGTTTCTCTTTGTATCTGATCTAACCACCAAGTCAGAGAAAGTTGAACATTGGGATTTAAGGATATTAACTGTGATATATTTATATAATCCATGCACCATTGTTTCAGCATCCAAAGCTGGAGAGGTCTCATATAAAAACGAGCAAAGGGGATCACGTCCGATGCTGCAGTGAGACCTAAAACTTCCATGTACATAGCGACTGAAGGGAATGATTGAGACTAACGTTTACGACAAGCTGAAACCAATTTTATTCATCTCTTGTCTGTTAAAGACAGAGTCATGGACACTGAATCTATATGGAAACCTAAAAAGGTGACCCTTGTCTGAGGAATCATGGAACTTTTTGGTAAATTGATCCTCCAACCATGTCTTTGAAGAAACAACACTAGTTGATTTGTGTGAGATTCGGCAAAATGTAAAGACTGAGCTAGTACCAAGATATCGTCCAAATAATGAAACACCGCAGTACCCTGTTCTCTGATTACAGAGAGTAGGGCACCGATAACTTTTGAAAAAAATCTTGGAGCTGTCGCTAGGCCAAATGGAAGAGCGACAAATCGCTTGTCTAGAAAAGAGAATCTCAGAAACCGATAGTGGTCTGGATGAATCGGAATATGAAGATATGCATCCTGTAAGTCTATCGTGGACATATAATGACCTTGCTGAACAAAAGGCAGAAAAGTCCTTATAGTCACCATTTTTAAAGTTGGCACTCTTACAAAACGGTTCAAAATTTTCAGATCCAGAACTGGCCTGAATGAATTTTCTTTCTTTGGGACAATGAATAGATTTGAATAAAACCCCAGACCCTGTTCCTGAAACGGAACTGGTATAATTACCCCTGAAAGCTCTAGATCTGAAACAAACTTCAGAAAGGCCTGAGACTTCACTGGTTTTGCTGGAACACGTGAAAGAAAAAAATCTTCTCACAGGAGGTCTTACTCTGAATCCTATTCGATACCCTTGAGAGACAATGCTCTGAATCCATTGATTTTGGACAGAATCTGCCCAAATGTTTTGGAAAAATTTAAATCTGCCCCCCAC
The DNA here is from genome assembly GCF_027579735.1 of Bombina bombina. NCBI lineage: Eukaryota > Metazoa > Chordata > Amphibia > Anura > Bombinatoridae > Bombina > Bombina bombina. The sequence goes on from NC_069502.1 coordinate 1,143,238,646, forward strand.
CAGCTGAGCTGGAATGAGGGCCGCACCTTCATGCAGACTTGGGAGCTGGCTTTGGTTTCTTAAAAGGCTTGGATTTATTCCAACTTGAAGAGGGTTTCCAATTGGAACCAGATTCTTTGGGGGAAGGGTTAGGTTTCTGTTCCTTATTCTATCGAAAAGAATGAAAACTATTAGAAGCCTTAGATTTAACCTTAGATCTTTTATCCTGAGGTAAAAAAAAACTCCCTTCCCCAAGTAACAGTTGAAATAATTGAATCCAACTGAGAACCAAATAAATTGTTACCTTGGAAAGAAAGAGATAGCAATCTAGACTTAGATACCATGTCAGCATTCGAATATTTAAGCCACAAAGCTCTTCTAGCTAAGATAGCTAAAGACATAGATTTAACATCAATTTTAATTATATCAAAAATAGCATCACAGATAAAATGACTAGCATGTTAATGCAAGCGAACAATGCTAGACAAATCAGGATCTGTTTCCTGTTGCGCTAAACTTTCCAACCAAAAAGTTGATGCAGCTGCAACATCAGCCATAGAAATGGCAGGCCTGAGAAGATAGCCAGAATATAAATAAGCTTTCCTTAGATAAGATTCAAGCTTCCTATCTAAAGTGTCCTTAAAGGAAGTACAATCTTCCATAGGAATAGTAGTACGTTTGGCAAGAGTAGAGATAGCCTCATCAACCTTGGGGATTTTTTCCCAAAACTCCAATCTAATTACTGGCAAGGGATACAACTTTTTAAACCTAGCAGAAGGAATAAAAGAAGTACCAGGCCTATCCCATTCCTTTGAAATCATATCAGAAATAGCATCAGGAACTGGAAAAACCCCTGGAGTAACCACAGGAGGTTTATAAACAGAATTTAAACGTTTACTAGTTTTAATATCAAGAGGACTAGTTTCCTCAATATCCAAAGTAATCAACACCTCTTTTAACAAGGAAGGAATATACTCCATCTTAAAGAGATAAGTAGATTTGTCAGTGTCAATATCTGAGGTAGGATCTTCTGAATCAGATAGATCCTCATCAGAGGAGGATAAATTAGTATGTTGTCGTCATTTGAAATTTCATCAACTTTATGAGAAATTTTAAAAGACCTTTTACGTTTATTAGAAGGCGGAATAGCAGACAAAGCCTTCGGAATCACATCAGCAATAAAATCTTTCATATTCATAGGGATATCATGTACATTAGATGTTGAAGGAACAACAGGCATTGTACTAGTACTGATGGATACATTCTCTGCATGTAAAAGCTTATCATGACAACTGTTACATACTACCGCTAGAGATATAGGCCTCTATTTATCAAGGTCTGTCGGACCTGATCCGACAGTGCGGATCAGGTCCGACAGACCTTGCTGAATACGGCGAGCAATACGCTCGCCATATTCAGCATTGCACCAGCAGCTCACAAGAGCTGCTGGTGCAACGCCGCCCCCTGCAGACTCGCGGCCAATCGGCCGCTAGCAGGGGGTGTCAATCAACCCGATCGTACTCAATCGGGTTGATTTCCGGCGATGACTGTCCGCCTGCTCAGAGCAGGCAGACAGGTTATGGAGCAGCAGTCTTTGTGACCGCTGCTTCATAACTGCTGTTTCTGGCGAGCCTGCAGGCTCGCCAGAAACACGGGGCATCAAGCTCCATTCGGAGCTTGATAAATATGCCCCATAATCTCTACTAACTTACAACAGATACACTTCTCTTTGGTAGAACTGTTATCAGGCAGCTGGAATCCAACAGTGGCTTCTGAGACAGGATCAGACTGAGACATCTTGCAAATGTAAGAGAAAAAAAACAACATATAAAGCAAAATTATCAATTTCCTTATATGGCAGTTTCAGGAATGGGAAAAAAATGCAAACAGCATAGCCCTCTGAATATAGAAAAAGGCAAGAGGCATATAGGAAGTGGGGTTTAAATAATTAAATTATTTGGTGCCAAGTATGACGCGCAATGCAAAATTAATTTTTTGGGCGCTAACAACATCTGGAAATGACGCAACTCGCATCATGGCAGGTGCAACCTTGTGCAAGAACTAACACATGCCGGAAATGGTGAATTTGTGTCAACGAACGTACCTTCACACCCAAAAAATTCTCGCGCCAAGAATGACCCAATAAATATTAGCATTTTGCGGCCTCGCAAGACTAATTTTGCCCACGAAAATTAAAGAAAACAGTCAATTTTGAAGAAAAGACTATACCCCAGGTAAGAAAAAAATAACTTTCTAAATATGTTTTTCCCAATTTTGAAACTGTCTGCAAAAGGAAATATACATAAACCTGACTCATGGCAAATATAAGAAAAATACATATATTTAGAACTTTATATTAATACATAAATTGCCAAACCATAGCTGAGAGTGTCTTAAGTAATGAAAACATACTTACCGAAAGACACCCATCCACATATAGCAGATAGCCAAACCAGTACTGAAACAGTTATCAGTAGAGGTAATGGAATATGAGAATATATAGTTGATCTGAAAAGGGAGGTAGGAGATGAATCTCTACGACCGATAACAGAGAACCTATGAAAAGATTTCCCGCGAGGAAAACCATAGAATTCAATACTCCCTTCACATCTCTTTGACATTCACTGTACTCTGAGAGGAATCGGGCTTCAAAATGCTGAGAAGCGCATATCACAGAAGAAAATCAAGCACAAACTTACTTCACCACCTCCATAGGAGGCAAAGTTTGTAAAACTGAATTGTGGGTGTGATGAGGGGTGTATTTATAGGCATTTTGAGGTTTGGGAAACTTTGCCCCTCCTGGTAGGATTGTATATCCCATACGTTACTAGCACATGGACTCCTGCCAATTACATGAAAGAAAGTAGACTCAACAAATTGGTCAGCAGAGGTAGAGCTATAACAACAATGGTTCAATAAATATTTTTTAAAAAACAATTTTAAATACTTACAGAGTCCAAATATTAAAAATAAATATTATAAAAAGTAGTAATACAGATAATCACTTATTAATCCAAATTATTATTATTATCTAAGAAATATTTCAATTTCTAGAAGCTTACAAAGGTTAGGCCAATGCTACAGCTTGCAAAACATAAACCAAATCAATACGGGTGATTAAGTCTGAATAAAGGATAAACACTGAAGACTAATTCCTCTGAAATGAAAAGCCCATCTTTAATTAATAAAAACACAGAAGACTTCTAACTGTCTTAATGTTATCAAAGGTCCATTATTCAAGCTCACTCAGAAGCAGCTGGGCATATTAAGGGTGGTCTTAACTGCCCTATATCTGATCCTACTTACAGGTTCCCTCCTCACATTGAAGGAGATCACAAGTTTAGTCGTAGTGTACAAACTGTGCAAAATGGTTCTGTACCGCTATTTCTATACCGCAGCCAATACAAGTTACAAAAAAACCTTCTTGTGTTGTGCGGTGTGGTGCGTTAAGTGCCATACCGCACAAAAGCCAAGTCCTGACTTGACGTGCTTGTGCACGTATTCCTCCATAGACATCAATAGAGAAAAAGTGTTAGAAAAAAACATAACACCTGCAATTGTGGAATGGTGATCGCTATAATGCATTCCCAATTGATGTCTTTGGAGACAAATAAATTTTGTTTAAATCTAACACCCTAACATAAACCCCTAGTCTAAATACCCCTAATCCGCAACCACCCAACATCGCCAACACCAAATAAAGATATTAACCCCTAATCCATCACCCACCCGCATCACTAACAACTAAATAAAATTATTAACCCCTAATCTGCCACCCCACGCATTTCCAACACTGCAATAAACCTATTAACCCATAATCCACCGCCCACCCGCATCGCTAACACCTAAATACATTTATTAACCCCTAAACCACCAAACATCCACATCGCAACTACCTATTAACCCCTAAACCTAACACCCCCCTCAATTTAAATTACATTTAAATATGACTACCTTCAAATAAATAAAAAACTTACCTGGGGAATAAATAAAAACTAAGCTTAAACTATAAATAAACCTAACGTTACTATTTTAAAATAACAAAATATACCAACAATAAAAAACCTAAATTACAAAATTAAAAAATCCTAACACTACGAACCCTCTGCAAAATAACCTAACATTACAAAATATAACAAACTCTAAAATTACGAAAAAATAAAAAACATTTAAGATTACAGAAAATAATAAACAAAATTATCCAAAATAAAAAAATTAAACCTCATCTAATACCCCTATAAAAACAAAAAAAAACCACCCCAAAATAAAAACACCCCCTAATCTAAGACTAATTTACCAATAGCCCTAAAAAGGGCCTTTTGTAGGGCATCGCCCTAAGTTTAAAAGCTCTATTACATAATAAAATACAACCCCCCAGAATTAAAAAGACCTAACTCTAAAAAAATCTAATCTACCCATTGCCCCTAAAGGAGCATTTGTATGGGCATTGCCCTTAAAGGGGCAATCTGCTCTTTAGTGTCCGATAAAAAAAAACACTAACCCCGACATAGGTACCATTCCTGAAGTCCGGTGGTGAAGGTCTTCTTCCAGGCGGCTCCATCCTCAATCTTCATCCCGGTGTCGTGGAGCCATCTTCCATCTTAATCCAGGGGTCACGGAGCTGAGGCAGCGTGGAGCAGGATCCACGACCAAGATGACATCGGACCTTCTCTTCATTGTCCACCGCACACTGAAGCTTGAATGCAAGGTACCCCTTTTATATTTGGGTACCTTGCATTCCTATTGGCTGAACATTTCAAATCAGCCAATAGGATGAGGGCTACTTAAATCCTATTGGCTGTTCAAATCAGCCAATAGGATTTAAGTAGCTCTCATCCTATTGGTTTTACTGTTAGGGGTTAATTTGTATTTTGTTATGTTATGTGCTATTGGTAGTTTAGTGTTAGATTAGGGGGTGTTTTTATTTTGGGGTGGCTTTTTTGTTTTTATAGGGGTATTAGATTAGGTAAAAACATTTTATTTTGGATAGTTTATTTTCTGTAATCTTAGATTTTTTTAGTTTTCATAATTTTAGAGTTTGTTATATTTTGTAATGTTAGTTTTTTTTATTTAATTTTTTTTGCAGTGTTGTAATTTAGGTTTTTTATTTTTGGAATATTTTATTATTTTTTAAGATTAGGTTTTATTTATTTCACTGGTAAGGTTTTTTTTTTTAAAGTTAGCGGGTGTTAGGTTTAGGGGTTAATAGTTTAATTTAGGTAGTCACAATGCGGGGGGACGGCGGTTTAGGGGTTAATAGGTTTATTTTAGTAGTAGCGATGTGGGGGCAGGCGATTTAGGGGTTAATAGGTTTATTTAGGAAGTTGTGATGTGGGGGGGGGCGGCGGTTTAGGGGTTAATAGGTTTATTTAGTGTTGGCGATTAAAAAGACCTAACTCTAAAATAATCTAATCTACTCATTGCCCCTAAAGGCGCATTTGTATGGGCATTGCCCTTAAAAGGGCAATCTGCTCTTTAGTGCCCAATAAAAAAACAAAAAAAACACTAACCCCGACATAGGTACCATTCCTGAAGTCCAGCGGTGAAGGTCTTCTTCCAGACGGCTCCATCTTCAATCTTCATCCCGGTGTCGTGGAGCCATCTTCCATCTTAATCCAGGGGTAGCGGAGCTGAGGCAGCGTGGAGCAGGATCGGTGACCAAGATGACATCCGACGTGGAGCCTCCTCTTCATACGATTGTCCACCGCACACTGAAGCTTGAATGCAATGTACCCCTTTTATATTAGGGTACCTTGCATTCCTATTGGCTGAACATTTCAAATCAGCCAATAGGATGAATGCTACTTAAATCCTATTAGCTGTTCAAATCAGCAAATAGGATTTAAGAAGCTCTCATCCTATTGGTTTTACTGTTAGGGGTTAATTTGTATTTCTTTATGTAAAAGAGCTGTTAAACTTAGGACAATGCCCTACAAAAGTCCATATTAAGGGCTATTGGTAGTTTAGTGTTAGATTAGGGGGTGTTTTTATTTTGGGGTGGCTTTTTTGTTTTTATAGGGGAATTAGATTAGGTTAAAACATTTTATTTTGGAATATTTTATTATTTTAAAATAGTAATGTTAGTTTTTTTTATAGTTTAAGCTTAGGCTTTATTTATTTCACTGGTAAGTTTTTTTTAAAAGTTAGCGGGTGTTAGGTTTAGGGGTTAATAGTTTAATTTAGGTAGTCACGATGTGGGGGGATGGCGGTTTAGGGGTTAATAGGTTTATTTTAGTAGTAGCGATGTGGGGGGTCGTGGTTTAGGGGTTAATAGGTTTATTTTAGCAGTAGCGATGTGGAGGCAGGCGGTTTAGGGGTTAATAGGTTTATTTAGGGAGTTGTGATGTGGGGGCGGCGGTTTAGGGGTTAATAGGTTTATTTAGTGTTGACAATGCAAGGGGCAGCGGATTAGGGGTTAATAAGTTAATGTATGTAGTCGCTATGTGGGTGGGTAGCAGATTAGGGCATAGTAGGTTTATTATAGTATTTGTGATGCGGGGGGATGACGGTTTAGGGGTTAATAGGTAGTTTATGGGTGTAAGTGCACTTTGTAACATATTTTTTATGAGTTTTGTGAAACATTTTTGTTTCGCAAAATTTATAACTACTGGTCTTTGATTGCAGGATGGATCGTTGCGGTATAGGCTATAGCCGTACCACACAACTTGTAATACAGGTGAGCTGAACATTTCACACTCAAAAGGCCATTTTTTGAGTGTGGAATAGATCGTTGCGGTATAGGCTAAAACGCTAGCGGAATAGCCGTACCTCACGATTTGTAATATGGGTGAGCTGACTATTCTGCACGCAAAGGCCAATTTTTTAGTGGTATAGCCGTACCGCACAACTTGTAATCTCCCTCATTGCTTTTACTTTCTGTTTGTCTCTTTTTTTCTTGCAGTGTTTTTCATGATTTTTAGATTCACTCCTTTTCAACCAACAAATGGATTATTTAAAAAATATTTATTTGCTGGTTTCACTGCTTTTTCCCCCAATGTATTGTGTCCATATGTTGATAAAAAAAATATGGCTTAAAGGGATAGTAAACACCAAAAATGTTATTGTTTAAAAAGATAGATAATCCCTTTAATTATCATTCCCTAGTTTTGCATAACCAACACTGTTATAGAAATATACTTTTTACCTCTGTAATTACCTTGTAACTGAGCTTCTGCAGACTGCCTCCTTATCTCAGATCTTTTGACAGACTTGCATTTCAGACAATTAGTGCTGACTCTTAAAGAGACAGTATACACCAATTTTCATATAACTGCATGTAATAGACACTACTATAAAGAACACTATGCACAGATACTGATATAAAAATCCAGAATAAAACAATTTAAAAAAAAACTTAGAAGCTTCCAGTTTAGCTCTGTTTAAAAGGTTACTGGAACACCCACTGCAAATGGGAAATAGCAGACACTCCCCCTCCCCCTTCCTTTGCATATGAAAAGACCCTTTACACAAACAGAAACCAGCTAGAGTAGGTATATGTCGGTATTCTCCTAAAACTTTGGGGCTTGGTTAGGAGTCTAAAAATCAGAGCAATGTTATTTAAAAATAAGCAAAACTGTCCATTTTTTAAAAAAAAAAAACTGTATGGGCTATATAAATAGACCATCTACAAAACATTTATGCAAAGAAAAATCTAGTGTATAATGTCCCTTTAAGTAACTTCACGTGCGTGAGCACAATGTTATTTATAAGAAACACATGAACTAACGTCCTTTAGATGTAAAAAACTGTCAAATACACTGAGATAAGAGGTGACTTTCAAAGGTTAAGAAATTAGCATATAAGCCTACATAGGTTTAGCTTTCAACTAAGGATACCAAGAGAGCAAAGCAAATTTGATAAAAATAAATAAATTAGAAAGTTGTTTAAAATTACATGCCCTATCTGAATCATGAAAGTTTTATTTCGACTTTACTATCCCTTTAACGATAAAAGAAAAATAACATTTAGTTAAAATCACTTTTTAAAACTAGAAAATATATGCATAACTGAAATGCCATGTTCATTAATAATTGCAATAACTTGTTTGGACTTTCTAATGTTAATTAGAAAATTAGAAAAACTGCATTAAACACAGTCTATCATCAATATCACATAAATGATCACATTTTACTTTTGCAATGGTTGGGTGTTTTGATTGATTGTTAAAATTCCTGCAAAAATCCAAAAGATTATTTCTCCCCCCCCCCCCAAATGTTTACTTAAAGGAATAGTAAACACCAAAAATGTTATTGTTTAAAAAGATAGATAATCCCTTTATTTACCATTCCCCAGTTTTCTATAACCAACACTGTTATAGAAATATCGTTTTTACCTCTGTAATAACCTTGTATCTAAGCTTCTGCAGACTGCCTCCTTATCTCAGATCTTTTGACAGAATTGCATTTCAGGTAATTAGTGCTGACTCTTCACGGGCCCGATCCGATATGCAGCGTCGCCCGCAAAAGCCGGCGACGCCAAATTTTGCGCTGGTTTGGTATCACATATACGGCGTAGCATACAACTTACGCGCGTATATTTCTGCCTTCGCCCGTATTATTTTTACCCATAGACTGACATACAAAACACGCGCAGTTTGGTATCCAATATACAGCGTAAGGACTTACGCGTGCAGAATTCAGAAAATCTACTCCATTCTCATCTCGACACAAATTGCAGGCGCAGCAACCCTTGCACTGACTTATAAATCAACATAACTCTCTGAAGGCCTAACAAATGCATGCTCAACAACATACATATCAGCAGCTTGGATCTCAAACAGTTAAACCTCTTCAAAGCATTTATTATTTCTGCCCCTGCAAGTGTGTCAAACCAATCACAAACAGCACAACCTCTCAACAGGAAGCCTTAAAAACCCGCCAATGCACATCCTCATTAGCCACCATGTTTTCCTGTTTTCCATAGATAGGCAGCATCATGGGGCACAAGGGTGCATCATGGGGCACAAGGGGTGCATCATGGGGCACAAGGGGTGCTGGAAGCCCTACAAGCCCCTGTTGTTCCATCTATACATGCTGATTCTATAGTTGCTGCTGAGGTCCCTGGTCATGGTGCTGCCCCTGCTGCAGCTGGTCATCGAATTACATACTGCGGATTTCCACTGCATGTAAGTGAAACTACTACATCCCACCCAATTCCCTTAACCACCCTAATTACTGAAAATATCTCATTTGTTTAATTCATGTTTAGGTCACTATGATTTATTGACTCTCATTAAGAAGAATGAAAATGGATGTTTATACCTTATGTTCACACCTTCTGTAAATACATTATTATTTTGATATATATATACCCATGTGCAGGGATAGGCAACGTGTCCTTCACTAAAGGTCTTTACCTTAGAAAATGTCCGCCACAGCCTTGGCTCGTGCCTATCCCTGCACATGTGTCAATTTTTATTGTATGTGAGAAACCTTGATTTACATCTTATAAGTGAATATTACTATATGTACCCTTCATACACAACTATGTGATGTGGTTTATAGAACAGGAATATGTCATAAACATGATGATATTACCTTTTTTGGGCCATTTCCACACAGGCCTTATTATATGTTTAAACAATATTAGTGTACTAAAACACCCCTCACATGGATGTGGATGACAATTATATGGTAAATAACAGAGGACAAGATATATGTTGAACTATAAGAATATTTAATTTTTTTTAGGCTTCTTGGATGAGGGGGCTGAGGTGACTGGAATGGATTTCCTGGTTCTCCTGGTTTGGGAAGATTCAGATGATTCTGCTGGAGTGCAGGCCACTGATGATAGGCTGGAGGCAGTGTCCTGCTGGTGTGTGACGTGCTTAACCAACACACCCAAGAGTTGGTTTTGTTCCCGCCATCTGTTGTCACTCTGCATCTGCATATCCGAAATAATTCTCATCATCAGCGACTGGTTTTGTACAATTGCATTTAATGATGCTGCCATGTTCCTCTGTAGCTCTATGGTACACTGGAGTAACCTTTGTTGGCTCCTGTGAAACCTGTGTTGGCCTCTTTGTCTGCTCTCACAGCTTGTTATGAGCCTCCTCTGGAGTGAAATGTATTCCTCGCCCAGGGGAGAATACAGTGGATCTACAGGCTCTTGAGCAGCAGTGATTCTAGGTGCAGGTTCAGCTCTATCTGCTAGTGCATCATGGACAACTTTAGCTGCTGGTGCATCATGGACAACTTCAGCTGCATCTGTTTCATGGCCAAATTCAGCTGCTGGTGCTTCAGGGACAACTTCAGCTGCTGGTGCATCATGGACAACTTCAGCTGCATCTGCTTCATAGACAAATTCAGCTGCTGGTGTTTCAGGGACAACTTCAGCTATATGCTCATCCACAGATGGTGGAGCTCTCCCAAGGGAAGAGGATGGTGGAGCTCTCCCGAGGGAAGAGGATGGTGGAGCTCTCCCAAGGGAAGAGGATGGTGGAGCTCTCCCAAGGGAAGAGGATGGTGGAGCTCTCCCAAGAGAAGAGGATGGTGGAGCTCTCAGGGTGGCTTGGTAGTCCCATTGACGACTAGTGTGTGACCACTCAGCCTGTCCAGTTTGCATTTCTTGCGACATCCCCTGTGTGGAAAAGCCATGACTGCCCTGATATTGTTTGGGGGGGGGTAAAGACATGGATCCTTCGTGGCTGACTTGGCTCCCCCTCAAAGCCAAAAGAATATTCTTTAGGCCAGGTATCTTGCCAGGGGTCGTATGCCAATGGTGGTGGCATCACTTCCGGGTCCTCAACTGAGGCAATCCAACCCTGCTCATGCCTGGGAGCATACTGTCCATTTTGCTGCCTGAAGACTGGTGGTGGAGGTGGCGGCATGCCTGTGACTGGTGGTGGAGGTGGCGACATGCCTGTTTGCACCCTGGTGACAGGAGGTTCTGTGGAGGAGTCAAATGATGAGAGGGATTAGTACAGTCATATATATGTCCATGTGGGCATACAATGTACATTGATACATGCTAGGGACAATACCCATTCTCATGTCAAACTGTATAACATGCATGTGCACAATGTGATTTGTGATATGAGGGATTTTAATCTGCACAGTATACAGGTATGTGTTTCATACAATAGTTATGTGTACATGTCAGTGATGGAGAAAATGTGTTCTTTAAGTGACACTATGGGCACACAATTTACTTTAGCCTGATGTAGGCACAGAACCTACTTTCTGAGCTAAAAGTATTGTGATGGCTATAGTGTCCATTTACTGAAAACTCAACATGTGGCTTGTGGCCTGTGTTACTCTGAGACATGTTAGTATTGCACTATTCCACCTCATATCATGAATTGCATTGTGTTAAGTAGCATTAATGTGAAATATAATTGTAGATATTTTTGTTAGTAGGCCAAATACCATGCTCCTCATTGTGTACATGAATGTGTGACATTAAAGGGCCACTAAACCCAAAATCTTTCTTTCATGATTCAGATAGAGAATAGAAATTTAAACAACATTACAATTTACTTCTATTATTTATTTTGCTAATTTTTTTTAGATATCCTTAGTTGAAGAAAAAGAAATGCACATGGTGAGCCAATCACACGAGGCTTCTATGTGCAGCAACCAATCAGCAGCTCCTGAGCATATCTAGATATGCTTTTCAGCAAAGAATATCAAGAGAATAAAACAAATTAGATAATATAAGTAAATTAAAAAGATGTTTAAAATTGCATTCTCTTTCTAAATTATGAAAGAAAAAGTGTGGGTGTCATGTCCCTTTAAAGGATGTTATATCTCAAATACATATCATACTGGTGTGTGGGATGTTACTCACCAGCATGAGGTGCTGTGGTTGCAACCCCTAAGTCACGAGCCCCTGGAAGTCCACGGACTGCTGTGATACTCAGGGACCTGCGTATCATCTCCTGCCAGGTGTTGTATTCGGTTTCCAGGGGTGGACCACCGCCTGTTCCCCTCTGGTGCATGGCTTCCTGCCCCATCTTCTCTTTCACGCGCCTCTTACAATCGCTCCACCTTTTTGCTTTCGGGCAACGCCTTTGCCCTTCTCCTGGCCAAAGAGGGCACTGTGGTTGTCCTTGATGGCCTGGACTAGCGCAACATTCTCATCGAATGAGAAGTTTGGGCCCATCATCTGTGGCCACCTGGCTTGCTCCCTGGGATGTCCTTGGTGTGGGTTCCTCCCTATCCTCTCCCTCCTTCCCCCTTCTGTCCCCATGTGCACCCTCTGTCCCTCTTCTAAGAGTGCCTGGTCTCTGAGCATCTCCCCTCCCATCATCCCTTCTAACTCTCCCTCTCCCCACTCCACTTACTCCCTGACGGGGACCCCGCTGCTCCTCCTGTCCGCTACAATACTCCTCTCCCTGCAACTCCGCTCCCCTCCTCCCCTCCGCCCTACCTCTCCCTGACATCCTCCTCACACTACACACACTCACACACTCACACTCACTCCCAGTTCAATCACACATAATCACAACCAAACACTCAGCCTATCACACTGTAAAATCGAAATAAAATGTGTGAGGTGTTAGAAAAAAAGTGTTGTGTATTTTGTATATGTATGTATGCAAAATGTGTGCAATATATAAAAATAAGTGTAAGTAAATGTACAAGCTTACCCAAACAAAAATCCGACTTAACTAACTATTATGCTGCGCCTCTCTCACTACTCTTACTAATCCTAAACTCACTGTAGTGTGCTGTAGCTCAACGAACCATCCAAACACACTGAAGAAAATGGCGGCTGCGCATGGGTTTATATATTACTTTTGAATATCGTAATTACGTTGCGCATTTTTAGATGAAGTTGCGGGTAATTTTTACGAGTGTTAGCGTAATTTGCATAAAACTACACTTTATTGAGACTTTACGTGGACAAAATACTGGCGTAAGTACTTGCGATGACTAAAATGCGTATTTGCGCACTTTTCGGAACAACGCCAGTTTGTCCTACTTACACCACTTTAGCATCTGACGACGCCGTATATTGGATACCCTGATGTGCGAGGTGAAATTACGGGCGGCGCGGGTTCTCTCGCTTGCGCCAAAAACTACGCCGTATATCGGATCGCACCCCCACATGCGTAAGCACAGTGTTATCTATATGAAACATGAACTAACGCCCTCTAGCTGTGAAAAACTGTCAAATGCATTCAGATGAGAGGCGGCAATCAAGGGCTTAGAAATTAGCATATGAGTATACCTAGGTTTAGCTTTCAACTTAGAATACCAAGAGAATAAAGCAAATTTGATGATAAAATTGAATTGGAAAGTTGTTTGAAATTGCATGCTCTATAAGAATCATGAAAGTTTAATTTGGAATTTACTACCACTTTAATGAAAGTAAAAATACTCAAGACAAAGCAGTTGTATTGTATTCATAATTCTTTTGATTTAATTGATTGTAACACACACACACACACTTTGAATGGAAATAAATGCCATAAAAAATAATTAAAAACCAAACATAAATAAAACCAAATGGGGCCATTGAAATCTATAGAGCCAAGACAAGAATGAAACTCTTGTCTGTTTAATCCTTTTTAATTTCTCAGGAGAAACTGCATGAAAATGTTCTTCTCAGGTAACAAATAAATGCCAATATCACATAACGTAAGCACTTTATGATTATGAAATCTCTTGTCTATCTTGTGAACCAAAGTGAAATCAAGAGCTGTGGAAAATGTGTTATAGAAAACTACAACGTGCCTCTGAGAAAAAAAAAAGAATTCTACTAAACTAGTTTATCCAATAAACACAGGAGAATGTCATAGCGTATACATTTATGCTAGTAATTAGACATGTGCACATGCAAAAAATTCATTTTGGATGAATCTCTCCAAATATTTAGAAACTTTTCCGAACATTCAGTTGCTGTGCTATTCGGTATTTGTTTCTTCTTAAACTAAACAAATACTAAATACTAAATATCCGTGGAACATATACATTCGTTTTCAATAAACAAATGCAAATGTTCCTTTGCTACAGGTGAAAAAGTTTACCTGTAGCATTATATACTTATAACACACTGGAGAGATGCGCTTATCCGGGCACTTCTTCACAGAACCCTAGGCCACGCTAGTAAAAGGTTTAGGGCACTGTAGGTAAGTGTACCGTGTTGTAGAGCCCAGAGCTGGCTAATCCTGACCATTCTTCAAAGAGCCCAGGGCTGTGACCTAAGCCTCCTATTAATATGGCCCAGGAATTAGAGCAGCTCCCCAGCACGCTATAGGTAAGTATTTTTAACCCTTAAGGTAATTTAAAGGAAACAAATGAACAGGCAAATTTTGTCAGTATTTCTTTTTCTCTCTATAAATTTTGTGGTCCATTCATTATTAAAGTTGGTTCATGAAAATATCTGTGTTTCATTAACGAATTTGCATTTGTAATGATGCAAATGCACATGCCTACTAGTAAGCTTCATCTACAGTGGATATAAAAAGTCTACACACCCTTATGAAATTGCAGGTTTTTGAAATGTAAAGATAGAAATAAACACAATTTATATGTCAGACTTTTTTTCCTCTGAAATGAGATATTCCAACAAATAAAAATCCAGAGAAAAACAAATAGTTAATTTTTAGGAACATTTTAAATAGAGAAAAAAAAAAACCTACCACACCCTGAATTTTATCCCACTCCTCTTTGCAAAGTTCCTCCATATTGCAAGATGATCTCCTGGGAACAGCTCTCTTTAGGTCAGACTCAGACTGGGATATTCAAAGACAAGAATTTTCCTTTTCTCAAGCCATGCCTTGGACGACTTGGATGTGTGCTTTGGGTCATTGTCATGTTGAAATTTTAAATTCCTCTTCATCTTCAGCTTTCTGACAGAGGCAAACAGGTTTTGTGCCAAAATATTTGTAGCTATTTGTTATCCTATCTATCTTGACAAGAGCCCCTGACTCAGCTGAAGATAATAAGCCTCAAAGCATGATGCTATCACCACCATGATTCAAAGTTGGTATGGTGTTCATTAAATGATGAGCTTTTTGTCATGTCAGACCACAGCATTCTTGTCACTCCATGGTTTGGGGTGACAGAATATTTTGGTATAATTTAGACAGGCCTGGAGGATATTCCTTTTTTTCAGGAAAGTGTTTCCATCTTGTCATCCTACCCCTCTCATTAACTTTGGAGGATTGTCCTGATCATTGCAATATCTCTGTGGTGCCACATTTTCTCCACTTATTGATGATGATTTAACAGTACTCCCTGGTCCATCTTGTGCCTTTGATATTCCTTTATATCCTTATCCTGATTGATACTTTTCAACAATTAGCTCCTGTAGTTTATTTGGCAACTCTTTGTGGACCATGACTTTTACAGTAGGATGCAACCCCAAACATTTAAGCAAATCCTATAGCAACAGCTGACTTGAATCTGGGTTTAATCAGAATCACTTTTATTGATGGCAGGTTGTCATGTAATGACATTTTTTTTTGCTATTCTTATTATTTTTTTATTATTCTTATCAGGTATTTGTAGAGCGCCACCAGGTTCCGCAGCATGTTGAACATAGGTGGTATATAAAAAAACAATTACAGGGATCAAATGGGTAGAGGGTCCTGCTGAGAGTTGCACTGTTGTAGTTGGCTCTTATGAAGGTGAACTACAAACAGCTGGGCTCATAGGCTTACATGCTTTGGGGTTTAAGGGGATAGCAGTGGAAATAGGAATATTAGTGTAGGTTGTATGCATCCCTGAATAGTAGAGTCTTCAGGGAGCACTTGAAGCTTTTAAAACTATGGAAAAGTCTTGTGGAGAAAAGCAGAGAATTCCATAAGATAGGAGCCAGTCTGGAGAAATCTTGTAAATGGGAATGTGAGGCGGTAACAAGAGAGGAGGAGAGTAGGAGATCATGAGCAGAGCAAAGGGGACGGGAGGGAGAGTATCTGGAGACAGTGTCTAAGTTGTAGGGAGGAGCAATGCAGTTGAGGGCTTTGTATGTCAGAGTGAGAATTTTGTGTTTAATCCTGGAGGCAAGAGGAAGCCAGTGAAGGGATTGTCAGAGAGGTGCGACAGATGAAGAGCGACGTGTAAGGAAGATGAGCCTGGCAGAGGCATTCCTTATGGATTGTAAAGGAGCAAGGCAGCAGCTAGGGAGACCAGAGAGGATGGAGTTGCAGTAGTCAAGGCAGGAATGAATGAGAGAGTGGATTAAAATCTTACGCCTAGATTTAGAGTTCTGCGTTAGCCGTCAAAACCAGCGTTAAGGGGTCCTAACGCTGCTTTTAACCGCCCGCTGGTATTTAGAGTCAGCCAGGAAAGGGTCTAACACTCACTTTCCAGCCGCGACTTTTCCATACCGCAGATCCCCTTACACCAATTGCGTATCCTATCTTTTCAATGGGATCTTCCTAACGCCGATATTTAGAGTATTGGCTGAAGTGAGCGGTACACCCTCTACCGACAAGACTCCAGCCGCAGAAAAAAGTCAGGAGTTAAGAGCTTTATGGGCTAATGCCGGTTTATAAAGCTCTTAACTACTGTGCTCTAAAATACACTAACACTCATAAACTACCTATGTACCCCTAACCCGAGGCCCCCCCACATCGCCGCCACTATAATAAAAATAAGGTAAGGTAATAGAGCTGTTAACTTTTTATTTTAGATTAAGGTAGGGCATTTCTCCAACATAGGTGTGTCCGGTCCACGGCGTCATCCTTACTTGTGGGATATTCTCTTCCCCAACAGGAAATGGCAAAGAGCCCAGCAAAGCTGGTCACATGATCCCTCCTAGGCTCCGCCTACCCCAGTCATTCTCTTTGCCGTTGTACAGGCAACATCTCCACGGAGATGGCTTAGAGTTTTTTAGTGTTTAACTGTAGTTTTTCATTATTCAATCAAGAGTTTGTTATTTTCAAATAGTGCTGGTACGTACTATTTACTCAGAAACAGAAAAGAGATGAAGAATTCTGTTTGTATGAGGAAAATGATTTTAGCAACCGTAACTAAAATCCATGGCTGTTCCACACAGGACTGTTGAGAGCAATTAACTTCAGTTGGGGGAACAGTTTGCAGTCCCTTGCTGCTTGAGGTATGACACATTCTAACAAGACGATGTAATGCTGGAAGCTGTCATTTTCCCTATGGGATCCGGTAAGCCATGTTTATTACGATTGTAAATAAGGGCTTCACAAGGGCTTATTTAAACTGTAGACTTTTTCTGGGCTAAATCGATTGATTATTAACACATATTTAGCCTTGAGGAATCATTTTATCTGGGTATTTTGATATAATAATATCGGCAGGCACTGTTTTAGACACCTTATTCTTTAGGGGCTTTCCCAAAGCATAGGCAGAGTCTCATTTTCGCGCCGGTGTTGCGCACTTGTTTTTGAGAGGCATGGCATGCAGTCGCATGTGAGAGGAGCTCTGATACTTATAAAAGACTTCTGAAGGCGTCATTTGGTATCGTATTCCCCTTTGGGTTTGGTTGGGTCTCAGCAAAGCAGATACCAGGGACTGTAAAGGGGTTTAAAGCTTAAAACGGCTCCGGTTCCGTTATTTTAAGGGTTAAAGCTTCCAAAATTGGTGTGCAATATTTTCAAGGCTTTAAGACGCTGTGGTGAAAATTTGGTGAATTTTGAACAATTCCTTCATGTTTTTTCGCAATTGCAGTAATAAAGTGTGTTCAGTTTAAAATTTAAAGTGACAGTAACGGTTTTATTTTAAAACGTTTTTTGTACTTTCTGATCAAGTTTATGCCTGTTTAACATGTCTGAACTACCAGATAGACTGTGTTCTGAATGTGGGGAAGCCAGAATTCCTATTCATTTAAATAAATGTGATTTATGTGATAATGACAATGATGCCCAAGATGATTCCTCAAGTGAGGGGAGTAAGCATGGTACTGCATCATTCCCTCCTTCGTCTACACGAGTCTTGCCCACTCAGGAGGCCCCTAGTACATCTAGCGCGCCAATACTCCTTACTATGCAACAATTAACGGCTGTAATGGATAATTCTGTCAAAAACATTTTAGCCAAAATGAACCCTTGTCAGCGTAAGCGTGGCTGCTCTGTTTTAGTTACTGAAGAGCATGACGACGCTGATATTAATATCTCTGAAGGGCCCCTAACCCAATCTGAGGGGGCCAGGGAGGTTTTGTCTGAGGGAGAAATTACTGATTTAGGGAACATTTCTCAGCAGGCTGAATCTGATGTGATTACATTTAAATTTAAATTGGAACATCTCCGCATTTTGCTTAAGGAGGTATTATCCACTCTGGATGATTGTGAAAATTTAGTCATCCCAGAGAAACTATGTAAAATGGACAAGTTCCTAGAGGTGCCGGGGCTCCCAGAAGCTTTTCCTATACCCAAGCGGGTGGCGGACATTGTTAATAAAGAATGGGAAAGGCCCGGTATTCCTTTCGTCCCTCCCCCCATATTTAAAAAATTGTTTCCTATGGTCGACCCCAGAAAGGACTTATGGCAGTCAGTCCCCAAGGTCGAGGGAGCGGTTTCTACTTTAAACAAACGCACCACTATTCCCATAGAGGATAGTTGTGCTTTCAAAGATCCTATGGATAAAAAATTAGAAGGTTTGCTTAAAAAGATGTTTGTTCAGCAGGGTTACCTTCTACAACCCATTTCATGCATTGTCCCTGTCACTACTGCCGCATATTTCTGGTTTGATGAACTGCTTAAGGTGCTCGATAGTGACTCTCCTCCTTATGAGGAGATTATGGACAGAATCAATGCTCTCAAATTGGCTAATTCTTTCACTCTAGACGCCTCTTTGCAATTGGCTAAGTTAGCGGCTAAGAACTCTGGGTTTGCTATTGTGGCGCGCAGAGCGCTTTGGTTGAAATCTTGGTCGGCTGATGCGTCTTCCAAGAACAAGCTACTAAACATTCCTTTCAAGGGGAAAACGTTGTTTGGTCCTGACTTGAAGGAGATTATCTCTGATATCACTGGGGGTAAGGGCCACGCCCTTCCTCAGGATCGGCCTTTCAAGGCAAAAAATAGACCTAATTTTCGTCCCTTTCGTAAAAACGGACCAGCCCAAGGTGCTACGTCCTCTAAGCAAGAGGGTAATACTTCTCAGGCCAAGCCAGCTTGGAGACCAATGCAAGGCTGGAACAAGGGAAAGCAGGCCAAGAAACCTGCCACTGCTACCAAGACAGCATGAAATATTGGCCCCCGATCCGGGACCGGATCTGGTGGGGGGCAGACTCTCTCTCTTCGCTCAGGCTTGGGCAAGAGATGTTCTGGATCCTTGGGCGCTAGAAATAGTCTCCCAGGGTTATCTTCTGGAATTCAAGGGACTTCCCCCAAGGGGGAGGTTCCACAGGTCGCAGTTGTCTTCAGACCACATAAAAAGACAGGCGTTCTTACATTGTGTAGAAGACCTGTTAAAAATGGGAGTGATTCATCCTGTTCCATTAAGAGAACAAGGGATGGGGTTCTACTCCAATCTGTTCATAGTTCCCAAAAAAGAGGGAACGTTCAGACCAATCCTAGATCTCAAGATCTTAAACAAATTTCTCAAGGTCCCATCGTTCAAGATGGAAACCATTCGAACTATCCTTCCTTCCATCCAGGAAGGTCAATTCATGACCACGGTGGATTTAAAGGATGCGTATCTACATATTCCTATCCACAAGGAACATCATCGGTTCCTAAGGTTTGCATTCCTGGACAAACATTACCAGTTCGTGGCGCTTCCTTTCGGATTAGCCACTGCTCCAAGGATTTTCACAAAGGTACTAGGGTCCCTTCTAGCGGTGCTAAGACCAAGGGGCATTGCAGTAGTACCTTACCTGGACGACATTCTGATTCAAGCGTCGTCCCTTCCTCAAGCAAAGGCTCACACGGACATTGTCCTGGCCTTTCTCAGATCTCACGGCTGGAAAGTGAACGTGGAAAAGAGTTCTCTATCCCCGTCAACAAGGGTTCCCTTCTTGGGAACAATTATAGACTCCTTAGAAATGAGGATCTTTCTAACAGAGGCCAGAAAAACAAAGCTTCTGGACTCTTGTCGGATACTTCATTCCGTTCCTCTTCCTTCCATAGCTCAGTGCATGGAAGTGATCGGGTTGATGGTGGCGGCGATGGACATTGTTCCTTTTGCGCGCATTCATCTAAGACCATTACAACTGTGCATGCTCAGTCAGTGGAATGGGGACTATACAGACTTGTCTCCGAAGATACAAGTAAATCAGAGAACCAGAGACTCACTCCGTTGGTGGCTGTCCCTGGACAATCTGTCTCAAGGGATGATGTTCCACAGACCAGAGTGGGTCATTGTCACGACCGACGCCAGTCTGATAGGCTGGGGCGCGGTCTGGGGATCCCTGAAAGCTCAGGGTCTTTGGTCTCGGGAAGAATCTCTTCTACCGATAAATATTCTGGAACTGAGAGCGATATTCAATGCTCTCCAGGCCTGGCCCCAGCTTGCGAGGACCAGGTTCATACGGTTTCAATCAGACAACATGACGACTGTTGCGTACATCAACCATCAGGGGGGAACAAGGAGTTCCCTAGCGATGGAAGAAGTAACCAAAATTATTCTTTGGGCGGAGTCTCACTCCTGCCACCTGTCTGCTATCCACATCCCAGGAGTGGAAAATTGGGAAGCGGATTTTCTGAGTCGGCAGACATTGCATCCGGGGGAGTGGGAACTCCATCCGGAAATCTTTGCCCAAGTCACTCACCTGTGGGGCATTCCAGACATGGATCTGATGGCCTCTTGTCAGAACTTCAAAGTTCCTTGCTACGGGGCCAGATCCAGGGATCCCAAGGCGGCTCTAGTGGATGCACTAGTAGCACCTTGGACCTTCAAACTAGCTTATGTGTTCCCGCCATTTCCTCTCATCCCCAGGCTGATAGCCAGGATCAAGCAGGAGAGGGCGTCGGTGATCTTGATAGCTCCTGCGTGGCCACGCAGGACTTGGTATGCAGATCTGGTGAATATGTCATCGGCTCCACCTTGGAAGCTACCTTTGAGACGAGACCTTCTTGTTCAGGGTCCGTTCGAACATCCGAATCTGGTTTCACTCCAGCTGACTGCTTGGAGATTGAACGCTTGATTTTATCGAAGCGAGGATTCTCAGATTCTGTGATCGATACTCTTGTTCAGGCCAGAAAGCCTGTGACTAGAAAGATTTACCACAAAATTTGGAAAAAATATATCTGTTGGTATGAATCTAAAGGATTCCCTTGGGACAAGGTTAAGATTCCTAGGATTCTATCCTTCCTTCAAGAAGGATTGGAAAAAGGATTATCTGCAAGTTCCCTGAAGGGACAGATTTCTGCCTTGTCGGTATTACTTCACAAAAAGCTGGCAGCTGTGCCAGATGTTCAAGCCTTTGTTCAGGCTCTGGTTAGAATCAAGCCTGTTTACAAACCTTTGACTCCTCCTTGGAGTCTCAATTTAGTTCTTTCAGTTCTTCAGGGGGTTCCGTTTGAACCCTTACATTCCGTTGATATTAAGTTATTATCTTGGAAAGTTTTGTTTTTAGTTGCGATTTCTTCTGCTAGAAGAGTCTCAGAATTATCTGCTCTGCAGTGTTCTCCTCCTTATCTGGTGTTCCATGCAGATAAGGTGGTTTTACGTACTAAACCTGGTTTTCTTCCAAAAGTTGTTTCTAACAAAAACATTAACCAGGAGATTATCGTACCTTCTCTGTGTCCAAAACCAGTTTCAAAGAAGGAACGTTTGTTGCACAATTTGGATGTTGTTCGCGCTCTAAAATTCTATTTAGATGCTACAAAGGATTTTAGACAAACATCTTCCTTGTTTGTTGTTTATTCAGGTAAAAGGAGAGGTCAAAAGGCAACTTCTACCTCTCTCTCTTTTTGGATTAAAAGCATCATCAGATTGGCTTACGAGACTGCCGGACGGCAGCCTCCCGAAAGAATCACAGCTCATTCCACTAGGGCTGTGGCTTCCACATGGGCCTTCAAGAACGAGGCTTCTGTTGATCAGATATGTAGGGCAGCGACTTGGTCTTCACTGCACACTTTTACCAAATTTTACAAGTTTGATACTTTTGCTTCTTCTGAGGCTATTTTTGGGAGAAAGGTTTTGCAAGCCGTGGTGCCTTCCATTTAGGTGACCTGATTTGCTCCCTCCCTTCATCCGTGTCCTAAAGCTTTGGTATTGGTTCCCACAAGTAAGGATGACGCCGTGGACCGGACACACCTATGTTGGAGAAAACAGAATTTATGTTTACCTGATAAATTTCTTTCTCCAACGGTGTGTCCGGTCCACGGCCCGCCCTGGTTTTTTTTTAATCAGGTCTGATATTTTATTTTCTTTAACTACAGTCACCACGGTACCATATGGTTTCTCCTATGCAAATATTCCTCCTTAACGTCGGTCGAATGACTGGGGTAGGCGGAGCCTAGGAGGGATCATGTGACCAGCTTTGCTGGGCTCTTTGCCATTTCCTGTTGGGGAAGAGAATATCCCACAAGTAAGGATGACGCCGTGGACCGGACACACCGTTGGAGAAAGAAATTTATCAGGTAAACATAAATTCTGTTTTTTTTTTATTTAAGGTGGCTTTGTTATTTTTTTAGGGGGCTTAGAGTAGGTGTAATTAGTTTAAAATTCTTGTAATCTTTTTTTATTTTTTGTAATTTAGTGTTTGTTTTTTTTGTAATTTAGTTTAGTTGATTTAATTGTAGGTAATTTTAGGTAGTTTAGTTAATTAATTTATTGATAGTGTAGTGTTAGGTTTAATTGTAACTTAGGTTAGGATTTATTTTACAGGTAATTTTGTAATTATTTTAACTAGGTAGCTATTAAATAGTAAATAACTATTTAATAGCTATTGTACCTGGTTAAAATAAATACAAAGTTGCCTGTAAAATAAATATAAATCCTAAAATAGCTACAATGTAATTATTAGTTATATTGTAGCTATATTAGGGTTTATTTTACAGGTAAGTATTTAGCTTTAAATAGGATTAATTTTTTTAATAAGATTTAATTTATTTCGTTAGAATTAAATTATATTTAACTTAGGGGGGTGTTAGGGATAGGGTTAGACTTAGCTTTAGGGGTTAATACATTTATTAGAGTAGCGGTGAGGTCCAGTCGGCCAATTTAGGGGTTAATACTTGAAGTTAGGTGTCTCAGATGTTAGGGAGGGCAGATTAGGGGTTAATAAAATTTATTATAGGGTTTGCGAGGCAGAAGTGAGGCGGTGTAGGGGTTTATACATATAATATAGGGGTCGGCGATGTTGTGGGCAGCAGATTAGGGGTACATAGGTATAATGTAGGTTGCGGCGGTGTCCGGAGCGGCAGATTAGGGGTTAATAATAATATGCAGGGGTCAGCGATAGCGGGGACGGCAGATTAGGGGTTAATAAGTGTAAGGTTAGGGGTGTTTAGACTCGGGGTACATGTTAGAGTGTTAGGTGCAGACTTAGAAACTGTTTCCCCATAGAAAACAATGGGGCTGTGTTAGGAGCTGAACGCTGCTTTTTTGCAGGTGTTAGTTTTTTTTCAGCCCAAACTGCCCCATTGTTTCCTATGGGGGAATCGTGCACGAGCACGTTTTTCAAGCTAGCCGCTACCGTAAGCAACCCTGGTATTGAGAGTTGAAGTGGCGGTAAATATGCCTGTACGCTCCCTTTTTGGAGCCTAACACAGCCCTTCAGAGAACTCTCAATACCAGCGTTATTTAAAAGGTTGCGGGGGGAAAAAAACACGCGTAGCTAACGCACCCCTTTGGCAGCAAAACTCTAAATCTAGCCATTAGTTGTATCTTGTGTATGTAAATGTCTAATTTTAGCGATGTTTTTAAGGTGGAACCGTCAGGCTTTAGCCAAGGACTGAATGTGAGGAGTGAAAGAAAGATCTGAGTTAAGTGTGACCCCAAGACATCGGGCATGTGAGGTTGATGTAATGATGGAGTTATCAGCAGTTATGGAGACATGGGGGGTGGAGATTTTGGAAGAAGGTGGGAAAAAAAGGAGCTCAGTTTTGGAGAAATTTAGCTTGAGGTAGTGAGAGGACATCCAAGATGAGATGTGAGAGAGACAGTTAGAGACATGGGTTAGCAAGGAAGGAGACAGTTCTGGTGCAGAGAGGTAGATTTGGGTATCATCCACATACAAATGATAATGAAACCCGTGGGACTGTATTAAGGAACCTAATGAGGACCTGTGTAGATTGAGAAGAAAAGGGGACCGAGGACAGAGCCTTGCGGTACCCCAACAGAAAGAGGTAACGGGGCAGAGGATGCCCCAGAGAAGGCTACAATAAAGGTATGGTTAGACAGATAGGAAGAGAACCAAGTGAGAGCTGTGTCACAGATGCCGAAGGATTGTAGGGTATGGAGCAAAAGAGGGTGATCGACAGTATCAAAGCCCTGAAGAGGGCGAAACGCGTCGGCTGTGAAGGCAGGACTACCCTTTGTCATATGTGCAATATATCTACACCATTTGGATTCCTTATACTTATCCCCGGGTTATGAGTAGTGGAACTTATTTTCCTATTTGGAATTTCTACTACATATTTGTGGCTTGAATGAAGTTGGAATATTCACCACAATACCTTTCTACAACATCTTTCTACAATACCTGTATACACCCTTGCGTGCACTAAGCACTAAGTGCAGGGTGGATGTGAAAGAATCGCACCTGTGAAGGTTACAAGAAGCGCTAAGCTCTGACCGCTTCTCTTTTTTTTTTTTTTTTTTTTTTTTAACATTTTTTATTCATTAATAATAAACAAATTACAGAGGCATAAAAAGAAACAATTCTTGCTAGACATCCAGAAAGCTATCTAGTAGATGTTATTATCATAAACGTTAACTCATCCATATGATTTAATCAACCATTAATAATTTTCATTATCTTACTCGGTATTATATTGCAATTTCGTTCTGGTCAAATGCTACCATCTTCATTTTGACTAAGTATTTTTTAGTCGGACTATCTTATCTTCTCACTATTTATTTCATTCTACGGGTCCGAACTTAACAACAAAACATAAGGAAAAGGAAGAAAAGAAAAAGGGGAAGAGAAAAAAAAACAAAAAAAACAAAACGAAAAAAAAAAACAGAACCCTAAGACCCCTTCACCATATCTGCATGAAGTTGTGCATCCATCACCAAGTGTTAAAGATCTTCTAATCTTTCCCATTCTCCCCTCAATCTCGAAGCCAATATTATTTCAGTCTGAGCAAAAGGCTTTATAACTTGGTTTTGTACTGAGATTTCCAGGGTTATAATGTATGGTTTCCATTTCCCCAGGAAGCCCTCTAGCCTATTTAAAACATCCGATTTAACATCTTGTTGTTCAACAAATAGTTGTTTTATTAATCTATTTTTTAATTGCGGAATGGTAGGGGTATTCTTAACTGTCCAAAGGTCCAAAATACATTTACGAGCCTGTAGAATGATCATTGTTAATAACAGTTGGTTTTCAGTTTTCGCTCTATCCCATCTTAAAAAACATATTTGAGGGGTTCCTAATTCAATATCGATTTTAAACTTTTGTTTGATCCAATATCGGACTTTTTGCCAAAAAGGGTATATCTTGGGACAGCTTAAAAAATGATGCATAAAATTTGCATTTCTCCAGCCACATTTTATACAAACATTTATACTATTTGGGTTCCATTTTGATAGCCTACGCGGCGTTATGTAATCCCGATGTAGCATTCTTGCCTGTGATTCTCTAAGAACCACAGACAGGGTTGCTCTCCTCGCTATTTGCATGCTGTCCATGATCCAGGTTTGTCCAAGATTCTCCCTAATATCCATTCCCCATCTACTCAATATATTATCCATAACTCTCGATTCTTCCCTATTGTTCATTGCTTGATATATTCCTGATAACGAGAATGAGCCACTTAAGAATTTCTTTTGGGGAAGGTCAAAAAAGGCAGTATCCCAAAATAGGGTGTTTCCCTCTATCATACTTGATACATAGTGACGGGCTTGCAGAAAGGCAAAAAATTGTGTATTTGGGATATCAAACTTGTTTTGTAACATCTGAAACGAATATATATTTTTACTTAAAGGATCCACCATATCTCCTAGGGTTTTTAACCCTTTCGCATCCCATAGTCTAAACGCCCCAGTATCTATTCCTGCTGGGAAATAAATATTATTTAAAAACGGGATTGATCTTGGCGATATCACAGGCCCCTTTACAAATTTTTGAATTGAATGCCAGGCTCGGAGAGCATCCCCATAAAGTATATGCGATTGGATTTGTTTTGGGATATCTTTATAAGAAATAAAGGGTAAAACCGAGAGGTTCCATTCTCCCAGTACTGCTTTTTCCAGGGTCTCTTCACCAAAATGATATGTGTTTAATTGCCAATCTAATACTATTCGTGCCAGAGCAGCCCAGTTATAAAATTTAAAATTGGGTAGTCCAAAGCCCCCCTTAGCATAACTGGCATATAATTTCCAAAGAGCAATTCGAGACTTCTTTCCTTTCCAAAGGAACATTCCTATTGCTCGATTTAGCCTCTTTAAATCGCTTTTGGTTATGAGACAGGGAAGCATTAGTAAAGGGTATAAGATTTTAGGGAGCACCACCATTTTTATCAGTGCTATCCTTCCTACTAGTGTAAGGGGAAGATTTTTCCAATGTACTAGGAGCGAGATGACTTCCGAACATTGCTCCATAATATTTAATTCATATATTAGATTAGGGTTACTTGGTATTTTTATACCTAGATACGTAAGAGAGGATTCAACTTCCTTAAAAGGATAATGAAACTTATTCTTTTTGATTTTATGCAACCATAAAATCTCTGACTTACCCGTATTAATTTTGTAACCCGAATAGGACCCGAATTCTGATATTAATTGTAATATTTTAGAGATATGCAAGTTTGGGTTTTCAACAAATAACAGCATATCATCTGCATATAATGCCAGGTGAACAACCTCTCCCTTAATGTTCATACCCGGAAAACTAGCTCGCAGTTTTAGAGCCAGGGGTTCTAAGGCCAGATTGAAAAGAAGAGGCGAGAGCGGACATCCCTGCCTTGTTCCTCTTTGAAGATATACTGTGGGGGAAAAAACCCCATTCACAAAGACATGAGCCATCGGATTATGATAAACATTGCGAATCGATGCTAGAAAATTGCCTACTATTCCATAATTCTGCAATGCAGAGAATAGGTAGTCCCACTCGACCCTGTCGAAAGCCTTCTCTGCGTCCAGAGACAGCAGGAAGGCCTCCGACAGGGCCCCATTCCCTCCCTCTCTTGGGCGTAGCCAAAAATGTGAGATTTAATGTAGTACTCTCCTTAGATTTGTCACTGAGGTCCTACCCTTCATAAAACCGGTTTGGTCCGTGTGTACCAGGGTAGGCAATATCATCTTTAACCGCTCCGCCAGTACCTTCATAAATATTTTATAATCGGAGTTCAGTAATGATATAGGTCTATAAGACCCTGGTAGTACCTGATCCTTCCCTGCCTTTGGGATTAGAGATATAAATGCGTTAGTAAAGTTTTGTTCTGGATGATTCCCTTCAATTGAAAGATCTTGATACAATCTAGCAAGGACCGACGATATCTGATCCTTCAGTAATTTATAAAATTCAATGGGAAGTCCATCCGGTCCCGCCGCTTTACTATTTGCTAGTGTTTTGATCGTTTTTTCAATTTCTTCCTTCGAAATAGGTTTATTTAAAATTTCTAATTGCTCCTGGGTAATTTGAGGTAATGTTATCGAAGCCCAAAAGTCTTGGAGAGAGGGAACTGGTGAGACCCCCTGCCTAGCATACAACTCCGTGTAGTACTCTGCAAAAGCAGAGGCAATAGATTCCGGAGTTTTAGATGTAACATTTTTATGTCTAATGGCCGCGATATTTTTTCCTGGTGTCCGATTTTTGGTAAGGGAGGCCAGGAGTTTTCCTGATCTATTTCCAAATCTATAATAAAGGCTATCTCTTTTCCGTAATGTATTTACTGCTTGCTGTTTAAGATAAGCATCTAGTTCTTCCTTACTCGCGTGATATAATTCTCTAGTGCTAGCTGTAGAACTTCTACAATAGGCCTGATAATCGGCCATGACTTTCTCCTGAAGTTGTTGAAGTTTCAGCCCTGCCTTTTTGCGTATATTAGCGTCATAAGCCAATATATTGCCAGCCAATACAGCTTTAGCTGCCCCCCAGAAAACTCCCGTGCTTTCAAGATGGGCCACATTATCGGTATAATAGTCATTCCATGATTGTGTCAAGAATTTTTTGAAATTTTCAGACGTATACAAATAATATGGAAACCTTAGTGTGTTCCTATTACTATACTGATAGCCTTCCTGTAAAGATATTTCTATTGGTGCATGATCAGAAATTAGTACATTATGTATTTTATCCTTAGCTACCTTAGAGACCAGGGAGTTCGATACCAAAAATAGGTCAATCCTTGAGAGAACTGGGGCTGCTCTAGCGGCATACGTATAATCCTTACTATCCGGATTACGAAGTCTCCAAATATCCACTAATTGGAGCACGTCTTGGAATTTTTTAAAAATTCTCTCCTCGAATTTCCCTTTGTTTTTAAGAGTGGGCTTTTGTACCTGCCCTGGCATTCGATATCTATCACACACCGGATTAGGGGCCAGATTAAAATCACCCCCCAATATTATGTCCTGGCCTTGAAACGGCGCTAAGGTTTGGAGGAGATTTGTCCAGAATCCCATATCTTTCTTATTAGGTGCATAAATGTTACACAATACCCATATCTTCCCCTTCAACTTTATCTGTAATATCACATACCTGCCTTCTGCATCTTTGATAGTTTTAACAATCTCAATTTGGAGTCGCTTACCAAAGAGAATTGCAATACCTCTACTTGCCTTTGTATAAGAAACATAGATTGTGGATCCAACCCAATCCTTACATAATTTATCGTGTTCCTTATCCAATAGATGCGTCTCCTGCAAGAACGCTATATCTGTCTTAAGCCGCCGTAGATGAGCTAGTATCATTTGTCTTTTTATGGGAGAGTTAATACCCCCCACATTCCAAGAGACAAACTTAAGGGTCATCCTTTATAAAAATGTACCATATAAACCCTTGAAAAAGAAGAGAGGGGGGAAGAAGAAGAAGAAAGAAGAAGAAAAAGAGAGAAAAAAGGAAGGGAGAGAAAAAAAAAAAAAAAAAGGCAGATAATCTTATCTATGGGAGCATAGTTATGACTAAACACCGTGCAAACAAAAGGTGTCAAAAAGTGAAAAGAAGGGACAGAAAGCAGTCCTTGAAGTGATGTAAAAAACCAATGTGAAAAATTTACATTCCAGATGTAGTAGTTTAAAATAATAAAGTGATAATTATTCAACCTATATCTTATGTTAAAGTGCACATGTGAAGGCAAGAAGAAAAAGAAAAAAAAAAAAAAAAATATGACAAACCATAAATGTGAAAAAGCCGTCCATAAATATTATAGACGTGCGTAAAGAGCATGGTTGTTACTAAACACCATGCAGACAGAAAGTGCAAGAATATGTGTGTAAGAAGGACAAAAGAAAGTCCTTTAAATACCCATGTGATTCCATTAGTGTTAAAAGCCCCAGTGATAAGGTAACACTCTTTATATAATAGTGCACTGTAAAAAGATGATAAACACTCAGCCCGCATCTCGAGCAAAGGTGCGTAAAGTGGACAAAGAAAAAGGGGAAAAAAAAAACAAACAAAAAAAAACCCCGCACATCAAACATTAAATTTTCTTTTCCTCTGTTGTATTTCATTTCTACCAACGATATTAAGTTATCTAACCAAGATACCCTAGCAAAGACAATCCAACATAGCCAGATAGGGCCATTTGCCCCATTTTCCAAATTAAATACAATCATAAATTCAAAACATTACAAACTTAGTATATAAGCAAAAAAAAAAACCAAAGCAAAAAACCAAGAACATCAAACAATTGTTTAAAAATAAATATTTTTTCTACAAGGTGGTCTTTGAGCTCCGATCTAAGAATTCCTTAGCCTCCTGAGGGGACTCAAAAAACCTTGGCCCTTCAGGTGTTAGTATTTTTAATTTGGCAGGGTATAGCAGGAAGGCTTTTATACCTTCCTTATTCAGAGTAGTGCATAATGGAGAGAACTCTTTTCGTTTTCTTGATAGCTCCATTGAGTAATCCTGGAACATCAGAATCTTAGAGCACTCAAATATAAGAGGGGAGTTCTTTCTATATGCTTGTAGAATAGCCACTTTTGTTTGAAAATTTAATATTTTCACCATGATCTGTCTTGGCTGTGTACGTGTATTCCGTTCTTGATACTCTGGGCCAATCCTATGGGCCCGCTCTACACTACCTTTAAGAATACCTGCGGGCATTTTTAAAAGATTTGCGAGAGTATTTTCAACAAAATATATCAACTCTAATGGCTTAATAGATTCGGGGACCCCAATTAGGCGAATATTATTTCGCCTTGACCTGTTCTCAAGGTCTTCAAGGCGTAAGTGGAGAACTTGATTTTGTTTTATAAGGTTTTCTATTGCATTAGCTTGGTGTGAAGAGGTGTCTTCAAGATCTGACACTCTTCCTTCCAATTCTGTGAACCTGTTGGAAATCTGTTTAATCTCACCAGAAATAGCATCTAAGCCTTTTTGTAGATTCTCCATTTTAGGAAGAAATAGTGAGCTTATCTGTTGCACAATCTGATGCATATCTTTGTTACTAGGGGTGCTTTCTATTGATTCATTTAATACCTCAGGGGAACCTTTCTGTCTTCTCTCATTTTGCTTATATTTAGTTGTCATCTTGTTAGCCCCTAGGAATTTATCCATACATATATTTAAAATATTGTTTGACTGATCTTAATTCTCTCTTACTTTAACACCCTTCTAAAACTCACTCTCTTGCTCCCTCTTCCCCTATACCTTCATAAATGTCAGGGCTCCCTTTACCCTAGAAAAGGGGGAAGAGAAACAAGGGAAGAATGCACCGTGGACTCTCAATTAGATATTAAACAGTCTAAACCTTTTCCCAGTGTCTATAGTTCACAATCAAAAAAGTTCTTGTTCTGTCCTTTTTTCTTTTTCTTTCCCCCTCCTCTCTTCTCCTTCTTTCCCTCTTCCTCTTCCCTTTACTTCTCTCACTTCTCTTGGCTTGTTTCCTATTCCCCCCTTCTAGAATGGGGCAATAATATCAATACCAGACATTGTAATACATTTGTTACCTTCTTTTATTTGTGTCAGACTCAGGCAAAGTCCACTGCGTCACCCTGTAAATACGGCTCTCTCTGTCCACAGGTTCCGTAGGGCGGCCCACCCGGTGCCTCTGTCCGGCTCCTGCCACCAAAGGCCTCCCGGCCGCCACTCACCCGTCTGCTGCCTTGTCTCGCTGCCGGCGCCACAAAGTAACCTCTCACAACTAGGAGGAGAGGCACAAACACCGCCAGCCAGCAGCTCCAGTGATCCGGAAGTCGACGGTCCCCGCTCCAAACACCACCGATAGTAGGGGGAGTAATAAAGTAAAAAGTCAGTCATGTAATGTTGTTTAGACTTAGCTTATTGTATCATAAGGAGTCCACAGCATCTTCCTTTTAACCCTTTATTAGCTCAAACACCATTTGTCAACTACTCTAAATGTCTGATTTACACTGGATTAAGATCCAATTTTTAACCCACTCTCGTCCTCTGGTTAAGGTAATTACAGAGGGGAAGCCTGCAAACCCCACCAGGGGGGTTAATCTGAGATGCCGGCACAGTTCTGTATCAATTCTTAAGGTATAAAGATCCTTAATAATCCTGCAGAGTCCTCTTCCCCTCCTTTCTCCCTATCTCCCTCGTTTAGCCCTTCCGATATCTTCTCTGACCTCTTTCCCCCTTTTACCTTATGGGGGCTTCAGCTGGTGATCTTCTCCGGGAGCGCACACAACTGTCCCAGCTTATCCAGCCGATGTCCTCCCGGTTGTGAGCTTCGGTTGCTGTTCACCTTTAACTTGAGTATGCGCAGACAGAGCCTGGGTCGGCTGACGATGCAACAAGGAGTAGAGGTGAAAATCCGGAGCTCTGGCTTTGCTGACAGGTTGGTCAATGCGGGTACATGAGTAGGGATTCTGTCTTGGCAGCGCTCCTTGTGTATTCTACTAAAGCTGTCTACCCCCCAAGCGCAGCATCTGTGGAAGGGGGGGACTGCTTCTAGAGTTCTGCCGCTTGGAGGATTCCTAATTTCTTCGGGCTATCTACCCCCCTCACGCAGCACCGGTGGGAGGGGGGGACTGCCGCAGTGAGTCTTGCTACTTGTGTGTCCTCTCCCCGAGATGTCATATATGGGGTCCCACACACCGAGTGTTATAGAGTAGCGCAAGATGTGATAGCGCTCTGAGAGTCCCTTCAGGCCAGCACCAAGCCGACTGCAGCGTCTACCCACGGCTGTGGGGTTCCTGGCGCGTAAACTACCGCCAAAGGTTTGTCTGCAGGGAGCAGAGCCTGTGCTGCACAGCCTCATCCACAGGCTCCTCCTCCGGAACTCTCCCCTGACCGCTTCTCTTTGCCGGATCTCGATTCCGTGACGTCAGACGCCGAGAAACCCCAGTCGGATCCACTCGTGGGAGATACCAAACAGGGAAGGTGTACTGCAGACGATCAGGAGATCGTGGGTAAAGTAATTGTTAAGAACTCATAACATAACATCTCTGTGTATACGCTGGTCATGTATCTCTCTTAAGGAAGTGTGGAGTATTCAGAATACTTTGATTGGTAGACCTACCATAACAACTTTTCCTCTGGCAGCTTGGTGGTTTTAATCGTCAATTTATGAACTTTTAACTGAACTCTGATTTATGATATATTTTAGAACCGTCTATCATTGTGCAATATATTTTATGGATTTTATATATAGCGGCCCCATTATATATTAAACTAATATTTTTATGACAGTGTCATTTGGGGAGACGTCCCTTTCTATGTGAATTATATGTGTTTAAATAAACTGTATATATATTAAGTGAGAGATTACTTTTAGCTTTGTTTTAGCACTTCCCATTTAACCCTTTCTTTCTATCAAAGGCTGCAGACAGATCAAGGAGGATAAGTAGAGAGAAGTGACCTTTGGATTTTGCTGTAAGTAGGGGTTAATAAAACTCCATGTTAATTCAGTATATATGGTGTCAGGGAAAGTGCAGGATATGTTCCACTAGCGGCTAAGGGGTTAATACAGAAAGCTTCAGACTAGAGCGGTAAACAAATGGTGTAAATGTTGATCAGGTTTTATCATAGTGAGATATCTTTCTTCAAAACCCTGGTCCCTTTGTCTCCAGATTTCCCAACTATCGCATTTTTATGTGTCTACACAGTTGGAGGTCAGTGTTAGTTGTGATTCCCCCAGCTAACCCCCCTATTGGAAGCCAAAGCTCACTAACTGTTAGCAATATGAACTATGCCCAGTATCTCAAAAGGAACAAACTTGACTGTCTATAAACTAGTGTGTCATTCTAACAAATGCAGACTTTATTATTGTTACATCAATGAATACCACCTGAAAAGATTATTGGGAAGCCCCACAGATTTTTTGTTTAAATTGTAAGTTTAGGAATTCTATGTTTTTGATCATTTTTGTTTTGTAAAATAATTAGTTTTGTAATTGTGAGTGTTTATTGTTTATTGTTTAATTATCCTTTTTTATATTCCATATTATTCCATATGATTTTTTTATGTATTTTTGCATGCTGACCCCTTTTTGTCAGATTAAACTATGAATGTGTGATCTGTCCTTGTACTCTAAAAACTGAATTCATGGCTTCTTTGAGTTTGGGAACATTACCAAAATATTATTTTTAAACATTTATTTTTCTTTAAAGGGCCACTGTAAGTAAATATTTTCTATACCTGTTACTAACTAACTACCCCAAATACGCTTTTTATCAATAGCATTTCATTAACATATCTCTACCGTATATCAGAAATCTTGTCTGCAAATTTAATTGTTTTCCAAACCCACTCGGTGGGTATCCTTTGCTCTGTACCAATCCGTTTACAATACCTAGGTTTCAAAATGGCGCTTTAAACACAAAGTTATTGGTTTAAGTATTTTGAACACTCACACTTTTGGGTGGTGGCAGCTAATGTTCATGTTTGGGAAGTGTAGGTAAATTTGGTTTTTATTGTGGGTGGTTTGTAGGCCCTTAAGAAACTGGGATATGGTAGCCAGCTGAAATCCCCTGTGAGGTCAACCCTTTAATGCCCACACTCTCCCTGTTATCACAATTTTGCAAGTAGCTCTGCTTGTGGCAAGAGGTAAATATTTGAAGATTGGGATGGTGTAGGTAGGAGTAAGGGGTTAATTTGGGTGGATTGTAGGCCTTAAATGAGCAAGAATATAGTAGTTTGGACCCTGTGTTGTTAACCCTTTAATGCCTGCACTCTCCCCACTCTCACAACTGGACCAGTAGTCCTGTGTTTGTCAATTGGTAGCAGATGCTGGTGTGTATTCCTGTCTGAAGTGAATAGTATGTTAAATTAAGTTAACCCTGGGCGCGATCAAATATACAGCGCAGGTTTCGGTGCAAGCATGGTAACCTGCGCCGTCTGTAATTTCACCTCGCACATCGGGGTATCACATAAACCCCGCCGGCAGTTCATAAAGTGCCGTAAGTCGGATAAACTAGCGATGTCCAGAAATGAGCGTAAATACAAATTTCTGGAGTCGCCAGTGACTTATGGCACTTTAGAAACTGCCGGCACCTAAGAAAAGTAAATAAAATAACAAATCTCCCGTAAAAGTCTAACACGCCTCCCAAAAATAAGCCCGACATGTAAAACCCCTATATCCGCAATCCCCCCTCTCATTACTAATAATAAATGTATTAACCCCTAGACTGACAACCCCCCACAACGCAATAAGCCAAATTAAACTATTAACCCCTATATGCGCCATCAAACCCACAACATAAATAATAACTAAATTATTAACCCCTAAACCGCCATAGCCCAAAACGCAATTAACCGAAACAAGTATTAACCCCTAAACCACCATAGCCCACATAGCCTATTAAATGTATTAACCCCTAATCTCCCGCCGCCACTATAATAAAGTTATTAACCCCTAAACCTAAGTCTAACCCTAACACCCCCCTAACTTAAATATTATTTTAAAAAATCTAAATAAATTTATTATTATTAACTAAATTATTCCTATTTAAAACTAAATACTTAACTATAAAATAAACCGTAAGATAGCTACAATATAGTTAATAATTACATTGTAGCTATTTTAGGATTTATTTTTATTTTACAGGCAACTTTGTATTTATTTTAACTAGGTACCATAGCTATTAAATAGTTAATAACTATTTAATAGCTACCTAGTTAAAATAGATACAAATTTACCTGTAAAATAAATCCTAACCTAAGTTACAATTACACCTAACACTACACTATCATTAAATAAATTAAATTAATTAACTACAATTAAATACAATAAAATAAAATAAACTATAGTACAAAATATCAACACTAAATTACAGAAAATAAAAAAAATTACAAGAAGTTTAAACTAATTACACCTAATGTAAGCCCCCTAATAAAATAAAAAAGCCCCCCAAAATAATAAAATTCCCTACCCTAAACTAAATTACAAATAGCCCTTAAAAGGGCTTTTTGCGGGGCATTGCCCCAAAGTAATCAGCTCTTTTACCTGTAAAAAAAGAAATATAACCCCCCCAACATTAAAACCTACCACCCACACCCAACCTTACTCTAAAACCCACCCAATCCCCCTTTAAAAAAACCTAACACTAACCCCTTGAAGATCACCCTACCTTGAGACGTCTTCACCCAGCCGGGCAGAAGTCTTCATCCGATCCGGGCAGAAGAGATCCTCCAGCCGGGCAGAAGTCTTCATCTGATCCGGGCAGAAGAGATCCTCCAGCCGGGCAAAAGTCTTCATCCGATCCGGGCAGAAGAGGTCCTCCAGCCGGGCAGAAGTCTTCATCCGATCCAGGCAGAAGAGGTCCTCCAGCCGGATGAAGAAGTCTTCATCCAAGCGGCATCTTCTATCTTCTTCCATCTTCCATACCAAAATCGCGTAAAAACTGGCGGCGGAGGCTTTTGCGGGCGATGCTGCATATGTATTGGAGGCCCCTGTG
This sequence comes from Bombina bombina, assembly GCF_027579735.1. Classification (NCBI taxonomy): domain Eukaryota; kingdom Metazoa; phylum Chordata; class Amphibia; order Anura; family Bombinatoridae; genus Bombina; species Bombina bombina. Next base: position 1,143,274,630 of record NC_069502.1, read on the forward strand.
TTGTACAATAGTGATACGGGTTAAAGTGAGGCAGAGGTGGTACTGGTAGTAGGTGAGTGCCCCAATTTGTGACACAGGTGTATTCTATTTACCTAAAGGCATGTTTTAGAAAGTGATTGGTTTAACTGTGAACACAGCTAAAGCCCCCATTATGAAAAGGTGTGCAGACTTAAAAATGTTTCTAAAAATTAACTAATTGTTTTTACTCTGGATCTTTGTTTATTGGAAGATCATATTGCAGATGGAAAAAGTCTGAGATTTAAAGTGTTGTTATATTTCAAAACCTGCAATTTCAAAAGACTATGTAGACTAATACACAGTAAGTACTAACATTAATATTGGCTATAAAAATGTGTAAATTATCTATATTTAATTTTTATGCTATTGCTACAGATGTCATATTGATTCCTCAGTATTGTATGTGGAAAATATTAACTCTGTAATGCTCTCACAAAGGGCATTTAAGTGTAGTGAGATTGTTATAAGACATTTCAATATGAGCATTATAGCCAAAGTGAATTTTGCCACCAAGATTTTGTTTGTGAATCATGTATCTGTGAATGTTACACAGAATAAGCATATTCAATTCTTTAACCTTATAAGTTGATTATAAATATATAAAAAAAATACTTGTGCATTCCCTTCTCATTTAAAAATGATTTAATCCTTTTTTATTTTTTATCATGAAATTGGGGGTTAAAGGAAGGTAAACAGCATTGTATATTATATTAGCGAATGATTTAGAAACATATGCAATTTCCTGAAATAAAAGATATCATAAGAATTTTATGCAAGTAAGATATCTGTGCACTTATTCTTCACCTTATTCTCTGTCACATAATTGTTCATTTTGCTTGAATCAAGAGGTGAATTGCCGGTTAACATGTACTTTGGGAACTGCCATATACTAACTCACATGATGCTATAATAAAGAAATCATATTCTTTCTCTAATGAAATAAATGGCATCAGTTTATTTCCTATGCTCTAGACAATTAAAGAGGGATTCAATTATACAATAAAGTAACTATGAATCTATCTATCATCTATCTATCATCTATATTTCTATCTATCTATCTATCTATCTATCATCTATCTATCATGTATCTATCTGTCTGTCTGTCTGTCTATCTATCATCTATCTTTCTATCTATCTATCTATCTATCTGTCTGTCTGTCTGTCTGTCTGTCTGTCTGTCTATATATCACCTATCTTTCTATCTATCATCTATGTATCTATCTATCATCTATCTAGCATTTTTGCTATTTACTTGTACGTTATGTATGATTTGGAGATATATGTATATATGCTGTTGTCAGATTCCTGGATGCGCTGTAAGCATAGTCAACTCCTTAGGGTACGCTATTGTTTTCTGGTTTCCTGAGGTGATTACTACTTTGGAAGCTGAGTTTGTTAAATTTCATGCAGCTTGTGATCAAGATGGAATTAATTATGGCTATGACTGTACAACCAGCGCTAAGGAAAGAACTATTTGTAAAGCCGGTGTCAGATGAAGCCTTATGGCAGGAATTGTGGCAAAAGCTGCACAGGAGATTTGTAAAGACCTGTAAATTCTGTCATTGGTTATTCAGAATATGTAGTGTCTGGTATCCTTTTTCTTCTTCTGTCTACCGTGGTTTGACCATGGCCTGTTATCTAGACTCTTCTATTTGTCTGTCCACTACTTAATTTCATGTCTTGGACTGATTTGAAAGTATGATCTCTCTACTAATACAAATTGATAGGAAACTTTAGAAGAGGTAGCAGGAAAGACTTGCTTAATGTTCTGTGACCTTCATCTCAAGCTTGTATATCTAGGCCATTTGTAATCCTCCAGCCACCTTTCAGCACTTTTTAAATGATATTTTCTGAGACTTATTAAATGAGTTCACTCTGTATTGTCCAGGTTATGGGCTTATCTTCTATTTGCTAAGTAAAAAAATTGTCAATTTTCTGTCTCTTCTGTGGAGTTTTTGTCTCCTTATCATGTTATGATAGATCCCTACAAAGGTGTCTGCAATTTAGTGGCTGATTCCTAACAATGAGAAAGGTGGTACAAAGATTGATTGTTTTTTTGCCAGTTTACAGACATTTTATTAGGAACGTTGTAGGTGTCTGTGCCACTGTCTGTTGCCTTACTTGTCAAGCAATGTTTTCTTTGACACATAAAGCATAAGTGACCTTTTGATAAGTTTAAGATCAAATTTACTTCTGCTCCAGTCTTTGCTCAACTTGATGTTCAGCATCCTTTCTTTTTGGAGGTGGATACTTGCTATTGGAGCCATTTTATTCCATTAAGTAGGGCCTACAGATTTTATGCATCCGGTGTTTGTCAAATTCTTCTTTTACAATCTAATACTGTGTTGTAAGAAGAGCATTTTCCATTTTTAGTCATCCTTACATAATTGATAAGATTACGTTTCTAGTGGCTCTTCTACCTCTTCACCTGTGTCACTGATTTATTCGAATGGATTGTTATTTTAAAAGAAAAAGATTTTTGTTCTACCTCAGATATGGCTAAATGGTCTACAATCTCATCATGATTCTTTAGGGACATCTTTAGGACTTTCTGGAGACCTCAGATGGCTAAATAGGTTTATCAGTTTGTTTTGTCTTGTAACACTTGTGATAGGATAAAGAATTCTACTTTTGCTCCTACTCGTCCTCTTCTTCCATTGTCAATAGCTGAAAAGCTGTTATCAAGTAATTCAATTGATTTTATTGTATAGATGCCTCCTTCTGATGCTTATATTTTTGTTGTGATTGATTAGCTGACCAAGATAGCTCAGTTTTGTTTCTATGACCGCCACTTTTCTTTTTAACAGACAATTTATATTTATATGGTTTGCCATGGAATGTTTTGTCTCATACCGGTTTGCAGTTTACTTTCTAATCTGGGAACAATTTTCCTCTAGTCCTATCATAGTTAAAGGGACACTGAACCCAAATTGTTTATTTTGTGAGTCAGATAGAGCATGCAATTTTAAGCAACTTTCTAATTTACTCCTATTATCAAAAAAATGTCATTCTCTTGGTATGTTTATTTGAAAAGCAAGAATGTAAATTTAGATGCCGGCCCATTTTTGGTGAACAACCTGGGTTGTTCTTGCTTATTGGACAGCACCACTTAACAAGTGCTGTCCATGGGTCTGAACCAAAAATTTGCTGTCTCCTTAGCTTAGATGCCCTCTTTTTCAAATAAAGATAGCAAGAGAACGAAGAAAAAAAATGATAATAGGAGTAAATTAGAAAATTGCTTAAAATGGTAAGCTCTATCTGAATCATAAAATAAAAAAATTGGGTTCAGTGTCCCTTTAACTTAATTCAGGTTACTATTCACAAATGGCTGGGTGGACGAGGTTCATAACAGCAAACCTCGCCCGCCATTTGATAAATTGTGACCAGTATCTTAGGTGTTTTGTACTTATTTGCAGGGTAACTGGCCGTCTTTGCTTTGCACTGATAATATAGTAATCAAGTTAATTAGTTGATAAAGATCTCTCCTTTCTTTGTAATGGATGGATTCCATCCTACTGCTCTTCCAGATCTGCTTATCTCTCCAGTTACAGATTTGAATCAAAGGTTAACTCATCTGTCCAGGAATATTCAGTTGTTGGAAAGGAAACTGTTGTCATGCTGTTTCTGTCTCTTTAAAGAGATAAAGCAAACCTAAAACAAATATTTTGTGATTCAGACAAAGCAAAACATTTCAAAAAAAGTTTCCAAGTTACTTCTATTAATAAATTTGCTTAATTCCCACGATATTCTGTGTTGAAGAGATACCTAGGTATGCATCTGGAGCCCTACATGGCAGGAAATAGTGCTGTCATCTAGTGCTCTTGCAAATGGATGACATTCTAGCAAAACTGCTGCCATTCAGTGCTCTAGAAATGGGTTTGCTCCTAAGCACACATCCCTGCTTTTCAAAAGATACCAAGAAAATGAAGAATAATTGATAACAGAAGTAAATTAGAAAGTTGTTTAACCCCTTAGTGACCAGACCATTTTTCAATTTTCTGTCCGTTTGGGACCAGGGCTATTATTGCATTTCTGCAGTGTTTGTGTTTAACTGTAATTTTCCTCTTACTCATTTACTGTACCCACACATATTATATACTCGCCATTAAATGGACTTTCTAAAGATACCATTATTTTCATCATATCTTATAATTTACTTTAAAAAAATTATAAAATATGATGAAAAAATTGAAAAAAACACACTTTTTCTAACTTTGACCCCCAAAATCTGTTACATATCTACAACCACCAAAAAACAACCATGCTAAATAGTTTCCAAATTTTGTCCTGAGTTTAGAAATACCCAATGTTTACATGTTCTTTGTTTTTTTTGCAAGTTATAGGGAAATAAGTACAAGTAGCACTTTGCTATTTCCAAACCATTTTTTTTCCCAACATTTGCATGTTACATTTTTTTTTTTTTTTTTGTTTAAATATTTTTTATTAGGTACATTGGTTTTACAACAAAATACAAATTCTTAAAACATCTGAAAAATTATTTTGTCAATAAAACAGACAGTAGTAAATCAATAAATCAATCAATGACCCAACTTTTCTAAGGGTATTCAAATACTTAATGTGATATAAAGTTTACAGTAATGTTGCGGCAGCTATAAGTATGTAAAAATAAACAGTATAGGTTAGGTTAGACAGGGAGGGAGGGTAGAGGGTCTAGGGGAAGAGATGTTGTAACAAACTCCAACAGATCTGTGGCATTAACAGCTATAGGGAAAGTCCCATGTCTCATACAGTGAAAGATAGTTTAGTTAAATCCATATTGCTCGATTATCCAACTCAGGTTAGACAAATTATCATGCTTTACAGTCTTAAACAGTACTATGATTCCTTTGCTCCCGTATGAACAGTATATTAGTTATCATCTCTTGCTTGCCTAGGTAGCAGTAGTGCATTCTCTCTAGTAATAGGACATGATCAACCTCTGATACCCATTGGGCTAACGTGGGTGTCTCTTTTGCCTTCCACAACCTGGGAATCAGCCTCTTGGCGCATGTCATCATTATTAAAAACAGTTTCTTATGGTAGGCACAGGAGAATTTTGGTGCGTGGTTGAGGAGAATAATGTGTGGAGTAAGGGTAATCTCTGTATTCAGAGTTTTGTTTATGTTTTGGGCTACTTGTTGCCAAAATGTGGCTAGGTTCGGGCAAGACCACCAAATATGCGTCATGGTACCATCTTCTCCAACAGCTAGAAGAAGCCGTCGGGTATATAGTGCGTAGACGGTGTGGCGTTAAATATCATCGGGCTATAATTTTGTAGTTCAGCTCCGACATAATCAGGGATCACGTCATCTAAATCATTCACTAATTCCTCATTCCACCTCGCCAAGTACGTAGGGCGTTTTTCAGGGAATTTACTCCTAAGGATTTTATATATCATAGAGAGATGAGCTTTTGTAATATCTGGGGTAACGCATAACTGCTCAAAAGGAGTTAGTGGTCTTAACAGTTCTTTCTTGTGTGGGCTGTTATTTATAGCATGCCTAATTTTTAGGTATGCGTACCAGCTGTATAATGGGGAACCCAGTTCGTCATTTAGCAAAATTCTATCTTTGATTCCAGCGGGGTCTGTGATTAGATATATTGGGAGGTTTTGTAGGAGCTTATTAGTGCTTGTGTGAGTAAAAAGGCTATGTTTCAAAAACAAGTGGTTACTAAGCAATGGAGTTGACACTCCTTTCATATGTGAAATAACATAGTCCCATGTCTCAAGCGTGGCTCTGACATAGTCGTTGTGCTGTAGTATGTAAGGTCTAGAGGCTTTGGGGAGCCAGGGTAGATCCCTCATATGTTTAATCTGGGATAGTTGACTTTCTATCTGTATCCATAAATTCGAGGGGGGTGAGTGATTCCATGAGACTATTCTTGTCAGGTGTGTTGCTCTATAATAATTAGCTATATTAGGAACATTGAGACCGCCATCTTCCTTACTAAGATATAGAGTGTGCTGAGCGATTCTAAGGCGCTTGTATGACCAAATAAATTAATTGATCATCTTTTGTTGTGTCTTGAGATAGGAATTTGGGAGGGCAATCGGTAGGGTTTGGAAGAGATATAAGTATTTAGGTATTATCATCATTTTTATTGTGTTAATCCTACCGAACCATGACAAATGTCCCTGTCTATGCCAAGATTCCAACAAACTATTAATGTTTAATTGGAACGCAAGAAAGTTATCGGAGAATAGTTTGCTAGTGTCTCTTGGAATTATCACACCTAAATATTTAAGCTTATCTGTTATGCTGAATTTCACTCTTTGTTCTATGATCTTTATTTCCTGGGATGATAAGTTAATTGGCATTAGTCCAGATTTTTCCATATTATTAGAAAAATTGGAAATTTGTTTGTAACCCTCTAGCATCCCAATTAGGGCGGGTAAAGTAGTTGATGGTGATTGCAAAGTAAGGATCACGTCGTCCGCGAACAAAAGGCATTTCTGATCAATCTTGCTAAATTTGATGCCTTGAATATTTGGATTATTTCTGACTTGTATCGCCAATATTTCTACCGTAAGGGCAAATAACAAAGGTGAGAGCGGGCAACCCTGCCGCGTGCCTTTTGCTATGGAGAACGGCTGGGATATAACATTATTTATTTTGACTTTTGCACTGGGTTTGTGGTATAGGGCTTGTATTCTAGTAACAAATGTTTTAGAGAAGCCGAACTTCGACAGGGTGTTCCACATAAATTGCCAGTCCACCCTGTTGAAAGCTTTCTCCGCATTAGTGGAAAGCAAGATTAACGGGGTGTGGCTATTGTGAGCATCTTGTAAAGAGTGTAGCAATCTTATTGTATTATCTTTTGCCTCTCGTCCTTTAATAAAGCCAACTTGATCCGGGTGGATAAGTTTAGGCAGGATTGTGGTCATGCGATTTGCAAGGATTTTGGCGTATATTTTCATATCTATGTTAATAAGCGATATTGGTCTATAGTTACCTATGAGGTCTTTCGTTTTACCTGGCTTTGGGACGACCGTAATCAATGCTTCTAATAAGGTACTGGGGAGAGTGTTACCCCAATCTATGTCAATAAAGAGCGAGTAAAGATGTGGGCTTATCTGTTCTTGTAGGAGTTGATAGAATCTTGCAGTAAGGCCATCTGGGCCTGGTGATTTGCCATTAGGTAAGGACTTTATCACTGAAACAATTTCCCGTACTGTTATAGGTGAGTCTAACAGGTGCCTATCTTCCTCTGTAAGAAAAGGGGTGTCTACAGCCTATAAGTATGCCTCTATTTTAGTTTGTTTATCTAGTGGTGTAGTGTTTTCTATATTATATAAATTTGTATAATAGGAGACAAATTTGTAATTTCCTCATTTTTAGATGTACATTACCCTGAAGTTTGTTTAAGAGACTTAATAAAAGTAGAATATTTTTGCTTGGCCAATTAGTGATATGGCCAATGAAAATATTAGTGATATGGCCAATAAATGACCTGCCTTATTACTTTCCACATAAAATTTAGATTTGGTGGTCAAGGCTCTCATATGAGCTTTTTGTATAAGGAATTTGTTAAGGTTTTCTCTTGCTTCAGCTACTTTAGAGAGTTTTAAGGCAGACGTTGGGTCTGCTTTATGTAGTGCCTCCTGGGTGGTCAATTCACTAGTTAATAGGGAAAATTGGGTTGCATGTAATTTTCTCTGCTTAGCATTATGTTTTATTAATATACCACGTATATAACATTTGTATGCCTCCCAATTGTTCGCGGACGACGTGTCTTCGGGTTTATTTAGGGAGAAATATTCCTCTGAGAGTAGTTTAATTTCGTCTATTGTTGCTTGACTAGTAAGTATAGAGTCATTAAGTCTCCAGTTAAATGTATTGCGTGTCCTGCTGGACCATTTGAATATCGTGGATACAATACTGTGGTCAGACCAAGATGTGTGGGTTATCCTTGAATGAACGAGGTTCGATAGGAGTGTCTGATTACACAGTATGTAATCCAGCCTGGAGTAAGAGTGTTGTGGGTGGGAAAAGAAGGTGTAATCTCTCTTGTTTATATGTGTTATTCTCCAGGTGTCAAAAAGATTTATGGATTGAAGAGCTGCGCAATTATTTTTCAAGATGCTGTTACGCAGGTATGATTTTCCAGTGGATGTGTCTAGTGCAGGGAAATTGAAGTCGCCTCCAAGTATAATCGGGTCCTTAGCAATATTTAGTAGTATATTAGCTAGAGACTTGTAGAAGTGAGTAGTAGGTTTATTTGGGGCATATATATATTGGCTAGAGTGACTGGGGCGCCATAGCATAATCCAACCAGGACCAATATCCTACCCTCTTTATCTGTGTACTTTTGTAGGAGTTCAAAGGGGGTGTTACGTCTAATGGAGATGCTTACTCCATTTTGCTTATGCAGGCCTGAGCTACAGAAATGTTGATCAAAGTATCTCTTAGAGAGTGTGGGTTCTTTCTTCTTTGTAAAATGGGTTTCTTGGGTCATGATAATGTCTATTTTTCTTTTATGAAAATCATGGAAAGCTATAGAACGCTTTTCCGCCAAGAGGAAATCCTTGACGTTTTGAGTCGCAAATTGCAGAGTGCCTGCTCTATTGCAAAGTGGTTGGGTCATTACAGAATAAGACTTTTTATTGGATTGGAATGGGAGAGCTAAAGGGGTCTGATTGGAGTACTGAGTTGGATTAGAGCAATGTGGTTAGGGTTTTAGGATGTATAGGTAATGGGGGAAGGTTATTCAAGGAAACAACCAGAAGTATGTTATGATAAAAATAGTAAAGGGAAGGAAAAACAGAAAAATAAAAATAAAATATCTGTACAATACTTATACAGCTCAGGTGACCTGTCTACTACAAGACCACCTCAGAGTGAGCTGAGTACTTAAAAAAAAAAAGGGAAGTGAATAAACTTGGGAGCTTTTTTACAAACCGGGTGCCAAAACCATTCAAGATTTTGGGTGCAGTATTTAGTTATTGGAGATTTCTTATCTCTTAGTTAACATGCCTATTAAGATAAATTAAGGTACGTCGAGTGAAAACATTCAAAACCTATATAAAAACACAATAACATGATACCAACATTGCTCTTTTAGTTAGTAATCTACTGTTCTTAAAATGCAATAATGTTATTTCAGAGAGTTTAATCTAGTATAGACACATATTACTCTTATCTAGTTAGTGAGGGGATCACTCATGTTAAATTAAGTTATGCTAGACATCAGTTTCATATTGCATTTTTTTTTTTTTTTTTTTTTTCAAAAATAGTTTTATTTTACAGATAATAAAGTTATACATCATAAGTGCACTTTTGATAGCATTACAAGTCAATATGACTTTACAGCTGTATGGGTTGTACATGTACAGTGCTGTTTACAAATATGCATGTAGTGAGAAAGGTAATGAACAATAAATCATATAGTAACAGATTAAACGAATAAACAACAAACACAACAAAAAACAACACATTGTGCTTCCTATTTGCCCCTCATGTTTTCCCCCTCTGGTATCTCATGGTCGGTTTCCACCTCCTCTGACAGTATCTAGTGTCATATGTTTCAGTGTTTTATATCCTATTGGTATCAAACTTATCCCTCAAGTATTCTTCCCATAAAATCTTAATCTGTATGTACTTGTCTAACCTTCGTTGTTTAAGGTAGTGGTATTCCTCTAGCTGTATAGTGCGATTGCACTCCTGAACCCATTGCGCAGCGGTTGGAATTATAGAACTTTTCCAGTTCTTGACTATTAGTTTCTTAATGCTGTTACTTGCTATGTTAAATAATTTAGTTTGTTCTGAAGTGAATTTTTTGGGGACTAAGTGAAACAGCCACAAGAGTGGGTCTATTGGTAAGGCTTTATCTAGTAACTTTGATGTTTCCTTTGAGATTTCATCCCATATTGGGGTTATTTTAGGGCAAAGCCACCATATATGTGCCATATGGCCGATTTGATCATGGCACCTCCAGCAGAGGTTGGAGGCTTCTCTGAATATTTTCTGGCATCTTGATGGAGTAAGATACCATCTATGGAGAATTTTCAGGTTTAACTCAATGAGATTACTAGATGTGGCGGATCTCTTAATGGCTATAAATATCTTAGAGGCGTCGATGTGTGATATCTGAATTCCCAATTCCTCCCCCCATCTGTTGATGAAGTGAGGGGTGTGACCTGGTGGATTTTGTTTCAGTAGTGCATAAATCATTGATAAGGTGTGTTTTGTAGGAGATTCTTTATGGCATAGGGACTCAAATGTCGTTAGTGGCCTCAACATATTCCTTTTATGCGGATGTCCTGACAGGTAATTGTAACACTGCATATAAAAATACCAATCTCTGAAACAATTAAAGCCTTGTTCGGTTAGGGCCGTTCTAGGGAACAGCTGAGTTTCAGTACCTAGGTGGCACATCATCAATTCCCTGTCCGGTTGTGTGTCATTTTTTATCTTTGCTACTAGGCCAGGGGTAAATTCTTTATTGGAGATGAAAGAGGTAAGGGGAGAGTAAGTGGACGAAATGTTGGGGTGCTCTACTAATATCTTTTCCCATATCAGCATGGTCTCCTGTACTGTGTGTGCGACGTATATCTGGGGTGATCTAGTAATTGATGGTGTCTAGCATCTTGTGCCTAAATGCAATGTACCGGCTATGTCATGTTCGAGGCGAACCCAGATTTTAAAGTCAAAGTTAGTATACCAGTCCACTATTCTCTGTAAGTGTGTGGCCTTCCAATATGCGACGAGGTCAGGTACCCCCATTCCCCCGTTATCTAGTGTCTGATACATGTCCTTCCTATTGATCCGGGCGTGTCGTTTGTTCCATATAAATTCAAATATTTTAGTTTGCAGGGACGTAAGAAAAGTGCGTGGAAGGGCTATGGGTAGTGTCTGTATAATATATAGTATTTTTGGCAGAATACTCATCTTAATGGCACTGATCCTGCCTATCCAGGATAGAGGTTTTCTACGCCAGGAAGACAGGGTGGATACTATTGATGATTGAAGTGGTAGGAAATTTGTCTCGAATATTTGAGTAATCTTTGGGGTTAAAAATATCCCTAGATATTTCAGTTTGCTTTTTTGCCACTTAAATGTACATATACGTGAGATAGGTATTAAATCCCCCTCTGGTATGTTTATGTTTAGGATTTCTGATTTATTCTGATTGATAAGAAAGTTTGAAATCTTTCCAAATGCATCTAGCTGTTTCAATAATTCTGGTATAGATTGTCTGGGGTTCGTCAAGAAGAAAAGCACGTCATCTGCATATAAAAGCATCTTATGTTGATGTCCCTTAACCTCAACTCCCTCAATGTCTACCGTGTTTCTAACCTTAAGTGCAAGCATTTCTATGACGCAGGCAAACAAGAGCGGGGACAGGGGGCATCCCTGCCTAGTTCCGTTAGATATCACAAATGGGGCTGATAGAGATCCGTTTACCCGGATTCTAGCTGTCGGACAGTGGTACATTGCAAATACCCTATCTACAAATGTCTCGCCAAGGCCCATTCTCATAAGGACCACCCGGAGGAACTGCCAGTTGACCCGGTCGAACGCCTTTTCAGCATCTGTGGATATTACCACAGTTGGGACACCACGATTATTAACATAATCTATCAAATTAAGGGCTCGTACAGTGTTGTCTTTGGCTTCCCTTGTGGGAACGAAGCCCACTTGGTCAGCGTGGATTAAATTTGGGAGTAAGGCGTTCAACCGGGTCGCCAGCAGCTTGGCATATATTTTCACGTCGGTGTTCAATAGTGATATCGGTCTATAGTTTTCGACTCTTGAGTGGTCTTTACCTTCCTTTGGGATTAGTGTTATGTGTGCAGCGAGGGAATTGTTAAGGAATGGTTCTTTACCGGAAATGGAGTTAAAGAGGGTCAGCATGTGTGGAGCTAGAATCTTACTGTCTTTTTTATAATAGTAGTTAGTGAAGCCGTCTGGGCCAGGGGTTTTTCCGGTCGGTAGGTCTTTTATGGCCAGTAGGAGTTCTCTCATAATGAAAGGGGAATTAAGGGATTCTTTTTGTTCCTGGGTGATCTGTGGTATGTCAAAGTCCTTGAGGAAAGATTCTATGAGGTTAATATTAGTTGCGTCAGTAGGGGGAACAGTTGGTAAGTTGTAGAGGGACTCATAGTATGTGCGAAATGTCTCTGATATGCTAGAGGTAGAGTATACCATGCCTTTCCCTGGTCTACTGATAGACATAATATATGAGCGGTGAGTCCGTCGTTTCAATTTGCGTGCTAACAATCTACTACATCTATTGTCGCTGTCATAATAAGTTTGTTGTAGTTTGAGTGCAAGTAGTTTGCAATCTCTGTCTAAAAGGGTGCCAACTATTTCCCTCTGCGTCTGTAAATCCTTTTTCAATGTCGTGTCTGTCGGTGTTTTTTTAAGTTTCTCCTCAGTCAAGGTAATGTTGTTCAGTGCGGTCTGTAGTGCGGTGCACTGTTGTTTATGATTATGGGACTGTATACTGATAAGATCCCCTCTAAGTGTGCTTTTATGTGCTTCCCAAATAAGTCTAAAATCATCTATGGATGCTACATTTAGTTGAAAGTATTCTTGCAGACGATTCTCTATTTTTTCTTGGTACAGTGGGTGGTCTAATAAATTATTGTCTAATTTCCAAAGAAATGTGGAATGTGGGGCTGAGGGCCATTCAATAGAACAGGTCACCATAGAGTGATCCGTCCAGCCTGTGGGGATTATCGCTGACCTTATTGCCATGGACAAGCAGGACACGTCTAAAAGGATGTAGTCTATGCGGGAAAATCGGGAGTGTGGAAAGGAGAAGAAGGTATATTGGCGGTCTACCGGGTGATGTATCCTCCAGGTGTCGTGTACTGCTAGGTCTCTAATATGTTGTTTGATTCTATAAAGAACCCGGTTTGGTGTTGAGGAGAGCCCAGTTGATGTGTCTAACGCTGTGTTGAGAGAGACATTGAGATCCCCTCCTAGTATCAGTAGACCCCTTTTAATCTCAAGTATGGCATCTGAAAGGCGTTTGAAAAAGATGTCCTGCTGGGTGTTAGGGGCATATACACAGGCCATTGTGACTATTGTGTTATAGAGTTTGCCAGTCAAGATTAAATATCTGCCCTCTCGATCTCGTGTTAAGCTAAATAGAGTAAAGGGTATACCTCGTTTAATTAAGATTCCCACCCCATTGGTTTTACTATGGTTCGATGCAAAGTATGCCTCTCCAAACTTGTAACTAAATGTTTTGGGTTCTTTCTTGTGAAGGAAGTGGGTTTCCTGCAGCATTATGATATCCCCCTTGTTATCTTTAAAATCCTTAATAGCTATACTTCTTTTGTTTGGGGAATTAAGGCCCTTAGCATTAACTGTTATGATGTGCAGCTGTGCGTTATTGGGAGCCATTATATGTCAGTATGATCACGATCTGTCGCTTGGTAGTGGTGCTAGTGTCCACCTGTTGATAACGGGGAGTAGGTGTTAGAGTGAGGAGCCATACCTTATAAATCAATATACAGGTATTAGAAGGGGTATGTGTGATTATGTAAGCACAATGTGTAAAACAAAAACAAACATCAAGGATAACAACAACAAAAACAAAAGTTAACGAGTAAACATTAGAACATGTGAACACATCGCCGGAGCGGCTGAGGGATAGTCCCTCCGGCAAAACAGTTATCCTAATAGGATGTGGGGTCAGCCGGGTACTTAGGCCCAGGCAGAAGTGGAATTATTTAACATCCATTGAGAGGATGATATAAGTGGGTAAAAGTAACATGGTTCATATATTTTTGCACTATGGGAGTGGCCTGGTTATGACAGGTTAAAACTATCCATATATAACGTAATTACTTCGTATAGTCACTAGAATTGTCTTTGTGGGTGTTTCAAGCAAATGATTGCCTGTAGTTAAAATAAACAACAACAGATAATAAAGGCATGACAAGTGATTTTTACACCAATCTCACCCAACCATGGATCTTGGGAGACAATTAAGTCCTTCAATAATACATCATGAGTTCAGTCTGTCTTTCCTCTTCTTATTAGCAACTTTGTGCCATTGTGTCCCTGCCAAGAGATGTGATGATGAAGCTGTGTTGTCGGGAGACTTCTCAGATAGTTGAGGCGGCTGGATTGATAGGCCCAAGCCCTTAGAGAAAGACTCCAGGTCTTGAGGCCCTCTGTAGGTGTGAATCTGGCCTTCCTTAGATACCACCAAACTAAAGGGAAACCCCCAACGATACTTGATATCATTCTCTTGTAGTGCAGTGGTGATAAATCGGACGTCTCTTCTACGTTGTAAAGTGCTTGGGCATAGGTCTGGGTAAATTTGTAGGGCATGGTCCAAATACATTATTTTCCTCAGTTGTCTCGATTTGGACCAGATTTCCTCTCTGTCAGTGAATCTCAAAAATTTAAGGATAACATCCCTAGGGGGTGCACCAGTTGGTGGAGGTGGGCGCAGAGCCAGATGTACTCTTTCCAGTTCCATATCAGGTATATCTGGGTCCCCCATCAGATGGTGAAAGAGGTTCTGCATATATTCTCTAAGTTCAGAGCTTTTTATTGACTCTGGTATACCCCTTACTCTTAAGTTAGACCGCCGACTGCGGTTTTCGAGATCCTCAATTCTTTCTTGCATTGTTTCTATTTGTGAGGATTGAACGTTGGCATGTGTTTCTAGGCTCCCCACCATTTCAGAGATGGTAGTTTGCGTGTCTTCTACTTCCTCTACTCTGCACCCTAAGGCGTTTATGTCAGTTCTCATGGAGGTAAGCTCTTTAGTTATTAATGCCTTTAGGGAGGCAAAGTCCTCTTTTGATGGCAGGTTAGCAATGTCTTGTTTTAGTTGTGTAATATAAGAGGTAGCTATCTGTAATTCTGCAGCGCTTGATAAATCATGAGGAGTCTCATTAGTATTTGCAGTCTGATGTGCAGGGTTGGTTGCTGTGTCTGGCAGTTGAAAGAATGTGCTCACAGAGACTGGCACATTGGTCTGGCTTTTCGGGAGCTTCTCTCCTTTATTCAAGCGTTTAGTCGTCATGTTTTGCTTAAGTGCTGGAGAGTGTTCAGTTGACCTGTATGCCCTTTCCCAGGATTATTGTTTGGAGGAGTAGATAATAACCATTCAAGTTGTTAGTGATGCCCCATTGGAATTTTACGGTCAGATGTGGTGTACATTTGTGATGGTTTACTTAGAGCAGAGTGTGCACTCCACACCCTATTACGTTATTGCTACTCAGGGTCTTATATCTTCGGGCAGTGCTTTATGTCCTCCTCTCCTATCATAGTGAGGCCCATTTAATCAGGCATGCATTCGAGGTAACTTTTAAGTTTATGGGCGTTATATTTCTTTTTCTGACGGTGCTAATATGTAGCATTAGATGGCCCTTTGTCCCGCTGTGCGGTCGTTATGTGTTGCGTTTCATTTGGTTCAGCTTACCTCCATATATGAGCTGGGTCTGAGATGGGCTCCGGTATCTGTGTCCGCATGGCTCGCACACGGCCCTTTCCAATATGGCGGCGGTCGTTTTTCCTTTGCGGCTAAATAACAGTCCGTTTTTAGCTTAGTCGCTTGTCAAATTGCCTTCATGTCATAGCGGTTAGTGTCCCCACATATTTAGGCGCCTGTATACCACTTTGTAAAGCGATTCTTGCATGTATATAGTCCTGGGTCTTTTTCCCCAGCACGGAGCTGATTCACACTGCGGCCATTTGCCTGCACGGCCGGACTCCGCCCCCCTTCATATTGCATTTTTTGAGTGTGACTTACAATATGCATGTTCGGTCTAGTGCGGTGTTAGACAAGTAGGTGACGGTTAATAGTAGACTAAAAAGCAGCCTGTATTGCAATTGAGTGCATTGCCCGTGTATTTTACATCTATTTAAAGTGGCTAAATAACATTAGACAGTGTGAGATAACCAGGGGTATAGGTGTAATTTCGTAGTATTTCCACGTATAAGTCTAAAACTGATAGCATAATCTTATAATATGTTGGGTAAAGAAGCTAACTAGTTACTGCTGGTATCCATATTAACAATCGTAGGCCTAGATTTGGAGTTCGGCGGTAGCCGTGAAAACCAGCGTTAGAGGCTCCTAACGCTGGTTTTGGCCGCCCGCTGGTATTTGGAGTCAGTGATTAAAGGGTCTAACGCTCACTTTTCAGCCGCGACTTTTCCATACCGCAGATCCCCTTACGTCAATTGCGTATCCTATCTTTTCAATGGGATCTTTCTAACGCTGGTATTTAGAGTCGTTTCTGAAGTGAGCGTTAGAGCTCTAACGACAAAACTCCAGCCGCCTGAAAATAGCAGGAGTTAAGAGCTTTCTGGCTAACGCCGGTTTATAAAGCTCTTAACTACTGTACCCTAAAGTACACTAACACCCATAAACTACCTATGTACCCCTAAACCGAGCTCCCCCCACATCGCCGCCACTCGATTAAAATTTTTTAACCCCTAATCTGCCGACCGCCACCTACGTTATACTTATGTACCCCTAATCTGCTGCCCCTAACCCCGCCGACCCCTGTATTACATTTATTAACCCCTAACCTGCCCCCCACAACGTCGCCGCCAGCTACTTACAATAATTAACCCCTAATCTTCTGACCGCAAAGCGCCGCCACCTACGTTATCCTTATGTACCCCTAATCTGCTGCCCCTAACACCGCCGACCCCTATATTATATTTATTAACCCCTAATCTGCCCCCCACAACGTCGCCGACACCTGCCTACACTTATTAACCCCTAATCTGCCGAGCGGACCGCACCGCTACTATAATAAATGGATTAACCCCTAAAACTAAGTCTAACCCTAACACTAACACCCCCCTAAGTTAAATATAATTTAAATCTAACGAAATAAATTAACTCTTATTAAATAAATTATTCCTATTTAAAGCTAAATACTTACCTGTAAAATAAACCCTAATATAGCTACAATATAAATTATAATTATATTATAGCTATTTTAGGATTAATATTTATTTTACAGGTAACTTTGTATTTATTTTAACCAGGTACAATAGCTATTAAATAGTTAAGAACTATTTAATAGCTAAAAGAGTTAAAATAATTACAAAATTACCTGTAAAATAAATCCTAACCTAAGATATAATTAAACCTAACACTACCCTATCAATAAATTAATTAAATAAACTACCTACAATTACCTACAATTAACCTAACACTACACTATCAATAAATTAATTAAACACAATTCCTACAAATATACAATTAAATAAACTAGCTAAAGTACAAAAAATAAAAAAGAACTAAGTTACAAAAAATAAAAAAATATTTACAAACATAAGAAAATTATTACAACAATTTTAAACTAATTACACCTACTCTAAGCCCCCTAATAAAATAACAAAGCCCCCCAAAATAATAAATGCCCTACCCTATTCTAAATTAAAAAAGTTAAAAGCTCTTTTACCTTACCAGCCCTGAACAGGGCCCTTTGCGGGGCATGCCCCAAAGAATTCAGCTCTTTTGCCTGTAAAAAAAAAACATACAATACCCCCCCCAACATTACAACCCACCACCCACATACCCCTAATCTAACCCAAACCCCCCTTAAATAAACCTAACACTAAGCCCCTGAAGATCTTCCTACCTTGTCTTCACCATCTAGGTATCACCGATCCGTCCTGGCTCCAACATCTTCATCCAACCCAAGCGGGGGTTGGCGATCCATCATCCGGTGGCTGAAGAGGTCCAGAAGAGGCTCCAAAGTCTTCCTCCTATCCGGCAAGAAGAGGACATCCGGACCGGCAAACATCTTCTCCAAGCGGCATCTTTGATCTTCTTCCATCCGGTGCGGAGCGGGTCCATCTTGAAGCAGGCGACGCGGATCCATCCTCTTCTTCCGTTGTCTCCCGACGAATGACGGTTCCTTTAAGGGACGTCATCCAAGATGGCGTCCCTCGAATTCCGATTGGCTGATAGGATTCTATCAGCCAATCGGAATTAAGGTAGGAATTTTCTGATTGGCTGATGGAATCAGCCAATCAGAATCAAGTTCAATCCGATTGGCTGATCCAATCAGCCAATCAGATTGAGCTCGCATTCTATTGGCTGTTCCGATAGAATGCGAGCTCAATCTGATTGGCTGATCGGATCAGCCAATCGGATTGAACTAGATTCTGATTGGCTGATTCCATCAGCCAATCAGAAAATTCCTACCTTAATTCCGATTGGCTGATAGAATCCTATCAGCCAATCGGAATTCAAGGGACGCCATCTTGGATGACGTCCCTTAAAGGAACCGTCATTCGTCGGGAGACAACGGAAGAAGAGGATGGATCCGCGTCGCCTGCTTCAAGATGGACCCGCTCCGCACCGGATGGAAGAAGATCGAAGATGCCTCTTGGAGAAGATGTTTGCCGGTCCGGATGTCCTCTTCTTGCCGGATAGGAGGAAGACTTTGGAGCCTCTTCTGGACCTCTTCAGCCACCGGATGATGGATCGCCAACCCCCGCTTGGGTTGGATGAAGATGTTGGAGCCAGGACGGATCGGTGATACCTGGATGGTGAAGACAAGGTAGGAAGATCTTCAGGGGCTTAGTGTTAGGTTTATTTAAGGGGGGTTTGGGTTAGATTAGGGGTATGTGGGTGGTGGGTTGTAATGTTGGGGGGGGGTATTGTATGGTTTTTTTTTACAGGCAAAAGAGCTGAATTCTTTGGGGCATGCCCCGCAAAGGGCCCTGTTCAGGGCTGGTAAGGTAAAAGAGCTTTTAACTTTTTTAATTTAGAATAGGGTAGGGCATTTATTATTTTGGGGGGCTTTGTTATTTTATTAGGGGGCTTAGAGTAGGTGTAATTAGTTTAAAATTGTTGTAATAATTTTCTTATGTTTGTAAATATTTTTTTATTTTTTGTAACTTAGTTCTTTTTTATTTTTTGTACTTTAGCTAGTTTATTTAATTGTATTTATTTGTAGGAATTGTGTTTAATTAATTTATTGATAGGGTATTGTTAGGTTTAATTATATCTTAGGTTAGGATTTATTTTACAGGTAATTTTGTAATTATTTTAACTCTTTTAGCTATTAAATAGTTCTTAACTATTTAATAGCTATTGTACCTGGTTAAAATAAATACAAAGTTACCTGTAAAATAAATATTAATCCTAAAATAGCTATAATATAATTATAATTTATATTGTAGCTATATTAGGGTTTATTTTACAGGTAAGTATTTAGCTTTAAATAGGAATAATTTATTTAATAAGAGTTAATTTATTTCGTTCTATTTAAATTATATTTAACTTAGGGGGGTGTTAGTGTTAGACTTAGCTTTAGGGGTTAATCCATTTATTATAGTAGCGCTCAGGTCCGCTCGGCAGATTAGGGGTTAATAAGTGTAGACAGGTGTCGGCGACGTTGTGGGGGCAGATTAGGGGTTAATAAATATAATCTAGGGGTCGGCGGTGTTAGGGGCAGCAGATTAGGGGTACATAGGGATAACGTAGGTTGCGGCGGTTTACGGAGCGGCAGATTAGGGGTTAAAAAAATATGCAGGGGTCAGCGATAGCGGGAGCGGAAGATTAGGGGTTAATAAGTGTAAGGTTAGGGGTGTTTAGACTCGGGGTACATGTTAGAGTGTTAGGTGCAGACGTAGGAAGTGTTTCCCCATAGGAAACAATGGGGCTGCGTTAGGAGCTGAACGCTGCTTTTTTGCAGGTGTTAGGTTTTTTTTCAGCTCAAACTGCCCCATTGTTTCCTATGGGAGAATCGTGCACGAGCACGTTTTTGAGGCTGGCCGCGTCCGTAAGCAACTCTGGTATCGAGAGTTGCATTTGCGGTAAAAATGCTCTACGCTCCTTTTTTGGAGCCTAACGCAGCATTTGTTTGAACTCTCGATACCAGAGTTAAATTTATGGTGCGGCCAGAAAAAAGCCCGCGGAGCGTTAACAGCCCTTCTACCGCAAAACTCCAAATCTAGGCCGTAGTGAGGTAACAATGTCAACATGTAGAATAATCTTTTAAGCCAAACTATCATAAAAAAAAACATTTCCATTTAGAACTTAAAGAAACTATGTCATTATACATTCAACAGTATTAATCTGAAAGTATTAAATCTGAACAGAGACCTAAAATAATGTACTATACAGTTGTCAGGTTAAGAGTAGAACTAAGTCTTTGGTGTATGAGAGAATTAGTTTCTTCTTCTCGATTGTCTATAGTCTATTATTCCAATAGGTACAACAAAAGAGTTCCAGGATCTCAAAGTCCAAGTTAACAACCTGTACATATTAAACATTTGAAAGAAAAATAGTTAGTCATAGATACTTATCCAGGTGTTTCTGTGTCCATTCTTTCAGTATTGGACTGCGATACTTGTCTTCGTTTATTCTGCTTAGATAACGTATCAGGACCTGGACGTCTTTGGGGTTTAGGGCTACTCTGGCTTTTCTGCTGCACATGTGAAGGGTGGGATTCCCCATTGTTGGGCTGTGAGATATTCATCAAGTTGCAGAATCTGTCCAGCTCTGACAAAGAGGCACATTCTATTTTCTTGCCGTTTCTCATTGTTATTATCGATGTAGGGAAACCCCATCTATAGGGGATGTGCAGTGAACGCAAGTGAGATGTGAGAACCTGAAAGTCTCTTCTTTTTTGTAGTGTTCTTAGGGATAAATCCTGATATATTTGGATTGTGTGTCCTTGGAAGCTGATAGCTTGTCTTTTCCTGGCTATATTATAAATCTCTTCTTTCTGTCTGTAATTTTGGAAATGTACTACAATGTGTCTTGGTGGAGAGTCATCAGGTGGCTTCGGACGAAGTGCACGGTGTGCTCTATCCAGTGGAATAGTAGTATCTTCTGTTGTGTCGTCTCCTAGCATCTCGGCAAACAGAGCCTGTAAGTAGTCTTGGATCTCATTGTTTAACACTGTCTCTGGAACTCCACGAAAGCAGAGGTTGCCTCTTCTAGAACAATTTTCCAAATCGTCTATCTTGTCCTCTAGTTCAGCAATATGTTGATTTTGTTGCGCCTGGTTAGATGAGAGGCTCGCTATTTTTTGTGACACTATGTACTCGTGTTCCTCTAGTGAATCCACCCTGTGACTCAGGTCACTGATCTCCTTCTTCAAATCAGCACATTTATCTTTAATACAGGATTTAACCTGTTCAATTAAGGCTTCCATGGCTTTGTATGTAATTGGAGTATCCTTGCTTGGCTCTTGTGCTGCAGGTGATAGACAATTAGCATTAATTGATGTGTCGACCTCATCAACTTCAGTAAGGTCTTGTGGAGGATCAGCATCCTTTTTATTAGCTGCGTGATCTGTTTGGCTGAAAAAGGTATGTACTGATCCTTGGCTAGTCTGTGATGGCTTTAGTGTCTTATCTTGTTGTGTGTTTTTCCTTTGCGACATGTTGGAATATGTATGCTAGTGTCCAGTGATCTTCTAGCTTCAGTTTAAAGGCACTGTGCCCCACGGGAAAATGTTAGTGGGTATGACCCGCCACCACTCTGTGTGGCGGGAAAGGGGGTGGGGGCACAAGTAGCAGAAAAGTTGGAGATAAAACTCAGTAGTATATATCAAACACTGGTAAAGGGCCCTTAAAATTTAGGCCAAGTCCTTAAAATGTAGTAAATGGCCTTTCTCATGCGGCAAGTGATTGACAATGGATAATCACATAGGTTTTCCTTATGGCTGTTTACCAAACAGAACAGCTATGCAAGTAATAGTATTGTGTATATTTGCATCCAATAGACTGTGACTATTAGGTCTATTCTGGGTGTTCACATCATATTAATTATGGCCTGAGGTTTGACTGATTTGTGGAGCTAGTCCTGCTTGTCAGAGTAAGTCAGATCTGTTGCTATTAAAGATTACACTCGGTAATAGGCGCTATTTTAAAATCTAACTGCGACATAACTGAGCAGGCTATGGAGAACATTTCTTATTTGTCTTTTCTAATTCTCCTTTTTAGTTGTGTTAGAGCATAGTCTCTTAGTTTTAGTGTGTCTTTGATGTGTATTAGACAGAAAGTGTGGCGTGTCTAAAGTACTTATGAGCTTATGCCTTACCGGCTCTTTTTCATGTAAGAGGATGACGTCTTATCTCACCAGCCTGTATTAGCAATCGCCGTTGTTCTTTGCTTGCCTCCTATAGCAGCCACTACCAGGTTCTCTAGACTCTCCTTATTCTGAGTGGACATATGCAACGTCTTCCGTAGTAGTTATTAGGCCTGTCAATCTGCTCCGGTGCCGGTGGAATTATTTACTTATGTTGGAACCTCTCCGACATGACAGCAGGGACTCCGGAATAAAGTATCCACTTGTTGTGACTAAAAAAAGTACTGTTAACAGCCGTTTTAAGTTAAGGCACCCGGTCTGTACACGGAGCCTCAGTGCAGTGCAGCCATCCTGGTCGGCCGTTCGTTCCGCCGCATAAGTTACATATATATATATATATATATACAGTATATATATATATATATATATATATATATATATATATATATATATTTTAGTAGACAACCCGACGTATTGATCTAGACTCATTATGGTATATTGCCATACCACCATTTCACTGAAAAATGTGATCAAATACAAAAAAAATCATTAACTTTTTCACTAACTTTAGGTTTCTCATTGAAATTATTTACAAACAGCTTGTGCAATTATGGCACACATGGTTGTAAATGCTTCTCTGGGATCCCCTTTGTTCAGAAATAGCAGACATTTATGGCATTGGCATTGCTTTTTGGTAATTAGAAGGCCGCTAAATGCTGCTGTGCACCACACTTGTATTATGCCCAGCAGTGAAGGGGTTAATTAGGTAGCTTGTGGGGAGCTTAAAGGGTTAATTGTAGCTTTAGTGTAGAGATCAGCCTCCCACCTGACACATCCCACCCCCTGATCCCTCCTGGACCCCTCTTAAACAGCTCTCTTCCCTCCCCCACCTCACTATTGTTACCACCATCTTTAGTACTGGCAGAAAGTCAAAGTTTTTTTTTTAAATTATATATTTTCTGCAGTGTAGGATCCCTCCTTACCACCCAACCTCCCTGAGCCCCCCCAAACAACTATCTTACCCTTTTCCCCTCTCTTAGTATTTGCTACCATTTTGGGTACTGGCAGCTGTCCGCCAGTACCCACGTTGCACTAAAATGTGCCCTTGTTAATATAAATCTCACTTTTCTGTAATGTAGCTGCTTACCTCAATACCCTACCCCCTCCCAGATCCCTTTCCCAGCATTATTTTTCCCTCTCTCTCTCCCACCTTCCTCTCCCACCCTCCTCTCCCACCACTTCTTGTTTAGTGGTCACACATGCACGCCCCCTGCTCCCCCCCGCGCATGCTCCAGCATGCACATGCAAGAGAGATCCCCTACTGGCCAAAAGGTCTCCAGCGATGAGCTGCCCACCCGCCTCCCTGCAATGGCTCCCACTCACCAACAATCGGCACCATCACTGGTCGATGCAGAGAGCATCGGATGCTTAAATAAGGGTATTGCAGGATGCCTCAATATTGAGGCATAACTGCAATACTCTAAAAGCATCTGGAAGCGTTCTTGATCGCTTCCAGCGCTTGAAAACCTAAGGAAGTACAGGGTACATCCTTGGTCATTAAGTGACAGTTTTTGTAGGATGTACCCTGAACGTCCTTGGTCCTTAAGGGGTTAAAATTGCATGCTCTACCTAAAATATGGAAGAGAATGTTGGGATAAGAAATATTTATTTAAAATGTTAAAATATGTCACAAATGCTCAGCAAACAATAGTGTAAAGGGATCCCGAAGGAAAACAGTCAATACATACTGTCCAGAGTCAACCAGACCGCCAGATGTATGCGGATAGAGAGCAGAAACTGATCTACTTACTAACCACTATTCTCAACCGGCTAGGTTATGCTCCGCCCTGAGAGTCACTGGCACGTTTTGACGTAGCAAAGTTAAAAGTATCCGCATCTATCCAGTGGTCTGGTTGACTCTGGACAATATGTACTGACTGTTTTCCTTTGGGATCCCTTTACACTATTGTTTACTGAGCATTTTTTATGTATTTTAACATATTAAATGAATATTTCTTACCCGATAACACTGTTTGCCTACCAGTATAAAGTAGGTGTGCGCATCATATAGCGCTTGTATGAGCTCCAACAAATGTGAGTAATCATTCGTCCCATCATTATATCTCGCCCAGTGAGTTTACAGTGTTACACTATTTTGTCTTTCCTCTCTTCTCTCATTTGAGAACCCATTGAAGATTCAAGACATTAGAAACTTCTTTCCAGAACGGACATATCCTTCCATTACTATTGAACTTTTATTTACCTATGTTGCACATTTATTTTATCACCATCAAGCAGGAATAAATCTCCTCCCACCCGGCACGCTGATCAGAGGAAGATGCTTCCATTCTAAAGTCAGCAGAGGTTGGTATAGTCTTGGCTTGAAAAAGTGGAATTTAAGTATATAAAAAATAAAATCTTAAAAATAAAATTTCTCTCTTGAATTTCATTTATTTTCTTCTCTTTACCTGTCTCTTTGTAATAGTTTTCCTAATTCCTTCAGATGGACTTACATCACTGTTTGTCTTCCTCCCCTCCATCTTCTTTTTTTTTTTTAAATAATAATTATTTTTCATTCTAATAATTTTCCCACACACAAAGCCATTCCACCTGAATTCCAGTAATTGCCATCCAGCAGATCAGCCATATCTCACCAGTATTATAGTAATTGCCAGTAACGTCAGTCGTGGTTAGCTCACATCCATATTGACAGCTTTCTGATATAAACTTAATTTATGGGCTCCATGTACTAAGCCTTCAATTAATCTTACATTGTAGATGCGGATAAACTCGCCATTACTCGCTGCGGGCGAAATGGTGTCCGCTGTCACTATGTACTAATAATCCACCCAGAAATAGACACGTCTAGCCCGCCACGAGCAGTGGTGGATTATTGATAAATTTGACGCCTCGCTCGCCGCGACTAAGATAATGTACTTAAATGTCAGTAGAATTGTATGGCCAATTATTAACACGTGACATGCAAGGTGTCAGAAACATCATAGTGGTCGCAGGAAAAGAATTTGGCTACTATGAGCCTGGGTAGTTTGAACTGACATTGATTATCCTCATGTTGGGGTCACAGACCATCTGAACATTCAAGGAATGGAAATGCTTTCTATTCCTATAGATCTCCTCACGAGCTTGAAGTGGTCTTACAGCAACATGGATACAGTCTATGGCCCCTAGGACATTGGGCATCCCAGTCATCCTATAGAAATTTTACTTTATAGATTGCCATTCTTCTGGGGTAGATGGCAAACAAATATATCGAGGAAAAATATGGCGTGAAAAAGCTGATTGACTCATTCCAATAATGACGCTAGAAACTGCCTGAAAGGATCCTGTTGCCATAAAATGCAATGCAACTAATAGTTTCAATAGTCCCGGAATAGCTCGTGAACGAGCAGTCATTGGCTCCAAATAATCTTCGATCTCTCAATAGAGGTGTAATATGGATTTACGATCAAGCAGGAATCTTTGTATGATCTTTCGGTCAGAAAGGCCGTGCAAACCAACCCGTGGAAGGAATACACGGGGGACACAAACTCTCCTTCTTCTAACCAATCGATTCGCGACATTTCCAGTATTCTGTCTTCTAGATCAGATTTGCATCACACCGAGAATAAACAAATACAGAAGTGTCTACATAGCTGCTGAAATCAAGAATGTAAGTACAATGCTGATATTACTGCCTTTTATATATGTCTAGACTGGCATCTACATTGACTTTCCTATGCTTTTGTACCTTGCCCGCCACCTAAAAGGTGGCGAGGCAAAAATAACAAGGTGGGAGCGGAAAATGTAGCGAGCGGACAAATATATTTTTTAGTACATTAGTTTATGGCGAGTTGGTGGTCAAATTTGTCTGTTTACAGTGAAAAATGGAGAGGTAGCGAGCAGTGTTCCCTCTAAGGCCAGTTTTGTGTACGGCCCAGCAGTGAAACAGTTAATTAGGTAACCACACCCTGCAATTAGCAAAAACTACACAATGCAGATGGCAAGGTATGGTTCTCTTGTTAACTGTTTCACTGCTGGGCTGCACACAAAACTGTCCTTAGAGGGAACACTGGTAGCGAGGTTTGGCGGATAAGTACGCTTGCAATTTTAAATATGCAGGTTTGAACATAGTTGACTACTTTATTCATAACAGTTTGCGAGTTTTGATGCAAGATTTTTTGCGGGTAGCTCGCTGACTGCTTAGTACATGGAGCCCTATGACTCCAATATTTGTCCATTTTCATAAATAGTTTTGAATAATTCCTAACTGGGGAGGTAACTTGGAAGTCTTATGGTGCTTTTAAACATAATTCTTTTTTTCCCACTTTCCGCCTCTCTGTTTCCAGCTCAAAAATTGGCACTCATTCTTCATCGGTCATTTGGAAGTATTCTCTCAGTTCTGCCATTCAGTTAGTTAATTCCAAAAAAATATTGTTAAAATGTGTAAATATATACATAATGTAGCTATGGTTATAGTAGTTATGTATAGTATGTGTGTGTACGTATATATATATATATATATATATATATATATATATATATAGTATATATATATATATATATATATATATATATATATATATATATATATATATATATATATATATATATATATATATATATATATATATATATATACAGTATATATATATATATATATATATATATATATATATATGTACATAACATGGAAGGGAACTGCACTCCAAGATATATATATATACATAATGTAAACTTAGCTATGGTTATAGTAGTTATGTACAGTATGTGTGTGTATGTATATATATATATATATATATATATAAATATCAAAATAACAAGAGTATTGCATTGAGCAATTATAATTTTTTATTGGACTAACTATACATTTATAAGATGACAAGCTTTCGGAAGAGTGTCTTCCTTTTTCAAGTCTGAAGCAATATATAGATACATACATACATTATAGAGGTTTGTACCTTAAAAAAAAAAAATCACGTTTGGGGGCCACGGGATTCAAAATTCTGAGTTTAGTGGTCCCTGAGGTCTGAAAGGTTGGCGTCCCCTGATCTAGAGCATCTGACTACTGTCTGCATAGAAACTTAATCTTTTTTACTAAGCACAGCTGAGGCATGATAACAAATCCATCTACACTAAAGATGGAAGCTATGTATTTTGATTCAATGTTTTTATTTCATCATATTGAACATGTACACTATTTAACTCTTATCCCTGTTTATACTTCGCCCCTTGCTTATCTACACAGCTAAAACCACTCCCTTCATTCCTGAGACCCCTCAAACTTAACACTCACCTTGTGCTGTATCACACAGAATTGCAGCCTTTCTACCTGTAAGCCACTTTGAATAAGGGTTCCGATCACTGATTGTGCTCAAGTGCCGGTCATTCTTCTCCTCTTGTTTAAGTTTGTCAGTTTAACTACAGTGGTGATGTACCCTCACAAATGTAATGTACCCTAATGTACTTAACGTATGTATTATAATGTATCCAATAAATGTACTGTACGTTACCATATTCCTTTTAACCTTTTTTGAACATTATGTTTTATTAAATATGTCTGTATGTGAGTGTAAGATTTTATTTTGTTTTACATATATTTTATGCAACTTTTTTTTAGCCCTTATAAATTATTTCAGGTTTCAAGTCGAGCAAATTCTTCTAGCGCTATTTTGGCTTTCGCTTGAGCGCAAGCAATATCTTTTAACTTGTAATATGAGCGATTTTTATATCAGTCGTGATATCCATTTAAAGGGACATAAACCCAAAACATTTCTTTCGTTATTCAGATAGAACATACAAATTTAAACGACTTTCCAATGTACTTCTATTATCAAATGTTCTTCATGTTATCCTTTGTTAAAAACAGGAAGTTAAGTTAAGGTGTTTTGCAACAATGTTATACATTAGCAAGAGCACTAGATGGCAGCACTATTTCCTTTCCTGTAGTGCTCTAGAAATGTACTTGCTACCTATCTTGATAGCTCTTCAACAAAGAATAATACATTTGATAATAGAAGTAAATTAAAAAACTTTTTTAAAATGGTATTCTTTTTCTGAATCATGAAAGACTTTTTTGGGGTTTAAAGGGACAGCCTTTAAAGCATAGGTAGGGAGCACTAAAGATGTCGGCTGCTCAAAACATTCTCTGGTAATTCTGTTTTACCATGGACTTGTAATACCAATTTGTGCACTAATTTGCCACTCAGCGATGCTAATTTTGCACCCTGCGCTATCAATAGTGCTTCACTTGTAATCTGGCCCTTTGTTTCCAAGTTTTGCAAGTACCTGTTTCCTGTGTGTTTACCTGCTTCAGTTCTATCTTCTCATCTGCTTCATGTGTTACATCCAAATTAAGTCGATATTTATCAACTCTGTAAAACATCACATGCTCTTTGAATGGCTGCACAAGGAACATACATCACACTGCATAACCTCACTGTTACCTGTTATTATATCAGTGGATATATATCAGATTTACAACCCTTCTCAACTCCCTATGAACTTCAATGTCATATTTTCCTACTTCAGTTCGAACTTTACTACTGTCTAGTCTCAGTACCTACCTACCATGCATTCTGAAAATCCCCGCTGCTTGAACTGCTGTTTGCAAATCCTATACAATCTAGCATTGTCAAAACCAATCCTGTTTTTTGCATCCTTTAACTACAACACCTCTACAAAGGATCTTCATCAACATTCATAATGTTCTCTGCACCTTTGTTCTAAAACTTTCAAACCTGGTTTCAGTCATTTATTTCAGCAAGCTAGATGACCTACTCTATTGTTTCCAGTCTACTGATCTGCAAATGTACCATTCACAATCCTGGAATCTGACCCTCTAGAAGCCATGTGTAGTCATGTCCTTCTAATGCACTGAGGGTCTGCTTTCCAATGGGTATGTCTTCTTCAGACCCTGACAGCTGCTTAAGACTCAACAACCGTAGGATATTGTCACAAATAAGCCTCACTCTTCATCTTATTCTTATTTCTGTAAGGATAAACTGTGGCTTATATCTACTAATTTGACGTTGACTTTTCCTTCCAGAGAGTTTGGCCAACACTTTTTAGGCCCTTTTAAGCTAAATCAGATCTGACTATGATGTCCATCGACCATGTTCCTTTCAAATTAAAAGTTAATTGAAGTGATTGTAAAGTTTAAGGAATTAGTGCCTAGTACAATGACGGTTCTTTTCAAAATTATTTACCATTGAGTTATGGTAAACATACAGCCGATCCTCTGCCCGCATATCCTACTGAATTTAGCATTTGATGACAAATCCAGCTTCCTCCAATCATTACATGCCCCATGAGCTGGATGTCAAAGGGGGCACAAACTTGGCATGTACTGGGTAAGGTCATCCCATTACAAAAGGGATTACCTTCAAATTCTGGAGCATGTGGCTCCTCATTCCAAGGAAGGAATTCCACTCTTTTAAATGTGGGATCTCATATAATTATCTGCTATGCATATATGCTCTGTTAGTGCCCCCTTCACACCACAAGCAATAAGGGCGTGGTCACAATGGAATCTGTAAGGCACACGTGAACTAACACCCTCTAGCTGTGAAAACATGTCAAATGCATTGAAATAAGGGACGGCCTTCAAGGGCTTAGAACTTAGCATATGAGCCTACCTAGGTTTAGCTTTCAACAAAGAATACCAAGAGAACAAAGGAAATTTGATGATAAAAGTGAATTAGAAAGTTTAAAGGGATAGTATAGTCAAAATAATAATTTTATGATTCAGATAGAAAATGCAATTTTAAGCAACTTTCTAATCTATTTATATTATCAATTTGTCTTTGTTCTCTTGGTATCTTTATTTTACAAAGCTGGAATGTAAGCTTAGAACCTGGCCCATTTTCAGTTTAGCTTGCTGACTAAATGTAGCCATCCATCAATCAGCAACGGCTACCCAGGTGCTGAACCAAAAATTTCCAGCTTTTTTTAACCCCTTAATGACCACAGCACTTTTCCATTTTCTGTCCATTTGGGACCAAGGCTATTTTTACATTTTTGCGGTGTTTGTGTTTAGCTGTAATTTTCCTCTTACTCATTTACTGTACCCACATATATTATATACCGTTTTTCTCGCCATTAAATGGACTTTCCAAAGATACCATTATTTTCATCATATCTTATAATTTACTTTAAAAAAAATTATAAAATATGAGAAAAAAATGGAAAAAAACACACTTTTTCTAACTTTGACCCCCAAAATCTGTTATACATCTGCAACCACCAAAAAACACCCATGCTAAATAGTTTCTAAATTTTGTCCTGAGTTTAGAAATACCCAATGTTTACATGTTCTTTGCTTTTTTTGTAAGTTATAGGGCCATAAATACAAGTAGCACTTTGCTATTTCCAAACCATTTTTTTTTCAAGATTAGCGCTAGTTACATTAGAACACTAATATCTTTCAGGAATCCCTGAATATCTATTGACATGTATATATTTTTTTTTAGTAAACATCCCAAAGTATTGATCTAGGCCAATTTTGGTATATTTCATGCCACCATTTCACCGCCAAATGCGATCAAATACAAAAAATCGTTCACTTTTTCACAAATTTTTTCACAAACTTTTGGTTTCTCACTGAAATTATTTACAAACAGCTTGTGCAATTATGGCATAAATGATTGTAATTTTTTCTTTGGGATCCCCTTTGTTCAGAAATAGCAGACATATATGGCTTTGGTGTTGCTTTTTGGTAATTAGAAGGATGCTAAATGCCACTGTGCACCACACGTGTATTATGCCCAGCAGTAAAGGGGTTAATTAGGGAGCATGTAGGGAGCTTTTTGGGGTAATTTTAGCTTTAGTGTAGTGTAGTAGACAACCCCAAGTAATGATCTAGGCCCATTTTGGTATATTTCATGCCACCATTTCACCGCCAATTGCGATCAAATTAAAAAAAAAGTTAAATTTTTCACAATTTTAGGTTTCTCACTGAAATCATTTACAAACAGCTTGTGCAATTATGGCACAAATTGTTCTAAATGCTTCTCTGGGATCCCCTTTGTTCAGAAATAGCAGACATATATGGCTTTGGCGTTGCTTTTTGGTACTTAGAAGGCCGCTAAATGCCGCTGCGCATCACACGTGTATTATAGCTAGCAGTGAAGGGGTTAATTAGAAAGTTTGTAGGGAGCTTGCAGGGTTAATTTTAGCTTTAGTGTAGAGATCAGCCTCCCACCTGACACATCAGACCCCCTGATCCCTCCCAAACAGCTCCCTTCCCTCCCCCACCCCACAATTGTCCCCGCCATCTTAAGTACTGGCAGCAACTCTGCCAGTACTAAAATAAAATATATATTTAGGCTTTTTTTTTTTTTTTTAAAAGCATATTTACATATGCTGCTGTGTAGGAGCCCCCCTTAGCCCCCAACCTGGCTGATCCCCCACCAAACAGCTGTCTAACCCTCCCCCTCTGCCTTAATGGCCGCCATCTTGGGTACTGGCAGCTGTCTGCCAGTACCCAGTTTATAAAAAAAAACAGTTGCTTTTTAATTTTTTCCCCATTTTCTGTAGTGTAGCTCCCCTACCCACCAAAGAACAAACCCCCACCCCCTCCTAGATACCTTTGACTGTTGTTGGTTTTTTTTAATAAAAAGCTTTACACTGAAACTTTTCTGTAGTGTAGCGGTTCCCACCCGCTCCCGCCCCGTGCACGCGCCCGCCCGCCGCCCGGCGTGCACGCGCGCGCGCCTGTGCGCGCCCCCATCGCCCCCGCCCCCGATCCCGCCCCCCTCTACATTACCCGGCCCATCGATGGCCGCCCACCCGCCTCCCAAGTCAACTCCCACCCACCAACGTTACCGGCCACCGATGTCCGGTGCAGAGAGGGCCACAGAGTGGCTCTCTCTGCACCGGATGGCCATTTAAGGTTATTGCAGGATGCCTCCATATCGAGGCATCACTGCAATAACCGGAAAGCAGCTGGAAGCGAGCAGGATCGCTTCCAGCTGCTTTCCACACCGAGGACGTGCAGGGTACGTTCTCAGGCATTAACTGCCTTTTTTCTGAGGACGTACCCTGCACGTCCTCGGTCGTTAAGGGGTTAAATAAAGATACCAAGAGAATGAAGAAAAATTGGTAATTGGAGTAAATTAGAAAATTGGTTAAAATTGCATGATCTTTCTGAATCATGAAACTTTATTTTTGACTAGACCATCCCTTTAAATTTTGACTAGACTGTCCCTTTAAGTGTAATTTTAGAACTATTTATACAATTTTCTTTGATTAAAAGGATTGTCTTTATTTGCATTTGCATCAGCTATAAAACTGAAAAAGTATGAACAGTCACTATATGAAGTTATTAAAGTACCATAAAAAAATATTTTACATACAGAGAAAAATACCATGATGTTTATTCCGAATAAGATTGCTTAATCTATGTCTTTTTTTGTATTTTTTAAAAACTCTTAAATGTTTCTCAGGCACTGTGTAAACAGTAAAATGTCACTTGGCAGATATAGGGAAAATGATGATCTGTGGCTGAAAAACATGAAAAATGTTTTTGTGGGTTTCAGAAAACATAATAGTCTTTTTATTCACAAGCCAAGTTTCCTTTATGCATCTGTGTTAGTAAAAGTAGAGTCTTAAGAAATGTAAAACTTTTTTTTTTACATACTATAAAATAATAATATTTTTAAATTTATAAACCTCTTTAACCATACATTTATTGTAGTTTAACTTTTTCTTAAGTAAGCTAAAGCCAATGCCAAAAGCAAAAAAAAGAAAAAAACATCATATGGTTCTGTTATTAAATAGGTAATCAGTGAAAAAATATGTGTAATACTGTACTAATATTAGAAAAATATAAGGGCTTTAAAGGATGCTTTTTTCCTACAAGAGAGAGTATTTTAAAATTTAAAAGTTTTTTTTATAGATATATCCTATTTTATGCTTTGTCTGTACCCTTTGGTAGAACTGAGGGAGGTGTCCTTAACAGCCAGTAAGCAATATGTCCCTAAGGTTGAGGTGTGCTTAAATATTTACTTCTTATTAATTCCAAAATTAAAAAAAAAACTTTATCATCCACTTGTAATGTCAGAGGACTAGATTACAAGTGGAGTGAAATGTATTGCTCTGCCTCCCGCTCGTGTGTTAAGTAGACTAGAAGTAAGCTTTTTGCAAGCATCTGGTAGTGCTCGTATTACTAGTTGAAAGTAAAACTTTTTCACTTGCGTACTAACCTGACGCACGCAAAAAGCCGAGCTTCGAATATTGCGACTGCGTTAACACATTCCCCCATAGGTTTCAATCGAGCACCAAAAGTGGGAAAACCCTAGTTGTGCGCAAACCCAATCTCATTTTCTCAAGTGCGCTAATCCAAAATAAAAATATTAATACTTCACATTTCAATGTTCTTCACATAGCAGAATAAGTTCTATGTACTGTATGTATAAATACATATTTCTATAAATATCTGATGTTTTTTTGGTAAAATATATTATTATACCTATATATACTACATATATATATATATATATATATATATATATATATATATATATATATATATATAAACACATTCCTCTGCTGATGCACTCTCACCAACTCTCATCAACCGCCAGAGTACTATGCAATTATTATATCATATATCTTCATCAATAAACACTCTCTGGACAACATCCATATTAAATATTTTCAATCCACTCAGTGACATTTCAGGACAGCACAGTGTCCCTTCCTCAGACTATATAAACATTACAAAACCAAAATATAAATACCATAATTACGAAAAACACACACCTAATCAAGCAATAGACTCTTACAGCTAGATTACGAGTTTTGCGTTATGACTCAAAAAGCATCGTTATGCTTCATAACGATGCTTTTTCCCTAACGCCGCTATTACAAGTCTTGTCAGAATAGGTGTACCGCACACTTTTTTGGCCATCACGCAACGTCAGTACAGTACTTTTAAAAAAAAGTCCTTTTTCAATGGGACTCCCATAGCGCCGGTATTACGAGTTTTTTTTAAACCTAACCCTAACGTAACCCTAAGTCTAAGCCTAACAACCCCTAACTTAAATATAATTAAAATAAATCTAAATTAAACTTACAATTATTACCTAAATAACCTATTTAAAACTAAATACATACTTACCTATAAAATAAAACCTAAGCTAGCTAAAAAATAACTAATAGTTTCATTGTAGCTAGATTAGGTTTTATTTTTATTGCACGGGTAAGTTTGTATTTATTTTAACTAGGTAGACTAGTTAGTAAATAGTTATTAATAGTGGCGACTCTAGGAACAATATATAGGGGGGGGCACATAAGATACCACAGTCAAAACTGGGGGCACTAATAATTTTCACCACTAAATCATACCACTGAAAAAACCTAAATACATATATTTATATATAAATAAGATTCCAAAATACCAGAATAATGTGGTATGCATTTATACCTTTATTTACTAACCTAATACTTAAAAGACAAGCTTTCAAGAGTTTTCCTTTCTTTCTCAGGTATTGATTCAGATCTGAGAAAGAGAGGAAAACTCTCAAAAGCTTTTCTTTATATTTTAAAGTAATTTCAGCAAACACCAGGGCTCTATAAATAGTTCCCTATGTTAAATATGTCACTAATGAAGACCAATGAACAGACCCTGAGTGTTTGTTGGTAGATAAGTGTAACTATCTAATACTAAGTAACATGTACCAATTTTACACAGCCAGCCACTTTCTGATTCAAAATGTCAATTAGGCACACTCAGGCACACAATAGGCACATTCATACACACAGGCAGGCACACTAAAAGACACACACTTAGACAGGCACATTCAGAGACACACACACTCAAGAAACACAGACAGGTACACTCAAAGACAAATAGACAGGCACACTCAAAGACACACTCAAAAAAATACAAACTCAGGGACACCCATTCAGGCACACTCAAACACACACTCAAGCACATTCAAAGACACACACTCAGACACACAAACAGCCAACCTTAGATTTAAATTGAACTTTATTGTCACTGTACAGTCCCAAGACAATGAAACATAGTTGGCCTCCAATCAGAAATGCAGTAGTGATTGATAAAATCCTATTATATAAAAGGTCAAGTGTGTTTGTCTGAAGCTGTCATGCACAGTAAAGAGATCCCTACCTGATCTGCGGCAGAGGTGGGCGTGGCCGGGGCGTGATCAGGGGCGTTGCTGGATGTGAAGGGGTGTGGACGGGCGTGAAGGGCCGTGAAGGGGGTGTGGATGGGCGTGGTTGCTCGCAAGATAAAGGGGAGAGAGATAGAGAGGGGGGAGAGATAAAAAGAGAGGGGAGAGAGAGGGGGGAAGAGAGAGAGAGGGGGGGAGAGATAGAGAGAGAGAGAGAGAGAGGGAGGGGAGAGAGAGAGGGAGGGGAGAGAGAGAGAAGGGGGGAGAGAAGGGGGGAGAGAAGGGGAGGAGAGAGGGGGAGGAGAGAGAGGGGGAGAGAGAGAGAGAGAGAGAGAGGGGGGGAGAGAGAGAGAGGGGGGGAGAGAGAGAGAGAGAGGGGGGAAGAGAGAGAGGGGGGAGAGAGAGAGAGGGGGGAGGGAGAGAGAGAGAGAGAGAGAGAGGGGGGGGGAGAGAGAGAGGGGGGGGAGTGAGAGAGAGGGGGGGAGAGAGAGAGAGAGGGGGGAAGAGAGAGGGGGGAGAGAGAGAGAGAGAGGGGGGGGAGAGAGAGAGGGGGGGGAGTGAGAGAGAGGGGGGGGAGAGAGAGAGAGAGGGGGGAAGAGAGAGAGAGGGGGGGAGAGAGAGGGGGGGAGAGAGAGGGGGGGAGAGAGAGGGGGGAGAGAGAGGGGGAGAGAGAGAGAGGGGGAGAGAGAGAGGGGGGAGATAGAGAGAGAGGGGGCAAAATAGAGGGGGAAGAGAGCGCAAAAGAGAGGGGGAAAGAGCGCAAAAGAGAGGGGGGGAAAGAGCGCAAAAGAGAGGGGGGGAAAGATGGCAAAAGAGAGGAGAGAGAGAGAAGGGGGGAGAGAGGGGGAGGAGAGAGGTGGAGGGGAGAGGGGGGGAGAGAGAGAGAGGGGAGAGAGAGAGAGGGGGGAGAAAGAGAGGGGGGAGAGAGAGAGGGGGGAGAGAGAGGGGGAGGGAGAGAGAGAGAGGGGGCAAAAGAGAGGGGGAAGAAAATGCAAAAGAGAGGGGGGAAAGAGCGCAAAAGAGAGGGGGGAAAGAGCGCAAAAGAGAGGGGGGGAGAGCGCAAAAGAGAGGGGAGAGAGAGCACAAAAGAGGGGAGAGAGAAAGCGCAAAAGAGAGGGGGGAGAGAGAGCACAAAAGAGAGGGGAGAGAGAGAGGGAGGGAGAGAGAGAGCATAAAATAGAGGGGGAGAGAGAGCGCAAAAGAGAGGGGGAGAGAGAGAGTGCAAAAGAGAGAAAGGAGAGAGAAAGCGCAAAAGAGAGGGGGAGAGAGAGAGCTCAAAAGAGAGGGGGAGAGAGCGCAAAAGAGAGGGGGAGAGAGAGCAAAGGAGGGGGGAGGGAGAGATAGAGAGCAAAAGAGAGGGGGAGGGAGAGAGCGCAAGGGCTGGGACCGCTGTACTGCAAAAAATGGCCCGTGTGAACGGGCTTTAGGACTAGTATACAATAAAATAGAAGTGTAAACTCTAGCAGTCTTGCATAATGCCATAATACATCTAATGTAATACCTAAAAGTATAATCCCTCAATCATTTATAGAGCAATTACTTATTAAAAAGGACTTTGACATCCTAATAATACATATAGACATTACACAATAGTGCCACAAATACTATACAATACAACTATATAGCCTATGGCATCAAATCCAAACTAAAACATCTATCCAATATACATCATTATGTGCAAATAAAATGCATCAAACTACAAATACAGTTAGCACAATCTGGTGCAAATAATGTGCATAATTCTCAGCAATATACATTTTCATGTGAAAATAAAGTGCATACCATGATTAAACTAAACACATCCACCATACGCACAGAATACAAGCTGCAAACACATTGACCATTAGCATAAAGTGCAAATTGTTAACACATAGGCCATGTGCATCAAGTGTTATTTAGTAGAAAGCACAAAATAAAACTCTGTATGGAGGATCTCTCAATGATTATATAGTCTGGTTATTAAATATATCTCAAAGGAATCCATATTGCCATTTCAAGTATCCATATTCACCCTTAGTTAGATATACAGACAGTTACCTATGACCTAGGGATGCACCAATACAATTTTTTAATGACCGAGTATGAGTACCGATATTTTTTTAGGTACTTGCTGATACCAATACTTTTTTTTCTAATGTCATGTCACAGAGAAAAGGGGACTTAGCAAGCCAATGTATTTTAACATTGGCTTGCTATTCAGATCAGGTAGTGATTATGGCATGTAAGTCATTCTCACTACCTGATCTATGGCTATTACTATTACATCCAGTAATTGTCAAGTGACAGCTGATACCAGCATGCACTTGGATCAGCTGCCACTCAGGGCTTCTGATGGCTGTGACTGGATAGGAGCTGTATTGAGGGGATAGGGGCTGTACTGGGGTATAGGGACTGTATTGAGGGGATAGGGGCTGTATTGGGGGTGTAGAGAATTTAGTGAGGGGATAGGGGCTGTATTGGGGATATAGGCTGTTGTGAGGGGATAGGGGCTGTAGTGAGGGGATAGGTGCTGTAGTGGGGGGATATGGGCTGCAGTGAGGGGATAGGGCCTGCAGTGAGGGGATAGGGCCTGCAGTGAGGGGATAGGGCCTGTAGTGAGGGGATAGGGCCTGCAGTGGGGTTATAGGTGCTGTAGTGAGGGGATAGGGCCTGCAGTGATGGGATGGGGGTTGTAGTGAGGGAATAGGGGCTGTAGTGAGGGGATAGGGGCTGTAGTGGGGGAATAGATGTTGTAAGGGTACTAAACAACTCAGTGATAGATCATGTGTCACATGGGCGAGGAGGGTCTACGGGCATGTTATTCTCTAAAGGGACATGAAACCAAAATTTTAAACAAATTTCCATTTATTTATGTTATAAAACTTGCTTCATTCTCTTGGTATCCTTTTTTTGAAGGAACAATGCACTGCTGGGTGCAAGCTGAACACATCTGGTAAGCCAATGACAAGAGACATATACTGTATGTACAACCACCAATCATCAGCTAGCTCCCAGTAGTGCACTACTTCTCTAGAGCTTAAAAAGGTATACTTTCAACAAAGGATAGCAAGAAAACAAAGCAAATTTGAAAACAGTAAATCATTTGGTTGTTTAAAATTGCATGATCAATTAGAACCATGAAGGATTAATATTGAGTTTTTCTGTCCCTTTAAATATAAACATCTGGGAGTTGTATTGTTATATGCAATGTAATGCAGCACACAAATACACCAGAGACCTGGCACTTGTTTTCATTTATTTATACAATTCTTATACAACTACTGTACCAGGTTTTTAAGAATGCAACTGCTTTTGTCTTCTTTTATTATTATTAGTTGTAATTTAAAAACAAAAAACAAAAAAAACCTTTGTGCTCTGGCAGTTGAACGCATTTAACACTCTCTCTCCTTTTATATTCCAAGATATTTTCTGCTACCAATTCCCAGATGCCAAAGACAAATTTGTAGCAGTTAGCCATGTGTCCTAAGTCAGAACCTTTGGGCAGTATAGTTTTCCAGAATACAACATGCATAATGAACTATATATAAAGTAAAAAAATAGTAATAAGGGACATGTAAACTCTTATGTAGTGCTATGAATCTTGTAAGAAATATGCAGTTAGTTTTGTATAATTTTGCAGCCTCTAGTATCTCTGGAACACATTTCTAAGGTAGACTGGAGGTGCTTCTTGCAAATGGGGTATAATTGAGATTACGGAGCCCATTTATCAAGCTCCGAACGGAGCTTGTGGGCCCGTGTTTCTGGCGAGTCTTCAGACTCGCCAGAAACACCAGTTATGAAGCAGTGGTCTAAAGACCGCTGCTCCATATCCTGTCCGCCTGCTCTGATGAGGCGGACAGGAATCGCCGGAAATCAACCCAATCGAGTACGATCAGGTTGATGGACACCTCCCTATTGGCAGCCGATTGGCCGCGAGTCTGCAGGGGGCGGCGTTGCACCAGCAGCTCTTGTGAGCTGCTGGTGCAATGCTGAATACGGAGAGCGTATTGCTCTCCGCATTCAGCGAGGTATTGCGGACCTGATCCGCACTGTCGGATCAGGTCCGCAAGACCTTTAATAAATAGGCCCCTACAGCTCAGTATATTCCTACAGCAGCACCTCAAATCTCAGTTCTGACTGGCAAAGAGTACATAGGGAAGCATGTGCTCCATTTGTAGTTACCAGTCATATTGCTGCAGATTTCTTTATAGAAAAATTTGTTTGAGGTGGGGGGCTGATACAAAAAAATGTGACCAAGGCTATTTTTTATGAGCAGGTGATTGTCAATACAGTTTCCTATTTAATGAAAGAAAATATGCCAGGCTTTATGCAAGTTGTATCTCAGCTGCCAAAGGCACCTGCAAGAAATGTGCTGTACTCCTTTCAGGAAGCTAAGAGGTTAAAATAATTAGTTCCCTCCAAAACAGCCACAGAAGGAGGCATGCTGTGTGTTATTACAAGATTTGTATATCCAAAGCTAAATTACATGGTTTTTAATTTATGGTCACACTCTTTATTTTAACCAATATTTTATTTATCAAATGAGGCAAAGCCAATCACGGTATGGATATAAAACAAAACTATCAATTCCAAATCTATTTGTTTTCAGCACTTGCAGTAATAACCTGCAAACAAGCCAAACAAGCCAGACAGCTTCCAAACCACTGAGTACTAAATTAACTAACCTATTAATGGTTCCTCAACTTCAGTAACAGGTAAAGGACATAACTTCTGTTTAGTAATAGTAAATTACTACCTTGTCAATATTGCATATTTACTGTGCATTACATTTTAATAATCACTTCTCCCCAGCACATTTCCAGACAGTAAATCTTACCAGGAGTTGTAAGGCTTCCTAATAGCAGTGGGAAACGATTGCACTGCTGTCAGTATGGGGAGGAGCAATTCTTTGCTACGAGTCATCCTGCAGTAATCAGACACTAAGGGCTAGATTTATCAACGCTGAGGCATACAGGGGCGCGTATACGCGCCCCTGTACGCCTCAGCTTGCCTATGGCGGGGTGAAATTACCCGCAGGTAATTAACATTGCACACAAGCGCAATTTTGCACTCGCGTGCAATCCCGCCCCCTGCCCGCGCACAGCCAATCACTCGCGGGCAGGAGCTGTCAATCTCCTCAGTCAGACTCGATGGAGGAGATTGAATTTCGCCATAATAGAGGTGGCGTAGATGTTAGGGAAGCAGCGGTCTGGTGACCGCTGCTTGATAAATCCCGGCGAGCAAGTTCTTGAGAGAACTTGCTGCCGTAGGGGCTTAATAAATCTAGCCCTAAGTACTGTAAAACTATCTCTGTTCCTCCTCTCAACTCCTCTAGTCTCTACGGCAGGCTGAAACACAGAACTCCACCCTGAGCTAAAACCTGAGTGACTATCTCTGAAGAGGTCCATGTGCAATACTGGCCCCAGCTTTATCCAGTATCTCCCCAATTTTAGCATAAGCTAAGAACAAATGAACCACCTTGCCCCCCTGTAGTGACGCCTATGGTTATTAAATATTTACTAACTACCTAGCAAAAATAAATACATAGTTACATGTAAAATAAAACCTAACCGTCCTTACACTAAAACCTAACATTACAATAAAATAAAATAAATTAAATTAATAAAATACAATTATCTATATTACAAAAAAAATAAACACTAAATTACACAAAATAAAAACTAAATTATCAAAAAAAAAAAAAAACAATTACTCCTAATCTAATAGCCCTATCAAAATAAAAAAGCCCCCACCAAATAAAACCCTAGCCTACACTAAAGTACCAATGGCCCTTAAAATGGCCTTTTGCGGGGCATTGCCCCAAATAAATCAGCTCTTTTACCTGTAAAAAAAATACAAACAACCCCCCAACAGTAAAACCCACCACCCATACAACCAAACCCCCCAAATAAAATTCTGCCCGCTTGGATGAAGACTTCTGCCCACATGGATGAAGACTTCTGCAGCTTCGATGAGGACTTCTGACCACTTGGATGAAGACTTCTGCTGCCTGGATGAGGATATATGTCTGGTCTTCGAAAACTGTAAGTGGATTGTCAGGGGTTAGTGTTAGGTTTTTTTAAGGGTTAATTGGGTGGGTTTTATTTTTAGCTTAGGTTTTGAGCGATGTAAAATAGCTAAATGCCCTTTTAAGGGCAATGCCCATCCAAATGCCTTTTTAAGGGCAATGGTTAGCTTAGTTTATTTATTTTATTTAGCTAGAATTTTATTTGGGGGGTTTGGTTGTGTGGGTGGTGGGTTTTACTGTGGAGGAGTTGTTTGTATATTTTTTTTTATAGGTAAAAGAGCTGATTTCTTTGGGGCAATGCCCCAGAAAAGGCCCTTTTAAGGACCCTTGGTAGTTTAGTGTAGGCTAGGTTTTTTTATTGGGGGGGGGGGGGTTATTTTGATAGGGCTATTATATTAGGAGTAATTTGTTTTTATTTTTGATCATTTCATTTTTTATTTTGTGTAATTTAGTGTTTATTTTTTTTAATTTAGATAATTGTATTTAATAATTTAATTTATTTTATTTTATTGTAATTTTAGGTTTTATTGTAAGGCAGGTTAGGTTTTATTTTACAGGTAACTTTGTATTTATTTTAGCTAGGTAGTTAGTAAATAGTTAATAACTATTTACTAACTATTCTACCTAGTTAAAATAAATACAAACTTACCTGTAAAATAAAAATAAAACCTAAGATAGCTACAATGTAACTATTTTTTATTTTGTAGCTAGCTTAGGTTTTTTTTACAGGCAATTATTTAGTTTTAAATATTAATTATTTAGGTAATAATTGTAAGTTTAGTTTAGATTTATTTTAATTATATTTAAGTTAGGGGGGGTTAGGGTTAGATTTAGGATTAGGGTTACGTTAGGGTTAGGTTTAGGGGTTAATATAATTATTTAGTGTTAGTGATGTGGAAGGCCAGAGGTTTAGGGGTTAATAACTTTAGTATAGTGGCGGCGACATTAAGGGCGGCAGATTAGGGGTTAATGACTGTAATGTAGGTGGCGGCGATATTGGGAGTGGCAGATTAGGGGTTAATAAATGTATTTAGGTGGCGGCGATATTGGGAGTGGCAGATTAGGGGTTAAAGGGCCACTAAACCCAAAATCTTTCTTTCATGATTCAGATAGAGAATAGAAATTTAAACAACATTACAATTTACTTCCATTATTTATTTTGCTTCATTTTTTAAATATCCTTAGTTGAAAAAAAAGCAATGCACATGGTGAGCCAATCACACAATGCTTCTATGTGCAGCAACCAATCAGCAGCTAGTGAGCATATCTAGATATGCTTTTCATCAAAGAATATCAAGAGAATAAAACAAATTAGATAATATAAGTAAATAAGAAAGATGTTTAAAATTGCATTCTCTTTCTAAATCATAAAAGAAAAAATGGCATGTCCCATTAATAGTTTTATTTAGGTGGCGGCGATGTTAGGGGCAGAAGATTAAGGGTTAATAACTGTAATGTAGGTGGCGGAAGATTAGGGGTGTTTATACTTGGTTTTTATGTTAGGGTGTTAGGTTTAAAAATAACTTTTTCTTTCCACATAGACATCAATGGGGCTGCGTTATGGAGCTATTTTTTCTTGATCACAGGTGTTAGGCTTTTTTTTTTCCGGTTCTCCCCATTGATGTCTATGGGGAAATCGTGCACGAGCACGTCAAAACACCGCTTGTATTTGGGTGAGGTATGGAGCTCAACGCCACCATATCACCCACGCAAGCCGGGTTTTTAAAAACTTGTAATAGCAGCGCTATAGTGAGGTGAATTAACAACGCTTTTGTGGAGCTCGTTAATTTCCCTATAGTGCTGAAAACTTATAATCTAGCTGTTAGTTATTCTATTCTTTCCACGTGTGATCCAATCACTTAATCACTGTTTGTATATATCTTTTCCACCCTCTTATATACATCAGATTAGAATCACAACTTCGCAAGGGTTCATAATCAAATTCTATATAATGGAACATCAGCTTCTGACGTTGATAACACAAAATAAAACAAGAAACACTTGCCTACCACAGCAGTTCATCACAGCATCTTAAGCATACTAAATACATCTCAGTTATGTGCGAAATCTCACACTTCACTAAACTACTGCTCCAATTGGGCGGCATCATCTTGACATGTAGAAATTTGTAAAAAAAAAGCACTTGTGTAGGGATGGGCGAATGTTTCTAAACATTCGAAATTTAAAACAAATGTTTATACATTCGTTCATTCGAATCGAATTTCGAATGTTTACATAACATTCTAACATTCGATTTTCGAATGTTCGTTTTCAAATTTTTCGATTACATTCGAAAATATTTGTTCTAATAATAAAATGGTTGGCTTTGTATTATATTCAATATTTGAATTCGATATCTATATTTCACATTCGATTTTGAAATGTTATATTCGAATTCGATTCAATATATCACATTCGATTTCAAAATGTAATATTAGAATTCGATCAATATATCAAATTTTATTTTGTTATGTAATATTTGAATTCGATTTTTAATTTCGAAATAGTATTTCTAAGGTACAATTTTCATTTGTAATGTAATAGTCGAATTCAAATTAGTTTTTGTAATTCAGTTATCTTATAAATATTAGAATGATTTAATATTCAAATTTAAATATCCAAATCAACTTATTCCCTCCCATATATAAATGTTATTGTTGTAGTTGTTAAAATTTCATTTGACAGGTTTAGTTTTGGAGAAAAGGGTCGTACTGGTTTGGTGGTCATGTAGGAATATTTTTATACTGATTTTTTTCTATATACTACTATTATCTCTCTATTTGCTCCTGTGGCATCTTTTATTATTTTTTTATGTGGACACAACTGTGGAGGGTGTACTGCACACCATGAGAAGACGCATTTTTTATCTTCATCTTCAATCAATTTCATATATTTTTGGAGAGGTAATATGCGGTCTATTATTTTTTATAGGAAAAATTCAGGAGATAGGTGGCTAACTGTTTTTACTTTGTGCATTTATTTAGTTGTTTTTTTTTCTAAGAATTTAATTTGAAAAAGTATTCATCTTTATATTCATTGTAATGTTTTAAGTCTATGCTACATTAGTGTCTCTTAACCAAAAGTGGCGCTAACAGGCCATATTTTCATGATGTCTTAACTAGAGCACTGGTAAAATAATCAGTACCTATGGTGAGAGCCAGGTTAGTTACCATGGTTACTGATTATTTAACCTCTGCTCCAGTTAAAACGTTCTGAAAATATTGCCTACTAGCCTAGGTTTACTTGAGGACTTTGGTTGAGAAGTACTGATGTTCATCATAGAGATGTAGTGTGGGTTGTGTTTTACTGTGCTAGTCCTGCCTTGTATCTGGGTACTATTGAATGGGCATTAGCAGCCAGTGATGCTGACTTACTAGGGTATAATTTATATTTGTAGACTAGATTTTCTTTTAGATTTGTGAAGTATGATATGTTTAAAAGATACATTTTGATACATTTCGAATATTCGATTTCAAACAAATGTTTTTGAATGTTATGTGATTTTCAGAGTCATATTCAAAATAATGCAATCCATTTTGATTTTGAATATTCATAAAAAATCGAATATATACATTCGAATTTCAAATGTGTATATTCAATCTTTTATGTACATTCGAAATCGAAAGGGACA
Source organism: Bombina bombina (assembly GCF_027579735.1). Taxonomy (NCBI): domain Eukaryota; kingdom Metazoa; phylum Chordata; class Amphibia; order Anura; family Bombinatoridae; genus Bombina; species Bombina bombina. The sequence continues at coordinate 1,143,319,406 of NC_069502.1, forward strand.
TTCAAAATCCAATATACACATTTTAAATCGAAAGTGACATTCAAAAACTGTAAATAACATTTGAAAATAGAATTTTTAAGAACATTCATTCTTATTAACATTCAAATTTGTAATTCGAATTTTGGTAATAACATTCGTTCTAACATTTAAATTAGAAAATTTACACATTCGCCCATCCCTACACGTGTGTACGTAAAATAAATAACAAATGAGCCATACAGCAAAATCCAAAGTCCACTTCTCTCTGCTTCTCCTCCTTGATCTGTCTTCAGCCTTTGATACTGTTGACGACCCTCTTTTGCTGCAAACCCTCCATTACTTCTGCATCTGGGACACAGCTCTCTCATGGTTCTCTTCCTATCTGTCTAACCGTACCTTTAGTGTAGCCTTTTCTGGAGCATCCTCTGCCTCATTGCCTCTTTCTGTTGGGGTAAAACAAGGCTCTGTCCTCGGTCCCCTTCTCTTCTCAATCTACACGTCATCATTAGGTTCCATAAAGACCCACGGGTTTCATTATCATTTGTATGCTGACGACACCCAAATCTACCTCTCTGCACCATAACCATCTCCTTCCTTGCTAACCCGTGTCACTAACTGTCTCTCTCATATCTTATCTTGGATTTCCTCTTACTAACTCAAGCTAAATCTCTCCAAAACTGAGCTCCTTATATTCCCCCCTTCTTCCAAAATCTCCACCCCCTTTTCTCTATAACTGTTGATAACTCCATCATTACCTCAACCCCACATGCCCGATGTCTTGGGGTCATAATTGACTCAGATCACTCCTCACATTCAGTCCTGCCGCTTCCACCTTAAAAACATCTGTAAAATTAGACATTTGCTTACATAAGACACAACTAAGATTTGAATCCACTCTCTCATCCTTTCCTGCCTTGACTACTGCAACTCCATCCTCTCTGGTCTCCCTAGCTGCCCCCTAGCTCCTTTACAATCCATAATGAATGCTTCTGCCAGGCTCATCTTCCATACATGTCGCTCTTCATCTGCTGCATCTCTCTGCCAGTGCCTTCACTGGCTTCCTCTTGCCTCTAGGATTAAACACAAAATTCTCACTCTGTGGTCGATGATAGAAAGCTAATTTTACAAATGATATGATGTAAAGATGTTCGCACTATAGTGGAAATATAAAATCGTAATGATTGAAGGTGTTCAAATTTGATCGCGTGTATGAATTTGAAATGGGCGTGTTTTCTTCTTTCGACATATGTTGTTTTTTGGTTTGCGTAATGTTAAATACCCACTTTGTATGTGTAATTCTGTATTCGTAATTTCTTTCTAAAGTGTTTATTGATCAATTTAGGGGTTAATAAAAACCAACTAAATAAATTTATTTTCTGTTCGCTGGTTTGAAGACAGGTGTGATTAACCATTTGTAACATGGGTATCCTGCATCTCCTGTTGGATGTATGATTTATGGTTAGTATTAAAAATAATTTATGGTATGTATTAGACAATTAAACATCTTAGTACATAACTTACCAAGTATCAAACCATTTCTACAAATTCCTGAATTCATATCTTCATAAAGGTGATTGATTCAGAATATAAGAATCATGTGCACTCCCTGGAAAAACTAACCACAGAGAAATAATTTTATATTTGTGGTAACATACTACTTGAATGTTTAGAGAGTGCCACCCCTTTCTGTTAAAATATGTTTCTGGATGATTAATTGGTGCACAAATTTGTCAATACATTCTATAGTATTTGATATTCCATAATGTTCATAGAAATATTCCTTAATTATTTTTTTCTCATTTTCAGTAATTGGAAATTTAATAAATCTGTCAATATTCTTCTTGAAAACATCAATAACCTGGTTAAGAAATCTTGAAAAAGCACTTTGTGACACACCTGTAATTGAAGTGGTGGTATGTTGAGAAGAACCTGTTCCCGAAAAATGAAGTGTGGTCAATAATTTAACAATTCCTGGTATTTCTCTATTTCTTCTTGTTCTAGGATCCAAATCATCCTATTATATAAAAGGCCAAGTGTGTTTGTCCGAAGCTGTCATGCGCAGTAGAGACAACACGAGGACAAACACACCTGACCTTACCTCCATCCATGCTGTTTGCGGCAAAAGTGGGCGTGGTCGGATGGGAGTGTGGACGTGGACGGGTGTGACCGGCATGGTCGGGAGCATGGAGGGCATGGCGGGGGCGTGGTCAGGGACGGCGGGAGGGTGGCTGGGCATGGTCGGCATGACAGAGAGGGGAGAGAAATAGAAAGAGAGGGGGAGAGACAAAAAGAGATAGGAAAGAGCTAAAGAGAGGGGGAAGAGCAGAAGAGAGGGAAAAGTGCAGAAGAGAGGGGGGAGAGAGAGCAAAATAGAGGGGAAAGAGCAAAAGAGAGGGGAAAGAGCAGAATAGAGGGAAGAGAGAGAAAAAGAGAGGGGGAGAGAGAGCAATAGAGAGGGGGAGAGAGAGAAAAAGAGAGGGGGGAGAGAGCAATAGAGAGGGGGAGAGAGAGAGCAAAAGAGATGGATGGAGAGAGAGAGCAAAAGAGAGGGGAGAGAGACAGAGCAAAAGAGATGGGGGGAGAGAGGGGGAGAGAGAGAGCAAAAGAGAGGGAGAGAGAGAGAGCAAAAGAGAGGGATGGAGAGAAAGAGCAAAAGAGAGGGATGGAGAGAGAGAGCAAAAAAAGGAGAGAGAGACAGGGAAAAAGAGAGGGGGGAGAGAGAGAGCACAAAAGAGAGGGGGGAGAGAGAGAGAGCACAAAAGAGAGGGGGAGAGAGAGCACGCAAAAGAGGGGGGGAGAGAGCACAAAAAAGAGAGAGAACGCAAAAGAGAGGGGGGAGAGAGAGAGCGTAAAAGAGAGGGGGGAGAGAGTGCAAAAGAGTGGGGGAGAGAGTGCAAAAGAGTGGGGGAGAGAGAGCAAAAGAGAGGGAGAGAGAAAGCAAAAGAGAGGGGGAGAGAGGGAGCAAAAGAGAGGGGCGAGAGAGAGCAAAAGAGAGGGGGGAGAGAGAGCAAAGAGAGGGGGGAGAGAGAGAGCAAAAGAGAGGTGGAGCGAGAGAGAGTGCAAAAGAGAGGGGGAGAGAGCACAAAAGAGAGGGGGGGAGAGAGAGAGCAAGGGGTGGGACCGCTGTACTGAAAAAAATGGCCTGTGTGAACGGGCTTTAGGACTAGTCTTTAAATAATTCATAACGGATAATTATAACTGATTTGTTAAATCTAAATCTTTGAAATACTATATCATCAGGCATGTCACTTAAAAATTGTCTTTCTCTGTAGGTTCTGGGCCTGTATACCCTGTGTGTCATCATGGTTGTTGGTTCAGAAATGAATCCTTGAGATTGTTCATCATCATTTGCATTCAATATTTCTATTATATTTGTATGATGTGTTATCAACCTCCTTCTTCTCCTTTGAATTCTTCTATGTTAAAATTAAAATTATGTCAAAATATTTATAGTTTAGCAATTGCTAATTCCGACACTCTTTGATCACGTCATTTTTAATCATTGCACAGTTTTTAATAAATATTTTTAAGGTGAAAACATACGCAATCATCCTTCGCTATTTCGATATTAACATTGTACATTTATTTGTGAATATCCGTAACTGCAATCATTACGTAATTTGACATTATAAAAGTACCTTTTTTATGGCAAAATATTCTATGCTGCTTTCCTAAGGAAACTGAAAATACGATTTGCATTTTCAAAAGCGAAACAAGTGTATATAAATTCAGAAAATATTAACAACAATGGTAAGTAAATATAATCCAACACATTATATATTTATTGTATATGTTATTTTACATTTCCTTTTATTTTTTTAAAGAAATAAATGACACATTTAATGAATATAATATTTAACAAAAAAAAATATTCATAGGTTCTACCAACTGGAGTATCATCCAAAAATAATAGTGAGTCTGGTAGAAACCCTGCATTTACAGAAGAGGAAAATCTTGAATTAGCACAGCAAATGCAAATGTATTATGATAAACTTTTTTTTTGGATCCGTGTCTGCAAAAACTTCCAATTTAGAAAAAACTTCAATATGGGAAGAAATTGCAAAATCTGTATCAGCTGTAGGTGTTATGCCCAGATCAGTGTCCAAATGCAAAAAATATACTCTGATTTAAAAATTAAAGTTAAAGCAAAAATGGAAAAGAAAAAACTGAAAGAAAAAAAAACAGGTGGTGGAACATATGTACCAATCACATACTCTGATTCTGAAAAAATAATTTAAGAATTAATCCCAGCTTCAATGGTTTCTGGAGTTCCTGGACTTACTAATATTGGTATAAGAACAGGTAATTTTGAATATATTTATGGATAATGTAATTAAAAATATGTATGTGAAATCAAAAATATAACCAAAAATAAAAACAATTTCTTTTTTAGTGGCACAAAAACAAAATGAAATCTCACAAGAGAATATTGAGACAGCATCATTGGATCTTAATGAATCTAATATTAATGAAAATGAACTGGTTGATAGTTTAGAATGTAATATAATTAATAAAGAAATAAGTGTTAAAAGTCAACTACCACCCAACAATATATCATCTCAAAATGAAATACCAATCAATGTAGTGTTGGATTTATCACAAGCCACATTTACAAATAGTAACCTAGAACAGGAGGAGGAGGAAAACAAAATTAGCAATGAAGCTGAACATACAATTATTTATTTACAAAATAAAAATAATTCATTGGCATCAGAAAATGAGAACAATCCTGAGGACAATGAATGTTATAAGGATGTTGGTGAATTTAGTTAGAAATGAATACAACATGATTTATTATGCAACAGACTTGATATTATGAATAACACCATGCTTGAAGTTAAGGATGAAATAGTTCAACAAAATCATGCAATAAACAAATTAAATGAGTCTGTTGAAAAAAATAATACACATTTGGAAAACATTAGTGAGTCCTTAAAGGGACAGTCAACCCAAAAATCGTTTAAAGTTATATATATAAAGTTTCCAGAGATCATTATTTACAAATGTAACCCAGTTTTGTAATATATTGCGTTTGCAAGTAAAAGCACTTACTGTTTGTGCCGCTGCAGTTTGAAAATGTCCGTCTGGCCCCTTCCCTATTTCGTCATTAGTGACATCATAATCTTCTTGTGATCCCTGTAATTGTTCTATCGTCCTCGTAACCTGCTTTAGCGCATGAGCAATGCACCTATTGTACTGAAGGGGAACAAAACACAAATACTAGCTGCAGCTACCATTCATAGGACAATGAAAGTTGCATGTTAGCAGCACACACTCGGCACACAATACATTTTCTTTTTAACCTGTTTGTGAGTAACTCTGTTAAGATCATGTTTCCCTAAACCTCGCTCCAACCTTTATTTTTTTTTCTTGGTGCAAATTCTTTGATATCTGACAGAACACCTGGGTGTGAGGTGCAGATTACATAAGAAGGAACAGAGCTCATTACAGCAGCCGATGTTCTGTCAGATATCAAATAATTTGTTAAGATCATGTTTCCCTAAACCTTGTTCCACCCTTTAGTTTTTTTTCTTGGTGCAATTTTTTTTTATATCTGACAGAACACCAGGTGCTGTAATGAGCTCTGGTGCTTCTTACGGCATCTGCACCTCACAACCACAAATCATTGGTTAAAAATGTAACCATGGACCAGTTTCATGCACATGGCTAAATTACCTCAGACTTATAATAGGCCAGGCTAATTAGCTTGCCAGACAAATTTAGCCTGATATTACCGGTCGCTTAAGGGTCACACATTTAAACACAAACACACAAATCAAGACCACACTGGGGCAGCTGGGGCTGAGGGCACAGTCAGAAGCAGAAGTTAAGGTTTATCTGATTGGCTTCAGTGAAAATGTGAGATCTCATGAAGGTACTCTTCAGAATCCTATAGAATCCTATCAGTCAATCGGAATTCGATGGACGCCATCTTGGATGACGTCATTTAAAGGTACCTCATTCCTCGTTCAGTCATCGTGCCGGATGGATGCTCCGCGGCGGAGGAGCGAAGAAAGAAGATTGAAGATGCCGCTTTGCTTGAAGACATCGCTGGATGGAAGAAGACTTCTCTGCCGCTTGCTTGAAGACATCGCCCGGATGGAAGAAGACTTCTCTGCCGCTTGATTGAAGACATCGCCCGGATGGAAGAAGACTTCTCTGCTGCTTGATTGAAGACATCGCCAGGATGGAAGAAGACTTCTCTGCCACTTGATTGAAGACATCGCCCGGATCGGATGAAGAGTTCTGCCCGGCTGGGTGAATACAAGGTAGGGAGATCTTCAGGGGGGTAGTGTTAGTTTTTTTTTAAGGGGGGTTTGGGTGGGTTTAGAATAGGGGTATGTAGGTGGTGGGTTGTAATGTTGGGGGGTGGTATTGTGGGTTTTTTTACAGGCAAAAGAGCTGTTTTCTTTGGGGCATGCCCCGCAAAAGGCCCTTTTAAGGGCTGGTAAGGTAAAAGAGCTGTTAACTTTTTAAATTTAGAATAGGGTAGGGAAATTTTTTTATTTTGGGGGGCTTTATTATTTTATTAGGGGGCTTAGAATAGGTGTAATTAACTTAAAAATCTTGTAATTTTTTTATTTTTTGTAATTTAGTGTTTGTTTTTGTAATTTAGTTTAGTTTATTTAATTGTATTTTAGTTTAGATATTTGTAGTTTATTTAATTTCTTGATAGTGTAGGTGTATTTGTAACTTAGGTTAGGATTTATTTTACAGGTAAATTGGTAATTATTTTAACTAGGTAGCTATTAAATAGTTATTAACTATTTAATAGCTATTGTACCTAGTTAAAATAAATACCAAGTTACCTGTAAAATAAATATAAACCCTAAAATAACTACAATGTAATTATTAATTACATTGTAGCTATCTTAGGGTTTATTTTATATGTAAGTATTTAGATTTAAATAGGAATATTTTAATTAATAATATTAATATTAATTAGATTTATTTTAATAAGAATTTAGTTAGGGATGTTAGAGTTAGATAGGGTTATTATACTTAATATATATATATATATATATATATATAAAATATAATAACGATATTAACTATATTAACCCTAATATAATTAGGGTTAATATAGTTAATATATATAATATAATAACTATATTAACCCTAATATAATTAGGGTTAATATAGTTAATATAGCTGGCAGCTGTGTAGGGGGATTAGATTAGGGGTTAATGTGTTTAATATAGGTGGCGGCGGGAGGATTAAATTAGGGGTTAATATTTTTAAAATAGATGGCGGCGGGGGTAGGAGCTCACTTTAGGGGGTAGGTAAGGTAGATGGGGGCGGGGTAGGGGCTCACTTTAGGGGGTAGGTAAGGTAGATGGCGGCGGGGTAGGGGCTCACTTTAGGGGGTAGGTACGGTAGATGGCGGCGGTGTAAGGGGCTCACATTAGGGGGTATGTAATGTAGCTGGCGGCGGTGTAGGGGGATCACATTAGGGGGTTATACTTTTAATGTAGGTGGTGGCGGGGTCCGGGAGCGACGGTTTAGGGGTTAAATACTTTATTAGGGATTGCGGCGGGGGATCGCGGTTGACAGGTAGATAGACATTGAGCATGCGTTAGGTGTTAGGTTTTATTCAGCAGGTAGTTTAGGGAGTTACGGGGCTCCAATAGACAGCATAAGGCTTACTACAGCTGCATTTTGTGGCGAGGTGAAAATGGAGTAAGATTTCTCCATTTTCGCCACGTAAGTCCTTACGCTGTATATTGGATACCAAACTGCGTGGGTTTGGTATACCTGTCTATGGCCCAAAAAACTACGGGCGAAGGCAGAAATATACGAGCGTAACTTCTACGTTACGCCGTATATAGGATACCAAACCCGTGCAAAATTCGGCGTTCCCTGGCTTTTGCTGGCGACGCTGCATATCGGATCGGGCCCCTGGTGTAACAGTAGTGTACATTTAAAAAAAAAAAACACTTTTTTGACTGTGAAATAATAGCAGTCAGTTTCCTTCACACGTGTGCGTTTCAGTGCCTGCCTGCCAGGGCACAGTGTCACCCCAGTGCAACTCATATCTGGTGTAACAGTAGTGTACATTTAAAAAAAAAAAAACACTTTTTTGACTGTGTTAAATAATAGCAGTCAGTTTCCTTCACACGTGTGCGTTTCAGTGCCTGCCAGGGCACAGTGTCACCCCAGTGCAACTCATATCTGGTGTAACAGTAGTGTACATTTAAAAAAAAATACAATTTTGACTGTAATAGATTGAATAGCAGTTAGTTGTCTGCAATCGTGTGTGTCAGGCCTACAGAGTCTACTCTGCCAACTTCTGCCAGTGCACAGTGCCACTCATATCTGTTGTCACAGTAGCTTGCACGCATAGTACCACTAATTGAAAAAAAAATGACAGGCAGAGGCAGGCCACCCCGCAGGGGCCATCGTGTTCGTGGTGCTGTGATTCCCTTTGGCCCTAGAATAATGCCCAGTGTTTAGAGGCCACGTACCCCGAACTCGAACAGTTCTGAGCCTGAGGACATAGTTGACTGGCTAACACAGGACACCAAATCTTCTACAGCTTCCGCTCGGAACCTTGACGCACCATCCTCCTCCAGCTTAGCTTCGGGCACCTCTCAAGTTACCACTCGCCTGCCTGCCGCCACCACCAACACTAGCACCACAGTCGCTTCACTTGATCTGTCAGAGGAGTTATTTACACATCAGTTGGAAAAAATTAGTGCATCTTTTTCCATCTCCCGGTTCCTAAAATCGATGCCATATACACGTCCCCAGATAGGGGACGTAACAGGGATTAAACTGATAAGAATAGTACTACTTAACACACCACTCCTATCTGGTGGCACATTAGATTGCACGCGCAGTGCCCCAAATTTGAAGTAGGAGGACCGACCAAGCATCTTTTTCCATCTCCCGGTTCCTAAAATTGATGCCATATACACGTCCCCTGATAGGGGACATAACAGGGATTAAACTGATAGGAATAGTACTACTTAACACACCTTATAATAATGCAGAGAGAGGCAATGCAGAGAGAGGAGTCTGAAGAAGAGTAGTCAGAGGAGGAAGGTGGCTTTGAGGAGGTGGAAGACCAAACACAGCAGGCGTCCCAGGGGGCTTGTTGTCACCTTTCGGGGACCCTTGGTGTTGTACATGGCTGGGTGGAGGAAGAGACCTTCAATGACATCAGTGAGGACAAGGAACGGGACATGGCTAGCTTGGTATCCAACCTTGTGCAAATGGGGAGTTTGCGTTTTTGCAAATGGACTGTTTTCGGTTGTTTGCGGTGTGTTAAACGGGGAGTTTGGTCTGTCACTGTGAAGCGGGCGTAACCCTTACACTACCTGATCGATACAACATCATACCTGATGTTATAAAGCACGTTATTCCAAACAATTTAGGAATGTTAGGTGATTTATGCCCTTTATGGTTTAAAACCAGACTCGGCATCAACTATGTAATTTTCCATGGGAGTTTTGCCATGGATCCCCCTCCGGCATGCCACAGTCCAGATGTTAGTCCCCTTGAAACAACTTTTCCATCACTATTGTGGCCAGAAAGAGTCCCTGTGGGTTTTAAAATTTGCCTGCCTATTGAAGTCTATGGCGGTTCGCCCGGTTTGCCCGTTCGCAAACTTTGCGGAAGTTCGCGTTCACGGTTCGCGAACCCAAATTTTTATGTTTGCGACATCACTATTAACAAGTAAATTAATGTGTAAATGAATACATACCTTGTTCATGTGGTTGAAGATCATTTGCATTATCAGCATCAACCACATTTCCAGTAATTGCATTGTCATTTTCAGCATCTTTAAAAATACAAAAACAATATTTTTTATAAACAAAATTATATATTATTGGCTATATTACAAGTGGAGAAAATAAAATATTATGCACCCATTAATGTAGAACCAATAACCATCCATTACAAGTGCTTTGAACATTAATCACAAATCAGAAGCAGTTTTTAGTGGTTAAACTTTGCGGATGTAAGGTTATATTCAAACATGTTAAAGATAAAGGGAATTACATTTTGGTCTATGGGAAACTGTGTGATCAAAGTACATATATATATATATATATATATATATATATATATATATATATATATATATATATATATATATATATGAAAAAGGAAAAAGCACCAGCGCTAGAACTTAAGTGATGGTATATGTGTGTTTCTATTAGTACGGATCATTTGTGCAGAGCTGTCAGTGGATCGCGTCTGCGGAAGAGATCTAGATTCTAAGTGATCAGCCAGAGGGGAAACTTGTAGAACGTAAGCACCTGGATGTAAGTCACTTGGGGCTTGTGTGTTCAGTACGGAAAAATTGTTGCCGATTTTTTTTTTCCACCAAAGTTGAACTGAGAGGGGACAAGGCTTCTCACCACCATCTGAGAGAAAATAAGAGAGCCCAGGTTTTCCATTTGAGTCTCCTAGCGACAACCGGGAACCAAAAAGGACCAACAAACGGACCAGGATAGTTGGGGGTCATCCTATAAAGGCACAGAGAAACCACCAACTTTACCCACGAAAGAGCACATACCTTACCTCATATGATTGGGGGTAATGCTGGTAAGCAGGAAATACTTGTCATGAGATGCAGGACATATGCAGGACACAGCAATGATGATACAGCACAAATCTCTCTCTCTTCACTGCCTCATTCAACATTTTCAGGTCCACACAGATGCACACCTTTCCGTTTTTCTTTGCAACAGGAACAATGGAGGCACACCAATCAGTTGCTTCAACAACCTCTTCAATAACCCCCATAGACTTCATGTGCATAAGCTGCTTCTCCACTTGAGGCATGAGCAGGAACGGAATTCTATGGGGAGTAGAAATACTGTATGGGACTGTGTCACTTTTAAGTGCTATACAGACTGGCTTGCAATTCAGTAGGCCCAATTCGCCAAACATATCTTCAGAGATCTCATTCACTCTGGCCACTAGGCCCAAGTCACAGGCTGCTTTCCTGCTCAATAAATTGTTAACACACTGACCTCGAATCACATGCACCCACATAGTAAATTTCCTTTGCTTGTATTCACAGCTGGCAAGAAATTTCCCCGCACAATCAATGTGGCCACCAGGACTATGGACATTTGTAGTAACCTTCGCCAGCTGGGGCTGTCGAGGCAGTTTCATAAATGCAGAGAGAGACATTACAGTGATATCTGCTCCTGTGTCAATCTTAAAATCGACTTTGGCTCCCATTACAGTAAAAGTAACCTTCCAATCTTCCTCTGAACTTGGCCGTTCCACGACAGACCCCACAAAAGACACTTCCTGACCCTCTTGGTCACTATCCACCTGCATCTCCTTAATGTATTCAGTTGTACACACCACTTCAAAATGGCCCATTCTGTCACATTTTCTGCATCTTTTATCTCTGGCCGGGCATATAACTCTCTGATCATGGGCACGGTTGCAACGTGTGCATCGGGCATGCTGCGCCCATCCACTTCTAGGTCTATCCGTTACTCTACCGCTCACACTGTGCCTTTCGCTAGCAGTTTTCCTGAACTGTTGCACTTCATCCACAATACTCTCAGACCTCAGATCAGCACTTTGCTTTTTCCCCAGTTGACTCTGGCGAGCCATCCTAATAGCCCCATCTAATGTTAAATCAGGCTCTAACTGCAGCTTCAGTGAGACGTCAGCATCTGCAATTCCAATAACTATTCTGTCTCTGATTTGCTCTTCTTTAGCAACACCAAACTCACAGAATTCAGCTAGTTCATACAGGCTGCGCACAAATGACTCCACAGATTCTCCCACATGCTGATTACGTTTGTGGAAACAAGCTCTCTCATGAATCACATTTCTTTTGGGCACAAAGTGGGCACTGAGTTTATCCATAACTATATCAAAGTTAAATTCTTTCCCTTCTTGGAAAAAAAAAGCATTGAACACTGGCTCCACATCCTTCCCCATAGAGTATAAAAGAGAATTAAATTGTACTTCACCACTCTCCTTGTTCAGTTTGGAAGCGATCCTGAAGTGCTGAAACCGCTGACGCCATGTGGGCCAAGCTGCAGGCTGAGAGAAGTCAAAAGGCTCAGGTGGGGTAAACTTTGACATTGTCATCGATCAGGAACAGAAGCGCAGGCAAGAACTTCTGACACCATGTCATGAGATGCAGGACACAGCAATGATGATACAACTCTATTTTATTATAGAGCACAGAAACATACATCTAGTCAGGTTGATTTCACTAACTAACTGCGACACAGACTACTGGACCTAAGCCCCACCCCCAAACTAGTGACATCACTTCCTGCTCTCATCACAATACTTACTTCTCGTTATCACACTGAGAATTATAGATTAGGATAAAGAACAACATCTCATCTGTATAAGTCCAACAATCAGAAATATAATCTACAAATTGTTGAAAAAGACTATATTCATATTTTAGATAGAATTTGTTTTAGCTGAGTGCCCACTGTATATTATTGACCTCTCTTTCTATTACATATATATATATATATATATATATATATATATATATATATATATATATATATATATATATATATATATATACCAAAAATACAATGCTTTAATTGATGTGTTAATTTACATGCTAAATGATTATAAAATAAAATATATATATATATATATATATATATATATATATATATATATATATATACAAAACACGGAACTGCACTCTCATACCGGACCGGGTACACATCCCATGACCCTGCAACATGCTCAGCCCTGGGTGCCACTGGCACTCACAGGAAGCTGTGCTGTCCCCAGAGTCACAGGCAGTTAACCCCAGCCAGGTCTGAGTGCAAGAACCATAGGGAAAATTACAAAACAAATTAATACAACACACAGAGAAAACCCAGCACTCACTTACAAGCTCTCAGCTAAGATTTAAAAAGCAAAAATGGAAAGGTCACTTTCAGGTGCTGCCTCAGTGGTTTCAACAAGTAATTCTGGTGATGTGGTTACTTCTTACACTAAATTAAAAAAAAAAATCTTATTTTATATTAATTAAGGAACATGATATGTTAACTAAATAAAATAAACACTTACCTTCATCCACATCCTCAGTATTATTTTGCTGTGTAAAATCACTTTCTGGGCCCACAGAGACATCTACATGTTCTACACACAAGGGAGAAGTTTGGGAAGATGATGCTGAAGAAGACTGTTGCTCAATGTCCACATTAGGGTTTACAGACATTAAAAGTTTAATAAATATTTTTTCATATTTTGAAAATTGCCTCCTCCTCTTACTCTTTCTAAGAACTTTCCTTTTAATGTCTGCAACCCTTTTGCGACATTTCGCCACAGTTTTTATATGTGTAGCATTTAAATTTACCATATCAGCAATACCTTCCCAGATTGCATCCATTGGGGCATATTTATCAAGCTCCGAATGGAGCTTGTTGCCCCGTGTTTCTGGCGAGCCTGCAGGCTCGCCAGAAACAGCAGTTATGAAGCAGCGGTCACAAAGACCGCTGCTCCATAACCTGTCCGCCTGCTCTGAGCAGGCGGACAGACATCCCTGGAAATCAACCCGATCGAGTACGATCCGGTTGATTGACACCCCCTGCTGGTGGCCCATTGGCCGCGAGTCTGCAGGGGGCGGTGTTGCACCAGCAGCTCTTGTGAGCTGCTGGTGCAATGCTGAATATGGCGAGCGTATTGCTCGCCGTATTCAGCAAGGTCTGTCGGACCTGATCCGCACTGTCGGATCAGGTCCGACAGACCTTCATAACTAGAGGCACGTGTCTTTAAATTAGTTTCACGCCTCTGTGGTCCAAAAAGTCTGGCTCAAAAGCAGATACTAGGATTTCGTTCTCCAAAACTGAAAACCTGTCAGCAACCATTTTCTCAAATCTCCTCAACTGCCTCACAGAATAAAAATATGCTATACATTAAAGAAATATACATGTAACCAGCGTAAAATGTAAATACTCTGTGATTGGAGAATATTAAGGAAGCACTCATAAATATGCGTACATAAATGTATTGAAATTTATTATGGTAACACAAATAATATAACAGCAAATATGATTGGTAAACAAATATTGCACATTGAACAATTTTTTTATAACATATACGCTATTTCATAATAATTGAACTACAAATGAGTGAAAATATTACAAAAATAAAGAGTGTAAAAACGTTTATTGTACAATTTCACTACAAAGAATAACAAAATATAACCAGAACAGTAAAATCAAAATTCATTGCGAAGGAAAGATAGGTGAGATAGGTGAGTCAGAAATACACATTTCTCGCCGCCAATGAAGAGCTTTCTATCATCAACCCCTCTGACACACAAAGCCCTCAACTGCACTGCTCCCCCCTACATCTTAGATCTTGTCTCCAGATACTCTCCCTCCCGTCCCCTTCGCTCCGCTCATGATCTCCTCCTCTCCTCCTCTCATGTTACTTCCTCACATTCCTGTTAACAAGACTTTTCCAGACTGGCTACCATCTTATGGAACTCTCTGCCTTGCTCCACAAGACTCTCCCCTAGTTTTGAAAGCTTCAAGCGCTCTTCTATTCAGGGATGCATACAACCTACACTAACCTTCCTATCTCCACTGCTATCCCCTTAAACCCCATATCATGTAAGCCTATGAGCCCAGCTGTTTGTAGTTCTCATTCATAAGAGCTGACTACATCATTGCAACTCTCGGCAGGACCCTCTACCCACTTGACCCCTGTAAATGTTATTTTGTATACCACCTATGTTCATAGCACTGCGGAATCTGTTGGCACTCTCCTGATAATAATAATACCTGTACATCAGTTCTCAGTTATCTCATCCCTTGATCCAACATCTTCGCTCAGTGCACACTCCTCAACCACATCCCAAAGGCGTCTGATGAAAGAAGCACCCCAACAAGTGACCCACCTGGCCCAATGCACATTCCCCTTAGACTATGTCATCAACGCGACTTTGTAAAAATAAACAATGCTGCATGGCTATTTTTGTATGTGTGCAAACATCTATGGTATTGGTATAAATACACTAAAACACGTATACTGGGGCTAACTAAACTGACCGTCTCCAACATTAATCCTGTCACCAAGTAGCATGATGTATGTCATAACCAGACCAACCAAGTCTGTGTTCAGTCACTGTTACTCCTGCCTCTATGTAAACTACTTAGTACTTGTTGTTAATTTACAAAACCCTGAGGGGTATTACCTTTGATACCACTGTTATATTCAGTTACTATGACAATGTGTTTGGGGACAAATCTAAATGGGCAGTTTGTTGAATATTGTATATATACTTTTATTATATTAAATTCCCCCACCACACAAGTGTATCATCTCTTCTCTCTAAGTAATGGGGGAATTTTATTATTTCAAACCTCATATAATTCACAAACAGACAGATGTTACCATATCTCTGTTTACACCAGATGATCAATTATAACCATTACAAGTCCTAAAGCACGTGTACACGGGCCAAAATCCCAATCCATTTGGGGTCCCTCTCCCTTCCACCTTCCCCTTCCCTGCCACTCTCAACTTAGACTGCTTAGACTGCTGTGCATAACCACAAGACACAATGAACGCTGGACACGCTGAGTTTACCTTGTGTGTAAGCCACATGCTAAGTGTTTGTTGAGTGCCTGTACACTGTACCCAGTAATTGTATAGTCTGTTGTGTAGTCCTTTTAATCTTTTAATAAATGGTTATACTGTAAATTTGTAATCTGACTGCATTCCTGGAGAGCTAAGGGGCGTTTTAACTGATGCTGATGAACTGAAATCTCTGATAGCTCTAAAAAGTGCCACCTGCTGTGCTAATTGATTTCATACAGTACATACTTCCCATATGTGTTCCCCTTTTTCCTTGGAGATCCTGCTGCCTTAGACAGGGGAGACTTTTCAATCCCCCTCTACAGATTGTTGGACTATATCCTTAATTGTGCACTGTTTTATACACCTATTTTATTTTGTAATACTTAGGGTTTTTTTACATGTCTGAAAATGAATGCACATGTCTACTGAATTACCATTGACTCATCCAAATGCACATATCTAGACCCTAATTCTCTTTCCATGATGTCAGATACTTAATACCTCTATAGCATACCCCCCAACTGTCCCGATTTTCGCGGGACAGTCACGATTTTAGGGGTCTGTCCCCCTGTCCCGATTTGCTAGCCATCTGTCCCGATTTGCCCCATGCATAAAAAAAAAAATATATTTTTTTTAAATTCTATTGGGTCCATACTCAGAAGCAGCTGGCTTTGCTCTCACAAGGTTAGATACCTGTTAGATTCCCTGTGGAAAAGGAATGGTGTGTGGGTTAAGCAGGAGTAAGAAGGCTGTATACACTCTTACCACAGGTAATGGTGACCTCTCTAACCTACCTCTGGTAGTGAGGATGTCTAACCCCTGGTGATAATACTAGCATGCCTTCAGTTTTATACAATGAGCAGTGCTAATACCAGGGTAACAAACAGTGGCAGCCACAGACTGCCAGCTAATGTGCTTGCCAACCCCAGGACCCCATACAATGATTTACAGATACCCATATATGATAAAGTGTGTGTGTCTATCTGTATTCATAACTGTGTGTGTGTGTGTGTGTGTATCTGTATGTATAAGTTTATGCTATGTAGTGTGCGTGTATCTGCATGTGTAAGTGTATGCTATGTAGTGTGCTAATGTGTATTTTTGCTGACTTTAAAGGCCATAATCTAGAATATTAATGGGGAATGCAGAGAGCAGTTTTAAAGAATTTAATATTAAATGTCCAATTAAGATAAAAATATTTAGCAATGTCTTTGCAAAGGCTAATTAAATACATAGCTCACATAGCCATACCAGTGGTTTGAGCGTGTGTTTGATTTGCTGCCTGAGTGTATTAAAATATATGACTTTATTTAGAATTATATTTATATTACTTTGGTCTTATGATTTTTAAGCCCCGCTCACCACATTTAAAAAAAAATTGCCGCGGGGGGGTCCCTCTTTTGAATTTTGAAATGTTGGGAGGTTTGCTATAGATCTGTCCCCACCATGAATGCCTGGCCCTGTGACCACGAAAAATTGCAATGTGTATTCTTAAATTTTATAGTCTAATTTTTTTATGTGGATTCTGAAATATAAAACTAAATATGTTCATGTTCATGACTGATATTGCTGGTGGGCGTAGAGTTGTATCTTTTTACTGTGAATACAAAAACTTCATAGGAGATATCTGTTGGGAGATAAACAAATGACAATTGATGTTTAACATACCAGGAAGATATATTTTAGGAGTATCTGAAAATGAATGCTGCAAAGTGCAAAATTATATATTTAGGGTAAAAAATTAAATTAGAGGATTGAATGTAGACTTGATACTATGCTTAAAGCAACTAAGGATGATGTGATATGTTATAGTTAGTCACTTAGGTTGCTTTACAGGTTATTAAAAAGACCTCCTCTCAAATATTTATCCTAGTTCTAGACACTTTGGCCTAGATTTGGAGTTCGGCGGTAGCCGTCAAAACCAGCGTTAGAGGCTCCTAACGCTGGTTTTGGCTGCCCGCTGGTATTTGGAGTCAGTGATTAAAGGGTCTAACGCTCACTTTTCAGCCGCGACTTTTCCATACCGCAGATCCCCCTACGCCATTTGCGTAGCCTATCTTTTCAATGGGATCTTTCTAACGCCGGTATTTAGAGTCGTTTCCGAAGTGAGCGTTAGAGCTCTAACGACAAGATTCCAGCCGCCTGAAAATAGCAGGAGTTAAGAGCTTTCTGGCTAACGCCGGTTCATAAAGCTCTTAACTACTGTACCCTAAAGTACACTAACACCCATAAACTACCTATGTACCCCTAAACCAAGGTCCCCCCACACCGCCGCCACTCGATTAAAATTTTTAACCCCTAATCTGCCGACCGCCACCTACGTTATATTTATGTACCCCTAATCTGCTGCCCCTAACCCCGCCGACCCCTGTATTACATTTATTAACCCCTAACTTGCCCCCCACAACGTCGCCGCCAGCTACTTAAAATAATTAACCCCTAATCTTCCGACCGCAAATCGCCGCCACCTACGTTATCCCTATGTACCCCTAATCTGCTGCCCCTAACATCGCCGACCCCTATATTATATTTATTAACCCCTAATCTGCCCCCCTCAACGTCGCCGACACCTGCCTACACTTATTAACCCCTAATCTGCCGAGCGGACCTGAGCGCTACTATAATAAATGTATTAACCCCTAATCCGCCTCACTAACCCTATCATAAATAGTATTAACCCCTAATCTGCCCTCCCTAACATCGCCGACACCTAACTTCAATTATTAACCCCTAATCTGACGACCGGAGCTCACCGCTACTCTAATAAATGGATTAACCCCTAAAGCTAAGTCTAACCCTAACACTAACACCCCCCTAAGTTAAATATAATTTAAATCTAACGAAATTAATTAACTCTTATTAAATAACTTATTCCTATTTAAAGCTAAATACTTACCTGTAAAATAAATCCTAATATAGCTACAATATAAATTATAATTATATTATAGCTATTTTAGGATTAATATTTATTTTACAGGCAACTTTGTAATTATTTTAACCAGGTACAATAGCTATTAAATAGTTAAGAACTATTTAATAGTTACCTAGTTAAAATAATAACAAATTTACCTGTAAAATAAATCCTAACCTAAGTTATAATTAAACCTAACACTACCCTATCAATAAAATAATTAAATAAACTACCTACAATTACCTACAATTAACCTGACACTACACTATCAATAAATTAATTAAACACAATTCCTACAAATAAATACAATTAAATAAACTAGCTAAAGTACAAAAAATAAAATCAGAATCAAGTTCAATCCGATTGGCTGATCCAATCAGCCAATCAGATTGAGCTCGCATTCTATTGGCTGTTCCGATCAGCCAATAGAATGCGAGCTCAATCTGATTGGCTGATTGGATCGGCCAATCGGATTGAACTAGATTCTGATTGGCTGATTCCATCAGCCAATCAGAAAATTCCTACCTTAATTCCGATTGGCTGATAGAATCCTATCAGCCAATCGGAATTCGAGGGACGCCATCTTGGATGACGTCCCTTAAAGGAACAGTCATTCGTCGTTCAGTCGTCGGTCCGGATGGATGTTCCGCGCTGGATGTCTTCAGGATCCTGCCGCTTCGCTCCGGATGGAAGAAGATCGAAGATGCCGCTTGGAGAAGATGTTTGCCGGTCCGGATGTCCTCTTCTTGCCGGATAGGAGGAAGACTTTGGAGCCTCTTCTGGACCGGATTATGGATCGCCAACCCCTGCTTGGGTTGGATGAAGATGTTGGAGCCAGGACGGATCGGTGAACCTGGTATGGTGAAGACAAGGTAGGAAGATCTTCAGGGGCTTAGTGTTAGGTTTCTTTAAGGGGGTTTGGGTTAGATTAGGGGTATGTGGGTGGTGGGTTGTAATGTTGGGGGGGGGGGAATTGTATGTTTTTTTTTACAGGCAAAAGAGCTGAAATTCTTGGGGCATGCCCCGCAAAGGGCCCTGTTCAGGGCTGGTAAGGTAAAAGAGCTTGTAACTTTTTTAATTTAGAATAGGGTAGGGAATTTTTTATTTTGGGGGGCTTTGTTATTTTATTAGGGGTCTTAGAGTAGGTGTAATTAGTTTAAAATTGTTGTAATATTTTTCTTATGTTTGTAAATATTTTTTTATTTTCTGTAACTTAGTTCTTTTTTATTTTTTGTACTTTAGCTAGTTTATTTAATTGTATTTATTTGTAGGAATTGTGTTTAATTAATTTATTGATAGTGTAGTGTTAGGTTAATTGTAGGTAATTGTAGGTAGTTTATTTAATTATTTTATTGATAGGGTAGTGTTAGGTTTAATTATAACTTAGGTTAGGATTTATTTTACAGGTAAATTTGTTATTATTTTAACTAGGTAACTATTAAATAGTTCTTAACTATTTAATAGCTATTGTACCTGGTTAAAATAATTACAAAGTTGCCTGTAAAATAAATATTAATCCTAAAATAGCTATAATATAATTATAATTTATATTGTAGCTATATTAGGGTTTATTTTACAGGTAAGTATTTAGCTTTAAATAGAAATAAGTTATTTAATAAGAGTTAATTTATTTCGTTAGATAAATATTATATTTAACTTAGGGGGGTGTTAGTGTTAGGGTTAGACTTAGCTTTAGGGGTTAATCCATTTATTAGAATAGCGGTGAGCTCCGATCGGAAGATTAGGGGTTAATAATTGAAGTTAGGTGTCGGCGATGTTAGGGAGGGCAGATTAGGGGTTAATACTATTTATGATAGGGTTAGTGAGGCGGATTAGGGGTTAATAACTTTATTATAGTAGCGCTCAGGTCCGCTCGGCAGATTAGGGGTTAATAAGTGTAGGCAGGTGTCGGCGACGTTGTGGGGGGCAGGTTAGGGGTTAATAAATATAATATAGGGGTCGGCGGTGTTAGGGGTAGCAGATTAGGGGTACATAGGGATAACGTAGGTGGCGGCGGTTTACGGAGCGGCAGATTAGGGGTTTAAAAAAATATGCAGGGGTCAGCGATAGCGGGGGCGGCAGATTAGGGGTTAATAAGTGTAAGGGTAGGGGTGTTTAGACTCGGGGTACATGTTAGAGTGTTAGGTGCAGACGTAGGAAGTGTTTCCCCATAGGAAACAATGGGGCTGCGTTAGGAGCTGAACGCTGCTTTTTTGCAGGTGTTAGGTTTTTTTTCAGCACAAACAGCCCCATTGTTTCCTATGGGGGAATCGTGCACGAGCACGTTTTTGAGGCCGGCCGCGTCCGTAAGCAACTCTGGTATCGAGAGTTGCATTTGCGGTAAAAATGCTCTACGCTCCTTTTTTGGAGCCTAACGCAGCATTTGTTTGAACTCTCGATACCAGAGTTAATTTTATGGTGCGGCCAGAAAAAAGCCCGCGGAGCGTTAACAGCCCTTTTACCGCCGAACTCCAAATCTAGGCCTAAATTTCCAGAAATATATATACAATGGTGTCACTATTAAATAGAAGGCTCCAGAACAAAACAAAAAAAAACCTGTACTTTTAGCAATTATCAGCTAGATTACGTGTCACACTAATGTTAGTGAAGGACGTGATAAGCAATATCGTGACCGCACCAACTAATGCGCATATTACAACTTAAAGTAAAAAAGTTGTGCTCGAGCGACAACAGAAACTGCTCTTGAAGAATTAGTGCTAGTGTAAACTGTAAGGGTTAAAAAAAATTTCACAAAACACATTCAAACATATTTAAACTATTACACTCATATATACACTATTTAATAAAAAAAATTATGTAAATATTAATAAAAATGTTTTATAAGGGTTAAAAGGGATATGGTATATGACAAGGTGTTTAACTGGAAATGGCTCCAATGTCAGGTTAGTGTGAGTGATAATTGTTAGTTTTTGTAAGTAGTGTGCCTCATAGAATTTATGGGGAGAAGAAGTTAGCGCGGTCGCAATATACAAAGTCCTGAAGTCAGCACGCCTGATCTGTTGCTCGCGCAATAACTTTTTACGTTTAACTTGTAATTCGCACATAAATATTGCCACTTTAAAATTTAACTTTAAGCACAGTGTGCAAGCAAAAATGTTTTTAGCACACCACTTGTAATAGGCCCCTGTGTGGTCAAATTATATATCAGACCATGTACATACCCATCTAGTCCCTTTATGTCACATACATAACTAAGTAGGCAGAAAAATACCCGTGCAGTACACTAATTGCTATGTATATGCTCATGTGAGATATCAAACATATGGTTCAGCAGTCCTCTTTTGTTAACTAACGGCTAGATTACGAGTTTTTGTCGGTAAGGCTTGCGGTGCTAACAAGCCTTTTTTTCTCACCGCTCACTTAAGACAACGCTGGTATTACAGGTTTTATCTTAGGGTTTATTTTTATTTTACAGGCAATTTTGTATTTATTTTAACTAGGTACAATAGTTATTAAATAGTTATTAACTATTTAATAACTACCTAGCTAACATAAATACAAATTTACCTGTAAAATAAAACCTAACCTAAGTTACAATTACACCTAACACTACACTATAATTAAATTAATTACCTAAAATAACTACAATTAATTAGAATTAAATTAAATAAACTAAAGTACGAAAAAAACCCCACTAAATTACAGAAAATAATAAAATAATTACAAGAATTTTAAACTAATTACACCTAATCTAATCCCCCTAATAAAATAAAAAAGCCCCCCAAAATAATAAAAATCCCTACTCTATACTAAATTACAAATAGCCCTTAAAAGGGCGTTTTGCGGGGCATTGCCCCAAAGTAATCAGCTCTTTTACCTATAAAAAAAAATACAATACCCCCCAACATTAAAACCCACCACCCACACACCCAACCCTACTCTAAAACCCACCCAATCCCCCCTTAATAAAACCTAACAATAACCCCCTGAAGATCACCCTACCTTGAGACGTCTTCACCCAACCGGGCACAAGTGATCCTCCAGACGGGCAGAAGTCTTCATCCGATCCAGGCAGAAGAGGACCTCCAGACGGCCAGAAGTCTTCATCCAGGCGGCATCTTCTATCTTCATCCATCCGGAGCGGAGCGGTTCCATCTTCAATCCAGCCGACGTGGAGCATCCTCTTCAAACGAAGTCCAACTGAAGAATGAAGGTTCCTTTAAGTGACATCATCCAAGATGGCATCCCTTCAATTCCGATTGGCTGATAGAATTCTATCAGCCAATCAGAATTAAGGTAGGAAAAATCCTATTGGCTGATGCAATCAGCCAATAGAATTGAAGTTCAATCCTATTGGCTGATCTAATCAGCCAATAGGATTGAGCTCGCATTCTATTGGCTGTTCCAATCATAGGTAGTTTATGGGTGTTAGTGTACTTTTTAGAACTTTAGTTAAGAGTTTTATGTTACGGCGTTAGCCCATAAAGCTCTTAACTATTGACTTTTAAATGCGGTAACAGTCTTGACAGGAGAGGGTGTACCGCTCACTTTTTCCAAGACGTTAGGCAAATCCCATTGAAAAGATAGGGTACGCAATTGACGTAAGGGGATTTGTGGTATGCTCGAGTCATGGAAAAAAAGTGAGCAGTACACCTGTACCTGCCAGACTCGTAATACCAGCGGGCGTTAAAAAGCAGCGTTGGGACCCCTCAACGCTGCTTTTTAAGGCTTACGCAAGACTCGTAATCTAGGCATAAATGTTTAACCCCTTAACGACACGAGTCGTACAGGGTACGTCGCACACAACCTGGTCTTTAAAGACCAGCGACGTACCCTGTACGACTTTGGGGATTAAAGCGGCTGGAAGCGATCCTGATCGCTTCCAGCCGCTTTACAGTTATTGCAGTGATGCCTCGATATCGAGGCATCCTGCAATAACATTTTTCCCCCATCCGATGCAGAGAGAGCCACTCTGTGGCCCTCTCTGCACCGGCATCGATGGCTGCAATCGTTGGTGGGTGGGAGCTGACGTGGGAGGCGGGTGGGCGGCCATCGATGAAAGGCTGAAGAGAGAGGAGGGCGGGATCGCGGGCGGGGTTGTCGGGAGTGCGCACCGGAGCGCGCGCGTGCACGGGGGGGGGGGGGGGGGGGCGCGTGCACGGGGAGGGAGCGGGTGGGAACCGCTTCACTACGGAAAAAGAAGTGGCAGTAAGGGGGGATAAAATCCCTAATAAAAGTTAATCTAAGGGATCTGGGAGCGGGTGGGGGATTGGTGGGGGGGGGAAGCTACACTACACTACAGAAAAAAGGAAAATAAATAAAAAAATAAAAAAAAAATACATTTTTATTTGCAAACTGGGTACTGGCAGACAGCTGCCAGTACCCAAGATGGCTCCCAGTAAGTTAGAGGTGGAGGGTAGAGAGCTGTTTGGGGGGGATCAGGGAGGTTGGGGGCTAAGGGGGGATCCTACACAGCTGCATATGTAAATATGCTATACAATTTTTTTTTTTATTTTTTAAATACACCTTTTATTTTAGTACTGGCAGACTTTCTGCCAGTACTTAAGATGGCGGGGGCAATTGTGGGGTGGGGGAGGGAAGGGAGCTGTTTGGGAGGGATCATGGGGTGGGATGTGTCAGGTGGGAGGCTGATCTCTACGCTAAAGCTAAAATTAACCCTGCACGCTCCCTACAAATGACCTAATTAACCCCTGCACTGCTGGGCATAATACACGTGTGGTGCGCAGCGGCATTTAGCGGTCTTATAATTACCAAAAAGCAACGCCAAAGCCATATATGTCTGCTGTTTCTGAACAAAGGGGATCCCAGAGAAGTATTTACAATCATTTATGCCATGCTTGCAAAAGTTGTTTGTAAATAATTTCAGTGAGAAACCTAAAATTGTGAAAAATTTTACGTTTTTTTTTATTTAATCGCATTTAGCGGTGAAATGGTAGCATGAAATATACCAAGATGGGCCTAGATCAATACTTGGGGTTGTCTACTACACTACACTAAAGCTAAAATTAACCCTAGACGCTCCCTACATGCTCCCTAATTAACCCCTTCACTGCTGGGCATAATACACGTGTGATGCGCAGTGGCATTTAGCGGCCTTCTAATTACCAAAAAGCAACGCCAAAGTCATATATGTCTGCTATTTCTGAACAAAGGGGATCCCAGAGAAGCATTTACAACCATTTATGCCATAATTGCACAAGTTGTTTGTAAATAATTTCAGTGAGGAACCTAAAGTTTGTGAAAATATTTGGGAAAAAGTGAACATTTTTTTTTATTTGATCGCATTTGGTGGTGAAATGGTGGCATGAAATATACCAAAATGGGCCTACATCAATACTTTGGGATGTCTTCTAAAAAAAAATATATACATGTAAAGGGATATTCAGGGATTCCTGAAAGATATCAGTGTTCCAATGTAACTAGCGCTAATTTTGAAAAAAAAGTGGTTTGGAAATAGCAAAGTGCTACTTGTATTTATGGCCCTATAACTTGCAAAAAAAGCAAAGAACATGTAAACATTGGGTATTTCTAAACTCAGGACAAAATTTAGAAACTATTTAGCATGGGTGTTTTTTGGTGGTTGTAGATGTGTAACAGATTGTGGGGGTCAAAGTTAGAAAAAGTGTGTTTTTTTCCATTTTTTCCTCATATTTTATCATTTTTTTAAAGTAAATGATAAGATATGATAAAAATAATGGTATCTTTAGAAAGTCCATTTAATGGCGAGAAAAACGGTATATAATATGTGTTGGTACAGTAAATGAGTAAGAGGAAAATTACAGCTAAACACAAACACTGCAGAAATTTAAAAAAAGCCCTGGTCCTTCAGGGAAAGAAA
This sequence comes from Bombina bombina, assembly GCF_027579735.1. Lineage (NCBI taxonomy): Eukaryota > Metazoa > Chordata > Amphibia > Anura > Bombinatoridae > Bombina > Bombina bombina. Next base: position 1,143,344,668 of record NC_069502.1, read on the forward strand.
TTGAAAAATGGCCGTGTCCTTAAGGGGTTAAAGGGACATAGAAACCAAACATTTTATTTCATGATTCAGAGAGAACACACATTTTTAAACAATTTTCCAGTGTCCTTTTTTTTTTATCAAATTCTCTTTCTTTTCTTGTTATGCTTTGTTGAAAAGCAGGAAGGTAAGTTCAAGAGTTCATAGCATCAGTTTTTGCTACAAAGTTATCCATTAGCAAGTACACTAGGTGGCAGCACTATTTCCTGTTGTGTACACGCTACCTATCTAGATATCTCTTCAACAAAGTATAACATGAGAATGAAGCAAATTTGATGATGAAGTAAATTGGAAACTTTTTTAAAATGTAATTTAATGTTTCTTTAAGTGAGACATCACAAATGTATTCCCTGTAGTCTTGTGTATGCCTGCTTTATACCAAATGAGACTGCTCAAATTAGATGCTTAGCTCCAGCAATCCCCTATATGTTTGTTGTGTGCTAAGCTAGACCCCTCAGATCATATGTATAGCCCCTGTAACCCTTTTTATCCCAGCTCTATATAAAATGAGATACTACAGATTAGATATAATGTCCCCATTGTTTCTTTTAATGCAAGGTCTATGGCAAATGAGATCAGCTGAATTTCCCTTCCCTTGTGTGTTAGCAACTCTAATCCTATTGGCTGATTGGAACCTTTCAGTCAATAGGAATGCAAGGGACGCCATCTTGGATGACGTCACTTGCATTCAAGTTCCAGTTTACGGCGGCGACCATAATGAAGAGGAGCTCCGCGCCAGATGTCTTCAGGATGGACCCGCTCCACGCCGGATGGATGAAGATAGAAGAGGCCGCATGGATGAAGGCTTCTTGCCGCCTCGATGAGGACTTCACCGGCTGGATGAAGATGGAAGAGGCCGCCGGGATGAAGACTTCTTGCCGGCTGGCTGGATCCTTCAAGCGGGACTTCAATAACTGTAAGTGGATCGTCGGGGTTAGTGTTAGGTTTATTTAGGTTTATTTTTTGGGTGGGTTTTATTTTTAGAGAAGGGTCTGGGCAGGTAAAAGAGCTAAATGCCCTTTTAAGGGCAATGCCCATACAAATGCCCTTTTCAGGGCAATGGGGAGCTTAGGTTTTTTAGATAGGGTTTTTATTTTGGGGTTTGGTTGGTTGGGTGGTGGGTTTTACTGTTGGGTGGTGTTTGTATTTTTTTTTACAGGTAAAAGAGCTTATTTCTTTGGGGCAATGCCCCACAAAAGGCCCCTTTAAGGACCATTGGTAGTTTATTGTAGGCTAGGGTTTTTTATTTTGGGGGGGCTTTTTTATTTTGATAGGGCTATTAGATTAGGTGTAATTCTTTTTTATTTTTGATAATGTAATTTGTTTTTTTTTCTCGTAATTTAGTGTTTTTTATTTTTTGTAACTTAGCATTTATTTTTTGTAATTTAGTCATTTTTAATAATGTTTAATAGTATATTTAAATAATTTGAGTAGGGTTATGGTGTTTTAATATGTGATTTATTTAATTTAATTGCTAGTTTAAAGTAATTTTAGTATAATAGTTAGGGTAGGTTAATTAATAGTTTAAAATTAGTTTATTTTAATTCTACAGGTAAGTTTAAATTTAAGATAGGGATGTTGTAATTTTAATGTAAAGTTAGTGGGTTGTTAGGTTTAGGGGTTAATAGCTTAATTTAGTTTATGGTGATGTGGGGGGCTGGCGGTTTAAGGGTCAATAGGTATAGTTAATGGTAGTGATGTGGGAGGTCAGAGGTTTATGGGTTAATAACTTTATTTAGTTGCGGCAGGGTCCGGGAGCAGCAGGATAGGGGTTAATAACTTTATTTAGGTTGTGGTGGGGTCCGAGAGTGGCGGGATAGGGGGTTAAACATTTTAGTATAGTGGGGGCATTTAGTTACAGGGTATAAATAAAGTTGGTAAAAAGCTGAATAGACGTGAGATCGATGACTGCTAGTTAACAACAGTCCGATGCTCATCGCCCCGTACTTGGTGCGCGTCTTTTTGCCGTTTTTTTTAATAAATATGGAGAGCGTATTCAGGTCCGTGGCCGCGATGTTAGGTGATGTTAGGCGAGTGTATTGGTGCCGGCGAATGCAGCATAGTTGAGGCTTTGATAAATATCCCCCATAGGGTCATAGGTTCCCAAAAAAGTAGTGGTTCTTTATCATATAATTGCTTTAATTTCTACGGCACCATATTTCTTGAAATCTAAGCTCTCATTTTATGGACAATTATTAGCTTGTATTTAAAAATAAAGACTAAACCAAAAAAGGTAAAACAAAGCGTATTCCATTTTTAAAGATCTGATATCTATAAGTTTATTTGGGAGCATGTTTTTGTACTTTATTGCATTTCAATAAAGCTTGTTGAACACAAAAAAAGAGGTAAAAAATGTAAACGCACTTGATGGATACCGTTTGTGCGTTATCTAAATCAGTGTTTTGCATTTCTTGCTTCTTTTTTTTTTGAGAAAGCTGTTAAATTCATGGTTAATTCTGCAGAAAAAAAATATCTATTCTATGTGATTAAGCTCAGCTAATTAATGCTGGAGAAAACATATCTGTTAATAACATTTTTAGCAGCTATGTACACTAAATGCAGTCTAGTATTCTTATAGTGTGGCCTCTAGTCCGGATTTAGTTGGACAATTTAAGTAAGATTAATGAAGTTTATTGTAGGGCAGGATATCCACAACCAGTCACTCTGCTTGGCTGAATTTTAGGTACCTCATCTAAGACTTCAGATTAGCTTTCCAGACAGGGTTCCTATTACTCTAATAGTTTAGTAATAATGATAAATGTATGCTTAAAAAAAAATAGAAAGGGAATCATAGACAATGACCTAAATTAATTATGATTTTATTGGTCTGTTGAGCAAGCAGCTCAGTGACCTCAAAGAGGCAGTCCTGATGGAATTAGTTGAACATGGGACTGAACTGAGTTCTAGCTGTGAAATGTTTCTCAGTAATAGGTATCAATAAAAGCTGGGGAATTAAAAAACTAACATAGCAGCACCTAACACGCAGTCTCTAGTTTAGGAGTGAGGTTGCAATAGTGTTGGTGCAGTTTAACATGTATTTGTCTCTAATCTTGTATGATTTTTATTGCAGTTTCAAATGACTGCCTAAGGTGGGTGCTTAGTTCAGTGAGCTCAGATGCACCCCACAACATGCATTCTTTCCTGCATCTACCTATTGCTTGCTTCTAAAGCTCCAGAGCCTATGAGGCAAAGAGGAGGCAAACACCGCTCATGTAATTGCCATTCCTCCAATGTGCTGATCTTATGAGCATCTACAGAAACATTTCAAGGAGGGAGGGGGGGTTAAAAACAAACAAAACAAAAAGCCCAGATCAAAATAATATTAGTGTTTGCATGTCCAGTAAGAGAGAGTTGCTTGTTGTACACATAAGCTTCATATAATTTTAAAAATGACTGCTCATTAGCATTTAAAGATAGACTCAAGTGGGTGCTTTGCTTGAAGAGCAAACGTCTGTGGGGGCACAGATACCCAGAGAAGCTTTCACCTACCCATGGATGCTTTTACTAATAAGAATTAACAAAATTGATATCCCAAAAAACACACATGCCTATATATATGTATATATACATACATACATACATACACATGTCTAAATATGTGTACATATGTATTTATGTGTTTATATGTGTATATATGTATTTACAGACATATACACAAACACATACATACATATGTACACATAAGCCCTTTGTAGTTAAGTAGATGAAAACATGAATGTGCAATATTCATTATTATTATTACTATCGGTTATTTGTAGAGCGCCAAAAGATTCTGCATAGTTAAAGGTTTTAACTAGGTATTTACTGTAAATATTTCCATTTCCAATATTCTGCACATAGGGGAATATGTTCTAAGTATTTATAAATAGATATTTCTATATATCTAAATATTTCTTTATCTATATATTATCATGTGTATATATATATATATATATATATATATATATATATACAAACCCTGTATATATTAATATATTGTACCAAAATACCATCAGATATATGTAGAACTACAGTATGTATTTATAATTAAATAGAACATATTCTTCTATGTGCAGAACACTGGAATGTGAAATATTCATATTTTTATATCGGGTTAGCAAAATTAAGATTATGAGATGAGGTTTGTGCGTGAGTAGGGTGTTTTTTTTTCCTCCATTGACTTATATGGGAAATAGGTTATCCCACGTGCGATATTCTTAGTTCGTCTTTTTACACGCGTCGGGTTAGCGCAAACTGACGCTCACAAAATACTTACTTCTAGTGCAGTTAATGCTCGAGCGGCAGCGTTAAATACCGCCCCCTTGTAATCCGGCCATAGGTCAGGAGCAAGCCGAAGGTCAAGCAGAATTATTAGCATACCCAAAATCGAAACACAGGACAAACAGTACATTGGCAAAGCCTAAGCTCCCTAATCTGATATACATATCAGGGACGATAATTCAAAAACCTGACAAAGAATAGCTGAAAAAAGTGAGAACAAAACACGCTAACAAATGAAGCCACAATGTGCAAAAGAACTCAACAGCAATAAGGTAAGTGCAGTATGATACCCATGCTGTGAGAAACTTACCTCCGGGAGCTCTGCTCCCGGTCCGGCTCCCCAGTTTCGGCAAACTCCAAGAGTGATTGCTCCAGTCTCCTCACCCCCTGTGAAGGGAAGCTGATACTCTACTCCTTCTGCTCCTGCTGCAGCCACTTCCCCATGGCATGTGTGGCTGCACACTGCAACATTTAAAGGGGCCCTGTCCCAATTGGAGGACTCATGTTTGGGAGTTCCTATAAAAGCTCACTCAGCCCATCACTCTGGGCTGTTATTGCCTTCCCTATCTTGTTCCTGGTTCCTGAAAGCCAAAGCATACTTACCTTATACTTGTGTATGATCACCTTGTTCCAGAGACCAAGCATACCTACCTTGTACCTGTATATGCTCTCCTGATTCCTGAAATTCCAAAGCATACTTACCTGATACATCTGTATGTTCACCTTTTTCAGAGACCAAGTATACTTACCTTGAATCTGCATACGCTCACCTGGTTCCTGAAAACCAAGCAGTCTGTCTGATACTGGTGTATGCTCACCTTGTTCCAGAGACCATACTTACCATGAACCTACAAATGCTCACCTGGTTCCTGGATGCCAAGCAGACTTACCTGATACCTGTGTATGCTCACTCGTTCCTGAAGCTTTGCCTGCTGTACCTATATGGTATCCTGTGACAGTCTAACCAACAGTGCACGCTGGCTATCCTGTGCCTGCTGAGAATCCTGTGTCTTCTATACCAGTGACAGCATTCTTCAAATCAACTGTGTCTACTCTACCTACTTGGAACCCACTGTTACTTACCAACAGTACCCACCGGGTATCCTATGCATGATGGGAATCCTGTGTCTGCTTTCCTCAAACCAGATGTCCCTGCTGTACTTACCTGGTATCCTGTTACAGTCTCACAAACAGTACCCACTGGGAATTGTGCGCTTGCTGAGAATCCTGTGTCTGCTTAACCAGCAACAGCATCCTGCTGTACCGACCTGGTATTCAGCGACAGCCTCACCCTCTATTGCTCAATTCAAGCACCAGTGTCCACTGGACTTTGTTACTGCAACCTACTTAAGTATTCTGAACTTTGTAATGGACTGTAATGTTCTGCTTTGGGCCTATGTTCAAACTTGCTGTTTCTGTGATCTTAAATTTGAACTACCAACTGTTTTGCTTTTTGTTCAGTAAAGCTTTAAAAAGATTTTTATTGTTCAGTACATCTGCATTCTGAGTTCCAAACACCCTTGATCATCAGGCCCTAATTCTGAATTTAAAAGTACCAGTAGAATTTTTTTTTCTGACAAATTTGTTAGTTCCATTTTCCCTGCCCCCTGTATCATAATAGCCATCAGCCAATCACAAAAGATTTTCACATTTTTATAATAGAAGTAAAATGAATAGTTTAAAAAATTAAACAATAAAATAAAATTTCCCTCTAGCTGAATCAAGAAACTTTTATATGACTTTAGTGTCTCTTTAAGGGGTCAATCAAAATAATTGTCCTTCATTATGCAATGTAAATGCTAAATGCACAGGATTAGCAATAAACAAAAAAGGTGATTTGCCTTTTTTGTGTGTTGCTATTCCTGTGCTTTTAATTTGTGTTTAATATTTTGTGAGATTAACAAGGCAATGATCTTGTGTTGTTTTCAGGAGGTAATAATTTCAAGGGGTATTAATGACAGAGACATTCTTTGATTTTTTTTTAACAAGAATGGTGAACATTAAGAAATTAAAGGAACTGTCATTCGGCTAGTAGGCGTCGGGAGAAGAGGATGTTCCGCGTCGGAGGTCTGCAAGATGGAAAACAACTGCAAGATTGTGTATACTAGTCTGACCCTCTTTTTAAATAGTTTAATGACGCAGAAAATTGTTTTTTGTTTTTTTTGTTTTAAAGTGTTTACATTGTGAATCTTTTAAATATTGTTTTAATATATAATAAATTTGTTTTTTCATACAGATCTAGAATGGCAAATAATAATAGTTTATCTTCTGATTTCTAATTACTAATTTTTAGTGTAAAATGTAGATTGATGTAAAAGGATACTAGATGTGGAACCATAAAGTGTATGCTTTAAAGATTTTTTTAAAATCCATGTGATGACTTTTTATAAGTTTTTTTGTATCTCGGCTGTTATTTTCTAAAAACGATTGGTCATCCAAACCCCCCCCCCCAAAAAAAACCCAACTAAATGAATTATCACCTAGATTACGAATTTTGCATTGCTGCTCGTAATGCTGAAAATATGGCATTTTCAGTGTTAAAACAGCACCGCAGTTGTTACAAATCTTGTCGGTATAGGTGTTTAGCTTGTACCGCAACATCAGTACCCCACTCATAAAAATGACGTTTTTTCATGGGATTCCCATAGAGCCGGTATTACAAGTTTTGCGGTGAGGCTAAAAAGTGAGCGTTACAGCCTAAAACGACAAGATCCCTACCGCCATCTAAAGTCAGTAGCTATCGGCTAGATTTGGAGTTTTGTCGGTAACGACCAGAAAAACTAACGCCGGCTTTTTTCTGGCCGCACCATAAAAATAACTCTGGTATTGAGAGTCCACATAAAGGCTGCGTTAGGCTCCAAAAAAGAGCGTAGAGCATTTTTAACGCAGCTTCAACTCTCGATACCAGAGTTGCTTATGCAAGCGGCCAGCCTCAAAAACGTGCTCGTGCACGATTCCCCCATAGGAAACAATGGAGCTGTTTGAGCTGAAAAAAAACCTAACACCTGCAAAAAAGCCACGTTCAGCTCCTAACGCAGCCCCATTGTTTACTATGCGGTAACACTTCCTACGTCTGCACCTAACACTCTAACATGTACCCCGAGTCTAAACACCCCTAACCTTACACTTATTAACCCCTGATCTGCCGCCCCCGCTATCGCTGACCCCTGCATATTATTATTAACCCCTAATCTGCCGACTGGAGCTCACCGCTATTCTAATAAATGTATTAACCCCTAAAGCTAAGTCTAACCCTAACACTAACAACCCCCTAAGTTAAATATAATTTACATCTAACAAAATTAATTAACTCTTATTAAATAAATTATTCCTATTTAAAGATAAATACTTACCTGTAAAATAAATCCTAATATAGCTACAATATAAATTATAATTATATTATAGCTATTTTAGGATTTATATTTATTTTACAGGTAACTTTGTATTTATTTTAACCAGGTACAATAGCTATTAAATAGTTAAGAACTATTTAATAGCTAAAATAGTTAAAATAATTACAAATTTACCTGTAAAATAAATCCTAACCTAAGTTACAATTAAACCTAACACTACACTATCAATAAATTAATTAAATAAACTACCTACAATTACCTACAATTAACCTAACACTACACTATCAATAAATTAATTAAATACAATTCCTACAAATAAATACAATTAAATAAACTAGCTAAAGTACAAAAAATAAAAAAGAACTAAGTTACAAAAAATAAAAAAATATTTACAAACATAAGAAAAATATTACGACAATTTTAAACTAATTACACCTACTCTAAGCCCCCTAATAAAATAACAAAGCCCCCCCCAAAAAAAATGTCCTACCCTATTCTAAATTACAAAAGTTCAAAGCTCTTTTACCTTACCAGCCCTGAACAGGGCCCTTTGCGGGGCATGCCCCAAAGAATTCAGCTCTTTTGCCTGTAAAAAAAAACATACAATACCCCCCCCAACATTACAACCCACCACCCACATACCCCTAATCTAACCCAAACCCCCCTTAAATAAACCTAACACTAAGCCCCTGAAGATCTTCCTACCTTATCTTCACCATACCAGGTTCACCGATCCGTCCTGAAGAGCTCCTCCGATGTCCTGATCCAAGCCCAAGCGGGGGGCTGAAGAGGTCCATGATCCGGCTGAAGTCTTCATCCAAGCGGGAGCTGAAGAGGTCCATGATCCGGCTGAAGTCTTCATCCAAGCGGGAGCTGAAGAGGTCCATGATCTGGATGAAGTCTTCTATCAACGGCATCTTCAATCTTCTTTCTTCCGGATCCATCTTGCAGACCTCCGACGCGGAACATCCTCTTCTCCCGACGCCTACTAGCCGAATGACGGTTCCTTTAAGGGACGTCATCCAAGATGGCGTCCATCGAATTCCGATTGGCTGATAGGATTCTATCAGCCAATCGGAATTAAGGTAGGAATATTCTGATTGGCTGATGGAATCAGCCAATCAGAATCAAGTTCAATCCGATTGGCTGATCCAATCAGCCAATCAGATTGAGCTTGCATTCTATTGGCTGTTCCAATCAGTATTAGGTTTAATTGTAACTTAGGTTAGGATTTATTTTACAGGTAAATTTGTAATTATTTTAACTATTTTAGCTATTAAATAGTTCTTGACTATTTAATAGCTATTGTAGCTGGTTAAAATAAATACAAAGTTACCTGTAAAATAAATATAAATCCTAAAATAGCTATAATATAATTATAATTTATATTGTAGCTATATTAGGATTTATTTTACAGGTGTTAGTGTTAGGGTTAGACTTAGCTTTAGGGGTTAATACATTTATTAGAATAGCGGTGAGCTCCGGTCGGCAGATTAGGGGTTAATAAGTGTAGGCAGGTGGAGGCGACGTTGTGGGGGGCAGATTAGGGGTTAATAAATATAATACAGGGGTCTGTGGTGTTAGGGGCAGCAGATTAGGGGTACATAAGGATAACGTAGGTGGCGGCGCTTTGCGGTCGGCAGATTAGGGGTTAATTATTGTAGGTAGCTGGCTGCGACATTGTGGGGGGCAGATTAGGGGTTAATAAATATAATATAGGGGCCGGCGGTGTTAGGGGCAGCAGATTAGGGGTACATAAGGATAACGTAGGTGGCGGTGCTTTGCGGTCGGCAGATTAGGGGTTAATAAGTGTAGGTAGGTGGAGGCGACGTTGTTGGGGGCAGATTAGGGGTTAATAAATATAATAAAGGGGTCGGCGGTGTTAGGGGCAGCAGATTAGGGGTACATAAGGATAACGTAGGTGGTGGTCGGCAGATTAGGGGTTAAAAACATTTATTCGAGTGTCGGCGATGTGGGGGGACCTCGGTTTAGGGGTACATAGGTAGTTTATGGGTGTTAGTGTACTTTAGAGTACAGTAGTTAAGAGCTTTATAAACCGGCGTTAGCCCAGAAAGCTCTTAACTACTGACTTTTTTCCTGCGGCTGGAGTTTTGTCGTTAGATGTCTAACGCTCACTTCAGAAACAACTCTAAATACCGGAGTTAGAAAGATCCCATTGAAAAGATAGGATACGCAATTTACTTAAGGGGATCTGCGGTATGGAGAAGTCGCGGATGAAAAGTGAGCGTTAGACCCTATTTTGAGTGACTCCAAATACCGGCGGTAGTCTAAAACCAGCGTTAGGAGCCTCTAACGCTGGTTTTCACGGCTAACGCCAAACTCCAAATCTAGGCCTATGAGTTTTACACTACAAAGCTGTAACATAAAACTCATAACTAAACTGTTACAAAGTGCACTAAACACCCATAAACTACCTATTAACCCTTAAACTGAGGCCCTCCCGCATCACAAACACTATAATACATTTATTAACCCCTAATCTGCCGCTCCCGACATCGTCGCAACTAAAATGTTTTATTAACCCCTATTTCGTAGCTCCCCGACATCATCACCACTATACTAAAACTATTAACCCCTTAACCGCTAACCTCCTGCATCGCAAACACTATTTAAATATTATTAACCCCTAATCTGCTGTCCGCCCACATCGCCCCCACTATAATAAACCTATTAACCCCTAAATCAAAAGCCCCCCCACAACGAAATATACTAAATAAAACTATTAACCCCTAAAACGAAAGCCCCCCCACATCGCAATAAACAAATTTAAACTAGTAACTAGTGATGTCGCGAACCTAAAATTTTCGGTTCGCGAACGGCGCACTCGAACTTCCGGTATTGTTCGCGAAAGCCATTGAATTCAATAGGCAGGCGAACTTTAAAACCTACAAGCACTCTTTCTGGCCACAATAGTGATGGAAAAGTTGTTTCAAGGGTACTAACACCTGGACTGTCGCATGCTGGAGGGCGATCCCTGGCAAAACTCCCATGGAAAATTACATAGTTTATGCAGAGTCTGCTTTTAAGCCATAATGGGTCTAAATCAACTAACATTCCCAAAGTGGCTGTCTCAAAACATCCCGGACAGAAGATAGATTGATAGATAGGATAGATAGATATACATAGATTGATAGTTAGATAGAATCGATAGAAGAGAAATAGATAGATTTGTTAGATATATAATTACCCTAATAAATTCTAATAATCAAACATGCGTTCTTGGACCCAACTAGCTTGTGTTAATTAGTACTTTTCTTAGCACTTTAATCCCTGTTCCCCCCTCCTATCGGGGGTGTTCTATATGGCCTGCCAGATTACCCTGAAAAATAATAATAATAAGACATGTGGTCTGCTAACTATTTTAACTAGTTTGTGTTTTAAGTACTACCATTCTTAGCACTTTAATCTCTGTAACTCCCCCTATTTGGTGAGGTCTATACGGCCTGGATGATTACCCATACAAAATATAATAATAAGACATCTGCTCTTGGTCTGCGACCCATGGTAACTATGTTGTGTTAATTAGTAATGTCCTTCGCATTTTAATAGCTGTTACTCATACTCACCCTATTGGTGGAGGTCTATATGGCCTGCATGATTACCCTTACAAAATATAACAACCAAACATATGCTCTGGGACCCATGGTAAGTAGGTTGTGTTAATTAGTACTGTTCTTTGCAGTTTCATACCTGTTACAACACCAAATGGTGGCAGGTCTATCTGGCCTTCATGATTAGCTGCACCCAAACCCAAAAAAAAGCCGAGTGGTCTTAGACTAACACCCATGGCTAACTCGGTTGTTTCAATTAGTACTATTCTTAGCACTTTCATCCCTGTTACGGGTGGTCTACATGGCCATCATGATTAGCCGAACAAAATACTACAATCCAACCTTTGCTCAGTCTTCATAGACCCTTCATTGTCTGTATTTTGATAGTACAGTTCTTATTATTTTTATAGCTGATACAACACCGAATGGTGGCAGCTCTATATGGCCTGCATGATTAGCCGCACCCAATACAAAAATAAATCCAAGCGGTCTTGGATTACCACCCATAGCTAACTCTGTTGTTTCAAGTAGTACTATTCTTAGCACTTTAATCTCATCATCCCTGTTACTTCCAGGACTCTCGGTGGTGGTGGTCTACATGGCCATCATGATTAGCCTAACCAAATACTACAATCCAACCTTGGCTCAGTCTTCCTAAGGCCCTTCAGTCTAAACAGTGATGATTGACAATTTTTGCAATACTGTTAACAGAAATATGATTGCTGACAACAATTGGCTAGGTGGGGGCCTGGCTCACAGCAGGCTGCAAGGCAGGAGGAAAGTGCTATTCAATGGCACCAGCAAACTGAGGATTCAAATCACAGCAACTATTACCAAAAATTTTAATTTTTAATTATTAGAATACTGTCACAACAAATATGATTGGTGTAAATATTTTTTAAGTAGGCCTGGCGCACAGGCTTGGAAGGCTGTAGAAAAGTGCAATTCAAAGGCACGAGCAAACTGAGGATTAAGATCATCAACAATCAAGATTTTTTTAATTGTAATTAGTAACTATACTGTGACAAAAAATTAGGATTGGTGTAAATAGTTGGCAAGACGGCCTGGCACAAAAGGATGGCAGGCAGGAGGTAGATGCAATTCAAGGACACTAGGAGACTGATTACTGACAGTCTAAACAGTGATGATTGACAATTTTTGCAATACTGTTAACAGAAATATGATTGCTGACAACAATTGGCTAGGTGGGGGCCTGGCTCACAGCAGGCTGCAAGGCAGGAGGAAAGTGCTATTCAATAGCACCAGCAAACTGAGGATTCAAATCACAGCAACTATTACCAAAAATTTTAATTTTTAATTATTAGAATACTGTCACAACAAATATGATTGGTGTAAATATTTTTTAAGTAGGCCTGGCACACAGGCTTGGAAGGCTGTAGAAAAGTGCAATTCAAAGGCACGAGCAAACTGAGGATTAAGATCATCAACAATCAAGATTTTTTTAATTGTAATTAGTAACTATACTGTGACAAAAAATTAGGATTGGTGTAAATAGTTGGCAAGACGGCCTGGCACAAAAGGATGGCAGGCAGGAGGTAGATGCAATTCAAGGACACTAGGAGACTGATTACTGACAGTCTAAACAGTGATGATTCACAATTTTTGCAATACTGTTAACAGAAATATGATTGCTGACAACAATTGGCTAGGTGGAGGCCTGCCTCACAGCAGGCTGCAAGGCAGGAGGAAAGTGCTATTCAATGGCACCAGCAAACTGAGGATTCAAATCACAGCAACTATTACCAAAAATTTTAATTTTTAATTATTAGAATACTGTCACAACAAATATGATTGGTGTAAATATTTTTTAAGTAGGCCTGGCACACAGGCTTGGAAGGCTGTAGAAAAGTGCAATTCTAGGGCACGAGCAAACTGAGGATTAAGATCAACACTAAATTTTTTTTTTATTTAAATTAATAACTATACTGTCTTTGACAACACTTATGATTGGTGTAAATAGTTGGCTAGACGGCCTGGCACAAAAGGCTGGCAGTGGCAGGCAGGAGGTAAATGAAATTCAATGGCACTAGGAGACTGAATATTTGCAGTCCAAAAAATTATGATTTTTTTTTTTTAATTACTCTTACAAGAATTGTGATTGGTGCCACTAATTGGCTACTTGGGCCTGGCAGACAGGCTGGCAGATATGAGTCGTGGATGGTAGGTAGGGCAGCAATTTAACACAGTATGCTGTGTAAGTGACAAAAACACAGGACTGATAGAAAATTAAGTTACATTACACTAGCAAAATATTTTAAAATGTTAGATTTTAATATTAAAATTATGTTAAGAAGTGCAATGCACATATGACTCTATGAGTGGTCGCACTGGCTGGCTGCTACGTAGGGCAGCAATTATAACAACAGTATGCTGTGTAAGTCAGATAGACAGTTAGACACAGGCCTGATAGAAAATACAATTAGATTACACTAGCATAATGATTTAAAGACTTTTTTTTGGAAATTTTAAGAAAAAGGTTAAGCACATACATATGAGTCATGGCTGATAGCCTTGGAAGGGCAGCTATTAAAAACAGTAGGCTCTGTAAGTCGGATACACACACGCCTGATAGAAAATACTATTAGATTACACTAGAAAAATGATTGAAATTATTTTTTTGGGGGGGAAATTAAAAAAAGGTTAAACACATATGAGTCGTGGCTCATAGACTAGGGAGGGCAGCAAGTAAACACAGTAGGCTCTCTATGTCAGCAAAACACACAGGCCGGATAGAAAATTATATTAGATTACACTAGCAAACAAATTTAAACTTTTTTTTTTTTATATTAAAATTAAGTTGAAGGAGAATAGATATGAGTGCTGGGTGGCTGCCTGGCACAGACCAATTAACCAAAAGACTGAAAAAAAGAGGTATATTAATGCTGAGTGAGCCTGACAGACACAGGCATGATAGTAAATGTAATTAGATTACACTAGAAAAATATTTTTTTGTGTTGTTTTTTTTAAATTAAAAATAATGTTATAAATGGATATTAACACTGGTGGCTGCTGGCTGGCACAGAGCAATGAACCAGAGTATATGCTGTGTGACACTGGCCTGATAGAAAATGAAAAAAAATTACACTAGAAAAATAATTATATTTTTGGGTTAGTTAAATTTAAACTAATGTTGTTAGGGAGATATCAGTGGTGGCAGTAGTCACAGCATATGCTGTGAGCCTTAAACACACAGCTGAAAGCCAGGCAAATGCTAATAAAAAAAAAAACGACAAAAAAAAAAGGCACGAAATATAGCCCTAAAAAGGGCTTTTTGGGGTGCTGTGCTTGCAGCAGAGATGAGTGGAGTCCTTCTGGACTGTAAATACACTAGCCTAGCTATGTTTTTCCTATTAATGTCAGGAGCAAAAACACAACACGTCCTCTCATTAAGAAAGCAAGGTCGTTATGAGTCTAAAATGGTGGATTCCGAGTAGCTGGGAGTGTCTGTGAGGGAGTGTCTGATGTTGATTGGCTCTAATGTGTCAGGCGGCTGTGACATAAAGGGTCAAAGTTTCCACAATGATGACACATAGGGGCGGATCGAACATCGCCATGTGTTCGCCCACAAATGCGAACGCGAACAAGCTATGTTCGCTGTGAACCGTTCGCGGGCGAACAGTTCGGGACATCACTACTAGTAACCCCTAAACCTAACGCCACCCTAACTTTATATTAAAATTACAATTTCCCTATCTTAAATTAAATTAAAACTTACCTGTCAAATTAAAAAAAACTAAGTTTAAACTAACAATTAAACTAATATAACTATTAAACTAAAATTAAACTAACTACCAATTAAATTAAACTAAACTACACATTAAAAAAAATCCTAACACTAATTACAAAACTATCTAATTACAAAAAAAAATACTAAGTTACAAAAAATAACAAACACTAAATTACAAAAAATAAACTAAATTATCCAAAATAAAAAAGAATTACACCTAATCTAATAGCCCTATCAAAATAAAAAAGCCCACCCAAAATAAAAAAACCCTAGCCTACACTAAACTGCCAATTGCCCTTAAAAGGGCCTTTTGTGTGGCATTGCCCCAAAGATATCAGCTCTTTTACCTGTAAAAAAAACACAATGACCCCCCAACAGTAAAACCCACCACCCAACCAACCCCCCAAAATACAAAACCTACACCCTTTCCATCGTTATTTTTGAATCTCTTCTTTATCTTTGCTCCTTTTTTAATCCATTCCTTTTATGAACCCTTTACTTTTATACCTCCATTTATAGTACATTTTTGTCTTTATTGTCACAACATCTTGCTATCTGTGTACATTCTGACCATGCACTGATATGGGAGCTTGCCTTGGCTCTGGACAAATTGTATTATTACTTTCGTATGGACTGTCTTTCAAGTAGGATTCTGGTTTTCTCATGGCTACTGTTTAATTATTCATGTGTACTATTATATGCAGCTGTCTCTGCCTATTGAAGTGGACCCTGATCCCAGTTTTGTGTTATTTATCCTCTGTATTTACTTCCTCTTAGCTACAACTTATAGTACTATACTACTATAAATAATACAATTAATACATATTTACTCTCTTACTCATCTTTCTACTATACCGTTTTAATTGAACACTATATCAGTCACTTCACTTCAGTCTTCACTTACAATATATAATTATCCATTATTTACCTTGATTTTTTTATTTCCATCTCTTTGATTCCCTTTTTTCCCCTCTCTTACTACTTTCCTATCAAAATAAACTTTCATGATTCAGATAGGGCATGTAATTTTAAACAATTTTCCATTTTACTTTTATCACCAATTTTGCTTTGTTCTCTTGGTATTCTTAGTTGAAAGCTTAACCTAGGAGGTTCATATGCTAATTTCTTAGACCTTGAAGCCCACCTCTTTCAGATTGCATTTTAACAGTTTTTCACCACTAGAGGGTGTTAGTTCACGTATTTCATATAGATAACACTGTGCTCGTGCACGTGAAGTAATCTGGGAGCAGGCACTGATTGGCTAGACTGCAAGTCTGTCAAAAGAACTGAAAAAAGGGGCAGTTTGCAGAGGCTTAGATACAAGATAATCACAGAGGTTAAAAGTATATTATTATAACTGTGTTGGTTATGCAAAACTGGGAAATGGGTAATAAAGGGATTATCTATCTTTTAAAACAATAAAAAATCTGGTGTAGACTGTCCCTTTAAATACACTACTTGCCAATCTCATTGATATTATCCCACATATTATATTTATAATATTATGGCCCATATTTATCAAGCTCTGTACAGAGCTTGAAGGGCCGTGTTTCTGGAGAGCCTTCAGACTCGCCAGAAACACAAGTTATGAAGCAGCGGTCTAAAGACCGCTGCTCCATAACCCTGTCCACCTGCTCTGAGCAGGCGGACAGGAATCGCCAGAAATCAACCCGATCGAGTACGATCAGGGTTAATTGACAGTTCCCTGCTGGCGGCAATGTTAAATGTGGAGAGCGTATTGCTCTCCGCATTTAGCGAGGTCTTGCAGACCTGATCCGCACTATCGGATCAGGTCCGCAAGACCTTTGATAAATAGAGGCCTATGAATCATTCATTAGAGCATGAATGACACATATTTTACATTCCTATGTTCTTCACATAGAAATGTTTTTATTTTTATATATAGATAGATAGATAGATAGATAGATAGATAGATAGATAGATAGATAATGTTAATGTAAAATATATCTATACTTATATCTATAGGAATAGATATATAGGTATTTTAAATAAAAATAAAATTTTCGTATATGTAAAGAACATTAGAAAAGTGAAATATTACTCTTTTTGGGTTAGTGCACGAGCGCTAAGTGTTTTTTATTTGGACTCTCCATTGAAGTCTATGGGGTAGATTCATCAAATGTTGGGCGGACATGATCTGCTGTAACATTGTGAAATGCTTGTGCAATAACGCTGCTTAATAGCTTATGTTTCAGGGGAACCTGAAACTACGGGGGTAGATTGTAGCATCCACTGCTTGATAAATTTACCCCTATGGGTAGAATAAGATAACATTTACTTTCAACTTGCTAGTGCTTGAAAAAAAGATTACTTCTAGTGATGTTTACGCTCGAGCAGGAGTGCTAATAGCGTGACACTTGCAATCAAGCCGATAATGGGGAATATTCATTTGACATCTGATTCAATAGCTGAAGAGTAAGGTGTCATTTTCTCATTTTGAGCTCTAAGATAAAATGTTTATTCTTCTGGGCCAGACTGCAAGTTCTCAAAACTCTATTTAGTTTGTGCAGAGTTTTTTTTTTAATAAGAAAATGTAAGTGTTCACTAAGGCCTCTATTTACCAAAGTCTGGCGACTTCGCTGAATACGGAGAGCAATACGCTCTCCGTATTCAGCATTGCACCAGCAGCTCACAAGAGCTGCTGGTGCAACGCCACCCCCTGCAGACTCACGGCCAATTAGCCGCCAGCAGGGGGGTGTCAATCAACCCGATCATACTCGGTCGGGTTGAATTCCGGCGATGTCTATCCGCCTGCTCAGAGCAGGCGGACAGATTATGGAGGAGCGGTCTTTGTGACCGCTGCTTCATAACTGCTGTTTCTGGCGAGCCTGCAGGCTCGCCAGAAACACGGGGCATCAAGCTCCATTCGGAGCTTGATAGATAGGCCCCTAGAAGTGTACCCATAGTAGCATGTTTCTTGTGTCACTATACATTTCACTTACTACTAAGAGTTTCACAACGTCAGTACCACACTCATAAAAATTGCGTTTTCTCATGGGATTCCCATAGAGCCGGTATTAGAAGTTTTGCGGTGAGGCTAAAAAGTGAGTGTCACAGCCTAAAACAACAAGATCTGTACCGCCATCTAAAATCAGTAGCTATGAGTTTTACACTACAAAGCTGTAACATAAAACTCATAACTAAACTGTTACAAAGAGCACTAAACACCCATAAACTACCTATTAACCCTAAATTGAGGCCCTCCCACATCACAAACACTATAATAAATGTATTAACCTCTAATCTGCCTGGTACGTCAGTTGTCTAAGAGAGTGCTGGAAGCGATCGCAATCGCTTCCAGCAGCTCTCAGGGTATTGCAGTGATGCCTCCATATGGAGGCATCCTGCAATACCTTTTTAGAAGACTCCGATGCAGAGAGAGCCACTCTGTGGCCCTCTCTGCACCGGTAGCGATGGTGCCGGTTCGTTGGTGGGTGGGAGCGTAACAGGGAGGCGGGTGGGCGGCCCATCGCTACCCGGCATCCGGTTCCTAGAAGTGCACGTGCGCACGCATGTGCGCGCATTAGCTGGCCACTGACACCAATGAGGAGGGAAGAGGGGGGGAAAGATTTTTTAAAAAAATAATATAAAAGGATCTGGGAGGGGGAGGGGGATAGGGGTATTGTGGGGGGCTGCTACACTACAGAAAACATAAAAAAAAGCAAAAGAGCAAAAAATACTTTTGTTTTTGGGGCAAATTGGGTACTGGCAGACAGCTGCCAGTACCCAAGATGGCCGCAATTAGATAGGGGGGAGGGTTAGAGAGCTGGGGGGGGGGATCATGGAGGTTGGGGCTAAGGCAGGAGTCCATCACAGCTAAAATATTTTATTTTTTTTATAAAAAAAAAAAAACTCCTTTTATTTAGTACTGGCAGACTTTCTGCCAGTACTTAAGATGGCGGGGACATTTGTGGGGTGGGGGAGAGAACAGAGCTGTTTGGGAGGGATCAGGGGGTGGGATGTGTCAGGTGGGAGGCTGATCTCTACCCTAAATCTAAAATTAACCCTGCAAGCTCCCTACAACCTACCTAATTAACCCCTTCACTGCTGGGCATAATTTACGTGTGGTGCGCAGCAGCATTTAGCGGCCTTCTAATTACCAAAAAGCAATGCCAAAGCCATATAAGTCTGCTATTTCTGAACAAAGGGGATCCCAAAGAAGCTTTTACAACAATTTGTGCCATAATAGCACAAGCTGTTTGTAAATAATTTCAGTGAGAAACCTAAAATTGTGAAAAATGTAAAGTTTTTTTTTTATTTGCTCGCATTTGGTGGTGAAATGGTGGCATAAAATATACCAAAATGTGCCTAGATCAATACTTTGGGTTGTCTTCTAACAAAAAATATATACATGTCAAGGGATATTCAGGTATTCCTGACAGATATCAGGGTTCTAATGTAACTAGCGCTAATTTTGAAAAAAAGTGGTTTGGAAATAGCAAAGTGCTACTTATATTTATGGCCCTATAACTTGCAAAAAAAGCTAAGAACATGTAAACATTGGGTATTTCTAAACTCAGGACAAAATTTAGAAACTATTTAGCATGGGTGTTTTTTGGTGATTGTAGATGTGTAACAGATTTTGGGGGTCAAAGTTAGAAAAAGTGTGTTTTTTTCCATTTTTTCCTCATATTTTATTATTTTTTTTGTAGTAAATTATAAGACATGATGAAAATAATGGTATCTTTAGAAAGTCCATTTAATGGCGAGAAAAACGGTATATAATATGTGTGGGTACAGTAAATGAGTAAGAGGAAAATTACAGCTAAACACAAACACCGCAGAAATGTAAAAATAGCCATTGTCATTAAGGGTAAGAAAATTGAAAAATGGTCCGGTCATTAAGGGGTTAATTCCAATTGGCTGATAGAATTCGGAATTAGTTTAAAGATCTTGTAATTTGTTTATTATTTTCTGTAATTTAGTGTTGTTTTGTTTTGTGATTTAGCGAATTTAATTTATTTTATTGTATTTAATGTAGGTAATTTATTTAATTGTAGTGTAGTTTTAGGTGTTATTGTAACTTAGGTTAGGTTTTATTTTACAGGTAAATTTATATTTATTTTAGCTAGGTAGTTATTAAATAGTTAATAACTATTTAATAACTATTCTACCTAGTTAAAATAAATACAAACTTGCCTGTAAAATAAAAATAAACCCTAAGATAGATACAATATAACTATTAGTTATATTGTAGCTAGCTTAGGGTTTATTTTATAGGTAAGTATTTAGTTTTAAATAGGAATAATGTAGTTAATGATAGTAATTTTATTTAGATTTATTTTAATTATATTTCAATTAGGGGTTGTAAGGGTTAGACTTAGGTTTAGGGGTTTTTACATTTAATATAGTGGCTGCGTCATTGGGGCGACAGATTAGCGGTTAATAAGTGTAAGTAGGTTGCGGCGACGTTGGGGGCGGCAGATTAGGGGTTAATAAATATAATGTAGGTGGCTGCGATGTCCGGAGCGGCAGATTAGGAGTTAATAAGAATAATGTAGGTGTCGGCAATGTCGGGAGCGGCAGATTAGGGGTTAATAAGTGTACGGTTAGGGGTGTTTAGACTCGGGGTTCATGTTAGGGTGTTAGGTGTAAACATAAAATGTGTTTCCCCATAGGAATCAATGGGGCTGCGTTACTGAGTTTTACGCTGCTTTTTTGCAGGTGTTAGACTTTTTCATAGCTGGCTCTCCCCATTGATGTCTATGGGGAAATCGTGCATGAGCACGTACGGCGAGCTCACCGCTCACTTAAGCAGCGCTGGTATTGGAGTGCGGTATGGAGCACAATTTTGCTCTACGCTCACTTTTTGCCTTTTAATGCCAGGTTTAGAAAAACCTGTAATACCAGCGCTGCAGGTAAGTGAGCGGTGAGAAAAACTGCTCCTTAGCACCGCATAGCTCCTAACGCAAAACTTGTAATCTGGCCGTATGACTTATTTAAGGCTTGTAGGTAAAATTAATATTTTATTCCAAGCTCCCTAGAGAGACCAAAAAAAAAATCTGTAACCTAGATTTCATATGCTGCAAATTGTATAGGTCAGTTATATGATTTTAAGCATTTGCAGGTTACAGAATTTGCTTTTTGGCATCTTAAGTGTGCATGGGAAATAACACAATTTATACACAAAAACTAGAGCTGTTTAACGTCCTTTTAAAAAGAACACGGAGCCTACTTGCAGCCAATCTTGAGCCAAAATGAGAGCAATACACAGAAAATATGCAATAAACAGAGCTTAATGGATTTTAATAATTCAACTTTGTTAAATTAAAAATGTGTTCTGCAAAAAGTTTCTTGAAAAGTGTTTTCTGATGAATTGGACTATGATTCTCAATCCAAAGTATTGGTGGAGATAATCCGGTGTATAGTCACTGGAAACCACATGCTAATTTAGTAATTGGATTATTCTAATGAACAGGAAAATTTGCCTGTTTGCAGGTATGCAATAATTAACCCGCCATTACAAATTAGCGCTCAGAAAATGAACCAGAGATTTTGGGGCCGATTTATCAAAGCGCCAATCTTGGCGCATTCGTTGGAGTCATTATGCTCGCCAGACATCGCTGACGTGAACCTACATACGAAGACCTTATTTATTAAAAAGTCTGTCAAAAACATGCGTGTCAAGTATGGCCCGATGAGCATCAGACTGTTGATAAATAAGAGTCATCTATATATATATATATATATATATATATATACAGTATATATATATATATATATATATATATATATATATATATATACGTGTGTGTGTTATGCCAGCAATCTTTTGCAGACATATTTACATGTCCCTAAATTCCTTTTTTTGTTCTAAACAATGTTGTTTTTCATATCTCTGTGTTTATTTATACCACTATATGTATATAGTGTAAATATATAATTATTCTGAGCAAGAATAATTGTGAATATAACATGTAATCAGGGTATCATATATATTTATTTACAATCAATAGATATTTTAAGAGCTGGGGCAGTTTTCTCTCTGTTAAAAAAATTGGCTGGCATATAAGATGACATTTCTTAATGAAAATGAAATTCAAGAGAAGAAAGAAAAACACTGAAAATATCATGACAGTAAATAGGTGATTTTAATGTCTGCTGTATCTGATTCATGACAGTTTAATGTTAGGTAGACTCTCACTTTGAGCTATCAGCTAAATATATTGAATCAAACATCATTTGATTATTAAAATCATTGTCAAAAATATTACACTGTGTGGCCCAATGTTATCATCAATGATTATCTTTAATACTAATTTCACATATACATACTTTCAAAGTATAATACACAATGTAACAAACGACACTTAAAAGTTCTGATGAGTGATCAATGACTCAAGTATAGAGTACTTTGATTCGTTAGTGATAGTTGAAAATGTATATTTCAATCAGATTGGCTGATTTAATTAGTCACGTGATTATGCACTTACCAATATGAAGTTGTGGAAAACTTGATTAGTTTGTGGGTTGTTTAGGAGTTTGCGTCAAATGTGGTGCAAAAAGTGTTGCGTCACATTTGGTAGAGAGTGGGACTTGTATTACATGCATTAAACATGGTGCAAATAGATTTATACAAAAAAAGAAGTTAGCTATATTATGTAATGTATTTATTTTATTTTTATCCCTATATATACTAGTGCACCAAATTTGAAGCAAAACTTCGCACCAAATTTGAAGCAATAATATTGTCCCCTTGCTTTGTAATGAGAGACAAAGATGTAACAAAATCCATAAGTAGGGTAACATCTCCCTACTTTATTTTATTTAGTAATAAGGGCTAAATGAAATCAACTTAAAAGGACATGAAACCCATATTTTGTCTTATGATTTAGAAAGAGTATACAATTTTAATAAAGTTTCTAATTCACTTTTATTATCTAATATGCTTCATTGTCTTGCAGCATCAAACATAACCATTCTGTGTTTTCATACTCCCATTGATTTCTATGGCATTCACGGCCTCAAGTGTGGGAGTTTGAACGATAGGTATGCTGCGTTGGAATAGATTGGAGCGTACCTGTTGAATGTTTGATAAATTAGCAAGAAGGTCAAATAGAGTTGAGTGAGATGGCGGATGATCAGTATTCTGCTCGAATAACACAAGCATCGATCTGCATCAGATTGATCTGCGTATATTAAAACACAAATTTCAACATTTGACGACCTTGACGCTTTGTTAACTATGGCGGATCAACTTTACATCTAATTAGTGTATTATCAGTTGAAGCATTGATAAATCGGCCCCCTTATCTTGGGTTAAATTTCTAAAAGTACCGCAAAATGCACTTAAAATAGAGGGCATTATAGTTATTTATTAAAAAAAGATTAGCATTTTTTTAAATAAAAAACAACAGCACTAGGCATTTTTGGGGGTCTAAAGTTGCTGGGAGTAGGTTGTTTGAAAAAATAAAAAGGCACTTAAAACTGCGTTTACATTGTGGTCTATGGGAACTATGGCCCAGATTACGAGTTTTGCGTTAGAGGCTATGCGGTGCTAACGAGCAGTTTTCTCTCACCGCTCACTTACCTTCAGCGCTGGTATTACGAGTTTTCAGAAACTCGTCGTTAAAAGACTAGAAGTGAGCGTTGAGCAAAATTTTGCTCATTACCACACTCCAATAACAGCGCTGCTTAAGTCAGCGGTGAGCTGGTGTAACGTGCTCATGCACGATTTCCCCATAGGAATCAACGGGGAGAGCCAGCTGAAAAAAAGTCTAACACCTGCAAAAAAGCAGCTTAAAACTCCTTAACGCAGCCCCATTGATTCCTATGGGGAAATAAAATGTATGTTTACACCTAACACCCTAACATGAACCCCGAGTCTAAACACCCCTAATCTTACACTTATTAACCCCTAATCTGCTGCCCTTGACATCGCCGACACCTAAATTATAATTATTAACTCCTAATCTGCCACTCCGGACACTGCCGCCACCTACATTATACTTATGAACCCCTAATCTGCTACCCCAACATTGCCGACACCTATATTTTATTTATTAACCTCTAATCTGCCGCCCCCAATGTCGCTGCAACCTACCTACACTTATTAACCCCTAAACCGCTGCACTCCCGCTTTGCAAACATTAGTTAAATATTATTAACCCCTAATCTGCCAGCCCTAACATCGCCGCTACCACCGTATTTAAAACAAAATACCTGTAAAATAAACCCTAAGATAGCTACAATATAACTAATAGTTACTTTGTAGCTAGTTTAGGATTTATTTTTATTTTACAGGCAAGTTTGTATTTATTTTAACTAGGTGGAATAGTTATTAAATAGTTATTAATTATTTAATAACTATCTAGTTAAAATAAAGACAAATTTACCTGTAAAATAAAACCTAACCTAAGTTACACTAAAACCTAACACTACACTATAATTAAATAAATTAACTAAATTAAATACAATTACCTAAATTAAATTAAATTAGCTAAGCTACAAAAACCCTCACTAAATTACAGAATATAATAAACAAATTACAGAAATTTAAACTAATTACACCTAATCTAATAGCCCTATTAAAATAAAAAAGCCCTCCCAAAATAAAAAAAAAACCCTAGCCTAAACTACCAATAGCCCTTAAAAGGGCCTTTTCAGGGCATTGCCCCAAAGTAATCAGCTCTTTTACCTGTAAAAAAACAAACAAACAACCCCCCAACAGTAAAACCCACCACCTACACAACAAACCCCCCCAATAAAATACTAGCTAAAAAACCTAAGCTCCCTATTGCCCTGAAAAGGGCATTTGGATGGACATTGCCCTTAAAAGGGCAGTTAGCTCTTTTGCAAGCCCAAACCCCTAATCTAAAAAATAAACCCACCCAATACACCCTTAAAAAACCTAACACTAACCCCCTGAAGATCGACTTACCGGGAGACGTCTTCATCCAAGCCGGGGGAAGTGGTCCTCCAGAAGGGCAGAAGTCTTCATCCAAGCCGGGCAGAAGGACATGGATTAATGGAACCATGTCCTGTGGTCCGATGAGACCAAGATAAACTTATTTGATTCAGATGGTGTCAAGTGTGTGTGGCGGCAACCAGGTGAGGAGTACAAAGACAAGTGTGTCTTGCCTACAGTCAAGCATGGTTGTGGAAGTGTCATGGTCTGGGCATGCATGATTGCTGCCGGCACTGGGGAGCTACAGTTCATTGAGGGAACCATGAATGCCAACATGTACAGTGACATACTGAAGCAGAGCAGTATCACCTCCCTTCAGAGACTGGGCCACAGGATAGTATTCCATCATGATAACGACCCCAAACACACCTCTAAAATGACCACTGCCTTGCTAAAGAAGCTCAGGGTAAAGGTGATGAACTGGCCAAGCATGTCTCCTGACCTAAACCCTATTGAGCATCTGTGGGGCTTCCTCAAATGGAAGGTGGGGGAGCACAAGGTCTCTAACATCCACCAGCTCCATGATGTTGTCATGGAGGAGTGGTAAAGGACTCTAGTGGCAACCTGTGAAGCTCTGGTGAACTCCATGTACAAGAGGGTTAAGGCAGTGCTGGAAAATAATGGTGGCCACATTTCCACTCAGGGGTGTACTTACTTTTGTTGCCAACGGTTTAGACATTTATGGCTGTGTGTTGAGTTATTTTAAGGGGACAGCAAATTTACACTGTTATACAGGCTGTACACCCACTATTTTACATTGTAGCAAAGTGTCATTTCTTCAGTGTTGTCACATGAAAAGATATAATAAAACATTTACAAAAATGTGAGGGGTGTACTCACTTTTGTGAGATTCTGTATATATATTTACAAATGCTGAAATCGATGCGCTACTTACCCGCTTCGCTTAGGTTCTTATGCGTTCTAATTGCTGTTAACTTGTAATACCAGCAGCGCTGGTATTACACAGTAAAGCCCAAAAATCGCATTATTGAAAGCGATATTTAGCTCTCTACTTGTTATCTGGCCCTAAATGTAACATTTATGAACTAGTGCTACATAATACTTTGCAAGTCTGTTTGTGTGTCTTATAAATATTATTATATGTATTATTACATTATGAAAACCCATACACTTTTGGGTTCTGAATGAAAATGGATTTAAAGTAAAAAATGTTTATTGTTTTTGTCTTAATGAAAAATATTAAAAACATTAAAAACATTACAACAAAATTCTACAAGAATATTTTGCAAAACATCTTATCAAATGCACATAAAAATAAATGTAACCATTAATATTATTGTTTTTTTCCATTATTTAAGTAAAATGATTTATTTATAAAATAAAAATAGTACACTCAAAGTTTGGGGCTTTTTAATTACGTGCCTTTTCAGTGTGAGAAGCAACCTCAATCTTGCCTTCCCTAAACTTATGTAGTTTATGAAAAAAATAGTTTAAGACAATAAACTCTGTCTCTGTTGGTCACAAAGTATTTTTTTGGTAAGCCGATGTAGCCATTTTTTCAATGAAGTATCAGTAATAAACTACAGTCCAAACACACAAATACAATTTCCAGAAATGTATGCTTGCTTAACTCATAAATGCATTCCTCAATGCTGACTGTGCCAAAAAAATCCAACATTTCAAAACCACTTGGCAGAAGCTATTAGGTTAAAAATTAGTTGGACTTCTTTATTTAGCTTCTTTCTGAAACATAACTGAAATGCCAACTTCTTTAAACACAGGTTTCCTTGAGTTTCCGGCATGCTGATTAAATAGTAGAGGATCACACAGATAAAAATAAAATGTGTGGATTGATCTGTAAAATGAACCAGAGGAAAGATGCAATGTTGGCATTTTCTAGATTTTGTTAATTCATCTTTGACAGAAATAAAAAAGTTTAAGATATTTTTATTGTGATTTTTTTAATTATAACCCCACCTATAAATATACATTAATAGTGTATGCCATTTTGAAGTGCAGACGATTACACAAACACTATAAATGTCTATATCACAGTAATGAGCTAGATATTAATATTTACATGCTACGCAATAGGCGTGAAATTATGTATTAAGAATATGTATATAAGAACAAATTAGAATATATATACAGTGTAAACAAAAGGCTCCTCATGGTGTAGACTATGTGAATTATGAAACAAAATACAAAAATCCCAAATGAATGCACTCACAAGTGAGATGGCACTATATAGATGGATAGTGCAAATAGGCAGGCTGGATGTTAAAGCCATCAGCTGGCGGATGCTCCCAGCAGAAAACTCCAAGGGAATTCCTCCTTAGACACGAGAGTCTCCAATATCCGGCCACTGGCAATCAAGAGAAATACAGCAGCCACTTTAAACAAACAGTACGCTGCAACTTGATAAAAGTACTAAAAACTAATAGAAGATCACTGTACAGCTGATCTGTTTAAAAACATGCAACGCGTTTCTCAGCTCAAAGGCGAGCCATTTCATCAGGCATCATGCCTACTGTTTGTGGAACGGGGCTGCTAGATTTCTCCTCATTGCCTGTTGCTGGATTTTGGAGACTCTTGTGTCTAAGGAGGAATTCCCCTGGAGGTTTCTGCTGGGAGCATCAGTCAGCTGGTGGCTGCAATATCCAGCCTGCTTTTTTTCACTATTCATCTATATAGTGCCATCTCAATTGTAAATGCACCCGTTTAGGATTTTTTTATTTTGTTTCAAAAATCACAAAAGTCTACACAATGAGGTGCCCTTTTGTTTTTACCTGATAGATAAAAGTTTTCCCACACCTTAAGAAGAGGGGCTGCCCTGGTAACTTTGATTATCCTTCTGGATCAGATACAGGATTTTTTTTTTTAAGTATTGCGTGTAGCATAGCACCCCATGATTACTTTGTATACAAAGTGACTTTGTTGTTTTGAAATAAAAACTAAGGTTACTGTACAGTAAAAAAATTACCATTATTATTATCAGTTATTTGTAGATCACAAACAGATTATGCAGCACTAACTATTGATAACAGAAACAATTTAATAATCACTCAATAAAAGTTAACTGGGTTGATTAAAAATATGTTTAAATGGACATGAAACCCAACTTTTTTGTTTTATGATGCAAGATAGAACACACAATCATAAACAACTTTCCAGTTTACTTCTATTATCAAATTTGCCTGACTCTTTTGGCATCCTTTGTTGAAGGAGCAGCATTGCACTACTAGAATCTAGCTGAACACATCTGGTAGCCAATAACAAAAACAAGAATTAAGAAGATAAATTCTCATTTGGAAAAGATCATAGCTTCTCATCATATTTTACACTCTCTGCCATGGAAAGTGAACCTTCATATATGCTCATTAAAAAGGTTCACATAAGTATGTTTAACTCTCTTGTAAATCTAAAAGAAAATATTTACTTTTTTTCCTTTTACAAAGCAAATCAAAATATTTACCAAACTGTAATATATTATTTTTCAGACAAATAGCTAGAAAGCACATTCCACATATCAAAGTCACACATTTTAGTTTATTTTTTCCAGTGGTCAACCCATCTAAATTAAAATCCTGATGAAACTCACATTTTATGTTTATTGGTCTAAAACCATATATTCAGAGCCATAGTATACATTTAAAGTTAAGCACTGTAGTTAGCATTTTTTAAATGTGTGAGATTATTGACATTGATAACATTACTACACATACTTCAAATTATCTGAAAATCTTTAAGAGGGAATTTGAAGGTCTGTCATTTTTATCAACATTTAATAATGGTTAAAAACATGTTTTTCCGCATTATCATTTGGGGCACCTTGATGGTAGTTCTTTGTAATCATCCCATTGTGAACCTCAAAAGCAAGAGTTTCCCAAAACCTTGAGTCCACGACTTTCCAGGTTCTACTGTCAGGTTGAAGATACTGTTCCTCAAGAATGTGTTTCTTTAGTCACAGTTGAAATCCTGTTTCTCATCTTTAGTTACACCTTTCAAAGATCCTTAGCCGCAGTTTCACAGTATTGAAAAGTTAATTTGAATATATTTGTTTGGAAAGATCCCTGACTTGTTAAATAACAAACAATTCAGAGATAAGAGAAAGGATTAACACCAGCATTAATCCGTGCTGACCTTCTGATTGGCTATTGTTTTAGGGATAAATTGCAGTGGGAATATTAATAAGGTAATATACTAATTGGACACATACACCTAGATTTAGAGTTTTGCGTTAGAAGGGGTGCGTTAGCTACGCGTGTTTTTTTCCCCCTGCACCTTTTAAACAACGCTGGTATTTAGAGTTCTCTGAAGGGCTGCGTTAGGCTCCAAAAAGGGAGCGTAGAGCATAATTTACCGCCACTTCAACTCTAAATACCAGCGTTGCTTACGGACGCGGCCAGCTTCAAAAACGTGCTCGTGCACGATTCCCCCATAGGAAACAATGGGGCAGTTTGAGCTGAAAAAAAACCTAACACCTGCAAAAAAGCAGCGTTCAGCTCCTATCGCAGCCCCATTGTTTCCTATGGGGAAACACTTCCTAAGTCTGCACCTAACACCCTAACATGTACCCCAAGTCTAAACACCCCTAACCTTACACTTATTAACCCCTAATCTGCCACCCCCGCTATCGCTGACCCCTGCATTTTATTATTAACCCCTAATCTGCCGACCGCACACCGCCGCAACCTACATTATCCCTATGTACCCCTAATCTGCTGCCCCAAACATCGCCGACACCTACATAATATTTATTAACCCCTAATCTGCCCCCCCCCCAACGTCGCTGCTACATAACTTCACTTATTAACCCCTAATCTGCCGACCGGACCTCGCTGCTACTCTAATAAATGTATTAACCCCTAAAGCTAAGTCTAACCCTAACACTAACACCCCCTAAGTTAAATATAATTTAAATCTAACAAAATAAAATAAATCTTATTAAATAAATTAATCCTATTTAAAGCTAAATACTTACCTGTAAAATAAACCCTAATATAGCTACAATTTAACGAATAATTATATTGTAGCTATTTTAGGATTTATATTTATTTTACAGGCAACTTTGTATTTATTTTAACTAGGTACAATAGCTATTAAATAGTTATTTAATATTTAATAGCTACCTAGTTAAAATAATTACAAAATTACCTGTAAAATAAATCCTAACCTAAGTTACAATTAAACCTAACACTACACTATCAATAAATTAATTAACTAAACTATCTACAATTATCTACAATTAAATCAACTAAACTAAATTACAAAAAAACAAACACTAAATTACAAAAAATAAAAAAAGATTACAATAATTTTAAACTAATTACACCTACTCTAAGCCCCATAAAAAAATAACAAAGCCCCCCAAAATAAAAAAATGCCCTACCCTATTCTAAAATAAAAGGTTTACAGCTCTTTTACCTTACCAGCCCTTAAAATGGCCTTTTGCGGGGCATGCCCCAAAGAAAACAGCTCTTTTGCATTTAAAAAAAAACATACAATACCCCCCCAACATTACAACCCACCACCCACATACCCCTAATCTATCCCAAACACCCCTTAAAAAACCTAGCACTAAGCCCCTGAAGATCTTCCTACCTTATCTTCACCAGGCCGGGTATCACCGATCCGTCCAGAAGAGGGTCCGAAGTCTTCATCCTATCCGTCAAGAAGAGGTCCGGAAGAGGGTCCGAAGTCTTCATCCTATCCGGCAAGAAGAGGACATCCATACCAGTAGACATGTTCATCCAGGCCGCGTCTTCTATCTCCATCGATCCGGTGCGGAGCGGGACCATCTTGAAGCAGCCGACGCGGATCCATCCTCTTCTTCCGGCGACTCCCGACGAATGAAGGTTCCTTTAAGTGACGTCATCCAAGATGGCATCCCTCGAATTCCGATTGGCTGATAGGATTCTATCAGCCAATCGGATTGAACTTGAATCTGATTAGCTGATTCAATCAGCCAATCAGATTTTTCCTACCTTAATTCCGATTGGCTGATAGAATCCTATCAGCCAATAGGAATTCGAGGGATGCCATCTTGGATGACGTCACTTAAAGGAACCTTCATTCGTCGGGATTCGCCGGAAGAAGAGGATGGATCCGCGTCGGCTGCTTCAAGATGGTCCTGCTCCACGCCGGATGGATGAAGATAGAAGACGCCGCCTGGATGAACATGTCTACCGGTCTGGATGTCCTCTTCTTGCCGGATAGGATGAAGACTTTGGACCCTCTTCTGGACCTCTTCTTGCCGGATAGGATGAAGACTTCGGACCCTCTTCTGGACTGATCGGTGATACCCAGCGTGGTGAAGATAAGGTAGGGAGATCTTCAGGGGCTTACTGTTAGGTTTTTTAAGGGGGGTTTGGGTTAGATTAGGGGTATGTGGGTTGTAATGTTGGGGGGGTATTGTATGTTTTTTTTAAATGCAAAAGAGCTGTTTTCTTTGGGGCATGCCCCGCAAAAGGCCCTTTTAAGGGCTGGTAAGGTAAAAGAGCTGTAAACCTTTTACTTTAGAATAGGGTAGGGCATTTTTTTTATTTTGGGGGGCTTTGTTATTTTTTTAGGGGGCTTAGAGTAGGTGTAATTAGTTTAAAATTCTTGTAATCTTTTTTTATTTTTTTTGTAATTTAGTGTTTGTTTTTTTTTGGTAATTTAGTTTAGTTGATTTAATTGTAGATAATTGTAGATAGTTTAGTTAATTAATTTATTGATAGTGTAGTGTTAGGTTTAATTGTAACTTTGGTTAGGATTTATTGTACAGGTAATTTTGTAATTATTTTAACTAGGTAGCTATTAAATAGTTATTAACTATTTAATAGCTATTGTACCTAGTTAAAATAAATACAAAGTTGCCTGTAAAATAAATATAAATCCTAAAATAGCTACAATATAATTATTCGTTATATTGTAGCTATATTAGGGTTTATTTTACAGGTAAGTATTTAGCTTTAAATAGGATTAATTTATTTAATAAGATTTATTTTATTTCGTTAGATTTAAATTATATTTAATTTAGGGGTGTGTTAGTGTTAGGGTTAGACTTAGCTTTAGGGGTTAATACATTTATTAGAGTAGCGGCGAGGTCCGGTTGGCAGATTAGGGGTTAATAAGTGGTTAGGTAGCGGCGACGTTGGGGGGGCAGATTAGGGGTTAATAAATATTATGTAGGTGTCGGTGATGTTAGGGGCAGCAGATTAGGGGTACATAGGGATAATGTAGGTTGCGGCGGTGTGCGGTCGACAGATTAGGGGTTAATAAGTGTAGGTAAGGTAGCAGTGACGTTGGGGGGGCAGATTAGGGGTTAATAAATATAATATAGGGGTCGGCGGTGTTAGGGGCAGCAGATTAGAGGTACATAGGTATAATGTAGGTTGCGGCGGAGTGCGGTCAGCAGATTAGGGGTTAATTTTTTTTATTATAATGGCAGCGATGTGGGGGGACCTCGGTTTAGGGGTACATAGGTAGTTTATGGGTGTTAGTGTACTTTAGAGCACAGTAGTTAAGAGCTTTATGAACCGGCGTTAGCCCATAAAGCTCTTAACTCCTGACTTTATTCTGCGGCTGGAGTCTTGTCGTTAGAGTTCTAACGCTCACTTCAACCAAGACTCTAAATACCAGCGTTAGAAAGATCCCATTGAAAAGATAGGATACGCAATTGGCGTAAGGAGATCTGCGGTATGGAAAGTCGCGCCTGGAAAGTGAGCGTTAGACCCTTTCCTGACTGACTCTAAATACCAGCGGGCGGCCAAAACCAGCGTTAGGACCCCTTAACGCTGGTTTGGACGGCTAACGCAGAACTCTAAATCTAGGCCATAGGTTGCTGGGTGGAGATTTTAACTATTGAATGGTTAATAAATTGTGCAATTCTTTTTTGTGGGAAGATTCTGGAGATGTGGAAATAATATCATTGTCAATTTGGTGCAAGTATTTAAATTTAACCCCAGTGTGTTTAATATTAGAAAAATGCCTTCTTACTTATAACATTTTCTTAGGGCAATCATTTTGCAGTGCTAATAAATACTTGGATGATATGTAACTAGCTTTTATAGATTTGATTATTGGAATACTAGAACAAGATTATTGTAATCTTTCCTAGTGATAGGTTAATATACTCTAGAGACAAAACAGATCTCTGTTTA
Source organism: Bombina bombina (assembly GCF_027579735.1). Taxonomy (NCBI): domain Eukaryota; kingdom Metazoa; phylum Chordata; class Amphibia; order Anura; family Bombinatoridae; genus Bombina; species Bombina bombina. The sequence goes on from NC_069502.1 coordinate 1,143,377,673, forward strand.
AATATTACTAGATTTATTTTTTTCAAGCATTCTCCCTGACATTTAGAAAACTATTTTTTTTTGTTTTGGGATTTCTTTGACTATTCCCAATCCCCTAGATTATGAGATTTTGCACTAAACAGGATGCAAAACTAACGCCAAAAAAGTTATTTCACTCTCCATAGTGCTGCCATTACGTGGCATTATGTGCGTGCGATATGGTGGCGTTAAGCTCCATACCACACTAAATCCAAGGGCTGCTATGACATGCTTGTGCACTATTTCCCCCGTAGACATCAATGGGGAGAGAGTGTTAGAAAAAAACCTAACACCTGCGATCGCGGAATGGAGATCACCGTAACGCAACCCCATTGATGTCTATGGGGAAAAATGTTACGTTTAAACCTAACACCCTAACATAAAACCCAAGTCTAAACACCCCTAATCTGTCACTCCCGACATCACCGACCCCTAAACAAAGTTATTAACTCCTTATCTGTCGCTCCCGACATCTCCAACACTATAATAAAGTTATTAACCCCAATTCCGCCGCTTCCCAACATCGAGGACACTATAATAAAGTTATTAACCCCTATTCCACCGTTCCCCGACATCGCCGACACTATAAAAAAAATATTAACCCCTAAACCTCCGCCCTCCCACATCTAAATAAACCTATTAACCCCTAAACCTTTGCCTCCCACACCACCGCCACTAAATAAACCTATTAACCCCTAAACCTCTGGCTTCCCACATCTCTGCAACAAAATAAACCTATTAACCTCTAAATCGCCGGCCCCCCACATCACAAGACACTAAATTAAACTATTAACCCTTAAACCTAACACCCCCATAATTTTAAATTAAAATTACAAAATAACTATTCAAATAAATAAAAACTTACCTGTGAAATAAAAATAAACCTGCCATTAAACTTTAAATTAACCTAACCTTATTATTCTAATAAAATAGACGAAGCTCTCCACCAGTTATCAACAACATTCAACAGGAGAGAAAAGAAATAAAGTTAAAAATCCACTTTATTAGTTACATGTAAAATCCTCAAGTACACAGCCTGTCTGAACTATTTTACCAATGGTATAAACGTATAGGTACTAGTATTCATATAACGTCATGCTTTTCGACAATGGCTCCATATTCTTAGAATCCAGACATCTTCATAGTTACCCAACAAATGGTTCGCTGGAGTCATATAATTGACTATACATTACATAGACTTGCATGAGATGGCAAACTTAAATCTCAGCCTGAACTGAATGAGCTAGATACCTAAATCTTTTCATCATGGCTCATGTGTGCTTAACTCAATTTCTTCACACTTGACCCACAAAAAAAGATATGACCCACCCCCTTACGCCATATGAACACCTTTGCGTGATAAGTGTAAAACCCAGACACACATTATCTATTGAAATAACTGAATTTGAATGGTATCTAAGACTCTATATATCTTAGTGTCTGTTTGCTATACACTTTAGTGAAATGCTAATATATTTCTATTAATAATCCCTTATGAATTATTATACCCACTATAAAATATTAACACACAATCACTAGCTTAATTAAACTACCTGCATGGAAATTACTCGCAAAGTCTTACTTCAGCAATACAAAAACTTTTATTACAATGAGGCTACATAAACAGTTACAATATGCAGATTAAATATAAATTACACATATGCATATCACTTTATAAATACACAGCACTGAACTAAACATCAATATTACACTAATACATTTGCCCAGTCTATGTGAAAATATGGTGTGCTGTAAGTATATGTGTCAGCAAGAGGTACTTACTTGATGTTAACTGGTCATCCCAAAGATAAAAGAGAATGAGCCCCAGTATTCCTGTTTCTTTTATTGTAAGTTTTTCATCCCTCCCACAATGATGTGGTCACTCATATGTCAGCCCCCTTGTACTGTTTAAGGTATGGTTTACAACCATGCCATGTGGTCGGGGGAGGGAAGGCCTCTGGCCACACAAAAGGATCTCTATATAGCTCTTTAATTCAACCAGCTGGTCATCCTTATCGGATGGGGCCTGGTAATGTGATCTTTCTACATTCCAAAGTGGCCCAGTATCTGAATGAGGAGTTAACCCCTTCTTGACCATTCAGCTGAGTTGTTGCAGTATTATGCCATATTACCCTTTTCTGACCATATCTGAATTCAGATCATGCCTTTATTACATTTATAATATATAAATTCCTCCACCTGCAGGTTAAAGATGCACTTCCCCCTTTCACTCATACATGGAAGCTAAAGTTAGGGACTAACATACAACTTAAACGTTAGCAAAAGATCTTCAAAAGTCACAAAAAATCCTCCATCTCAGTGTATATCCAGGAAATTATAAAATCCAATGCTTTGCTTTGTTCCATCATATTAAAAGAATACACAATGTGCTCAGGTCAAACACTTTCTGTATGTAGATTCATAACTTTGTCAATGACCCATAATGCTTTTCACACAAGCTTTACTATTTAAAGAAAAAGCACTGCCCAAATTTCAATCAACATGTTATTTCTCAAAGTAATCCACATTTGAATTACAGTGGTTGCTTATTCTTATACTGCAGCAGCTGCTATAACATTGATACTAAGTTGTTAAATAATGCAATTTAAAAGAATTAAAAAAAAAAAACATTAATTATTTACAACAATCCTGTTATCCTAAGCTTAGTTTTATATAACAGTCAAAAATCATGTATTACTAAGAGAGGTATTTCTTATTCAAAAGCTAGACATTTAAAAATAATAAAGATGAAAATGTAAAATAAATAACATAACATCCCAATCGGAATTCAATCCTGAAGCGATTCTGGTGTCCAAATGAAAAATCCAAAAGACTTCCCCTTTGAATTAGGATTTTAGTCTTCTAGTAAAAGAAATGCCAATAGGGACACCTCCGCATGTACCCTTTTAAAATGCAATAAAATCGGGAGTAGTAGATTCAGGATCTTTTTATAGCTTGAAGTTTTTCTTAAAAGCACTTTTTCAGGGATCTAGTGGTCTGACCTACATAGTTTTATTGCACCCCCTACAGTTCAACAAGTAATAACATATTTACTATTACAATTGATGTACTAATTCTATATTTCTGACCTGTAGCTTGTGCATCAAAGTCTCCCCCCAAAACAGCATGAGTACAAGATTTACACCTGCTCCTCACACATCTAAAAAAAACCTTTTCTTTTTTTTCTGTCAGCCAGTTTTCTGTTTTTACAATGGGTCACATATTACCTAAAGTTTTAGCTTTTTTGACACTAAATTACATCCATTATCCAAAATTTCAGATAAAGCATCATCTGTCCATAGAATAGGAAGAGCTTTAGTAATAATATCACAAATAGCAGAACACTATAAATTGTACTGAATATAGGTTTATGTATGAATTTATTATCTTCTCTTCTCTTAGGAACTAATAGTTCTTTACGCTGCATTGGCAACCTGGCTATTAGCATCACTCAAATGATTGATCTTCAATTCTCTCTCCAAAAATCTTTCAGTTACTTTGGATGCACATTCAGCATAAATCCAAGGATTAATACAAAATTTACTCTCATGTACTGCCCTTTAAATTTTCCCCTAATTACATGCTATGGATGACAAGATTTGGCATTGACAATGGTTCACTGCTAGGAAATGCAAACAGTCCAAAGACTCATTGCTAATTGGGACAGGAAATAGAGGAACTAGAACACGTTTTAGAGAATGGAAACAATAAATTGAAATTAAAAGCACCACTACAACCTTTCTGTGCAATATTTTTTTTCATTCAACTCTCTAAAAATGTTTTCAAAGCCCTCATGCTAAAGTACCCACATTTCTCACTTTCTCACACTCCTGCTCCATAACAGGTTTGTAGTTGCACTAGTTATCTTAAAGACTTAATTCCAGGAAGGGAAGGGGCAGGAGAGACGGCATCAGCAGTACATAAACCTCAAAAATACATCTCCAAAGGAGGAGGAGGGCAAACATGTGACTAGAGTCCCTTGGATACAGCAGCCAGTAGTTCCTATTGGAATTGGCATTGAGGGATGATGACCACCACAGTGAAGCCAGAAGAAAGAGAAATGCCTTTTCTGCACACAAAGGGTTAAAGTTAAATTATTATTTTTTTAGACCACAAAAAGCCAACAGGCCTCTACCTATCTGTAACAGGCGATTTAATTATTAATTATTTAACTAGACATACAGTAGACTGCAAGAAAATAGAAATGTTTTTTTCTTCACAAATGGGGGCATATTTATCAAGCTCCATATTTATCAAGCTCCTTCAGGCTCGCTGGAAACAGAAGTGACTGCTGTTCCATAACCTGTCCGCCTGCTCTGAGGCGGTGGACAGAAATCAACCCGATCGAATATGATCAGGTTGATTGACACCCCCTGCAGGGGGCGGTATTGCACCAGCAGTTCACCAGAACTGCTGGTGCGATGATAAATGCAGACAGCGTATGCTGTCGGCATTTATCGATGCGCAGCGAAGATGATCCGCAATATGGGATCATGTCCACTCGCACCATATTAAATAGGCCCCAAAGGATTAAAGTTTCATAATTTTTTTTAGCTCACAAAAAAACAGCAGGCCTCTACCTATCAGTCACAGGCTATGCCCCACAGCAATTTAATTATTAATTATTAAACTAGACATGCAGTTAACTGCAAGAAAAATAGAAATGTTTCTGCACAGATTAAACTTCAATTTAAACTTTTTTTTGCCCCAAAACAATCCAGTAGGCCGACTTATCAGTCTTAGGATATGCTCCCACAGCAATAAAATGAATAATAAACTAAACTTGCAATCAACTGCAAGAATATAGAAAAGTTTTTCTGCAAAAAATTGTTAAAGTATAAATATTTTTTTTAAAAAAACCCTCCCCAAAAGCCAGGAGACCTCTACCTATCAATCACAGTTTATGCCCACACTTTAATGATAACTTTTTTACCCCCCCCCCCAAAAAAAAAAAAACAAAAAACAGCGGGACTCTAACTATTACAAAAAAATGCAGTTAATTGCAAGAAAATATACATGTTTCTGCACCAAAATGGTTAAAATTTACTGAAAACTTTTTTATCCACCCCCCCAAAAAATCCATCAGTCACAGGATATGCTCCACAGCAATATAATTATTAACCTCTTAAGGACATATGACGGAATTTTTCCGTCATAAAACAATTGCGCAAACTGAAAGCTGTGTCCTTAAAGGGTTAATAAACTAACCGCTAGATTTAGAGTTCTGCGGCCAAAGGGGTGCGTTAGCTACGCGTGCTTTTTTCTCCCGCACCTTTTAAATACCGCTGGTATTTAGAGTTCGCAGAAGGGCTGCGTTAGGCTCCAAAAAGGGAGCGTAGAGCATAATTTACCGCCACTGCAGCTCTAAATACCAGCGGTGCTTACGGACGCGGCCATCTTAAAAAATGTGCTCGTGCACGATTCCCCCATAGGAAACAATGGGGCCGTTTGAGCTGAAAAAAAGCAGCGTTCAGCTCCTAACGCAGCCCCATTGTTTCCTATGGGGAAACACTTCCTATGTCTGCACCTAACACCCTAACATGAACCCCGAGTCTAAACACCCCTAACCTTACACTTATTAACCCCTAATCTGCCGCCCCCGCTATCGCTGACCCCTGCATATTTTTTTTAACCCCTAATCTGCCGCTCCGTACACCGCCGCCACCTACGTTATCCCTATGTACCCCTAATCTGCTGCCCCTAACACCGCCGACCCCTATATTATATTTATTAACCCCTAATCTGCCTCCCCCAACGTCGCCGCCACCTACCTACACTTATTAACCCCTAATCTGCCGACCGGACCTCACCGCTACTATAATAAAGTTATTAACCCCTAATCCGCCTCAATAACCCTATAATAAATAGTATTAACCCCTAATCTGCCCTCCCTAACATCGCCGACACCTAACTTCAAGTATTAACCCCTAATCTGCCGACCGGACCTCACCGCTACTCTATTAAATTTATTAACCCCTAAAGCTAAGTCTAACCCTAACACTAACACCCCCCTAAGTTAAATATAATTTTTATCTAATGAAATAAATTAACTCTTATTAAATAAATTAATCCTAATTAAAGCTAAATACTTACCTGTAAAATAAACCCTAATATAGCTACAATATAAATAATAATTATATTGTAGCTATTTTAGGATTAATATTTATTTTACAGGCAACTTTGTATTTATTTTAACCAGGTACAATAGCTATTAAATAGTTAATAACTATTTAATAGCTACCTAGTTAAAATAATTACAAAATTACCTGTAAAATAAATCCTAACCTAAGTTAGAATCCTATCAGCCAATCGGAATTCGAGGGACGCCATCTTGGATGACGTAATTTAAAGGAACCATCATTCGGCGAGTTGGCATCGGTAGAAGAGGATGGATCCACGTCGGCTGGAAGAAGATGGCTCCGCTCCACTCCGAATGGATGAAGATAGAAGATGCCGCTTGGATGAAGATGTCTACCGGTCCGGATGTCCTCTTCTGCCCGGATAGGATGAAGACTTCTGCCGCTCCGGATGTCTTCTTTTGGTCCATCGGTGCCCGGTTGGGTGAAGACGACTGAAGGTAGGGAGATCTTCAGGGGCTTAGTGTTAGGTTCATTTAAGGGGGGGTTTGGGTTAGATTAGGGGTATGTGGGTGGTGGGTTTTAATGTTGGGGGGGGTATTTTATGTTTTTTTTTACAGGCAAAAGAGCTGAATTCTTTGGGGCATGCCCCGCAAAAGGCCCTTTTAAGGGCTGGTAAGGTAAAAGAGCTTTTCTATTTTTATTTTAGAATAGGGTAGGGCATTTTTTTATTTTGGGGGGCTTTGTTATTTTATTAGGGGGCTTAGAGTAGGTGTAATTAGCTTAAAATTGTTGTAATCTTTTTCTAATGTTTGTAAATTATTTTTTTATTTTTTGTAACTTAGTTCTTTTTTATTTTTTGTACTTTAGTTAGTTTATTTAATTGTATTTATTTGTAGGTATTTTATGTAATTAATTTATTGATAGTGTAGTGTTAGGTTTAATTGTAGGTAATTGTATGTATTTTATTTAATTTATTTATTGATAGTGTAGTGTTAGGTTTAATTGTAACTTAGGTTAGGATTTATTTTACAGGTAATTTTGTAATTATTTTAACTAGGTAGCTATTAATTAGTTATTAACTATTTAATAGCTATTGTACCTGGTTAAAATAAATACAAAGTTGCCTGTAAAATAAATATTAATCCTAAAATAGCTACAATATAATTATTATTTATATTGTAGCTATATTAGGGTTTATTTTACAGGTAAGTAATTAGCTTTAAATAGGATTAATTTATTTAATAAGAGTTAATTTATTTTGTTAGATAAAAATTATATTTAACTTAGGGGGGTGTTAGTGTTAGGGTTAGACTTAGCTTTAGGGGTTAATAAATTTAATAGAGTAGCAGTGAGGTCCGGTCGGCAGATTAGGGGTTAATACTTGAAGTTAGGTGTCGGCGATGTTAGGGAGGGCAGATTAGGGGTTAATACTATTTATTATAGGGTTATTGAGGTGGGAGTGAGGCGGATTAGGGGTTAATAACTTTATTATAGTAGCGGTGAGGTCCGGTCGGCAGATTAGGGGTTAATAAGTGTAGGTAGGTGGCGGCGACGTTGGGGGTGGCAGATTAGGGGTTAATAAATATAATATAGGGGTCGGCGGTGTTAGGGGCAGCAGATTAGGGGTACATAGGTATAACGTAGGTGGCGGCGGTGTGCGGTCGGCAGATTAGGGGTTAAATTTTTTTATTAGAGTGGCGGCGATGTTTGGGGGCTTCGGTTTAGGGGTACATAGGTAGTTTATGGGTGTTAGTGTACTTTAGAGCACAGTAGTTAAGAGCTTTATAAACCGGCGTTAGCCCAGAAAGCTCTTAACTACTGACTTTTTGCTGCGGCTGGAGTCTTGTCGGTAGAGAGTCTACAGCTCACTTCAGCCAAGACTCTAAATACCGGCATTAGAAAGATCCCATTGAAAAGATAGGATACGCAAATGGCGTAGGGGGATCTGCGGTATGGAAAAGTCGCGGCTTGAAAGTGAGCGTTAGACCCTTACCTACAAGACTCTAAAAACCAGTGGTAGCCCAAAACCAGCGTTAGGAGCCCCTAACGCTGGTCTTCACGGCTAATGCCAAACTCTAAATCTAGGCGTAAGCTTGCAGTTAACTTGAAACATTTTTTAAATGTTTTCTGATGCACACATAGGGTAAAAGAATGATTTAAAAAAAATGTTCCCCTGAAAAAAGCCAGCAGTCCTCTACCTACCAGTCATAGCCTATGCCCCCACAGCAATATTATTATTAAAGGGACAGTCTACACCAGAATTGTTATTGTTTAAATATATAGATAATCCCTTTATCACCCATTCCCCAGTTTTGCATAACCAACACAGTTATATTAATATTTTTTTTACCTCTTAATTACCTTGTATCTAAACCTATGCAGACTGCCACCTTATCTAAGTGCTTTTGACAGACATGCAGTTTAGCCAATCAGTGCAGATTCCTAAATAACTCCACGGGAGTGAGCACAGTATTATCTATATGGTGCTGTCTAACTGTGAAAAACTTTCAAAATGCTCTGAGCTAAGAGGCGGTTTTCAACTGTTTAGAAATCAGTTTGAGTCTACCTAGCTTTAGCTTTTCAATAATACCACCAAGGGAACAAAACAAACAATGATAAAAGTCCATTTGAAAGTTGTTTAAAATTGCATGTCCTATCTGAATCATGAAAGTTTAATTTTGACTAGACTGTCCCTTCAATAAACTAAGCATGCAGTTAAATTTAACAAAATAGAATGTTTCTGCCAACATAGGGTTAAACGTAAATTATTTTCCCCCCAAATACAGGCAGCACAGACCTAAGTATCTATAAGTCACAGCTAAACCTCCATTTCAAGTTACAACTCTTTAACACTAAAATAAAAAAAACAAAAAAATTCCCTGTTCCCCACAGGAAAAAAAATATACAGCATATCTGCAGTTTACACTGAACTACAAGAAAAACTCTATTTCTGCACAATTTTACATAAAAAAAGCACAACAAGCAGATACAGGCACACGTCAGTGCACTGCTCAAGAGCTGAAATAAAAATGAATAGAAGAAGGCTAATGTTCAGTAAACTAGACTACCATCTCCCTATGCTAGGTTAACAGTGGATTGGGTAAGCCTGTTTGGTACTTAATGCCTGACTTGCTGGCCCTCACATCAATCATTTAGTAATGTTAGGATTGGACAGGGGAAGTTATACACATGAATGGTCAGAAACCCTCTCTCTCTCCCCTCTCTCTCCTCCCCTCTCTCTCTCTCTCTCTCTCTCTCACTCTCTCTCTCCTCTCTCTCTCTCTCCCCTCTCTCTCTCTCTCTCCTCTCTCTCCTCTCTCTCTTTCTCTCTCTCTATCTCCCCCCTCTGTCTCTCTCTCCCCTCTCTCTCTACCTCCCCCCCTCTGTCTCTCTCTCTCCCCCCCCTCTCTCTCTCTCTCTCTCTCTCTCCCCCCTCTCTCTCTCCCCCTCTCTCTCTCCCCTCTCTCTCTCTCTCTCCCCTCTCTCTCTCTATCTCCCCCTCTCTCTTTCTCTCTCCCCTCTTTCTCTCCCTTCTCTCTCTCTCTCCACATCTCCCCTCTTTGTCTTCCCTCTCTCTCTCTCTCTCTCTCTCCTCTCTCTCTCTCTCTCTCTCCTCTCTCTCTCTCTCTCTCTCTCCTCTCTCCCCTCTCTCTCTCCCCCTCTCTCTCTCTCCCCTCTCTCTCTATCCCCCCCTCTCTCTTTCTCTCCCCCCCTCTCTCTCTCCTCTCTCTCTCTCTCTCTCTCTCCTCTCTCTCCTTTCTCCCCTTTCTCTCTCCCTCCTCTCTCTCTCTCTCTCTCTCTCTCTCTCTCTCTCCCCTCTCTCTCAATCTCCCCCTCTTTCTTTCTCTCTCCCCTCTCTCTCTCCCCTCTTTCTCTCCCCTCTCTCTCTCCACATCTCCCCTCTTCCTCTCTCCTCCCTCTCTCTCTCTCCCCCCCCCCCCCCACTCCCCCCACTCTCTCTCCCCCTCTCTCTCTGCCCCTCTCTCTTTCTCCCCTCTTGATCTCTCCTCTCTCTCCCCTCTCTCCCCTCTTTTGAGCTGTTTGAGCTCTCTCCATGGCCTTTCACGGCCCCACCCTTGGCCCCACCCCTTCACGGCCCTTCATGCTAGGCTCCGCCCCCTTCATGTGCCTTCACGCTAGGCCATGCCCCCCACGCACGCTCGGCCATGCCCACTTCTGCTCGAGGCAGTAGGCAGATCAGGTAGGGATATAAGGCCAGATGTGTTTGTCCTCGTGCTGTCTCTACTGTGCATGACAGCTTCGGACAACACACTTGGCCTTTTATAGTATAGGATAAGCATGAACAACATTTTGTTACAATTCAATTTTGGTCCCATTTTCAATTGTCCACTTGGTATAACAACAGATGTATGAATTGGCCAATATTAAAACGAAAATGTATTCATAAGAAAATGAAAGCACATGTCTAATTGCAAGCCTTTGTGGATAGCTATATCTTTATTTTTATTTATTTAAATTTTTTACAAAGTTATCTTGAGCTGTCTCAGACTGCACTATTGGTTGTACAAGAAGGCTTTATAATAAATGTCCCTTTTTAAGAATAGCCTTTAAATTACTTTACAATTCTACATTAAATATTTTATCTTACAAAAGGTGAATACTCACTTGACTGAGATTAAATCCCCGCTTTTTTTAATACATTGTATGTTGTTTAAAATAACTCTAACAGTATATATTATTTAAATTTACTTAAAATATTTTCTAAATTGAATTCCTAAATCAAAATATATTACTTACAAAATTAATATATGATTTTTTTTTCTAAAATGCAACATTCCTAAGGGTGACCAAAGATTAATAGCCTTGATAAGGTTACCTCTAATCTTTCATTTATTTAAAAAATATATAAAAAAATATGTGATAACATGGTTTTGCATGCATTTGTTAGGTTCAATCTACATTTTATGGTATAATTATAACCCCATAAAACACAATACTTTACAGCCCAAAAGTTATAGGAAATTAAGGGGTCAATCATAGTCCTTTAGAAAAGCATATCAAATAATTTATCTATGAAAATCCCCATAGACTTTAATGGCAAATTTTGTTGAGAAATAATTACATACATTTTTCTAAATGATTGTGACTGACCTGGTTATTGACTATATTGTTTTATTACTTGAATCATCCCCTCTTTCATATTCATTTTCTTAACTTGTATTTCACCATTATGTTTTTATTTAATAGAAAACTACATCACAAATTATATAAATTGAAATTATATACTTTGCAAAAAATATTAAAAGCTTAATAATGTTTGTTACCAAATTGCGCTTCAACCTCCTCCAGCAAGCTCTTCCTTCTCTGTAGAACATGACATCAAATTCTTCCGAATTCATGTTTAAATTTGGTACTTTTAAAAAACAATATTCTGCTCTTACTATGGGCAAGATTACGAGTGGCACGCTAATAGTTGCACGCAAATGATATTGGGTTTATAGCGGCTGTTTGAGCATGTCAGAAGTAGCGTGATTGTTTGAGCACAATTGAATTTAACATGCTTCAGGATAGCGCAACCCCAGAGCATTGGTTACCTGTTACACTAGAATAAAAGTGTCACAAAACACAACAAAATACATTTAAAAGAACAGTTACAATCATAATAACACTATCTAATAAAAATTGAATTAAAAGGTTATAAGGGCTCAAAGATATGAGGTCTCAGGTGTTAGAAATACAGGCATGAATATATATATATATATATATATATATATATATATATATATATATATATATGGGAGGCAATCAAAATACCTAAACTCAAAATCCCTAATACCATAAGAGAGAATCTTGAAATCCAGAAAGATCATAATCCCGAATGCCTAGGGCTCCATGTACTAAGCCGTCAATTCATCCGTCATTGTAGACGCGGATAAACTCGCCGTTACTCGCCGCGGGCGAAATGGTGTCCGCTGTCGCTATGTACTAATAATCCCCCAATAAATAGACACGTCTAGCCCGCCGCGAGCAGTGGCAGAATATTGATAAATTTGACGCCTCGCTCGCCACGACTAAGCTGATGTACTTAACTTTCAGTTGAATTGTCTGGCCAATTGTTAACACGTGACATGCAAGGTGTCACGAACGTCATAGTAGTCGCGAGAATAGAATTTTGCTCCTATAAAAGTACAACTTTTCTAAACAACTTTATTATTGTTCAAAATTTTTTGAAGAGTGATTACAGAGCGTTATTTTTGTAATATTTATTTACAAATTGGATATGGCTTCATCTGGATCTGAAACCACTTCAAAATCCAAGAATCCTCACGCATCAGCAAAACGTCGTTTTGATTGACATGATTATTGACTCATGATTATTTGTTTGGATGTCGTGTCAAACAGACAAATTTTTCGAGGAGGAAGCAGATCTGGCAAAGGATAAGCGATGCCGTTAGTGCCCAGGGTCCTGGAAAAAAGGATGTCGATCAGCTGAAGAAGCGTTACAACGACATTAAACGTTTCGCCAAAGCTAAATTGGCCAGAGAAAAAAATTCGGCACGTGCTGCCGGAGGTGGACCAGCATATGTGGCCGACCTCAATGACTATGAGCAGAAGCTTGTTCAGCGTCTGGGACCAGAGATCATCACTGGCATAACGGATGATTGTGACAGTGATTTAAGAGGTAAATGTACAACATAATTGACACAAAAATGTTTGTTAAATTATGATAGCTCATTGTCTCCAATATATATTTCTTAAAAATAACATGATCTGATATCTTACGCTTCCGTATCTGAATCCATATAGGCCATATAGGCCCCAAATACTCTTATCATTTATGTTGCATATATGTATAAGGGATTGTACAATAATAGGGTTGTTATACTGCCTTTTTTTTAAAGCTATAACGGAAATATAAATTTTTTAAGAGTTGATTATAAATATAGGGGGCAACTATTAGTGTGATCCCTAAAGATAACACCCATGTGTTCATTTACAAACCAGTATTGCATTGAAACTCCTTAAAGAGATAATGACAATAGAAATAATGTAATTTGAAACTATTAAAAAAATATTTATGTTGTGTAACATGGTATGTTCGACATTAATCATGAAATACAATTATTTTAAATTCATATCACTTTAACTTTTATCTCTGCATATTCTGACTGACCCCAGATCACATGCCTTCTTAAATCTCTGATCTATTGACTTCCATGTAGCGGTATTTGAGCATAGAATATTATTTTTAACATCTTTCAAAATTAGAATATATAATTGTTCTCCGCTTTCTAAACATATACTTTTTTCAGACATAGCTATGCACATAGTTGACGCAGTCACATGACCCATCTATGTGCATCAACCAATGATCATTTACTGAGCCTGTATAGATTTGCTTTTCATCAAAGTATATCAATCCAATGAAGCCAAAAAGATAATACAATTAAATATTTTTGAAAAAGCATTTTCTTATGAGATCTCGAAAGGAAAATGTATTTTTTCATGTCCCTTTAATGATTGAGCCTTCATTCACTGCTGTGATTATATTATTATTAACAGTTTTAGCTTTCAGTTTAAACTAGAAATAAAAAGAAAACTAAAATTGTATTAATATTTTTTTTTTTTTTTTTTTTAAAGCAACACCAACAACACAAGCAGAGCCTGTGAGGAGTACCAACGAAGTGCCCACTTGTTCAACTTCGTCTTCTGCTCTTTACAGACCAACTACCGGTGCAGCTGGTTCCCAACCTTCGGCCAATTTTTCACATGGACAATTCATACGCTCCACATCTACTGTTACACACAGTACTTCATCAGCGGACACACTTCCTGATGTAAGGACCAGCACTCCAGAAACTGGTGTTGGCAGAGCAACTGGTAAGTACTTTACAAATGTAATGAATAATTTCAATGTTGTGTGTGTTATCTCTTTTATCTATCAAATAAATTATTATTTTTTTGTACACAAATGTCAAATGTCATTATTGACATAATCGAGTTCGAGATCTTTTACAGATGGAATGGAATTTGAAGGACAAATAGCAATGATCTTAGATTTTCATGAAAGGGACACTGTACAATTTTTTTTAAATGATGATTCATGTAGAGCATGCAATTGTAAGCAACTTTCTAATGAGTTTAAATTTTAACATTATTTTCTTTTTGAGAATTGATAATAGTATTAAATTAGAAAGTTGATTGAAATTCCATGCTATATATCTTTCATATATCTATCTATCAGTGTCCAGTTAATTGCAAAGTACATTTTCATTAATAATTTTACTAATAGAAATTTCACTGAATGTAATATTGTTTGAATATATGGTTACATTTACTAAAAAACATTTTTTTATTTTTTTTTATTGGTGATTTGGGACGTCTTTTCCAAAGATTGACTGGACATTCATCTCCATTATTTGATGGTATGTATCACATATGTATATATATATATATATATATATATATATAATATAACTTAAATTTGTGTATGACTGTTGTATCTGCTCTCTCCTTCTATTCTATTTCTGCAACTGTGTTTAGAAAATTTTATTTTTATTTACTAACAATTTTTTATGTCTTGATCTAGAAGAAGAAAACTCATCAAGGGAGATCACTATTAATCTCATGCCAATAGTGGAAAATCCAATTTAAGATGAACCACCAGGAGGGCATGATGGAAGCGAGACTCCAGATATTCTTGAAGAATGTGGAGATGCACAACCAGATGAAATACACACACCTGAAAACCTGGAGGAACCAGTTGAAACACAGGCACCACCAATTACACAGGAAACAGGTGCTCTAGATATTGAAAATACACCGGCAGAAGGACTATTGGCCGATGTGGGATTAAGGGAAATGTTGACCCTTCCAAGGCAATATAGAGAGGACCACAGAGATATGCAGAATATTATAAACTCTAATATTGAACGCTGGGCAGCTATTTCAGAAAAAAATATTGAACTAGAAATGGAAAGAAATGACATTGAAAGGCAGAAATTACAGCTGCAAAGAGAAATGTTTCAGTGGCAGAGGCAGATGGATGAAGAAAAAAACCTGCAAATTAATAGAGCTTTATCCATCACTGAAAGGACATTACAATCTCTGTTGTCTATTGTGAGTGAAAGGGAGGGTACAACAGACCCCAAAAGGCCACGTCTACAGTGAACATTTCATTTATTATTTATAACACCTTATTCCATAAAGTTGTATTTTATGTTAATTGTTTTCATAGATATATTTTTTTAATTAGTTATTATTTTTGTTCTTTAAGTTTAAAATGTTATTGTTTAATAAAGACAATTTTTTTTATGCCCAAAAAATATGTTTTATTTACATAAATTCAAAATCACTATTGATTCTTCACAAAAAAAGTTTTTCTCATTTATTAATTGTCATTCTTCTGACAATCATCATGAAAAAAAAAACCAAAAAAACAAATAACATATTTACGGTATAAAAAATCTACTTGCTCCATTAACATTCCCAAAGTTGCCCTAATTTTAGAAATTTTTTGTTTAACATGATCTTCAAGACAACTCTGAGTACTTTTGTATTCAGTTTCAGTAGTTGATGTTGAAGATAAATCTGTCGAATAATAAAGGCAAAGAAAATTTTAATTCCATTTACATATACATATGCAATGTATCATATGGTTTATTTCTTCACAAATATTACCTCCTGATGTGCTGTTATCTATGGTATCTACTATATTGGCTTCTACACTTATGTCCACTCCTTTAAAGCTTTCATCTGAGCCAACTCCTAGTAGAAATATACAATATGTATTAGTTAAAACTTTGATTTTCTTAGATTTAAGATTACTGAGTATGAAACATACCTTTATCTACCATCATTGTTGTTAAAACTTCTATCCTTGGTTGAGTATCATCTGAACTCAAGGCTTCGAATATTGGCACACTATCAGGATTTTGAAAATCTTCCATTTCAATCCTATTTTTCATGTCTTCCATGGTAATATCTATGAACGTAATTACAAAGATAAAGATAGAAAACTATTTAAGCCAAAACCTAAAATATATTATTTAAAACTTAAATAATAACTCATTACCTGTCTGTGGCCTAGATTTAGAGTTCGGCGGTAAAAGGGCTGTTAACGCTCCGCGGGCTTTTTTCTGGCCGCACCATAAAATTAACTCTGGTATCGAGAGTTTAATCAAATGCTGCGTTAGGCTCCAAAAAAGGAGCGTAGAGCATTTTTACCGCAAATGCAACTCTCGATACCAGAGTTGCTTACGGACGCGGCCGGCCTCAAAAACGTGCTCGTGCACGATTCTCCCATAGGAAACAATGGGGCTGTTTGAGCTGAAAAAAAACCTAACACCTGCAAAAAAGCAGCGTTCAGCTCCTAACGCAGCCCCATTGTTTCCTATGGGGAAACACTTCCTACGTCTGCACCTAACACCCTAACATGAACCCCGAGTCTAAACACCCCTAACCTTACACTTATTAACCCCTAATCTTCCGCCACCGCTATCGCTGACCCCTGCATTACAGTTTTAACCCCTAATCTGCCGCTCCGTAAACCGCCGCAACCTACGTTATCCCTATGTACCCCTAATCTGCTGCCCTAACATCGCCGACCCCTATGTTATATTTATTAACCCCTAATCTGCCCCCCACAACGTCGCCGACACCTGCCTACACTTATTAACCCCTAATCTGCCGAGCGGACCGCACCGCTACTATAATAAAGTTATTAACCCCTAACCCGCCTCACTAACCCTATCATAAATAGTATTAACCCCTAATCTGCCCTCCCTAACATCGCCGACACCTAACTTCAATTATTAACCCCTAATCTTCCGATCGGAGCTCACCGCTATTCTAATAAATGTATTAACCCCTAAAGCTAAGTCTAACCCTAACACTAACACCCCCCTAACTTAAATATAATTTTAATCTAACGAAATAAATTAACTCTTATTAAATAAATTAATCCTATTTAAAGCTAAATACTTACCTGTAAAATAAATCCTAATATAGCTACAATATAAATTATATTTATATTATAGCTATTTTAGGATTAATATTTATTTTACAGGCAACTTGGTATTTATTTTAACTAGGTACAATAGCTATTAAATAGTTAAGAACTATTTAATAGTTACCTAGTTAAAATAATAACAAAATTACCTGTAAAATAAATCCTAACCTAAGATATAATTAAACCTAACACTACCCTATCAATAAAATAATTAAATAAACTACCTACAATTACCTACAATTAACCTAACACTACACTATCAATAAATTAAATAAACACAATTCCTACAAATAAATACAATTAAATAAACTAGCTAAAGTACAAAAAATAAAAAAGAACTAAGTTACAGAAAATAAAAAAATATTTACAAACATAAGAAAAATATTACAACAATTTTAAACTAATTACACCTACTCTAAGCCCCCTAATAAAATAACAAAGCCCCCCAAAATAATAAATTCCCTACCCTATTCTAAATTTAAAAAGTTACAAGCTCTTTTACCTTACCAGCCCTGAACAGGGCCCTTTGCGGGGCATGCCCCAAGAAGTTCAGCTCTTTTGCCTGTAAAAGAAAACATACAATACCCCCCCCCCCAACATTACAACCCACCACCCACATACCCCTAATCTAACCCAAACCCCCCTTAAATAAACCTAACACTAAGCCCCTGATGATCTTCCTACCTTGTCTTTACCATGCCAGGTTCACCGATCCGTCCTGGCTCCAAGATCTTCATCCAACCCAAGCGGGGGTTGGCGATCCATAATCCGGTGCTGAAGAGGTCCAGAAGAGGCTCCAAAGTCTTCATCCTATCCGGCAAGAAGAGGACATCCGGACCGGCAAACATCTTCTCCAAGCCGCATCTTCTATCTTCTTCCATCCGGTGCGGAGCGGGACCATCTTGAAGCAGGCGACGCGGATCCATCCTCTTCTTCCGATGTCTCCCGACGAATGACGGTTCCTTTAAGGGACGTCATCCAAGATGGCGTCCCTCGAATTCCGATTGGCTGATAGGATTCTATCAGCCAATCGGAATTAAGGTAGGAATTTTCTGATTGGCTGATGGAATCAGCCAATCAGAATCAAGTTCAATCCGATTGGCTGATCCAATCAGCCAATCAGATTGAGCTCGCATTCTATTGGCTGTTCCGATCAGCCAATAGAATGCGAGCTCAATCTGATTGGCTGATTGGATCGGCCAATCGGATTGAACTAGATTCTGATTGGCTGATTCCATCAGCCAATCAGAAAATTCCTACCTTAATTCCGATTGGCTGATAGAATCCTATCAGCCAATCGGAATTCGAGGGACGCCATCTTGGATGACGTCCCTTAAAGGAACCGTCATTCGTCGGGAGACATCGGAAGAAGAGGATGGATCCGCGTCGCCTGCTTCAAGATGGTCCCGCTCCGCACCGGATGGAAGAAGATAGAAGATGCGGCTTGGAGAAGATGTTTGCCGGTCCGGATGTCCTCTTCTTGCCGGATAGGATGAAGACTTTGGAGCCTCTTCTGGACCTCTTCAGCACCGGATTATGGATCGCCAACCCCCGCTTGGGTTGGATGAAGATCTTGGAGCCAGGACGGATCGGTGAACCTGGCATGGTGAAGACAAGGTAGGAAGATCATCAGGGGCTTAGTGTTAGGTTTATTTAAGGGGGGTTTGGGTTAGATTAGGGGTATGTGGGTGGTGGGTTGTAATGTTGGGGGGGGGGGGGTATTGTATGTTTTCTTTTACAGGCAAAAGAGCTGAACTTCTTGGGGCATGCCCCGCAAAGGGCCCTGTTCAGGGCTGGTAAGGTAAAAGAGCTTGTAACTTTTTAAATTTAGAATAGGGTAGGGAATTTATTATTTTGTGGGGCTTTGTTATTTTATTAGGGGGCTTAGAGTAGGTGTAATTAGTTTAAAATTGTTGTAATATTTTTCTTATGTTTGTAAATATTTTTTTATTTTCTGTAACTTAGTTCTTTTTTATTTTTTGTACTTTAGATAGTTTATTTAATTGTATTTATTTGTAGCAATTGTATTTAATTAATTTATTGATAGTGTAGTGTTAGGTTAATTGTAGGTAATTGTAGGTAGTTTATTTAATTATTTTATTGATAGGGTAGTGTTAGGTTTAATTATATCTTAGGTTAGGATTTATTTTACAGGTAATTTTGTAATTATTTTAACTAGGTAACTATTAAATAGTTCTTAACTATTTAATAGCTATTGTACCTAGTTAAAATAATTACCAAGTTGCCTGTAAAATAAATATTAATCCTAAAATAGCTAAAATATAATTATAATTTATATTGTAGCTATATTAGGATTTATTTTACAGGTAAGTATTTAGCTTTAAATAGGATTAATTTATTTAATAAGAGTTAATTTATTTCGTTAGATTAAAATTATATTTAAGTTAGGGGGGTGTTAGTGTTAGGGTTAGACTTAGCTTTAGGGGTTAATACATTTATTAGAATAGCGGTGAGCTCCGATCGGAAGATTAGGGGTTAATAATTGAAGGAAGGTGTCGGCGATGTTAGGGAGGGCAGATTAGGGGTTAATACTATTTATGATAGGGTTAGTGAGACGGATTAGGGGTTAATAACTTTATTATAGTAGCGCTCAGGTCCGCTCGGCAGATTAGGGGTTAATAAGTGTAGGTAGGTGTCGGCGACGTTGAGGGGGCAGATTAGGGGTTAATAAATATAATATAGGGGTCGGCGGTGTTAGGGGCAGCAGATTAGGGGTACATAGGGATAACGTAGGTGGCGGCGCTTTGCGGTCGGAAGATTAGGGGTTAATTATTTTAAGTAGCTGGCGGCGATGTTGTGGGGGGCAGATTAGGGGTTAATAAATGTAATATAGGGGTCGGCGGGGTTAGGGGCAGCAGATTAGGGGTACATAAGTATAACGTAGGTGGCGGTCGGAAGATTAGGGGTTAAAATTTTTAATCGAGTGGCGGCGATGTGGGGGGAGCTCGGTTTAGGGGTACATAGGTAGTTTATGGGTGTTAGTGTACTTTAGGGTACAGTAGTTAAGAGCTTTATAAACCGGCGTTAGCCAGAAAGCTCTTAACTCCTGCTTTTTTCAGGCGGCTGGAATCTTGTCGTTAGAGCTCTAACGCTCACTTCAGAAACGACTCTAAATACCGGCGTTAGAAAGATCCCATTGAAAAGATAGGCTACGCAAATGGCGTAGGGGGATCTGCGGTATGGAAAAGTCGCGGCTGCAAAGTGAGCGTTAGACCCTTTAATCACTGACTCCAAATACCAGCGGGCGCCCAAAACCAGCGTTAGGAGCCTCTAACGCTGGTTTTGACGGCTACCGCCGAACTCTAAATCTAGGCCTGTGTGTTTTTATGAAAAACTTGATATGGATTGGGAGATAATTCAATATCCAATAGTGTTATTGGCATAGGTGGAGATAAAGCTTCACTTCTGGGTGTTTGCACCAACATTGACCTGAGGTAGCGTGGTGGCTGTTCACACTTACTTTTCCTACTTCTCATATCTATAAAAATATTAATAAAAAAAAAATTTGAATTAAAAAAAAGAAATTTAATTAATCATAGTAATTTTTAATTTTCAAAACATAGAAATTATGCTTAATACTACAATTATAATAAATGGACACTGAACAATTTTTTTTTCTATTGGGATTGTAATAGAACATGCCATTTTAACCAAATGTATAATTCACTTTTTTTTTAAATTTGCTTCATTCTCTTAGTTTCTTTTTCTTTTTTTAAAAAAAGGCATCTAAGCTAGGTTTTGAGTTCTATACAATGTAAAACACTTCTTTATTGGTGCATGAATTTACCCACCAATCATCAAGAAGAACACAATAATGTTTTCACACACAATGTGCCTGCATCTAAACTGAAATTATTGCTTTTCAAATAAAGATACAAAGAGAATTAAAATAATTTGATTATAGGAGTACATTGTAAAGTTGGTTAAAATGGCAATTAGATTTTACTCTACTTATTCAGTTCTGCATGCTTACTTTTCTAACATGTTTCAATGGTATATAGTAATATATTTATATTTTACTCTACTAACTCAGTTCTGCATGCTTAGTTTTCGAAGATGTTTCAATGGTATATACTAATATAGTTATATTTTACTCTACTAACTCAGTTCTGCATGCTTACTTTTCTAACTTCTTTTAAGTGTATATAGTAATATAGTTATATTTTAATCTACTAACTCAGTTCTGCATGCTTACTTTTGTAACTTTTTGCAATTGTATATACTAATATAGTTAAATATACTCAGAAAATAATATTGTCCTTGATTCGTCAATGATGACGCAGTTCAAAAATACCATCATTATTTTCTATTATAAAAAATAATTTAATATATAATTTTGGAACTTACATGTCCTTATCAATCTTCGAATAGATTCATAGTACTTCGGTTTTCTTCTCTTCAAGTCACTATATTTTCTAAGACATTGTCGTCTTGTTCTTTTAATTTTTGAAATACGATGTATTCTTCTCAGCATCTCGTATATTCTTTTGTCCCTGCATTCCTGTCTCACTGCCCTCACACCACCAATCCGTTTAGGGAAATATTTATCCATTGCATAAACTAAATTCACCAATTCGTCAGCACCAAAAGGTTCAGGACGCGACATGTTTAACGATGACGTGATTAATCGTTATGTCAATCATTAGCGCATTGATCTAGATATGTATCCACGAAAATTTTAAACAATATAATGTATATGTAGATTAATGTATTTTATGAATGTTTGTAAATTGATTCTATGTTTATAGTTATTATAAAGGATATTTTGTTTCTAAACATTTTCTTTGTTTCAGATGTGTTGATATGTATTACAATTTACTTTGGTTTACAATAGTTATTAATAATATTTAATATATAATGTTTTAAGATTGATTGTCAGTTTGTAATAAAATAATTTATTTTCCATTATTTTCTATATGCCACTATTCTTTTAACAAATCTTGAATGGAAATAGATATTATTAAAGATAAGAAAATAAGTGTTAAGAGTAAGCCCTTAAGGTATTTTTAATTGGAATATGGGGCAACCTAGGAGCTGTTAAAAATTGAGATTAAAATAAAACAAAGCAAATTAGCAAGTCTTTAAAATAAAAACTCCTATCTGAAAACATAAAATCGCACTTTGGAATATACTGTCGCTTGTTAAATCTACAATTCAATGACACAATACAATGAATTACCATCAGCTATGGAGGGATTACATTACACTAATAACATTATGTAAAAGAATGAGAGCAGCTGTAGACACTAGTGTGATGTCACAAAGACAATGTATTACCTATAATATATTGTCTGTAATAACTTTGATCAAGAACTTTATTTATTTGAAACCTTTGATAATTGAAGAGCAACAACTGTTATGTATTTAACTGTTTATCATGAGTGATTTTTAATAACCTTAATTGTTAAAAAAAAGTAGAAGACAAGTTAATAAAGAAAGTTTTTTATTGATCAACTGAAACTTTAATCTTAAATCTTTAATCTTAAAAGTAGAAGACAAGTTAATAAAGAAAGTTTTTTTATTGATCAACTGAAACTTTAATCTTCAAAATATTGTTCGGAAACCATGTCCCTTGTTGCCATACCATGCCTATTAGCTTGTTCTACACATATTTGTTCTGTTAATTAAATCATCAGCATCTATGGTATTTTCATCTTCTAATGGACAGCCTCTTTTGATTGCTATATTGTGCAGTATGCAGCAAACCAATATAATTTTTGCAACTTTCTCAGGTGCATACTGCATAGCACCACCAGAACGATCAAGACATCGAAACCGCATTTTCAAAAGACCGAAAGTCCTCTCAATTATCCCCCTGGTAGATCATTGAGCTTCATTGAAATGTACTTGACTTCTGGTCTGTGGGTTGTTATAGGGAGTCAACAGCCATTCTGTACATGAGTACCCTCCATCTCCTAATAGAAGATATAATAAATATAAATATTAATATAAAAATAATTATAAAGATTGACAACTATACAATACAAATTTAAAATATACAGATTACTCTTTAATTACAGTCGACAAATTGGGCGCAATTTATGTACATGGAAATAAGAAACAAATTAGATGCCAGTTATGCTTACCTAGAAGCCATCCTTCAGGCATATTTCTGTCCTCGAACTTCCGGTATAAGCCAGTCTGCCTTAAGATGTAAGAATCATGACATGAGCCTGGAAAGTTAGAACGGACCCTGATAATCATCATGTTGGGGTCACAGACCATCTGGACATTCAAGGAATGGAAATGCTTTCTATTCCTATAGATCTCCTCACGAGCTTTAAGTGGTCTTACAGCAACATGGGTACAGTCTATGGCACCTAGGACATTGGGCATCCCAGCCATCCTATAGAAATTGAACTTTATAGATTGCCATTCTTCAGGGGTAGATGGCAAACAAACATATCAAGGAAAAATAACCAGCATAGCCCCTATGACTTTGGATAAGTGTCGTGAAAAAGCTGATTGACTCATTCCAATAATGATGCTAGAAACTGCCTGAAAGAAGCCTGTTGCCATAAAATGCAATGCAGCTAATAGTTTCAGAAGTCCTGGAATAGCTTGTGAAAGAGCCGTCATCGGCTCCAAATGATCTTCAATCTCTCGATACAGGTGTAATATGGATTCACGATCAAGCCGGAATCTTTGCATGATCTCTTGGTCAGAAGGCCGTGCAAACCAACCGTGGAAGGAATACAAGGGGGACACGAACTCTCCTTCTTCTAACTATTCGATTAGCGACATTTCCAGTATTCTGTCTTCTAGACCGGATTTGCATCACACGGAGAATAAACAAATACAGAAGTGTCTCCATAGCTTCCGAAATGAACAGTGTAAGTACAATGCTGATATTACTGCCTTTTATATATGTCTAGACTGGCGTCTAGAGTGAATTTCCTATTGTTTTGTACCTTGCCCGCCACCTAAAAGGTGGCGAGGCAAAAATAACGAGGTGGGAGCGGAAATTGTCGCGAGCGGACAAATAGATTTTTTAGTACATTCGTTTTTGGCGAGTTGGTGGTCAAATGTGTGTAATTACAGTGAAAAATGGAGAGGTAGCGAGGTTTGGCGGATAAGTACGCTCGCAATTTTAAAGATGCGAGTTTGAACATAGTTGACGACTTTGTACATATCAGTTTGCGAGTTTTGACGCAAGATTTGTTGCGGGTAGCTCGCTGACTGCTTAGTACATGGAGCCCCTAAAATCCAGAAAATCAAAATGCAGAAATAACAAAATCCCGAAATTATAAAATCCCTAAAAAGAGAGAGAGAGTGTTGCAATGTAGGAGGCCGGCGGTTTAGGGGTTAATAGATTTATTATAGTAGTTGAGATGGGGGGGGCGGGGGTTTAAGGGTTAATAGATTTATTTAGGTGTTAGCGCGATACGGGGAGCGGCGGTTTAGGGTTTAATAGTTTTATTTAGTGTCGGTTATGTTGGGGGCGGCGGTTTAGTTGTTAACAACTTTAGGGGTTAACGATGCGGGTGGGTGGCGGATTAGGGGTTAATAGTTTTATTTAGTATTGGCAATGTCAGGGGGTGGCAGATTAGGGGTATTAAGACTAGGGGTTTATGTTAGGGTGTTAGATTTTTACATAACTTTCTTTTACCCATAGACATCAATGGGGATTGCTTTATAGCGATCACCATTCCGCGATCGCAGGTGTTAGTTTTTTTTTTAAAGAAAAACATCTCTAAAATTAGACATTTCCTTACACAAGGCACAACTAAAACTTTAATCCACTCTCTCATCCTTTCCCGCCTTAATTACTGCAACTCTGTCCTGTCTGGTCTCCCCAGCTGCTGCCTAGCTCCTTTACAATCAATAATGAATGCCTCTGCCAGGCTCATCTTCCTTACACGTCGCTCTTCATCTGCTGCACCTCTCTGCCAATCCCTTCACTGGCTTCCTCTTGCCTCTAGGATTAAATACAACATTTTCACTCTGACATACAAAACCCTCAACTGCACTGCTCCCCCCTACATCTCAGACCTTGTCTCCAGATACTCTCCCTCCCGTCCCCTTCGCTCTGCTTATGACCTCCTCCTCTTCTCCTCTCTTGTTACCTCCTCACACTCCCGTTTACAGGATTTCTCCAGACTAGCTCCCATCTTGTGGAACTCTCTGCCTCGCTCCACAAGAGTCTCCCCTAGTTTTGAAAGCTTCAAGCGCTCCCTAAAGACTCTACTGCTCAGGGATGCATACAACCTACACTAACCTTTCTTTATACCAGTTCCTCTCTTCCATTGCTATCTCCTGAACCCCCTTAGCATGTAAGCCTAAGAGTCCAGCTGTTTGTAGATCACTTTCTTAAGAGCTGACTACAACAGGGTGACTCTTGGCAGGGCCCTCTACCAGTTTGATCCCTATAAATGTTTTGTTGTACTCTGCATTTGTTTATAGCTCTGCAGAATCTGTTGGCACTCTACAAATAACCGATAATAATAATAATAATAATAATAATAATAATAATAATAATAATAATTTAGATATTCAGAGATATTCAATTAAAAATGATCAATTAATTACAGTAGGTGATTAATTTAACCTCACCTATGTGGAGCAGGTACAATTGACATAAATTAATTTATGCTGCTTTTTATTGCAATATTATATCTTAATTTAATGAAATTAACTAAATTGTTTATGCAACTTAAACAAATACATATTTGGTTTAAAAGCTTACACCTTTATTTAACTAAAAATATTTTTTAACTCAAATAAACTAAGCACTATAGAAATTATTTTAAAAATGAGTTGCTGCACTAATAATTTCATAAAAGTACACATTTCTAGCTTTAAATATTCATCTAAATAAATCTCAGAAAGATTATGGAACATTAAAGAATCATAGAATGTTTAATACTTTTAAAACATGAGAATCATAAAATTTAAAATTAAATTCAAATCAGAATTTTAGTGAAATAAATTAATAGGGTGAATTTTGTAAAAATCATAATTTCATTTATAAATATGTTTTTCTTGGCTTGCAAATGCTATTTTTATGCAACTGAAGCTAAAATAAACACAGAACAATAAAAATGAACTGTGAATATGCAGAACAGCAAACGATTTATTGGCGCAGTGATTGGAATAGCAGAATAAAAGAACATTGATAAGACATAAATATGTTTTTATAATCAATGTTCTAAATGAATTGTAAATCAAAATATGTCAAAGTTAATGGAAAGGTCATATCTAAAATTTATTTACTGCAATATAAAATTACCTGATTTAACTTCAATGCAATGATGTTCTCTTTAAAAGGACATTACTGAACTTCTTACCTGTAACAGTATCAAATGTATGATATTAAATTCCCTCTATGAGATTATTTTAAATATGAACTTTACTTGATTTAAATTTCCTTGGAATTACATAGAAAATCAAGTCAATTCCGGATGTTTGTAGCAAATTTTTTTTAGATATAGATTGATTAGTATGTTTTCACTATCTACCCATAACACTTTATTAATGGTGTACAAGTGATTAAAAAATAAAATAAAAACAAAGTTCACATACCTCTCCACTGTCTACTTGCTAATACAAACATACTGTTGAAAAATAAGTTTATATCATGTACCATGCAATCAGCCACATGTTTGGACACAATGTCAATGTATATATGCTGGTAGGGATCATTTCTTCTAGATGTAAATGCAACACGGAAAGTAAATTATTTTATTGACTAAAAGTAAATTATTTGTATTGACTTTTTATGCTAATCCAGCATGCAAATAAGGTATTATGGGGCATTGTATATTTGATTGTAATGTCCCGTTAGCTCTTCCGTGGGAGGCAAATGATAAATAAAACCATTCTGTATTTAAATGCTAGTATGGTGGGTTATAATATTTGCTGAGCAGTGATTTCAAAACTAAGTTATAATTTACGAGACTGCACAGTTAATTTAATAGCATTTCAGGGGCTGATAGTGACTTCCTATGTGTTGATGATTTATAAGACTTTATTGGACGACAGTTTGATCCTCCAAAATGTATTTAAGATGCAGAAATGAAAATGTAATTTATTAGACTAAGGTTCAGGGTAAAATGAAACCACTTTCTAAATGAATAGACAGATGCTTGCTAAAAAAAAATATTCTCTCTGTTTGTGAGGGCTTGTTTTTCTAAGGCATCTAACTTGGTTAATGGGCTTAAAATGTTTTTTTTTTTTTTTTAATATTTTGCAACAAAAAACCCTTTGCAAGAACACACACTTAAAACTTCCTTTTGGGCTAACCATATTTATAAATCAAAATTATGTGTCCATTGGGGAAAGGGAAGTAAAACAGTTTCCAAATGAAAAAATAGCAAGTGATTCATTTCAGTTAAAATGATAATTGAAAATGCAGAAAGTAAGGAATTATATGCTTCCAGCTGAATGTTGTTTTTATTTTTAATATTTACTTTTGTTACATATCATATGAGCTTGGTTAAGATGATGAAAGCTATAAATTTACTGCTTCAAATCTTTAAAATAAGTGGAAAATAATAAGCTTAAACCAGATTTAAGGTCTACACTTCCTCTTTAGCAAAAGCTGAATGTTCTGTTTTGCTTTATGTTTGACAGTCCTGACGGACCAGAACGTCTCTTTATTTAGTGTGAAAGAAAATATATCTCTTTGTTCTGACTAATACTGTTTCCTAAAAATAAATATTATTGAGAGACAGGAAAATATTCAAATTATTTTGTCTTAAACGTTATTTATAAATTTTATTCCACAACAATAACATTAATAGTGCTCAAAGTTCTGGACTGCTCAACGGTTTTAGCCCCCCCCACCCAAAATGTTTTAATAAAACATGCTGCAAATATATAAACATTATAGAAGACCTAGGAGATGTAACAGTCTATAACTATTGCAACAGGTTGCACTATAGTTGTTAGTGAGCATTCCCGCAGACAGTATTGCGACAGTGTTCTCTCCTGGTATGACCACAATCACACTATGGTATTATTAGACTTCACATGATCATTGAAAGATTAACCATTCTAATGATAATTATATTTTAAACATAGAAACATCATGTCTGCTTCCATGTGTCTAGAGTTATTTATTTTATCCCTACTATAAATTAAATGATGGCATGTGACTGGGTATAACTGACTATATATTTTCTAGAGTGATGGTTCTGCTTTTGTTCTGAACATTTCCAAATTTTAAGATATTACATGAATAGTGAAGATCTTCATTAAAAATACAACATTTGGATATGAAAATAAAAGAAAGAAAATACTTTTTTCCTACTTTTTTTTGTATTCAGGGGTAACATTCTAGAATTATTAATAATTATAATTATAAATTATTGCCCAAGCCATGTATTGTTTCATTTAGTAGAGTAACAAGGTTAGCACTCTGCCCAACCCCAAAGCAAAAGTAAGTGATGCTTTACTTGCTGGGAAGAATTGGACTTTGATTAATATCATTAGCTCACCAATGGCCCCAGTGAGGAGTTTGCTTACACCATATCTGCTCTGGGTGGAAAAATAGAAATGGATATTGTTAGAACTTCAGCTATGTGAAAACAAATGTTGAGATTACTGGGCAATTTAGCTGTATTTTATCCCTCTAGAATCTTACAATTTCATAAGGAAGTTGGACCATTTGCTTTCAAAAATATGTAGAATAATTCAGTAGTTGAGAACTACACTACATAGAAATGCAGTATTGGTTAAGTTGATTCATGGACTATTAATCCATACAGGGGGTACAATTCCTTGCAATAGTATTATTTTATTTTGATTTATTTGTTCATTTATTATTTTTCATATGCTACTTCTCCCTCTTGCAGTTTGTATCTTTAATTATTCATATGTCCTTATATTACTTCTATCTGTTATTCCACATCCAAAAGGACATCACCATATCAGTCTGTTGGTCTAAATCTCTTACCATAATATTGCATAGGTGGAAATATTTAAGTACACATCCTATACTTACAAACTGGGAGCTTCACAGTCATATGCCCAGGTGATGCATAATATATATACAACTATTTCTGTTATGCTTAGCATTTACAATGAAATTATCTGTTACATTGGTAGACTTTCAAAATGCTTTAGTAATTTGTTCTCTTGCTTTGGTTTTTACATTGTTTTCTTCACTGTGTACCTTGTCCACTTGACTGAACTAACTATGAAAAAGCAATATAATTCACACATTACATTTGTTCCCTCTTCACCATCCTTGTCTGACACTGTAGTCAAATATAGCATACGTCATACAACTAACAGAAAAATAGAAGGTGTGCTCTTACTATAGACAAGAGTGACAAAGGAAGAAGAAGGACCTTGCTGATAAGGCCAAAATAATGAGTGAGTGGTTACACTGGTTAAAATGGTTATGTGATAAAAAATGTTTGCAGACTGCAAGAACATCATTGGCTGCTTTTGTTAGTACTAGTTTGACTGAGAAAAGAAAATAAGCAGTTATAATTATGGTTAATGGAACGAAACAAAATATTAGGTAGAAGAAAGGATAGAGTCAAGGTATGTTTATTATAGAATTTAGATTAAACTAAGCTTAATGGATGAAAAAAAGGTACCTAAATTAAGACAAACATATGATGTAATGAAGAAACAGACAGAGTGTGAGAGAGAGATAATTAAATAAAAAGAAATGAGAAGGGAAATGTGTAGGTTGAGAGGATGAAGAAAAGACAATGGGCTCCATGTACTAAGCTGTCTGCGAGGTCTTCGTGACTATTTCCGTCTAAATTTCTGCGTGCGGATCAATAACCGTATGTACTATGCCACAAATCCATTGAAAACCTTATATTAACATATGTCGAACGAACTTGTCCGCAACTCTTGAATTCCAGTCTTTTTTGTAGCTCGAAAATACTCGCTCGACATAAATCTCGCACAAAACAGTAATTACTAAACTATCTATTTATACGCTTGTGAATTTCTCCACACCTACCTCGTGAAAAATCCCTCACCAGCTAATAGGTGGCGAGCACCATAATAAACAATAGGGTCTATAAGAAAAACGCCGACAACTGACTTAAAAGAGGGGTACAATTGAATCGTTACTCACTTTTGATCCTGCTAGCCATGGAGACACTTCTTCAACTTTATATTATTTGTCTGATGCAAATCAGGGGTAGAAGGCAAATTCATCAACCTGATGCCCCAAATCCAGTTAGAAGAAGGAGATTACGAGTACAGCGGGTATTCCTTCCTCAGGTTCCTTTAGATGCCCTTTCCGATAGAGAGGTTATTCAAAGGTTCCATCTGGATCGACATTCAATATTGACTTTATATGCTCAAATAGCACATTTTCTAGAGCCTATGATGGCTCGTTCAAGGGCCATTCCTGGAATCCTCAAGTTTCTTGCTGCCTTGCACTTTTTTGCCAGCGGATCATTTCAGGCAGTGTCCAGCGTCATCATTGGTTTCAGTCAGTCTGCCTTTTCTCGTCATCTATACAAAGTTATCGATGCACTCATGCATATATGCCCCGAATATGTTTGTCTACCATCTACCACAGAAGAGTGGCAATCGATAAAGTCGCAATTCTACAGTGTGGCTGGAATGCCAAATGTTCTTGGGGCAATAGACTGTACCCATATTGCAGTTCGACCGCCCTGTTTACGGGAGGAGATTTACCGCAACAGAAAGTCATGCCATTCCTTGAATGTACAGATGGTGTGTGACCCGAAAATGAGAATAATAAGTGTGAGATCAAATTACCCTGGCTCCTGCCATGATCCTTATATCCTTCGGCAGACCGGACTGTATCAAAAATTTGAGAATGGAGAGATGCCAGAGGGATGGTTATTAGGTAAGCTTAAAAGGAACTATAAACCCTTTTTTTCATGATTTAGAAAGAGCATATAATTTTAAACAACTTTCTAATTTACTTCTATTATCGAATTAGCTTTATTCTTTTGATATCACTTGCTGAAAAGCATATCTCGATATATGCTCATTAGCTGCCGATTGGTTGCTGCACCTAGAGGCCTTGTGTGATTGGCTCACACATGTGCATTGCTATTTCTTCAACAAAGGATATATAAATAATTCTTAAAAATACATAATACAAGTAAATTGTAAAGTTGTTACTATAAATTTATACTAATTTGACACTAGCCTCGATAACTAATAAAAATTATTTTTTCTTTGAACGAAAATTGAAAATTGACTTACTTTAATAAAAAAAAAAATTTATTACAGGGGATGCCGGTTACCCTTGTTATGAATGGCTTCTGACACCCTATAATAACCCCCAACTCAGGAAACATATTCGTTTTAATGAAGCACACAAGAGCACAAGGGGTGTCATTGAATGGACTTATGGATTGTTGAAAATGGGTTCCGATGTCTGGACAGATCTGGCGGTGCAATGAAGTATGCTACTGAAAAAGTAGCAAGAATCATATTAGTTTGCTGTGTTTTGCATAATATTGCCACTAGGGATGGGCGAATGTGTAAATTTTCGAATTTCGAATGTAGAACGAATGTTATTAACGAAATTCGAATTCTAAATCCGAATGTTGATAAGAACGAATATTCTTAAAAATTCGAAAATCGAATGTTATTTACAGTTTTCGAATGTCACTTTCGAATTCGAATGTTTATAATTATATCGAATGTCCACATTCGAAATTTCGAATTTAACATTCTATTTAACAAATACTATTCAGAAGTTCAATAGTTCATGTGGTAGGGCGGGAATCTAGTAAATTGATACAAGATACAAATATATCATTTCAAATGTTTCCATATAGATTATTGCATAATTCGAATATTACATTTAAAGAAAGCATTAGAAATACTATTACAAACATATAAATTCGAATTTTTCGAATTCGAATATAAATATGAATTTTTCAAATTCGAATATTGCATAATTCGAATATTACATTTAAAGAAAAAGCATTAGAAATACTATTACAATCTAAATTCGAATTTTTAAATTCGAATACATGTATTGCATAATTCGAATATTACATTTAAAGAAAAAGAATTAGAAATACTATTACAATCTAAATTCGAATTTTTCAAATTCAAATATTGCATAATTTGAATATTACATTTAAAGAAAAAGCATTAGAAATACTATTACAATCTAAATTCGAATTTTTCGAATTCGAATACACGTATTGCATAATTCGAATATTACATTTAAAGAAAAAGCATTAAAAATACTATTACAATCTAAATTTGAATTTTTCAAATTCGAATATTTCATAATTCGAATATTACATTTAAAGAAAAAGCATTAGAAACACTATTACAATCTAAATTCAAATTTTTCGAAAAGAATATTTTCGAATGTAATCGTAAAATTCGAAACCGAACATTCGAAAATCGAATATTAGAATGTTATGTAAACATTCGAAATTCGATTCAAACAAACAAATGTGTTAAAATTCGTGCCGTTTTTCGAATGTTGCGAAACATTCGCCCATCCCTAATTGCCACAAAAAGAGGATGCCCCATTGTTGACGATATTGCCATGCCTTTTAATGATTTTCCCGAAGAAATTTGCAGAGAAAACACAAATAGACGTGGCATGGCCACAAGGGATATGGTTTCTAACCAATATTTTGATGAATGATCTTTATCAAAAAATGATTTCCTTGTATGCAAATTGTGTTCGGCAGTTATGTGTTATTTTTTGTTCAAATAAAATTTTTGTGAAACATCATCATATTGTTATTTCTTTTTAGCCCTTTTTATAAACAAACATTATTTGCATTGGTCACACCCAAAAAATACATGAAACAGAAGTTTCTTTTCGTAAAAATAATATAATAACTATTTATTTAAAGAACAAAAAGCAACAATAATAACAATTATAACTATTTTTATCCTAATAAAACTAATAGATTTACATAACAAAAAAACTACAACATTTATCTTTAGAAAGGTTACATATTAGACATACTATTCTACATTTAAGTAGTGATTTTATTACATAGTAATGGGATGAAATATAAATGAATTACAATCTTTGAGAATATATATATTAGTAGTGTTAGCTGTGGTCAACAACCTTGGATATAGTGATGTGTTGAAAAACCAATTATCCATGACGATAAGTATTTACATGTGCTCATTCATCATGCAAAATTTATTGTTCCACCCAAAATTAAATATAATTGTTGTTAGTAACGGTTAG
The DNA here is from genome assembly GCF_027579735.1 of Bombina bombina. Lineage (NCBI taxonomy): Eukaryota > Metazoa > Chordata > Amphibia > Anura > Bombinatoridae > Bombina > Bombina bombina. The sequence continues at coordinate 1,143,410,896 of NC_069502.1, forward strand.
TCGGATAAACAATATTCTTCATTTTCAATGTATTAAAAAAAAAAAAGAATCAACCAAAAATAATGCTACATCGTAAAAATAGTCATGCGTCAATTTGATTGACAAGTATAGTTGTGACGTCAGATACTAAAATGTCGCTACCGGAGCCTTTCACTGCTGGAGAAATAGTCATCCTGGTATATGCTATGGAACGCTATTTTCCTCATTGTATGGGAGGAGTTTGATTGGTAAAGCAGGACAGTCGTGATCATATTATATATGAAATGATAAGAAGGATGTATAGAGTATCAAAGATAAAAAGGACAAGACGTCAATGCCTAAGAAAGTACAGCGATTTGAGGCGTAGGGACACTAACTATTACAATTCAATTAAACGACTAATAAGAAACTGTAAGTATAACTGTTTAGAGTTATTGATAGTAAGTTTCAATGTTAAAGGTTATTGATAGTAAACGTAATAACTGCGCCATCTTTTACCTTTCTCCCTTGATTTATTTTCAATAATAGTAGGAACAAGGAACACAACATTTGTCTTTCAGTATTCAGATCGAACTTTACATTTTAATTAACTTTTTAATTTGTTACTATTAGCAGATTTTATTCATTCTCTTGTTAACTTTTTTTTAAAAACAATTATGCAATTTTAGATGTTAGAACAATTTTGTATTACAAAATGGGTTGTCCTTGATGATTGGTGGATAAATGCATCCACAAATGAAAAACAGTTGTACAGAGGAGTGAATTAAAACAAATAGATTTATGATTTTTTTTTCAAATAAAGATATCAAGAGCATTAATATAAAATGATAATAGGAGTTAATTAGAAAGATGTTTAAAATTTATAAAATTTAATGTTCTATCTGAACATTGAAAGACAAAAATTCTGTTCAGTGTTCCTTTAGCTTTAATAGACTGTATATTTAATTTTTAGCACCTTGTTTATAGTAGCTTATTGTTTTTCTAAATGTATCCACCAATAAGTAAGCTATATACTTGTTGATTAAACGAGAATGGACTGTCTACTAAGCTTTAATTTAATTATATTTACATCAAGATATCACAATATCAAATTTTACATTGATAATAGCATTCAATAAGCAATTTAATTATATAATTTTATTATTATTAATCATGAAATTAAATGTTTGTGTTTAGTATACCTTCAACTTGCATATATGAAATGAAAATTAACATGTATTATTCAGTAAAACTATAAAAAGAAAATCAATTTTTACAAACAGATATGAAAAAATCAAAATCAAAATCCCCAAAAATTCCAAGTTATTTACAAGAAATAAGGATTGAAACTCCAAATAGTGGGATCACTTCACCACCCCTTCTTTTGACACTTATGGACATACCAATGACTCCAAAAAATAACAGAGCAGTGAAGAAAATGGCTGTCAACACTCAAAAAGGTACATAACGATAGATCAGGGTTAATAAGGTTTTAGAAATTGACAATAAAATAAGTAATCATTAAATAATTGCATCACAATCATTTTCAATTAATTAAATGTGTTCTGTTTAATAATCTAATGCACATGTAGATATCCCGGGATTTTCTTATGAAGAGAATCCATCCTTTGAACAACAACAAAATTATTACTTTGATCTTGAGGTAGATGACCCATGCCCAAATGATGATGATACTAATCTTGGAAGAGGTATTAGATATTTTTTTTTTTTTTAGGGAAGTGAAATATCGAAAAAATAATGTGATATTAATTTTCAATTTTTCTAAATTTATAAAAAGGTCAATTTTTGGACAAAGCGGTACAAGTGGAAATAGAATTGGATGGCATGGGATCACCAAAAAGTAATATGATGGGACAAAATATGGTTCCTCCTACAAAAAATCTGATAGACAAAGGTATATTATTTAGTTACCTTTGTCAAAAATTGAAAATATTTCAAAGCAATAAATTATAACTTAAAAATTATATTTATTTATATTACTATAGCCTCTGGTTCAAGCGATGTTTACATATTAGAGGAAAAAATTGTGCAGACAGAAAATTATATGGATACCATACCTCCCAAAGAAAATGAAGGTATATACAGATATCTCTATATTATTTATATTTTGTTATGTGATTAATATGTAAATTTAATCTATTTTTATTTATTTTAAGGTATTTAAGTTTTTGAAGAAAAAATAGATGAAAGCACACAAACTTTTATGGATGATTACTTCAAAATTAAATTGGTAAAAATAAGGTCAACAATGGGAATGTTGATGGAGCAAGTTGATTTTTTGTACAAAAAATATGGCATTTAGAAGTATTTTTTAAAAATAATTTTTTTAAAGTACTTTGTATATGTTACCAAAAAATGTTACTTTATGAAACATCCAAAAAATAAGTGATGTGGATTTTATTTTTGAAAAATCAAAATTTTGTTTACCATTTAATATAACAAAAAAATATTGTAAAAAATAAAAAATTATTTTCACAGAAAAAAAAATTGGATTCCTTTTTTTTTCAAATTTTATTAAAAAAAAAGGATAATAAATGTTAATTTTTTTTAAAGATATTAGTGGAACTCAAAAATACAAAGTTATAGTGAACAAAAATATAAAATAAATTAAAAAGTGCAAAATCAAAAACAGTGTGAACTAGAGGTATAAATAAAAAAAAAAATTAAGTCTATCACTCATGTCTTGACCTATTGGGTTCCGAAGGACCCTGTCTTTCATGAATAATGGACAGGAGAGAATTCATTGTTTGTTCTGCAAGGCGTAATGAACGATTTATCTGTTCGTTGTGCTCCTCGTCTATTCGCCTCTGCCAATCAAACCTCTCTCTGTCTAATTGCAATTGTCTTTCTGCTAATGATGCACTTCGGTCCAGGTGTGCGATTATAACATTTTGTAACTCTCTATGATCCACCCTATATTGTCTAGCAAGAGAGATCATTTCATTGAGACAGACATCATCAAGTTGTTGTTCAATTTCAGAGCTGCCAGGTACCACTGGTCTTTCATGAGATTGTGGTTGTGCTGGCTGTACATTTCCTTGAAGTCTTGGTTCTTGAACTTCGGATTCATCAGGGACGGGTTGATGGATTTCCATTGGTTGTGCATCCATGATTTCATCCAAATATTCTGGGGTCTCACTTCCAGGATCCCTGGATTGAAGTTCCTCCTCCTCTGGTATTTCTGGTTCTACAGCAACCATATTTAAAATTACCTCCCTCGATGATTCTTCTGTATCTGTGAAAATTACAAATGAAGAAATAAATATATATGAATATATTAAGATATTAATATATATAAATATACTGTATATATATATATATATATATATATATATATATATCTTATAAAAAAATAACCAAAAAAACACATATATATATATATATATATATATATATACACACATCTAACAGAATAGCACTCTAATATGTTTGTTACAATTTTTTAAGTTTATTAGTTAACGTTTTTTGGTCATAAACAACCCGTCCTCAGGCTTACACGTGCGTCTTTGTAAGTCTGTGGATGGGTAGTTTGTGACACACAAATGTCGAATAATAAGCACTTTATATAAAACCTTTGTACTGCTACTCAGTTTGGTGTTTATACTTATAGTTGATCCGCACCCAAGGCATTTTAGCAACATATTATCCAGAGTGCAAATTGTCTGTATATATATATATATATATATATATATATATATAACGAAAAGTCACGTGTAGGAATGCACACCATATATTTAGTAGTAGCTGACAGGGTGCAATGTAAAAACAGTATGTACTATGGAAAAAAGGCAGCACTCACTGGTCATTTGTAAGTAAAATTTAGCTTTTCATAATACAAAATTTAAAAATCTTTCTGGAAAAATTTTTTTTAACAATATTTTAAGCTTTTGTATTATTAAACGCTAAATTTTAATTATAAATGACGAGTGATTGCTGCCTTTTTTAATTTAAAATTTTAAATATATATATCTATATATATATAAATGTCTATCTCTCTCTCTTTCGATATATATATATATATATATATATATATATATATAGAATATATATATAGAGAGAGATATATATATTTTAATTTTATTTATATAAATATAAATCTATATATATAAAAAAAATTAAATATATTTGAATATGTTTCATTGTCGATATAGATGGCTATAAAAAAAAAGAAAAAAAATCATTGTTATGTATTAATAGTAGTGATACTCACCATCAAACAACAATGGAGAACTTCCCGTCATGGTCCGAAAAAGATGTCCAAGGTCAACTGTGATTACAAATAAAATAAAAATATATTAACATATAATTTATTTATTTTATAATAAAAATTAAAAAAAAACGTCTGTTATATCAATGTTATCTATATGGCCTACGTGAGCTAGCTCTACCACGCTTTTTAAAAAAAAATAAAAATGGCCTTCAAGGAATTAGATTTTTGGAGATAAACCTTATTAGGTATGCTTTGACCAGTATGACCAGTGGAGAATGAAAACAATGGTGGAATATTTTTAATCACAAAAAAATATGCACAATTGATAATTAATGTATTACACACCAAAAATTTAAATGGCACTGTTTTAAATAGATATAAAAATTAGTAATGTGTCTATAGTTATAGTTTAAAAAATATGTGTATTTAAGAAATTAAGAACTATTTGAATATTTGTTTATTTTTTACCTGTACCTCTACCAACACTTGTTTCAGGGGTGCTGGTCCTGCTATCTGGAAGTGTATCAGCTGATAACAAGGTATGGCTAGTAGATGATGTGCTGCGTATCAATTGTCTAGTAAGGATACCACCACTTGTCATCGACGTCCCAGAGGAGGTTGACGGAATGGCTGAAGCAGGATCATCACCACCCCTAGCTGTCACCGATTGTGGTCGAGCTATTAACAGATAAATGATAAATAAAATTAAACGTTAATCATGTTTATATAAATACAAGATTAATAAACAAATAAAATGTTAAATATTAATAGTGGTTATTGAAAGGGACAGTGTAGCACACACAAAAGTATCCAGGTTGAATAATTTGAATTTAATAATAAAAAAAGTTAATATCTTTATAGTAACCAATGTTTAATATTAAACAAAACTTAATCCTAATTTTATTTAAGGACATTAAACATTTTAGAGACACTCAAGCTTGTTTGTATTGAAAACATTTTTAGAAGCTTGTTGACACGTCATTGAATTTATTACCTTGTTAACAATTAACTGCAAACGAAAAAGTCGTCTGCTCATTTGATAATTAAATGACGAGTTCAAAGACTACTTATAACAGCTTGTTGATACATAATTGAATTTATTCACTTCTTAGGATTCATTGTTAAAGAAAGAGTGATTTCTTCATGTGCTAATGAAATGACAAGTTAAAAGACAGAATTCTATTCACTAGAATTCTTTTGTTCTTTGAAAGATTACATAACCTCAGGACTATTCTTTTATGTAAAGCCAAGTCCTCAGTATTTTTTAAATAATAGCATTTAAACACTGAATAATCCACTTTCACACCAATATCATATTCAGTCTAGAATATTTATTTAATACTAGCATTGTAGACAAACACTCATTAATCCACTATAAAACCAATATCTTGATAATATTGTTATCTATGTACGACCCCCACAAAAAGTGGGTGTGTATATGCATTTATAAGTGTATGCTATGTAGTCAGTGTTTCTACATGTATAATTTTAAGATAATAATTGTGAGTATCTGCATGTATAACTGTGTATCTTCATTTATTGAGAACATCTGCATGTATAGTGTGTGTATATATGCATGAATTAAGTATAGACTACTGTTGTGAGTGTGTGTCTGCATGTGTAAGTGTATGATATGTAGTGTTTGTGTATCTGCATGTATAAGTGTATATGTTGTGTTTGTATACATGCGTGTCTAATGTATACTGTAGCGTTTGCGTTTCTGCATTTGTAGGTTTATACTATGCAGGTGTATATGCATTTTAAATAATATATTATTAAAACCAAAATTAGGCTACAAAAATCTAGCACTGTATCTGTAAACGTTAATTTAATAGAGAGCTCACATAGCAATACCATTGTTTGGAGCTGCTTTTGATTTGATGAATAGGGACATTAAACCACAAAATATTTGTTCATGAGTCAGAAAGAAAATAAGATTTTTAAAATACATTCAAATATACTTCCATTAGAGGCATCTATGTTCAAGTAGCTAGTAAGCATTTCTAGATATGCTTTACAGCAAAGGATATCAAGAGAATGAAGTAAATTAGATTACAATAGTTATTTTTAAAGCTAAACAAAAATAAAGCAGTAATAGGCCTAGATGTTGCATAATCAAAATTGTTGCCAATAAAAATTGATTTGCCAAAATATCTTTAAATGATAAATATTTTGATAAACCGACTCTACTGGATAATTACAATATGATCATCATTCAATTTAAATAATACTAATTAGATTAATGTTTTACCTCTTAGGTCGCTATCACAATCATCTGTGATCCCGACGATTACATAACATAAGTTATTTGGTAAGCTATACAAAAATCTAGCAGTAATAGACCTAGATTTTACATAATCAAAATTGTCGCCAATAAAAATTGATTTGCCAAAATATCTTTAAATGATAAATATTTTGATAAACCAACTCTACTGGATAATTACAATATGACCATCATTCAATTTAAATAATACTAATTAGATTAATGTTTTACCTCTTAGGTCGCTATCACAATCATCTGTGATCCCGACGATTACATAACATAAGTTATTTGGTAAGCTATACAAAAATCTAGCAGTAATAGGCCTAGATTTTACATAATCAAAATTGTCGCCAATAAAAATTGATTTGCCAAAATATCTTTAAATGATAAATATTTTGATAAACCGACTCTACTGGATAATTACAATATGATCATCATTCAATTTAAAAACTAATAATTAGATTAATGTTTTACCTCTTAGGTTGCTATCACAATCATCTGTGATCCCGACGATTACTTCTGGGCCTAGACGCTGCACCAGTCTCTGCTCGTAATCATTAAGATCAGTGACATAAGCTGTACCACCTCCGGTAGCACGAGTAGAATTTTTTTCTTTTGCCAATTTGGCTTTGGTAAATCTTTTTATGTCGTTGTACCGTTTTTTGATTTGGTCAACGTCCTTTTTCCCAGGTCCCTGAGCACTGACAGCATCGCTTATCCGGGTCCATATACTTTTTTTACGGATACTCAGTTTGCTTCGCACGACAACCAAATAAATATTCATACGAGTCTAGAACCATATCGACAAGAACCAGGTTCTGCTGATGTGAAAAGTGTGGATTCTTCGATTTGGACTGTGAATCAGATCGAGAAGTAGCCATACTTAATTTATCAATAACAATAAAAGTCAGTAAAGCTTCAAGTTCGGGAACTATGCAGTCTGACAAAATTGATAAATTCTACTTTATATAGTGCTGCAATATGTTCCCGCGACAAATCTGACGTTTCTGACACCTTACCTTCACGTGGGACAAACATGACTGACAAGTTGTAAGCGAATAATAGTACATTCGCAAATAGCGAGGCGTCATATGTATGAATCATTCGCCAGTGCTCGATGCGGATTAGACGCGCAATTTTTTTGGGATAGTTTTTAGTACATATGGCGAGCGGGCAACATCTCGCTAGCTGCGAGTTCAAGCGAGTCGAGCAGACACGTTGTCAGCAAGAAAATTGACGCTTTAGTACATGGAGCCCAATGTTGTCAGGACAAGCTGTATTAGCGTAGATCGGTTTTGCATACATCGGCTTCTGTGTTAGCACAGCTCAGTGTCCTTAGCTTTGACCCCTGTTGGCTGCACTATCTTTATACAATGAATAAGGTTACTGTGTCTCCAGTCTCTCCTGTGCTAATCAGTTTAAACAGCATGCTTCTGCGTTCACTCACTGCCCATGTTTGTTTTTTTGTATCCGGGGTGTGCTATTCGTTCATCTTCTTTGTTGCAAAACCTGCTAAACTCCTGGATTAACCCCCTTTTGCTTGAAGATTCTTCCTTGCTGTGCTCATTTTTTGCTGATCTGGCCTGTCGACTATGCTACAGTACTTTACCTTTTTCTGCTACTTTGGTCCTTGATATCATTTTTTGCCTTATTGTTTCCTCTCAGCCTTTTGGGTCCTTATGTTATAGTTTTCTAGGTGGTGGGATTTTCAATATGTCAGTTCACCTGATGTGGAGTAAAAAGACTACCGGCCAGGTAATTGGATAGACAATTGAACTTCCTAGTAGTCCTGATAAAAGTCTTGGGAAGATATGTTTTAATGTTGTTTTTATACTGGTTTTTAATAAAATAAAAACCTTTGTGGGGTACTTTTTATAAAATTTGCTTGAATATTTCCCTTTTTCACTTTTGGATCTGGGATTTTGGAGAGTTTTTTTTAAAGCAACTGCCTAATAAGTACGATTAAGTGAACTGATCTTGTGTGAGTGCATTTCTTTTCTCCTGCTTTTAAAAGTTATTGAGAAGTTAATGGACAATAGAAATGTGTGTCGCTCTGCTTGAACTTTTGAAGATTGCACACATGAGTGCTGTAAAATTCTCCCAGATCATCAGAATAAAAATTTGTGTGCTTTATAATTTGTGTGTTTCCATGTGTAATATTTGTTTATATCATACTTGCTGATGCCCTATGGTAGCACCCTCTCTCTTTTGTCTATTTTGGAGATGATTTAATAGAGCTTTGCCAAACCCAAGGCCCAGGAATTTACTATGTGAACGTTCAAATTTTTTTATTTTTTATTTTCCCTCCCCCCTTCCTAATTCCACACAACTCTTTTTTATTTTTCTATTTTTAACACAAACAATACTTTTTTTTGTGCAAAATATGTTATTTTTAAAAGTTTTGTAGCACTCTTTTTGAGCAAACTCCTCAGTTCTCTTAGGTTTGATGGGTGCCTTTTTTTCCAACTGTGAGTTTAGCTCTTTCCACAGATGTTCAACTGGATTCAGATTTGGACTCATAGAAGGCCACTTTGGAACAGTCGAATTATTTCTTCTGATCTATTCTTGGGAGGTTTTTGAGGTATGTTTTGGGTATTTATCCCGGGGAGGACCCATGACCTGGGACTAAGACACAACTTTCTGACACTGGGCAGTACATTTCACTCCAGAATCCCTTTATAGTCTTCTTATTTCATCATAACCTGCATAGATTCTAGTACCAGAGGCAGCAAAGCAACCTCAAAACATCACTGACCCCCTCCATGTTTCACGGCAGGGATGGTGTTCTTTTCTTTGAAAGCTTCACTTTTCCCTCTGTAAGCATAGAGTTGTTGTGATTTGCCAAAACATTCTACTTTTGTTTCATCTGTCCAAAGGCCATTCTCCAAAAAGGATTATGGCTTGTCAATATGCATTTTGGCAAACGCCAGTCGTGCTTTTTTGTGTAAGGGTACCAATACTTTTAGCCACATCTGTATACACATATACTGTGTGCTATGTACTTATTGATCTTCATCAATTTTTCTGTGTAGAAACCCATGTTAAAGGGACACTGAACCCAATTTTTTTCTTTTGATATTTAGATAAAGCATGACATTTTTAACCCCTTAACGACGAGGACGTGCAGGGTACGTCCTCAAAAAAAAGGCAGTTAACGCCTGAGGACGTACCCTGCACGTCCTCGGTGTGGAAAGCAGCTGGAAGCGATCCCGCTCGCTTCCAGCTGCTTTCCGGTTATTGCAGTGATGCCTCGATATGGAGGCATCCTGCAATAACCTTTTTAAGCCATCCGGTGCAGAGAGAGCCACTCTGCGTGCACGGGGAGGGAGCGGGTGGGAACCGCAACGCTACAGAAAATGCACTAATAAAAAATGTTAAAATTTTTTAAATGTCTAAATAGTTTCACCAAGGTGGTGGGGGTTTGTCTTTGTGGGGGGGGGGGGGGAAGCTACACTACAGAAAAAAGCCAAACAAAAATAAAAAAAGCACTTTTTTTTTGCAAACTGGGTACTGGCAGACCCACTGGCAAACCCTTTTATTTTAGTACTGGCAGACTTTCTGCCAGTACTTAAGATGGCGGGGACAATTGTGGGGTGGGGGAGGGAAGGGAGCTGTTTGGGAGGGATCAGGGGGAGGGATGTGTCAGGTGGGAGGCTGATCTCTACACTAAAGCTAAAATTAACCCTGCAAGCTCCCTACAAACTCCCTAATTAACGCCTTCACTGCTAGCCATAATCCACGTGTGAGGCGCAGCAGGATTTAGCGGCCTTCTAATTACCAGAAAGCAACGCCAAAGTCATATATGTCTGCTATTTCTGAACAAAGGGGATCCCAGACAAGTATTTACAACCATTTGTGCCATAATTGCACAAGCTGTTTGTAAATTATTTCAGTGAGAAACCTAAAATTGTGAAAAATTTAACTTTTTTTTCAATTTGATCGCATTTGGCGGTGAAATGGTGGCATGAAATATACCAAAATGTGCCTAGATCAATACTTGGGGTTGTATACTATACTACACTAAAGCTAAAATTAACCCTACAAGCTCCCTAAAAGCTCCCTAATTAACCCCTTAACTGCTGGGCATAATACACTTGTGGTGCGCAGTGGCATTTAGCGGCCTTCTAATTACCAAAAAGCAACGCCAAAGCCATATATGTCTGCTATTTCTGAACAAAGGGGATCCCAGAGAAGAATTTACAACCATTTATGCCATAATTGCACAAGTTGTTTGTAAATAATTTCAGTGAGAAACCGAAAGTTTGTGAAAAAATTTGTGAAAAAGTGAACGATTTTTTTGTATTTGATCGCATTTGGCGGTGAAATGGTGGTATGAAATATACCAAAATTGGCCTAGATCAATACTTTGGGATGTCTACTAAAAAAATATATATACATGTCAAGGGATATTCAGGGATTCCTGAAAGATATTAGTGTTCTAATGTAACTAGCGCTAATTTTGGAAAAAAGTGGTTTGGAAATAGCAAAGTGCTACTTGTATTTATGGCCCTATAACTTGCAAAAAAAGCAAAGAACATGTAAACATTGGGTATTTCTAAACTCAGGACAAAATTTAGAAACTATTTAGCATGGGTGTTTTTTGGTGGTTGTAGATATGTAACAGATTTTGGGGGTCAAAGTTAGAAAAAGTGTGTTTTTTTCCTCATATTTTATATTTTTTTTTATAGTAAATTATAAGATATGATAAAAATAATGGTATCTTTAGAAAGTCCATTTAGTGGCGAGAAAAACGGTATATAATATGTGTAGGTACAGTAAATGAGTAAGAAGAAAATTACAGCTAAACACAAACACCGCAAAAATGTAAAAATAGCCTTGGTCCCAAACGGACAGAAAATGGAAAAGTGCTGTGGTCATTAAGGGGTTAAGCAACTTTCTAATTTATTCCTATTATCAAATTTTATTTATTCTCTTGGTATCTTTATTTGAAATGCAAGAATGTAAGTTTAGATGCCGGCCCATTTTTGGTGAACAACCTGGGTTGTCATTGCTGATTGGTGGATAAATTCAACCACCAATAAAAAGTGCTGTCCAGAGTACTGAACCAAGAAAAAAAGCTTAGATGACTTCTTTTTCAAATAAAGATAGCAAGAGAACCAATAAAAATTGATAATATGAATAAATTAGAAAGTTGCTTAAAATTGCATGATCTATCTGAATCATGAAAGAACATTTTTGGTTCAGTGTCCCTTTAAGTTTCATATTAAAAAGTTAGATTAGGTTAGAAGCATGCACGAAATCTGAGGTTATACATCTATTTCTTCATGAAGCAAGTCCTTAAAGGGACAACACTAGTCAAAATTAAACTTTCATGATTCAGATAGGGCATGTAAGTTTAAACAACTTTCCAATTCACTTGTATCATCAAATTTGCTTTGTTCTCTCTGTATTCTTAGTTGAAAGCTAAACCTGGGTCAGTTCATATGCTAATTTCTATGCCCTTCAAGGCCGCCTCTTATCTGAATGCATTGACAGTTTTTTAAAGCAAGAGGGTGTTAGTTCATGTGTGGAGTTACTTATGAAGGGCACTGATTGGCTAAAATTCAAGTTTGTCTAAGAACTGATATAAGGGGGCAGTTTGCAGAGGCATAGAAACAAGGTACTCACAGGGGTAAATATAACTGTGTTGGTTATGCAAAACTGGGGAATGGCTAATAAATGGATTATCTATCTTTTTAAGCAATACAAATTCTGGAGTAGACTGTCCCTTTAAACATATCAAAACAAAAAATAAATCAGCCTTCATTGAAAAGTTTGGTTCTCTTTTCAGCACTTTAAATGGACTGGCCAACATAAAGTATGATTTGCTCTACATGTAGAGAGAATATGTTTAATGGGACAGTAAAGTCAAAATTAAACTTTCATTATTCAGATTAAGCATGCAGTTTTAAACACCTTTCCAATTTAATTGTATTATTTAATTTGTTGTGTTGTATCCTTTGTTAAAAAGCATGCCTAAGTAGGCTCAGGAGCAGCAATGCCCTACTGGGAGCTAGCTGCTAATTGGTGCCTGCACATATATGCCTCTTGTTATTGGCTGACCCTATGGCCTCTAGTTATGAAGCTCTGTATTTACCTGCATTCGCTGGCCCAATACGCTCGCATAAGCTCGCCTAACATCGCCACCGCGGACCTGAATACGTTTGCCAAAGTTATCAAGAAAGCTGTCAAGAAGCCGCGCACCAAGTACGTTGCGATGAGCAGTGGACTGTTGTTAACTGACAGTCATCTATCTCGCTGCTCATCGGATTCTTTGCAACTTTCTTGCTACCCTGTCACTAAGCTCCCACACTATACTATACTGTTTTACCCCCTATACCACTGCTCCCGGAGCCCCCCGCAACTAAATAAAGTTATTAACCCCTAAACCGCCACTCCTGGACCCCTCTGCAACTATAATAAATATATGAACCCCTAAACCGCCGCTCCCGGACCCTGCCGCCACTATAATAAATATAAGAACCCCTAAACCACCGCTCCCGGACCCCACCGCCACCTACATTATACCTATTATCCCCTAATCTGCTGCCCACTATACGCCACCTACATAAAGTTATTAACCCTTATCCTGCCGATCCCAGACCCCGACGCAAATAAATTAAATGTTTAACCTCTAAACCGCTGCACCCGGAGCCCTCTGCCACCTACATTACATTTATTAACCCCTATCCTGCCCCCCCTACACCGCCGTCACCTACAGTACATTGATTAACCCCTAATCTACCTACCCCCCCTACACTGCCGCCAATATATTAAATGAATTAACCCCTAAACCTAAGTCTAACCCTAACCCTAACACCCCCCTAACTTAAATATTATTTAAATACATCTAAATAAATATTCCTATAATTAACTACATTATTCATATTTAAAACTAAATACTTACCTGTAAAATAAACCCTAAGATAGCTACAATATAATTAATAATTACATTGTAGCTATTTTAGGATTTATTTTTATTTTACAGGCAACTTTGTATTTATTTTAACTAGGTACAACACCTAACACTACACTATCATTAAATAAATTAAATTAATTAACTACAATTACCTAACATTAAATAAAATTAACTAAAAATAACTAAGGTACAAAAAAAAAAACCCTCTAAATTACAGAAAATAAAAAAAATTACAAGAATTTTAAACTGATTACACCTAATCTAAGCCCCCTAATAAAATAAAAAGCCCCCCAAAATAATAAAATTCCCTACCCTAAACTAAATTACAAATAGCCCTTAAAAGGGCCTTTTGTGGGGCATTGCCCCAAAGTAATCAGCTCTTTTATCAGCCCTTAAAAGGACCTTTTGCGGGGCATTGCCCCAAAGTAATCAGCTCTTTTACCTGTAAAAAAAAGAAATACAACCCCCCCAACATTAAAACCCACCACCCACACACCCCTACTATAAAACCCACCCAATTCCACCTTAAAAAAACCTAACACTACCCCCTTGAAGATCACCCTACCTTGAGCCGTCTTCACCCAGCCGGGCACAAGAGGTCATCCGATCCATTCAGAAGTCTTCATCGAATCCGGGCAGAAGAGGTCCTCCAAGTGGCAGATGTCTTCATCCAAGCGGCATCTTCTATCTTCAATCAACCGGAGCAGAGCGATCTTAAATCCAGCCGACACGGAGCCATCCTCTTCTTCCGATGTCCTAACACTGAATGAAGGTTCCTTTAAATGAACGTCATCCAAGATGGCGTCCCTCGAATTCCGATTGGCTGATAGGATTCTATCAGCCAATCGGAATTAAGGTAGGAATATTAGATCAGCCAATAGACTTGACCTCGCATTCTATTGGCTGATCCAATCAGCCAATCGGATTGAACTTAAATCCAATTGGCTGATGGGTTTTTTAAGGGGGGATCGGGTGGGTTTTAGAGTAGGGGTGTGTGGGTGGTGGATTTTAATGTTTGGGGGGGTTGTATTTCTTTTTTTACAGGTAAAAGAGCTGATTACTTTGGGGCAATGCCCCACAAAAGGCCCTTTTAAGGGCTATTTGTAATTTAGTTTAGGGTAGGGAATTTTATTATTTTGGGGGGCTTTATTATTTTATTAGGGGGCTTAGATTAGGTGTAATTAGTTTAAAATTCTTGTAATTTTTTTATTTTCTGTAATTTAGAGGTTTTTTTTGTACTTTAGTTATTTTTAGTTAATTTTATTTAATGTTAGGTAATTGTAGTTAATTAATTTAATTTATTTAATGATAGTGTAGTGTTAGGTGTAATTGTAACTTAGGTTAGGATTTATTTTACAGGTATATTTGTAGTTATTTTAGCTAGGTAGCTATTAAATAGTTCATCGGCAGGATAAGGGATCGGCAGGATAAGGGTTAATAAATTTATGTAGGTGGCGGCGGTATAGGGGGCGGCAGATTAGGGGTTAATAAGTATAATGTAGGTGGCGGAGGGGTCCGGGAGCGGCGGTTTAGGGGTTCATATATTTATTATAGTGGCGGCGGTGTCGGGCGGCGGTTTAGGGGTTAATAAGTATAAAGTAGGCGGCGGCGGTGTAGGGGGGGCAGATAACCAAGTACGCTGGCCCGGAATAGTGGCGAGTGTACCTGCTAGTTCTTTGATAACTATCAAAAGTAGTCAGATTGTGCCGAACTTGCGTTCGGAACATCTGTTGTGACGTAACCATCGATCTGTGTTGGACTGAGTCCGGCGGATCATATGTTACATCACTATATTCTACTTTTGCCGGGCTGTAGGGCTTGATAACTACAGCGAATCAGCCTCGCCACAAATATGCTGTGGAATTCCAGCGTATTTGCGGTTGACGGCTTGATAACTAGAGGCCTATGTGTTCATTTAGCTCCCAGTGGGGCATTGCTGCCCCTTCAACAACAGAAGTAAATTGGAAATGTGTTTAAATTTGTGTGTTGTATCTGAATAATGAAAAAAAAAAATGCTGGGTTCCTATTATACATAACCTCATAATAAACAGTTTACAAGACAATGTACAGATATAAGAATTAAAACTTTGTGTGCAAATGTGTCTATGTTTAACAAAGCCGTTTAAAAAAATTTTTTACATTTTAATATAATTAAAAATCACAAGTCAATTTCTCGTATCTGTAAAAAAGCATTAACACATTGTAATAGATCATGTTGTACTAAGCAGTTTATTTTTATCTGTTCCCTTTTTGTGTGAAAATCTATTTTTTTTGCTGACTAGATGTCTATTTTCTTTGACCTCAGCAGTCATGCTAGTAAAATCCTATTTTAATATGACAGTCGTTAATATTTGCAAATCAAAAGAAAAAAGTATATCCGAATAAACTATGAACGTCTATCATCTACCTAATGAATGAAAGCTGGGAAATTCCTCACTTTAACTAAACTAGAATAAAGAGTATAACTTGTTGAGATAAACTTGAAGTTCTATTTCTGAGGAAAATGGTTGTAAGCTATGAAAGCTTTGCATGAACAATACAGTAATACAATATGCTGAAACTATTAAACTATCTATTTTAAAATCAGAAGTTAAACAAATATTTTGTGCAACAAGTAAATTGACACATAAGATTGGCTAGTGATAATGTTTATTGGGAGTGGCCTGGGAATGTATCCAGCCAGAGGACTGGGTGTTTCCAGACATGCACAATAAATTACATGGGTGTACATAGAAGATACCATTTCCAGAAGTAGAATCTATTACTTGGGCAAAAACCAAGTGGTGTCATTAAGGCTGGGTTATGATATAAGAGAGGTTTAGCCTCCATAGGTATTAATAAAAGTGTTTGCCAACTTTTTTATATAATGAACTGAAGTTTCAATGATATCAGTGAAAATCCAGAAAAAATGACAATAAACATTCTGGGCAAGATTACAAGTGGTGCTATATTTAGCTCTACCGCTCGAGTGTAAACTTCGCTAGAAGTAATCTTTTTGCACATGTTGGGCTGCATGTGTATTATAAGTTAAAAGTTAAAAGTTCCGGACTTTGCAATATCACAACCGCATTAACCTCTCAACTGTTACTGGGAGGCGCTTAAATATATGTGTATATAGAGAGGGAAAGCTGCTGTGTATGTGTATAAGGAGTGACCAAACGTAAAATCCCTTACTACTATCAGCCACTATTAGGTATTAAATGAAAAGAGTTTTTACACTTCACTGCGCTCTACCTACTGAGTTAACTTGTATCAAAAAATATGATTTTCAAAGTAACAGAATGTCTTGTATAATGAGTTACTTAGTGTCCCCAGATGTACTGATACAGTGATCTAGTCTGGTTTTGACACTGAAGACAAGAAACGAGTGTCAATTTTTGTATCTAATATATCGTTAGAGTAAAAAACTTATTGTCACTTGCATTCCCCTGTAAAGTTGTTTTTTAGACAGCTACAAACAAGTTAATACAGTTACCCAATTTAGTTGGATGTAAGCTATAAAAAACAAGAGCCCCAAATTAAAAAGACTAAATAAAAGACAGGTAATTATGAAGGCTTAGGTTATCACATAAATATCAAACGTTAATTTTTGTGAACACCTTGTGTGTATGTAAGCATAGGAGGGGCAATACAGACAAATATTTAGAAAGGATCAATAGTTACTTATTGACAAATGCCCCTTAAAGTCATATGAGCCAAAGCAAAGAGAAATAAACGTATATATTTTCAGGAAGATAGTTCAATTTCAAAAACAATTCTGAGTCATATGTTGCGAGAATGGAACAATCTAAAGTATCCTTAGTTAAGTTTGTGGTCCTACTTATAGGAGACACCCTCAATCATATGAGGTGAGTCTGATGCGCAGCTTAGGTAATCCACTGGTAGATTCTTTCCCCGGTTTTTCTGTTCCAATGAGTAAGGTTCGTGCTCCTTTTGGAGTGTGATGTAGACTTTCTGAAGAGTCTCTCCGTCAGTTTCAATTATAGGAAGGAAAAGAAAAAGAGCAACATAGCGTAACTCTGTAAAACAATTTTATTGAAGTATGGAGAGTACAGAGTGTCTACTTACATAGTGTGACCTCAATCTATATGAGGTATCACATTGGCGAAAAATACAATTAATAATAATAATAATAACTAGTATTTATATAGGGCCTTTCTCCCAGTGGGACTCAAAGCGCTTTTTCAGCGCTCGCTCTCGTAATTCACCAAATCGGCAGCTGCATAGTAATAGTTGTTATTATTACCCAATTTAATGGTACTCATTTAATCGACCTCGGAAGGATGAAGGGCTGAGTCACAATTAAGATTCCAATTCCAATCCCAACAGTTGTGTGCAATAAAATGGGGTCTTAAAATTATTTTAGATCCCCGGGTTTGTCAAATTGTATCTGTGCCAGAAGTGGAGCTAATACAAAACGCCAGTCCAATAAATGTCAGGCTTGTATTCAGCTGAATGTGTATGGAAAATTTAAAATCCAATTCGAGATTTAGCCGTTAAAAAATGTAGGAATAGGTAAGCAGTCGGAACACAACACTGTGAAACACCTGATGCGTTTCAAAGCTACTCAGAGCTTTTTCATCAGAGGTAAGTGTTGTGCTTTGGTTCCGGTTGCCCTTTTAAACTTCCCGCCGTTTGCATGGAAGGAGTGTGTGTCCCTCTGCTGCCTTCCTATTGGTTGATAAAAAAAAGTCCCTTTGTAGGATATGTATATGTTTATAAAAAGTATATATTTATACATAAAAATTGGTTTTGTTGTCTAAAAATGGAGAATATTCTTTGTATATTAGTTTGAGCCTGAACGAGCTGTAGATGTAGAAATGTTTGCTGATGTTACTATTGTTAATTAGCTGCTACATTTTATGCGCTGCCAAAAAAAAAACATTTGAGCGATCTTAAAAGCTGCCTAATTTTAATATGAATTTACACTCTGCCTAGCCTTGTTTGGATAAAAGCTTCTTGCTGATTTTGCTCAATTATGCAATTTGCCTGAAACAATATCCCCTTATTGAATGTATATGTATATATATATAAAAAAGATTTTTATTTACAGAATTGTTTTTACGATCTGTAAGGTGAAAACAATATATTTGTATTCATTTTAACTCTAGTAATCTAAATGGGCTACAAATATAGAAATATTTGCTGATAGTAATACTACTGGTTATCCGCTGTATTTATGTACTGCTTTAGATAAAAACCATTGTGCGTCCTCAAAAATGCCTGATTTAAGTATGTACTTACACACTGCCTAGCCTTTTTTGAATGATAAGTGTTGTGTTTTTTATATAAAGAATTCTTGTTGTTTTAGCTTAATTTTAAAATTGATTATTTGTTATGAAGATAAAATCTAATAATACGTTTGGAGTTGCAGTGTGCCTGCATTTTAAACATAAAAGGGCTAAGAGTTTGCTTCATATGTCTTGTAAATTATCCTGCTTATCTAACTGGTGACTTTTATTTTTCCCTATGAAAAACATGGTATGTTTTAAAAATTATTATATATTAGGGAGGGGGGGGGCCTTTTAGAAGAAAAAAATAGTTTTAAAAAGGCCACTATATCAATGTCTTTGTTTAAACCCCTAGGGGCTAGTGTATCAAAATGATGGATCCAAAACGTCTCCCTTTGGCATAATTTTTTGAATCTATCGCCTCCATTTTTATCAGGTGGTATGTATTCCTGAATTGTTCCTTTTAGGCATTTTGGGTCTTTATTATGGAATTTTGAATAGTGGTCACTTAAATTGTGGCCTCCAAAACCATTTTCAATATTTTTTAAATGTTCTAAAAGCCTAGTTTTGTATAGTCTTTTGGATCTTCCTATATATTGCAGTTTACAACTGCACTCTAATAGGTAGACTATATAGTCACTTTTGCAATTAGAAAGATAATTAATTGTACATACTTTCTTGTTTGATGTCGCCTTTACCGTATGAGTGGGCTTGCTGCCATTATATGCATGAATGCATCCTTCACAGTTTTTTCGGTTGCATTTATAGAAACCTTGGCTCTGTTTATTCAGCCAGTTTTCTCTGTTAGATTTTTTCTTTAATTTACTTGGTGCCAGTATATTTTTGAGTGATTGGTTCTTCCTAAATGTAACTAGTGGGCCTTCTCCCATGTTTTCTTTGAGAAATCTGTCCTGTTTAAGAACTGGCCAGTATTTCTTTAGGATATTTTTCATTTCTGGGGCGGCTTCATTATAGGTGGTGATAAAACCCATATTTCTGGTTTTATTTTTGTTTATTCAAAATTCCATAATAAAGACCCAAAATGCCTAAAAGGAACAATTCTGGAATACATATCACCTGATAAAAATGGAGGTGATAGATTAAAAAAATTACACCAAAGGGAGACGGTTTGGATCCATCATTCTGATACACTAGCCCCTAGGGGTTTAAACAAAGACATTGATATAGTGGCCTTTTTATAACTATTTTTTTTCTTCTAAAAGGCCCCCCCCCCTCCCTAATATATAATAATTTTTAAAACATACCATGTTTTTCATAGGGAAAAATAAAAGTCACCAGTTAGATAAGCAGGATAATTTACAAGACATATGAAGCAAGCTCTTAGCCCTTTTATGTTTAAAATGCAGGCACACTGCAACTCCAAACGTATTATTAGATTTTATCTTCATAACAAATAATCAATTTTAAAATTAAGCTAAAACAACAAGAATTCTTTAAATAAGAAACACAACACTTATCATTCCAAAAAGGCTAGGCAGTGTGTAAGTACATATTTAAATCAGGCATTTTTGAGGACGCACAATGGTTTTTATCTAAAGCAGTACATAAATACAGCGGATAACCAGTAGTATTACTATCAGCAAATATTTCTATATTTGTAGCCCATTTAGATTACTAGAGTTAAAATGAATACAAATATATTGTTTTCACCTTACAGATCTTAAAAACAATTCTGTAAATAAAAATCTTTTTTATATATATACATATACATTCAATAAGGGGATATTGTTTCAGGCAAATTGCATAATTGAGCAAAATCAGCAAGAAGCTTTTATCCAAACAAGGCTAGGCAGAGTGTAAATTCATATTAAAATTAGGCAGCTTTTAAGATCGCTCAAATGTTTTTTTTTTGGCAGCGCATAAAATGTAGCAGCTAATTAACAATAGTAACATCAGCAAACATTTCTACATCTACAGCTCGTTCAGGCTCAAACTAATATACAAAGAGTATTCTCCATTTTTAGACAACAAAACCAATTTTTATGTATAAATACATACTTTTTATAAACATATACATATCCTACAAAGGGACTTTTTTTTATCAACCAATAGGAAGGCAGCAGAGGGGGACACACTCCTTCCATGCAAATGGCGGGAAGTTTAAAAGGGCAACCGAAACCAAAGCACAACACTTACCTCTGATGAAAAAGCTCTGAGTAGCTTTGAAATGCGTCAGGTGTTTCACAGTGTTGTGTTCCTACTGCTTACCTATTCTTACATTTTTTAACGGCTAAATCTCGAATTGGATTTTAAATTTTCCATACACATTCAGCTGATTACAAGCCTGACATTTATTGGGCTGGCGTTTTGTATTAGCTCCACTTCTGGCACAGATACAATTTGACAAACCCGGGGATCTAAAATAATGTTAAGACCCCATTTTATTGCACACAAGTGTTGGGATTGGAATTGGAATCTTAATTGTATTTTTCGCCAATGTGATACCTCTTATAGATTGAGGTCACACTATGTAAGTAGACACTCTGTACTCTCCATACTTCAATAAAATTGTTTTACAGAGTTGCGCTATGTTGCTCTTTTTCTTTTCCATCCTATAATTGAAACTGATGGAGAGACTCTTCAGAAAGTCTACATCACACTCCAAAAGGAGCACGAACCTTACTCATTGGAACAGAAAAACCGGGCAAAGAATCTACCAGTGGATTACCTAAGCTGCGCATCAGACTCACCTCATATGATTGAGGGTGTCTCCTGTAAGTAGGACCACAAACTTAACTAAGGATACTTTAGATTGTTCCATTCTCACAACATATGACTCAGAATTGTTTTTGAAATTAAACTTTCTTCCTGAAAATATATACGTTTATTTCTCTTTGCTCATAAGACTTTAAGGGGCATTTGTCAATAAGTAACTATTGATTCTTTTCCAATTATTTGTCTGTATTGCCCCTCCTATGCTTACATACATACAAGTTATTCACAAAAATTAACGTTTGATATTTATGTGATAACCTAAGCCTTCATAATTACCTGTCTTCTATTTAATCTTTTTAATTTGGGCTCTTGTTTTTTATAACTTACCTCCAATTAAATTGGGTAACTGTATTAACTTGTTCGTAGCCGTCTAAAAAACAACTTTACAGGGGAATGCAAGTGACGATAAGTTTTTTACTCTAACGATATATTAGATACAAAAATTGACACTCGTTTCTTGTCTTCAGTGTCAAAACCAGACTAGATCACTGTATCAGTACATCTGGGGACACATAGGCCTAGATTTGGAGTTTGGCGGTAGCCGTGAAAACCAGCGTTAGAGGCTCCTAATGCTGGTTTTAGGCTACCTCCGGTATTTGGAGTCAGTCAAAAAAGGGTCTAACGCTCACTTTTCAGCCGCGACTTTTCCATACCGCAGATCCCCTTACGCAAATTGCGTATCCTATCTTTTCAATGGGATTTTTCTAACTCCGGTATTTAGAGTCGTGTCTGAAGTGAGCGTTAGAATTCTAACGACAAAACTCCAGCCGCAGAAAAAAGTCAGTAGTTAAGAGCTTTCTGGGCAAACGCCGGTTCATAAAGCTCTTAACTACTGTGCTCTAAAGTACACTAACACCCATAAACTACCTATGTACCCCTAAACCGAGGTCCCCCCACATCGACGCCACTCGATTACATTTTTTTAACCCCTAATCTGCCGACCGCCACCTACGTTATACTTATGTACCCCTATTCTGCTGCCCCTAACACCGCCGACCCCTATATTATATTTATTAACCCCTAACATGCCCCCCACAATGTCGCCGCCAGCTACCTACAATAATTAACCCCTAATCTGCTGACCGCAAAGCGCCGCCACCTACATTATAGCTATGTACCCCTAATCTGCTGCCCCTAACACCGCCGACCCCTATATTATATTTATTAACCCCTAATCTGCCGCCCTCAACATCGCCTCCACCTGCCTACACTTATTAACCCCTAATCTGCCGACCGGACTGCACCGCTATTATAATAAAGTTATTAACCCCTAATCCGCCTCACTAACCCTATAATAAATAGTATTAACCCCTAATCTGCCCTCTCTAACATCGCCGACACCTAACTTCAAACATTAACCCCTAATCTGCCGACCGGAGCTCACCGCTATTCTAATAAATGTATTAACCCCTAAAGCTAAGTCTAACCCTAACCCTAACACCCCCCTAAATTAAATATAATTTTAATCTAACAAAATTAATTAACTCTTATTAAATAAATTATTCCTATTTAAAGCTAAATACTTACCTGTAAAATAAATCCTAATATAGCTACAATATAAATTATAATTATATTGTAGCTATTTTAGGATTAATATTTATTTTACAGGTAACTTTGTATTTATTTTAACCAGGTACAATAGCTATTAAATAGTTAAGAACTATTTAATAGCTAAAATAGTTAAAATAATTACAAATTTACCTGTAAAATAAATCCTAACCTAAGTTACAATTAAACCTAACACTACATTATTGATAAATTAATTAAATAAAATACCTACAATTACCTACAATTAAACCTAACACTACACTATCAATAAATTAATTAAATACAATACCTACAAATAACTACAATTAAATAAACTAACTAAAGTACAAAAAATAAAAAAGAACTAAGTTACAAAAAATAAAAAAAATATTTACAAACATAAGAAAAATATTACAACAATTTTAAACTAATTACACCTACTCTAAGCCCCCTAATAAAATAACAAAGCCCCCCAAAATAAAAAAAATGCCCTACCCTATTCTAAATTACTAAAAATCAAAGCTCTTTTACCTTACCAGCCCTGAACAGGGCCCTTTGCGGGGCATGCCCCAAGAAGTTCAGCTCTTTTGCCTGTAAAAAAAAACATACAATACCCCCCCCCCAACATTACAACCCACCACCCACATACCCCTTATCTAACCCAAACCCCCCTTAAATAAACCTAACACTAAGCCCCTGAAGATCTTCCTATCTTATCTTCACCATACCAGGTTCACCGATCGATCCAGAAGAGCTCCTCCGATGTCCTGATCCAAGCCCAAGTGGGGAGCTGAAGAGGTCCATGATCCGGCTGAAGTCATCATCCAAGCGGGAGCTGAAGAGGACCATGATCCGGATGAAGTCTTCATCCAAGCGGGAGCTGAAGAGGTCCATGATCCGGATGAAGTCTTCTATCAACGGCATCTTCAATCTTCTTTCTTCGGGAGCCATCATCTTCCATCCGACGCAGAACATCCATCCTGGCCGACGACTGAACGACGAATGACGGTTCCTTTAAATGACGTCATCCAAGATGGCGTCCCTCGAATTCCGATTGGCTGATAGGATTCTATCAGCCAATCGGAATTAAGGTAGGAATATTCTGATTGGCTGATGGAATCAGCCAATCAGATTGAGCTCGCATTCTATTGGCTGATCGGAACAGCCAATAGAATGCGAGCTCAATCTAATTGGCTGATTGGATCAGCCAATCGGATTGAACTTGATTCTGATGGGCTGATTCCATCATCCAATCAGAATATTCCTACCTTAATTCCGATTGGCTGATAGAATCCTATCAGCCAATCGGAATTCGAGGGACGCCATCTTGGATGACGTCATTTAAAGGAACCGTCATTCATCGTTCAGTCGTCGGCCAGGATGGATGTTCCACATCGGATGGAAGATGATGGCTCCCGAAGAAAGAAGATTGAAGATGCCATTGATAGAAGACTTCATCCGGATCATGGACCTCTTCAGCTCCCGCTTGGATGAAGACTTCATCCGGATCATGGACCTCTTCAGCTCCCGCTTGGATGATGACTTCAGCCGGATCATGGACCTCTTCAGCCCCCCGCTTGGGCTTGGATCAGGACATCGGAGGAGCTCTTCTGGATCGATCGGTGAACCTGGTATGGTGAAGATAAGGTAGGAAGATCTTCAGGGGCTTAGTGTTAGGTTTATTTAAGGGGGGTTTGGGTTAGATTAGGGGTATGTGGGTGGTGGGTTGTAATGTTGGGGGGGGGGGTATTGTATGTTTTTTTTTACAGCAAAAGAGCTGAACTTCTTGGGGCATGCCCCACAAAGGGCCCTGTTCAGGGCTGGTAAGGTAAAAGAGCTTTGAACTTTAGTAATTTAGAATAGGGTAGGGCATTTTTTTATTTTGGGGGGCTTTGTTATTTTATTAGGGGGCTTAGAGTAGGTGTAATTAGTTTAAAATTGTTGTAATATTTTTCTTATGTTTGTAAATATTTTATTATTTTTTGTAACTTAGTTCTTTTTTATTTTTTGTACTTTAGTTAGTTTATTTCATTGTAGTTATTTGTAGGTATTGTATTTAATTAATTTATTGATAGTGTAGTGTTAGGTTTAATTGTAGGTAATTGTAGGTATTTTATTTAATTAATTTATTGATAGTGTAGTGTTAGGTTTAATTGTAACTTAGGTTAGGATTTATTTTACAGGAAAATTTGTAATTATTTTAACTATTTTAGCTATTAAATAGTTCTAAACTATTTAATAGCTATTGTACCTGGTTAAAATAAATGCAAAGTTACCTGTAAAATAAATATTAATCCTAAAATAGCTATAATATCATTATAATTTATATTGTAGCTATATTAGGATTTATTTTACAGGTAAGTATTTAGCTTTAAATAGGAATAATTTATTTAATAAGAGTTAATTAATTTCGTTAGATTAAAATTATATTTAATTTAGGGGGTGTTAGGGTTAGACTTAGCTTTAGGGGTTAATACATTTATTAGAATAGCGGTGAGCTCCAGTCAGCAGATTAGGGGTTAATAATTGAAGTTAGGTGTCGGCGATGTTAGGGAGGGCAGATTAGGGGTTAATACTATTTATTATAGGGTTAGTGAGGCAGATTAGGGGTTAATAACTTTATTATAATAGCGGTGCAGTCCGGTCGGAAGATTAGGGGTTAATAAGTGTAGGCAGGTGGAGGCGATGTTGTGGGGGGCAGATTAGGGGTTAATAAATATAATATAGGGGTCGGCGGTGTTAGGGGCAGCAGATTAGGGGTACATAGGGATAATATAAGTAGCGGCGGTTTACGGAGCGGCAGATTAGGGGTTTAAAATAATATGCAGGGGTCAGCGAAAGCGGGGGCAGCAGAATAGGGGTTAATAAGTGTAAGGTTAGGGGTGTTTAGACTCGGGGTACATGTTAGGGTGTTAGGTGCAGACGTAGGAAGTGTTTCCCCATAGCAAACATTGGGGCTGCGTTAGGAGCTGAACTTAGCTTTTTTGCAGGTGTTAGGTTTTTTTTCAGCTCAAACAGCCCCATTGTTTCCTATGGGGGAATCGTGCACGAGCACATTTTTGAGGCTGGCCGCGTCCATAAGCAACTCTGGTATCGAGAGTTACAGTTGCGTTAAATATGCTCTACGCTCCTTTTTTGGAGCCTAACGCTGACATTATATGGACTCTCAATACCAGAGTTATTTTAAAGGTGCGGCCAGAAAAAAGCCAGCGTTAGCTTTTCGGGTCGTTACCGACAAAACTCTAAATCTAGCCGTAAGTAAATCATTATACAAGACATTCTGTTACTTTGAAAATCAGATTTTTTGATACAAGTTAACTCAGTAGGTAGAGCGCAGTGAAGTGTAAAAACTCTTTTCATTTAATATATATATATATATATATATATGTATATTTAATAATAAAAATGAAGAAAATCTATGACCTAGATTTGGAGTTTGGCGTTAGCCGTGAAAACCGCCGGTATTTGGAGTCACTCAAAATTGGGTCTAACGCTCACTTTTCAGCCGCGACTTTTCCATACCGCAGATCCCCTTACGTAAATTACGTATCCTATCTTTTCAATGGGATTTTTCTAACTCCGGTATTTAGAGTCGTGTCTGAAGTGAGCGTTAGACATCTAACGACAAAACTCCAGCCGCAGGAAAAAAGTCTGTAGTTAAGAGCTTTCTGGGCTAACGCCGGTTTATAAAGCTCTTAACTACTGTACTCTAAAGTACACCCATAAACTACCTATGTACCCCTAAACCGAGGTCCCCCCACATCGACGACACTCGAATATTTTTTTTTAACCCCTAATCTGCCGACCGCCACCTATGTTATCCTTATGTACCCCTAATCTGCTCCCCCTAACATCAGCCAATCAGAATCAAGTTCAATCCGATTGGCTGATCCAATCAGCCAATCAGATTGAGCTCGCATTCTATTGGCTGATCGGATTGAACTTGATTCAATCGGATTGAACTTGATTCTGATTGGCTGATTCCATCAGCCAATCAGAATATTCCTACCTTAACTCCGATTGGCTGATAGAATCCTATCAGCCAATCGGAATTCGAGGGACGCCATCTTGGATGACGTCCCTTAAAGGAACCGTCATTCTTCAGTTGGACGTCGCCGGAAGAAGATGGGTCCGCGGTGGAGGTCTTCAGGATGGAGACGGTCGTCATCGGATGAAGATAGAAGATGCCGCTTGGATCAAGATGGTTGCCGGTCCGGATCGCCTCTTCTTCCCGGATAGGACGAAGACTTTGGAGCCTCTTCTGGACCTCTTCAGCCACCGGATGATGGATCGTCAACCCCCGCTTGGGTTGGATGAAGATTTTGGAGCCAGGACGGATCGGTGATACCTGGTGAGGTGAAGACAAGGTAGGATGATCTTCAGGGGCTTAGTGTTAGGTTTATTTAAGGGGGGTTTGGGTTAGATTAGGGGTATGTGGGTGGTGGGTTGTAATGTTGGGGGGGGTATTGTATGTTTTTTTTTTACAGGCAAAAGAGCTGAACTTCTTGGGGCATGCCCCGCAAAGGGCCCTGTTCAGGGCTGGTAAGGTAAAAGAGCTTTTAACTTTAGTAATTTAGAATAGGGTAGGGCATTTTTTATTTTGGGTTGCTTTGTTGTTTTATTAGGGGGCTTAGAGTAGGTGTAATTAGTTTAAAATTGTTGTAATATTTTTCTTATGTTTGTAAATATTTTTTTATTTTTTGTAACTTAGTTCTTTTTTATTTTTTGTACTTTAGCTAGTTTATTTAATTGTATTTATTTGTAGGAATTGTATTTAATTAATTTATTGATAGTGTAGTGTTAGGTTAATTGTAGGTAATTGTAGGTAGTTTATTTAATTAATTTATTGATAGTGTAGTGTTAGGTTTAATTGTAACTTAGGTTAGGATTTATTTTACAGGTAATTTTGTAATTATTTTAACTAGGTAACTATTAAATAGTTCTTAACTATTTAATAGCTATTGTACCTGGTTAAAATAATTACAAAGTTGCCTTTAAAATAAATATTAATCCTAAAATAGCTACAATGTAATTATAATTTATATTGGAGCTATATTAGGGTTTATTTTACAGGTAAGTATTTAGCTTTAAATAGGAATAATTTATTTAATAAGAGTTAAAGGGACATAATACTCATATGCTAAATCACTTGAAACTGATGCAGTATAACTGTAAAAAGCTGACAGGAAAATATCACCTGAGCATCTCTATATGAAAAAGGAAGATATTTTACCTCACAATCTCCTCAGCTCAGTAGAGTTAGTTCTGTGTAAAAAGTTATACTCAGCTGCTCCCAGCTGCAGGTAAAAAAATTTAAAAAAATGAAGAAAGGAACAGCAGCCAATCAGCATCAGCAGTGCTGAGGTCATAAACTCTTACTCTGATCTCATGAGATTTGACTTAACTCTCATGAGATTTCATAGTAAGCTTCCTTTACCTGATTGGTGAAATAATATGAGAGTGCACGATGCTAGTCCCTTCAGATGTCCCAGGACAAACACACTAAAATGCTGCTTAGAAATCCTTTACAATGGGAGGTGGCTACTGAAGAACTTTTGAGGTAAAATATCTTTCTTTTTTACATAGAGATGTTCAGGTGATATTTTCTAATCAGCTTTTTACAGCTATGCTGCATCACTTTCAAGTGTTTAAACATTTGGGTATTATGGCCCTTTAATTAATTTCGTTAGATGTAAATTATATTTAACTTAGGGGGGTGTTAGTGTTAGGGTTAGACTTAGCTTTAGGGGTTAATACATTTATTAGAATAACGGTGAGCTCCGGTCGGCAGATTAGGGGTTAATAATTGAAGTTAGGTGTCGGCGATGTTAGGGAGGGCAGATTAGGGGTTAATACTATTTATTATAGGGTTAGTGAGGCGGATTAGGGGTTAATAACTTTATTATAATAGCGGTGCGGTCCGCTCGGCAGATTAGGGGTTAATAAGTGTAGGCAGGTGGAGGCGACGTTGAGGGGGGCAGATTTGGGGTTCATAAATATAATATAGGGGTCGGCGGTGTTAGGGGCAGCAGATTAGGGGTACATAGGGATAATGTAAGTAGCGGCGGTTTATGGAGCGGCAGATTAGGGGTTAAAAATAAAATGCAGGTGTCAGCGATAGCGGGGGCGGCAGATTAGGGGTTAATAAGTGTAAGGTTAGGGGTGTTTAGACTCGGGGTACATGTTAGAGTGTTAAGTGCAGACGTAGGAAGGGTTACCGCATAGCAAACAATGGGGCTGCGTTAGGAGCTGAACGTGGCTTTTTTGCAGGTGTTTGGTTTTTTTTCAGCTCAAACAGCTCCATTGTTTCCTAAGGGCGAATCGTGCAAGAGCACGTTTTTGAGGCTGGCCGCGTCCGTAAGCAACTCTGGTATCGAGAGTTGAAGCTGCGTTAAAAATGCTCTATGCTCCTTTTTTGGAGCCTAACGCAGCCATTCTGTGGACTCTCAATACCAGAGTTATTTTTATGGTGCGGCCAGAAAAAAGCCGGCGTTAGTTTTTCGGGTGGTTACCGACAAAACTCCAAATCTAGCCGTATGTGAATTACAAAGGAATGTAAAATATGCATAACATGATTCAGATTTAGTGCTTTAAGTCTAGCATGGTGTTGGGTTAGCGTACATAAAGAATTACTAATCACAAAGCACTTTTTTGAGCTATTACATATAAAAATTAAAAATATTTATAATAATTATTAAAAAATATCATACATACTGTAAACAAAAAAAAATTAAATTTTTATAGATTATTTAAAATGCTCTACTGTTTGTATAATCATTATTATAAATATCATATGGCTAGATTACGAGTCTTGTGTTATGAGTAAAAAACCAGCATTAAGCCTCATAACGCTGCTTTATTACTCCCACTGGTATTACAAGTCTTGCAGATTTAGGGGCACCGCACACTTTTTTGGCCTTACCGCAAATCAACTTACTCAAATTGCGTATAGTCTATTTCCTATGGGACTTCCATAGCGCCGGTATTACAAGCTTGTCCTGGGAGGCCAAAAAGTGAGTGGTACACCCTATCCCGTCAAGATTTGTACCGCATTTTAATGTCAGTAGTTATGAGTTTTACACTACAAAGCCGTAGCATAAAACTCATAACTGAAGTGTTAAAAAGTACACTAACACCCATAAACTACCTATTAACCCCTAAACCGAGGCCCTCCCGCATCAGAAACACTAAAATAAAATTATTAACCTCTAATCTGTCGCTCCCGACATCGTCGTCACTATAATAAACATATTAACCCCTAAACCGCCGTACTCCCGCCTTGCAAACATTAGTTAAATATTATTAACCTCTAATCTGCTGTCCCTAACATCGCCGCCACCTACCTACATTTATTAACCCCTAATCTGCCGCCCCCAACGTCGCTGCCACTATACTAAATGTATTAAATCTAAGTCTAACCCTAACCCTAACACCCCCTAACTTAAATATAATTAAAATAAATCTAAATAAAACTTATTATTAATAACTAAATAATTCCTATTTAAAAATAAATACTTACCTGTAAAATAAACCCGAAGCTAGCAACAATATAACTAATAGTTACATTGCAGCTAGCTTAGGGTTTATTTTTATTTTTCAGGCAAGTTTGTATTTATTTTAACTAGGAAGATTAGTTAATAAATAGTTATTAACTATTTACCAACTACCTAGCTGAAATAAATTCAAATTTACCTGTAAAATAAAACCTAACCTAAGTTACACTAACACCTAATACTACACTACAATTAAATAAATGACCTAAATTAAATGCAATTAAATAAATTAAATACAATTAGCTAAATTACAAAAAAAACAAACACTAAATTACAGAAAATAAAAAACAAATTACAAGATATTTAAACTAATTACACCTAATCTAATAGCCCTATCAAAATAAAAAAGCCCCCCAAAATTAAAATAAAACCCTATTCTAAACTAAACTACCAATAGCCCTTAAAAGGGCCTTTTGCGGTGCATTGCCCCAAAGAAATCAGCTCTTTTACCTGAAAAAAAATACAAACAACCCCCCAACAGTAAAACCCACCACCCACACAACAAACCCCCCAAATAAAACCCTAACTAAAAATACTTAAGCTCCCCATTGCCCTGAAAAGGGCATTTGGATGGGCATTGCCCTTAAAAGGGCACTTAGCTCTATTGGGGCCCAAAGCCTTAACCTAAAAGTAAAACCCACCCAATAAACCCTTAAAAAAAACCTAACACTAACCCCTGAAGATCCACTAACAGTTTTGAAGATCCAACATCCATCCTCAACGAAGCCGGGAGAAGTCCTCAACGAAGCCAGGAGAAGTCTTCATCCAAGCCGGGAGAAGTCTTCCTCCAGACTGGCAGAAGTCTTCATCCAGACAGCATCTTCTATCTTCATCCATTTGGCATGGAGCGGGTCCATCTTCAAGACATCCGACGCGGAATATCCTCTTCTTCAGACGACTACCCAATGAATTAAGGTTCCTTTAAGTGACATCATCCAAGATGGCATCCCTTAGATTCCGATTGGCTGATAGAATTCTATCAGCCAATCGGAATTAAGGTTGAAAAAATCCTATTGCCTTATGCAATCAGCCAATAGAATTGAACTTCAATCCTATTGGCTGATCCAATCAGCCAATAGGATTGAGCTTGCATTCTATTGGCTGATTGGAACAGCCAATAGAATGCGAGCTCAATCCTATTGGCTGATTGGATAAGCCAATAGGATTGATGATCAATCCTATTAGCTGATTGCATCAGCCAATAGGATTTTTTCAACCTTCATTCTGATTGGCTGATAGAATTCTATTAGCCAATCGGAATCTAAGGGACGCATCACTTAAAGGAACCTTCATTTGTCGGGTAGTCGTCGGAAGCAGAGGATGCTCCGCGTCTTGAAGATAGACCGCAAGATGGATGAAGATAGAAGATGCCGTCTGGATGAAGACTTCTGCCCATCTGGTGGACCACTTCTCCTGGCTTGGATGAAGACTTCTCCTGGCTTTGTTGAGGACTTCTCCCGGCTTCGTTGAGGATGGATGTCGGATCTTCAAAACTGTAAGGAGTTAGTGTTAGTTTTTTTTTTTAGGGTTTATTGGGTGGGTTTTATTTTTCGGTTAGGGCTTCGGGCCGCAATAGAGCTAAATGCCCTTTTAAGGGCAATGTCCATCCAAATGCCCTTTTCAGGGCAATGGGGAGCTTAGGTTTTTTTAGTTCGGGCTTTATTTGGGGGGTTGGTTGTGTGGGTGGTGGATTTTACTGTTGGGGGGTTGTTTGTATTTTTTTCAGGTAAAAGAGCTGATTTCTTTGGGGCAATACCCCGCAAAAGGCCCTTTTATGGACTATTGATAGTTTAGTTTAGGCTAGGGTTTTTTTTTTATTTTGGGGGGGCTTTTTATTTTGATAGGGCTATTAGATTATGTGTAATTAGTTTAAATATCTTGTAATTTGTTCTTTATTTTCTGTAATTTAGTGTGTGTTTGTTTTTTGTAATTTAGCTAATTGTATTTAATTTATTTAATTGTATGTAATTTAGGTAATTTATTTAATTGTAGTATAGTGTTAGGTGTTAGTGTAACTTAGGTTAGGTTTTATTTTACAGGTAAATTTGTATTTATTTTAGCTAGGTAGTTAGTAAATAGTTAATAACTATTTAGTAACTATTCTACCTAGTTAAAATAAATACAAACTTGCCTGTAAAATAAAAATAAACCCTAAGCTAGCTACAATGTAACTATTAGTTATAGTGTAGCTCTCTTAGGGTTTATTTTACAGGTAAGTATTTATTTTTAAATAGGAATTATTTAGTTATTAATAGTAAGTTTTATTTAGATTTATTTTAATTATATTTAAGTTAGGGGGTGTTAGGGTTAGACTTAGATTTAGGGGTTAATAAATTTAGTATAGTGGCGGCAACATTGGGGCGGCAGATTAGGGTTTAATAAATATAGGTAGGTGGTGGCGATGTTAGGGACGGCAGATTAGGGGTTAATACTATTTAACTAGTATTTGCGAGGCGGGAGTGCGGCGGTTTAGGGGTTAATATGTTTATTATAGTGGCAGTGATGTCCAGAGAGGCATATTAGGGGTTAATAAGCATAATGCAGGTGTTGGTGATGTTGGGGGTAGCAGATTAGGGGTTAATAAGTGTAAGATTAAAGGTATTTAGACTCAGGATTCATGTTAGGGTGTTAGGTGAAAACATAAAATGTGTTTCCCCATAGGAATCAATGGGGCTGTGTTACGGAGCTTTAGACTGCTTTTTTGCAGGTCTTAGGCTTTTTTTCAGCCGGCTCTCCCCATTGATGACTATGGGGATATCATGCACGAGCACGTACAACCAGCTCACCGCTTACTTAAGCAGTGCTGGTATTGGAGTGTAGTGTGGAGCACAATTTTGCTCTACACTCACTTCTTGCCTTTTAATGCTGGGTTTATAAAAACCTGTAATACCAGCGCTGTAGGTAAGTGAGCAGTGACAATAACGTGCAAGTTAGCACGCACCCCTCATAACGCAAAACTCGTAATCTAGCCGTTAATGTTTTATATTTAATATTTCAAAAATGCATTTGGGATTAGTATTTTTTTATGTGTGCTAGCGTGACTCCATGTTAGACCTAAAGTGCAAAACATGAATCGCGTTACAAATATAATGCATTCCTATGTTTTTTACATAGAAAAAAAATATTTTTTTTATTTAATACATATTTCTATATATGACAATGTTAATGTAAAATAGATAGGTATATACAGATACATTTAGAAAAATGTATTTATAATAAAAATAACATTGGAAACTGAAATATATACACTAAAACACATAACTAAATTGTTGCAGTTACAAATGTTTATGCATTTTAATGTTTATTTCTTATGTTTGTATTGGTATGACACAAAAAAGTGGATAGAAAAAAGACAAATCTGACACATTCCACACAAAGCTCCAAAAATAGACTGGACAAAATTATTGGCACCCTCAATTTAATATTTGGTAGCACACCCATTGGGAAAAATAACTGAAATCAATTGCTTCCTGTACTAACCATCAATGAGTTTCTTACACCTCTACTGGACTTTTAAACCTTTAAAACTCTTTCATCAACTGTTCCAGGTCTCTCAGATTGGAAAGGTTCCTTTTCCCAAGTGCTGTTTTGAGATCTCTCCACAGATGCTCTATGGAATTGAGATCTGGGGGCATATTTATTAAGCTCCGTACAGACCTTGGAGCCTTCAGACTCGCCAGAAACAAAAGTTATGAAGCAGCAGTCTAAAGACCGCTGATCCATAACCTGTCTGACTGCTCTGAGGCGGCGGATAGAAATCAACCTGATCGAATACGATCTGATTGACACCCCCTGCTAGCGGCCGTGAATCTACAGGGGGTGGCATTGCACCAGCAGTTCACAAGAACTTTTGATGCAATGATAAATGCCAAGAGTGTATGCTGTTGGCATTTATCGATGTGCAGCGGACATGATTCGCTATATCAGATCATGTTCACTCGCAGCATAGTAAATAAGCCCCCTGGACTCATTGCTGGCCAGTTCAGTACTCTCCAGCGCTTTGTCTTAAACCATTTCTAGGTGCTTTTTGATGTGTGCTTAGGGTCATTGTCCTGCTGTAAGACCCATGACCTTTGACGGAGACCCAACTTTCTGACACTGGGCCCTACATTGCACCACAGAATTCTTTGTTAGTCTTCAGATTTTATAATGCCATGCACACAGTCAATACATCCAGTGCCTGAAGCAGCAAAGCAACCCCAAAACATGAGTGATCCTCCACCATATTTAACTGTAGGGACTGTATTCTTTTCTTTAAAAGCCTCATTTCTTTTTCTGAAAACCGTAAAATGATTGGCTTTACCAAAAAGCTGTAATTTTGTCCAAAGCACATTCTCCCAAAAGGATTTTGGCTTCCCCAGGTAAGTTTTGGCAAACACCAATCTGACTTTTTTAAGTTGCTGTGCCAGCAGTGGGGTCCTCCTGGGTCTCCTACCATAGCATCCCGTTACATTCAGATGGCGACGTATAGTGTTCCCTGTGCATGAAGGTCAGTTTGAATTTGTCTGGAAGTTGATTGAGGTTCTTTATTGACCATTTGAACAATCTTTCGTTACAATCTTTGATCAATTTTTTTCTTTTGTCCACAAACAGCCATGGGCTGTAAATTCTTGACAATGTTGTGCACAGTGGACACAGGAACATTAAAGTCTCTGGAGATGGACTTGTAATCTTGTGATTGTCCATGCTTTTCCACAATTTTTGTTCTCAAATCCTCAGACAATTCTCTGCTGCTTTTACTCTTCTCCATGCTCAGTGAGGCACACAGAGACACACAACAGAAAGGTTGAGTCAAATTTTCACCATTTTAACTGGTTGCCGGTGTAATTTCTATATTGTCAGCACCTGTTAATTGGTACAGGTGAGTTTAATTACAATTTACAGGAGCATCACAAACTTGGAATGCAATTATTTCTTAAAATTTTGAGAAGGTGCCAACTATTTTGTCCAGTCTATTTTCAAATTTTGCGTGGAATGTGTCAGATTTGGCTTTTTTTTTATCCACTATTTTTGTGTCATAACAATACAAGCAAAAGAAATAAACATGAGAAAGCCTAAACATTTGAGCACAATGTTATCTATATGGCTCACGTGAATTATCAGTCTCCTGTTGTGAAAAGCTAATAAAAAAGCATGTGATAAGAGGCTGTCATTAGTGGCTTAGAAAAAGGCAGATATTTAGAGGTTTGAATGTTATTAAGTATATTAATATAACAATGTTAGATGTGCAAAGCTGGGGAATGAGTAGTAAAGGCGTTATCTAACTTTTTAAACAATAACACTTTTAGGGTGATGTGTATCAAACTGTCAACTATGTTGCATTCGTCGGCATCAATACGCTCGCCTAACATCGCCAAACATCGTGGATCTCAATACGATCTCCATATTTATAAAAAAAGCTGTCAAAAACACGCGCACCAAGTACGGAGCGATAATCATCGGACTATTGTTAACTAGCAGTCATCGATGACGCTGCTATTCGTGTTTTTCCCAACTTTATTTATAACATGTCACTAAACGCCACAACTATACTAAAATGTTAAACCCCTATCCCGCCGCTCCCCGACACCGCCGCAAACTAATTACACTAACACTAAACACTAACCTCCGACGATCCACTTACAGTTCTTGAAGTCCCGCTTAAAGGATCCATCCAGCGGGCGAAGTCCTCATCCAGGCGACAAGAAGTCTTTATCCAGACGGCATCTTCTATCTTCATTCATCCAGTGCAGAGCGGGTCCACCATGAAGAGCATCCTCTTCATACGGTCGCTGCCGTACACTGGAACTTCAATGCAAGTGACGCCATCAAAGATGGCATCCCTTGCATTCCAATTGGCTGAAAGATTTCAATCAGCCAATAGGAATTAGAGCTGCTAAAATCCTATTGGCTGTTCAAATCAGCCAATAGAATGAGAGCTGCTCAAAATCCTATTGGCTTTGGATTTGAACAGCCAATAGGATTTTAGAAGCTCTAATTCCTATTGGCTGATTGAAATCTTTCAGCCAATAGGAATGCAAGGGAAGCCATCTTTGATGGCGTCACTTGCATTGAAGTTCCAGTGTACGGCGGCGACCATATGAAGAGGATGCGCTGCGCTGGATGTCTTCAGGATGGACCTCTTCCGCGCCAGATGGATGAAGATAGAAGATTCCGTCTGGATGAAAACTTCTTGCCGCCTGGATGAGGACTTTGCCGGCTGGATAAAGATCGAAGAGGCCATCTGGATGAAGACTTCTTGCCGCATGGATGAGGACTTCGCCGGCTGGATGGATCCTTCAAGCAGGACTTCAAGAACTGTAAGAGGATTAGGTGTAATTCTTTTTTATTTTTGATAATTTAGTTTGTTATTTTTCGTAATTTAGTTTTTTTTTGTAATTTAGTACTTTTAATAAGGTTTAATAGTATATTTAAATAATTTTTGGTAGAGTTAGGTTTTTTTTTTTTAAATAATTTTTTATTGAGGTATAAATGCAGTACAACAAATAAATGACATAAAAGTAAGAGAGTTACAGTAACCGCTATATCTTCATAAAGATTTCAGTTTGTTGCATGTCAAAATAGTAAATACGAATTGAAAATAAACCTCAAATTTTCCATTTTTTTTTGTTAATAAACTAGAACATTTTCAAATATTATTTTGAGTCAAAATAATCTGAGTAATATAGACTTGTAGTATACAGTGCATATCTAACATCAATTCTACCTATGAAACAAGCTCATACACTGTTTGATTCGCTTACACTCATATTACTACACATTTCACATATCTCACAAAATAAATTCTCTATAACTGTTGAATGGAAACTAGTGAAATAAACTTATGAACTGATAAAGAGTACCTCGTAGACCAAGGTTAAACATAATATAGATTTTGTACTCTGCTTTGTATATCCTTACATCAGTGCGAGAAAGTATATATATATATATATATATATATATATATAAAAAGGAATATAGAGCTCAGGTATATAAGGTATATTTCTAATAAGTGTGGTCCTTTTCAAGGGAAACCGCGCAATAAGTTTCTGGTCTAAATCATAAAGAACCAGAACACTATATAGGGGTGGGGGGTAGGAGACCAACCATGTTATACAACATAATAGTCTTGTAAGCTTTTTAAGAAAAAGAAAACTGAGGAGGTTATTATAGTATATATGACTCGATACTGGTACATAAGAACTAATAGTTGAACAAGAATTGATCTCTAAAAGTAATATAGGGCTAAGAGCACTTCCAAATATATCTTATATAGCTTATCATTGTATGCAGCATCCCATGATGGAGATGTAAGTGTAAATCCTGCCCCTTGAGTGCGGGCCCTACACCCAGCAGCAGGAGAATACTGAAATAGTACATACAATAGCTAATGCCATAAATATTAGTGGTAGTTAAATATAGTATTAAAATTAAACTATGATATATATATAAAAGCGAAGACTCATTTCCTGTCATAAATAATTGTAGTTTTATAGAACATACTTATCTCAACATCTTAGTAAAAAGGTAATTCATACCCAGGACATAAATATTGCTAGATATACAGTGCCCCACAGAATAACATTTTTTTAAAAAAAATATATAATCACACAAATATATCTCCGCCCATAGTTAAGAGAAGCTGCACTGTTAGTCCTCCTAATTTTGGAGGTATATTATATTATATTGGGGGGGGAAGGTGGTTATTAAAACATCTTAGGCAGCTTATAGGCTAATTGTATATTGAATTGATGCTACACCTAGTACAAGGGAGCCTCAAGCTCTATACTCACAAAGATGGCATAGCTTATGGAGCCTGGAGTGTTAGCGGGACTCTGTGACTGGGATAGATGCGGGAATAACTGGCACACTTTGCAAATACTAGATCATACAGGAAGGGGCAAAGCAGTTGTACCTTCTATAACCACTATAATACTGGACACAATATATGTGAAGGCGTAGCCTCGGCCGCTGGCGACGCCTGTGATAAAGGGGAATAAGTAATCCCCTTAAGATACCTTAGTGGCTCCAGTAAGTAGTGCTATATATTGATATTGTTGCCTAGGACTTAGTGGACTACAGCAAAGACCGGAGCCAGAAACATTAAATAATTGTGTGAGAACCGAGATGATAGAGAGCTCAGCTAACATGCAAGCATATAGTAAACGGTAACAGCAACACTGCCCTCCAGCAACACTATTGTCCTAACTTCAATAAATATATCAGATAATCCAAAAAAGAGTTTGAGGGTTATCGAGAAAATCAGGAGCTAGGACGTCAAGCAGTGTTGGATTCAACAAGGGGATACACCTTAGTCACTAGGTAAACATTTCTAGTTAGCATACTATGGAATATAGCCCTTTATAACATTAGAACAATAAAGTGTATAGTGGATAAAACATAATACACTACATATTAACTCATCTAGATAGCATAAGACCAGGGATATTTAAGATGGCTAATCTTTAACTAACTATATAAACAAACATAAGTAACTTGGGAACCTGTGAACAATGATAATAAAACTTAACACCAGTTTTAGCGTATGGGGTCTTCATGGCAACACTTTGAAAAATACAGCATATAGGCCAACAATTAGAGCCATGGGGCTAAACAATAGCATGAATAAAGAATAAAACAAGTAGGCATACGTTTAATGCGTGATTTCTACTATACACAGGATTTGTTCCATTTGTATACATTATAAAATAAATTAGCCAATGCCTATTTTAAGGCGATCTGATACCAAGATTAGCAAGTGTCCAAGCAGCCGATTATCCCATGAGAGGTATACCGTCCAGTCGGCAAGGGATTCAGTAATTCAATCTTCCAGACTATATCTGCACCAGCACGTTGCACTCGGAGCACAGGTCCCAGCCCTGACCTCCAATCGGCCACAATAATAGGATTCTGAGGGACTCTCTGAAGCAGTGGTAAAAAAGCTGAGAGCCCTGCCAGCCCAGAGATATCCATGTAAAATAAACTAAGTACCTCATAGGGGCTGCGACAGGCGGCCCAGCAAACGGCAGTCACATGTGGCTCACGCGGCCAATTCTGATCTTTAAAGCTCTGGGATGCATCCATCCATAGTGTTACTCTTAGGTCTCGACAAGGCACTCTCGAGTGTAAATCATGCAGGTCCATAGCAGTGACCGCTGCATCACCAGCATCCCGCTCTTCTGTTTCCTCCATAACATAGGGCAGTGCAAAGTGTACCGATGGTATCCTCAAAGATGGCGGCTTTCGTGGCTCAGTTATTGTTTCTGAGCACTTCTTCTCATAATCAGCCAGAATGCCCGAGGTGGCAGTATGTGTAGTGAGGGGCTTGAAAGCTTCCGCTACTGCATTTGAGAGAACATCGTGATGGCGATCCAGCAGTTCCAACATCTGATTAAGAATAAGTGCAGCCATGGCTTTACACATGTGGCGTACCATAGAAGTCTAAGAGCAGGGTTTAGAGAGATATTCAGTGCTGCCAAGCTGCTTTTAAGGCATCAAAAAGATAACTCTCTCCATGGGTCTAAAACATATCATAAATCTTTGAAAATTGTAAAATGTTTTAGGAGCTCTAGAAATGTACGTCTTGTCTCGATGGTAGTTGGCTCCACCCCCCCGGGTTAGGTTTTTTTAATATGTAATTTATTTAATTTAATTGGTAGTTTAATGTAATTGTAATATAATAGTTAGGGTAGGTTAATTAATAGTTTAAAATTAGTTTATTTTAATTCTACAGGTAAGTTTTAATTTATTTGAAGATAGATATGTTGTAATTTTAATTTAAAGTTAAGGGGTTGTTAGGTTTAGGGGTTAATAGCTTAATTTAGTTTTTGGCGATGTGGGGGGCTAACGGTTTAGGGGTTATTAGGTTTAGTTAGTGGTGGTGATGTGGGAGGCCAGAGGTTTAGGGGTTAATACATTTATTTATGTTGTGGCGGGGTCGGGAAGTGGCGAAATAGGGGTTAATAACATTATGTAGGTGGCGGCGATGTCAGGGCGGCAGATTAGGGGTGCTTAGACTCAGGGTATATGTTAGGGTGTTAGGTGTAAACATAACTTTTTTTCTACCATAGAAATCAATGTGATATGCTTCATTCTCTTGCAGCATCGAACATAAGCTTTCGGTGCTTTCATACTTTGATCATACTTTGATTTTTATGGCATCTACAACCTCAAGGGTGGCAAATTGAAAACCAAGTATGATGCATCCGAATAGCTGCCAGCGTACCTGTTAAAAGTTTTTATGAATGGGAAAAAGTGTCAAATAGAGCCGAATGTGTATTCGGAACATCTGTAATGACATAAGCATCGATCTGCGTCAGATTGAGACCGTCAGATCATATGTTACGTCACAAATTTCAACATTTGCCTGTCTTGAGGCTTTGATAACAAGGTCAGATCAATCTAGCAACAATTACGATGCCGAATTCTGGCGTATTTGTGGTTGACACTTTGATAGATAGGCCCCTTAGTGTTGAGTGTTCCTTTAAATGTAGGAAGCAAAAAAAGTTAAAAATCTGGGTAAAAAAAGGCTCAGCAGCGAAATGATTGTTTTTGAACAATTTGTTTTGTATGCAGTTACTTTGCTGTTTATCTTTATCTATCTATCATCTATTTATCTATCTATCTATCTTTCTATCTATTTATCCATCTATCGATTATCTATCTATATTGAAGGAGAAAATGTCATCTGTGAGTAGAGAGAGGGAGAGGGGAGGGAGAAGAAGACATGGCAGTTAAAATTTCTGAAAACATATTCAGCCAGATTAAAAGTGGAACGCTAATTAACAATCCCGCTTGAGCGTTAATTTCTTTAGAAGTAAGCTTTTCACGCTTGTCAAGTTGCACTCGTAATATGAGTTGAAAGTAAACTGTTTTCACTCATATGCTAACCCGATGAGTGCAAAAAGCCAAACTTACAATATCGAGTGTGCGTTCACGTATTCCCCCATAGAAGACAATGAAAAAAAAAAGAATATTCCCATGTATGCTAACCTGACATGAAAATATTAATACTTCACATTCCAGCAAATGTTCTATTTATTCATAAATATTTATATTTTGCACATATATAGTTATACCTAAATATATAGATTATTATATATAGTTATAGATATTTACAGATATATATTTAAAAATACATAAAACAATATTCCCATATGTGCAGAACATTGGAATGTCAAATATTTACATTAAATTCAAAGTTAAAACCTTTAATAAATATGAATATTTCATCTACTTAACTGCAAAGGGCTCCAATGCTCATATATATATATATATATATATATATATATATATATATATATAAAATGAGAAAATAATCAGCGCTAGAAGTGTATGAGTATGCTGTTTGTCTTAATATATATTCCCATCCACTACCTAGAATATATATATATATATTCACCAGACACTTGCAAGTTATGCAGCAAACAGTCTCATAATTCAGGAGTGGTAAGTCTATGGATATGTAATGTTCATTAAAATCCACAAGGCTAATTCCAGTGTGCTATGAATGGTTAGGCAGCTCGTCTTTGAAAGAAGAATGATCCCCCGCAGGGCGAGGTTCCTCTTGAAAAATCTGAAAGGTATGGAACAAGACAAGCGCCAAAAGGCACACTTTGTGTAATACGTTCAAATAAATAACAGATAATAGACAGTGGGAAAAATCCACGCTCACCTGGTTCAACCTCAAGATATGAGGTATTTGTACAGCACTTGTGTTAGTATACTCTCACTCCTTACGGTCCTCCTGTATATCCACTGGTCCTCAGGGGTTCCTGGGTATCTGGTGTTTCCCAAATATTTCCTCAGAAGTAAGGGATAATATAGGATATGGGAGTGGGAGGATATGTGTACTATTTTATCTTTATCAAAATATACACTACTAACACAATGCGAGTAAAACCAAGTATTTAATCACATATATATATATATGTATAAAATATTAACAGTAACAAGCACAAAAAAAAACTCTTCACTCCATAAGTAGGTGGAAACAAGAAAAACTTCCTTGCAGCACAATTTACTATAGAGCCGTAGTCAGACCGAGCAAATGATCCAGCAATCTGGACTGCAGGCAGGGCTGGCTAATCTGCTCTACTATACAAATATCCAGATATGGAGCACTCAAGGACAATTGTAGATCCGCTATATTCTATTCAGATATATAGCAATCAAATCCTTATGCAGCTCCGTGTGAGTTAGTGTGCACTGCGTGCAGTATCGTAGCGTGTGGTGGGGGGCGGAGCCTAGCGCGTTTCGTAACCAATGGGTTACTTCATCAGAGGTGTGGGCCGCCCCCCAACCTGGATCTATATATGCGTGTGGCTGAGGTTGTTTAGCCTCCTTTCATGCCCCTCTGTCGCCTTTTTACTTTTGGGCAAAGAGATTTACCTGACATCTTGCACATTAGGATCTATGTACAGTGTTTAAAAATTAACAATATGTAAACTTAACAATAACACCAGTACTTTACTTTCTCAATAGATTAGATTCTTAAAACATTACAGGTTATCTTAGCCTTTAAAAACCGCAGGTTTCATCACATGCTTTTATCGAGTGAATAACAGAATTAGTCTGCTCAGCCTTAAACTGTGTAAGCCGTTTCATCTCATATAGTTAAATATTTAGACTATTGTTTTGCACTAGTTAGATAAATGGATCATAAGTTCATATAGTATAAAATTAATACAAAGTTAATACAGTCATAGATCTGACTGGTAATATTTTGCTGCAGAAGATAAAATCACCTTAAAACAATCTTTAAATGTTAGATTATTTAAAAATCTTATCCTGAAATAGCCTTAAAATTTAAAACAATTTCTAAGTTAATATTATTGTTAAAAAAGAGAGGCAATTTGTTCTCTCATAAGACCTCTTATTAGTGTATATATTCTTAAAAGATGCATACAGGGAGAGTATATAAAAGCATTAATACAGTGTGTTTTGGATATTATAGAAAGGCTGCCAGGTCAATATCTCTATTTAACCCTTTGGGTTCAAGGGTTTCAAGTTTGTGAATCCAAAACGTCTCTCTTTTGCGTAATTCTAAGAGTCTGCTACCTCCTCTTTTC
Organism: Bombina bombina; assembly: GCF_027579735.1. NCBI lineage: Eukaryota > Metazoa > Chordata > Amphibia > Anura > Bombinatoridae > Bombina > Bombina bombina. The sequence continues at coordinate 1,143,454,363 of NC_069502.1, forward strand.
CCTGGAATTATGTGATCTATTGCTTTAATGAAAAATTTGTTTTTATTTTTTCCATGAATCTGAGAAAAATGGTTTATTAGCGGGTTCTTAAGAATTCCAGCCTCAATATTTTTCATGTGTTCCAGGCAGCGAATCTTAAGACCCCGTGTCGTACGCCTAATATACCTTTTAGGATTGCTGCAGGTACATTCTAACATGTAAACTACATGATCTGATTTGCAGTTAAGTAATCCTTTGATAGGGTAATTGTCTCCCTTTAGTCCACTGTCAATGTACTTATTGTACTTTTTATCCCTGTGTATATGCACACAACAAACACAATTTTTTCTAGAGCATTTGTAAAAGCCTTGTAAATTCATAATCTGACCTTTACCTTTTTTCACTATTTGTGTATCACTTGGTGCTAAAAAGTTTTTCAAATTCTTATTTTTCTTATATGTAACATTTGGTTTGTTACCTATAGTATCCTTCAGTATTGGGTCATTTTTCAGTATTGACCAGTTTTTCTGTAGTATATTTTTAATTCTCCAGTGACCCTCATTGAATGTTGTTACAAAATTTATTCTAGTATCTCTTTTGGGTTCAGTATTATTTGTGGCTGATTTTGGACAGGATAGATTATCTGGAGGAAGCAACACGTCAGATGTCAGATACAAACACATATGTAGTACTGAGAGGTGATCCCACCTCTGCATTTACAAGATCATATATGGAACATATAAACAGTGGCTATCAAAATAGAGTACTCTCTGAAAGAGAGAGGAAATATTTAGCCAATGATGAACCAAAGATGGCAATTTTTTATTACCTGCTGAAAATCCACAAGAGTCTAGAGAAGCCCCCCGGTAGACTAATTATCTCGGGAATAGACTCTCTCACATCGAGACTCTCGGAATATGTGGATTTATACCTCAGACCTATGGTTGTAAACCTAAAGTCATACTTGAGAGATACTCCTCACCTTCTACAAATCATAGAGGGTCTAGAATGGAAGCCCACGTACAAATGGGCAACTCTGGATGTGACGACGTTGTATACATCGATCCCACATGAATGTGGGATTGAGGCGATTAAAAGATCACTTAATACCGCTAACCATATCGCTCCAATCCAGAGAAATTTTATACTGGAATCTATCAGGTATATCCTACAGAACAATTATTTTAAATTTGAAGGAAAATTCTACCTGCAACATACAGGAACTGCAATGGGCACTAAATTTGGGCCCAATTTTGCGAACCTGTACATGGAAATATTTGAGGAGGACATGGTCTATGAGGATGCAGGGTTCAAAAACAAGAATGTAATATTCTGGCACCGGTTCATAGACGATATTCTAGTCATTTGGGATGGTGAAGTGGAAGAATGGAATACATATGTACAGGAGCTAAATGCAAATTGCATGAATCTCATCTTCACCCAAAGACTAGAAGAGTCCTCTATTGATTTTTTGGATGTCACCCTATATACTTCTAATGGTAATATATGCAGTAAACTATACAGAAAATCAACTGATACAAATGGCTATCTAGATGCAAGAAGTAGCCACCACCCGAAATGGATAGAAAATATCCCTTTCGGGCAATTTCAGAGATTAAAACGTAACTGTACAGATATTAACAACTTTGAAATAGAGGCAAAACTTCTTTAAGATAAGTTTATAGAGAAACACTATCCTATAAAGACAACAGGGGGCCTATGAGAAAGTAACTAAACTAGACAGACAGACACTGGTACAAGGGAAAAATGCACGTACAGAAATATCAGCCACAAATAATACTGAACCCAAAAGAGATACTAGAATAAATTTTGTAACAACATTCAATGAGGGTCACTGGAGAATTAAAAATATACTACAGAAAAACTGGTCAATACTGAAAAATGACCCTATACTGAAGGATACTATAGGTAACAAACCAAATGTTACATATAAGAAAAATAAGAATTTGAAAAACTTTTTAGCACCAAGTGATACACAAATAGTGAAAAAAGGTAAAGGTCAGATTATGAATTTACAAGGCTTTTACAAATGCTCTAGAAAAAAATGTGTTTGTTGTGCGCATATACACAGGGATAAAAAGTACAATAAGTACATTGACAGTGGAATAAAGGGAGACAATTACCCTATCAAAGGATTACTTAACTGCAAATCAGATCATGTAGTTTACATGTTAGAATGTACCTGCAGCAATCCTAAAAGGTATATTGGGCGTACGACACGAGGTCTTAAGATTCGCTGCCTGGAACACATGAAAAATATTGAGGCTGGAATTCTTAAGAACCCGCTAATAAACCATTTTTCTCAGATTCATGGAAAAAATAAAAAAAAATTTTCATTAAAGCAATAGATCACATAATTCCAGGGAAAAGAGGAGGTAGCAGACTCTTAGAATTACGCAAAAGAGAGACGTTTTGGATTCACAAACTTGAAACCCTGGAACCCAAAGGGTTAAATAGAGATATTAACCTGGCAGCCTTTCTATAATATCCAAAACACACTGTATTAATGCTTTTATATACTCTCCCTGTATGCATCTTTTAAGAATATATACACTAATAAGACGTCTTATGAGAGAACAAATTGCCTCTCTTTTTTAACAATAATATTAACTTAGAAATTGTTTTAAATATTAAGGCTATTTCAGGATAAGATTTTTAAATAATCTAACATTTAAAGATTGTTTTAAGGTGATTTTATCTTCTGCAACAAAATATTACCAGTCAGATCTATGACTGTATTAACTTTGTATTAATTTTATACTATATGAACTTATGATCCATTTATCTAACTAGTGCAAAACAATAGTCTATATATTTAACTATATGAGATGAAACGGCTTACACAGTTTAAGGCTGAGCAGACTAATTCTGTTATTCACTCGATAAAAGCATGTGATGAAACCTGCGGTTTTTAAAGGCTAAGATAACCTGTAATGTTTTAAGAATCTAATCTATTGAGAAAGTAAAATACTGGTGTTATTGTTAAGTTTACATATTGTTAATTTTTAAACACTGTACATAGATCCTAATGTGCAAGATGTCAGGTAAATCTCTTTGCCCAAAAGTAAAATGGCGACAGAGGGGCATGAAAGGAGGCTAAACAACCTCAGCCACACGCATATATAGATCCAGGTTGGGGGGCGGCCCACACCTCTGATGAAGTAACCCATTGGTTATGAAACTCGTTAGGCTCCGCCCCCGCCACACGCTACGATACTGCACGCAGTGCACACTAACTCACACGGAGCTGCATAAGGATTTGATTGCTATATATCTGAATAGAATATAGCGGATCTACAATTGTCCTTGAGTGCTCCATATCTGGATATTTGTATAGTAGAGCAGATTAGCCAGCCCTGCCTGCAGTCCAGATTGCTGGATCATTTGCTCGGTCTGACTACGGCTCTATAGTAAATTGTGCTGCAAGGAAGTTTTTCTTGTTTCCACCTACTTATGGACTGAAGTGTTTTTTTCTGTTTGTTACTGTTAATATTTTATACATATATATATATGTGATTAAATACTTGGTTTTACTCGCATTGTGTTAGTAGTGTATATTTTGATAAAGATAAAATAGTACACATATCCTCCCACTCCCATATCCTATATTATCCCTTACTACTGAGGAAATATTTGGGAAACACCAGATACCCAGGAACCCCTGAGGACCAGTGGATATACAGGAGGACCGTAAGGAGTGAGAGTATACTAACACAAGTGCTGTACAAATACCTCATATCTTGAGGTTGAACCAGGTGAGTGTGGATTTTTCCCACTGTCTATTATCTGTTATTTACACGAAGTGTGCCTTTTGGCGCTTGTCTTGTTCCATACCTTTTATATATATATATATATATATATATATATACAGGGAGTGCAGAATTATTAGGCAAATTAGTATTTTGACCACATCATCCTCTTTATGCATGTTGTCTTACACCAAGCTGTATAGGCTCGAAAGCCTACTACCAATTAAGCATATTAGATGATGTGCATCTCTGTAATGAGAAGGGGTGTGGTCTAATGACATCAACACCCTATATCAGGTGTGCATAATTATTAGGCAACTTCCTTTCCTTTGGCAAAATGGGTCAAAAGAAGGACTTGACAGGCTCAGAAAAGTCAAAAATAGTGAGATATCTTGCAGAGGGATGCAGCACTCTTAAAATTGCAAAGCTTCTGAAGCGTGATCATCGAACAATCAAGCGTTTCATTCAAAATAGTCAACAGGGTCGCAAGAAGTGTGTGGAAAAACCAAGGCGCAAAATAACTGCCCATGAACTGAGAAAAGTCAAGCGTGCAGCTGCCAAGATGCCACTTGCCACCAGTTTGGCCATATTTCAGAGCTGCAACATCACTGGAGTGCCCAAAAGCACAAGGTGTGCAATACTCAGAGACATGGCCAAGGTAAGAAAGGCTGAAAGACGACCACCACTGAACAAGACACACAAGCTGAAACGTCAAGACTGGGCCAAGAAATATCTCAAGACTGATTTTTCTAAGGTTTTATGGATTGATGAAATGAGAGTGAGTCTTGATGGGCCAGATGGATGGGCCCGTGGCTGGATTGGTAAAGGGCAGAGAGCTCCAGTCCGACTCAGACGCCAGCAAGGTGGAGGTGGAGTACTGGTTTGGGCTGGTATCATCAAAGATGAGCTTGTGGGGCCTTTTCGGGTTGAGGATGGAGTCAAGCTCAACTCCCAGTCCTACTGCCAGTTTCTGGAAGACACCTTCTTCAAGCAGTGGTACAGGAAGAAGTCTGCATCCTTCAAGAAAAACATGATTTTCATGCAGGACAATGCTCCATCACACGCGTCCAAGTACTCCACAGCGTGGCTGGCAAGAAAGGGTATAAAAGAAGAAAATCTAATGACATGGCCCCCCTGTTCACCTGATCTGAACCCCATTGAGAACCTGTGGTCCATCATCAAATGTGAGATTTACAAGGAGGGAAACAGTACACCTCTCTGAACAGTGTCTGGGAGGCTGTGGTTGCTGCTGCACGCAATGTTGATGGTGAACAGATCAAAACACTGACAGAATCCATGGATGGCAGGCTTTTGAGTGTCCTTGCAAAGAAAGGTGGCTATATTGGTCACTGATTTGTTTTTGTTTTGTTTTTGAATGTCAGAAATGTATATTTGTGAATGTTGAGATGTTATATTGGTTTCACTGGTAAAAATAAATAATTGAAATGGGTATATATTTGTTTTTTGTTAAGTTGCCTAATAATTATGCACAGTAATAGTCACCTGCACACACAGATATCCCCCTAAAATAGCTATAACTAAAAACAAACTAAAAACTACTTCCAAAACTATTCAGCTTTGATATTAATGAGTTTTTTGGGTTCATTGAGAACATGGTTGTTGTTCAATAATAAAATTAATCCTCAAAAATACAACTTGCCTAATAATTCTGCACTCCCTGTATATATATATATATATATATATTTACAGTATCTCACAAAAGTGAGTACACCCCTCACATTTTTGTAAATATTTTATTATATCTTTTCATGTGACAACACTGAAGAAATTATACTTTGCTACAATGTAAAGTAGTGAGTGTACAGCCTGTATAACAGTGTAAATTTGCTGTCCTCTCAAAATAACTCAACACACAGCCATTAATGTCTAAACTGTTGGCAACAAAAGTGAGAACACCCCTAAGTGGAAATCTCCAAATTGGGCCCAAAGTGTCAATATTTTGTGTGGCCACCATTATTTTCCAGCACTGCCTTAACCCTCATGGGCATAGAGTTTATCAGAGCTTCACAGGTGTCAGGGTGCCAGAAATCAGACTGAGACGAGAAGTGCAAAAATAATCACACCTTTATTAATAGCAAAAAATAATGAAAAGTCCACAAGTCAAATAACAAGCCAGGAATCAAAACAAGACGAGCCGAGTCAGGAGCCAAAGCGAATAGTCAGACGAGCCGGAATTAGGAACAAGGAGAACAGCAGAGTCAGGAACAAGCCAGTGCTCAGGAACCAGGAGGGACGTCAGACAGCCAGGTAATACACAGGAGCTCTCACAAACAGGTCTGAGATAATGTAAGGGCAAAGCATACTGAACAGAGGCCCTTTAAATAATAAGTGATGACATCACAATTCTGAGACTGCATCCTGTCTCACACGGATGATGTACACCAGTCTGGCGCATAAAAGGAAGTGCAGGAAATGAGCTGCATCACACAGTATGCACCAGAGTCAGCAAGAGAGGTGAGTAAAATGGCTGCCAGCAGCACATGGCAAACACAGCAGGGAAAAAACCCTGACAGTACCCTCCCCTCAATGACCCCTGCCCCGTGGGAGGACAAAAGACTTATTGGGGAAACGGCATGGAAGGCACAGAGTAGGGTGGGAGCATGAACATCAGAGGAGGGAACCCATGAACGCTCCTCCGGACCGTAGCCCCTCCAGTGAACCAAATACTGTACGCGGCCCCTGGACATACGAGAGTCAATAATGCTGCTGACCTCATACTCCTCATGGTTGTCAACAAAGATAGGATGGGGATGAGGCAAAACAGTGGTAAACCGATTACAAACCAATGGTTTCAAGAGGGAGACATGAAAAACATTGGAGATGCGCATTGCAGGAGGTAGGTCAAGAGCGTAGGCCACAGGATTGACCCGTCGTAGTATGTGAAAAGGACCAACATAACGGGGAGCCAGTTTATTGGAAGGCACATGAATGTTCAAGCTGCGGGAGGACAGCCAAACTCTCTCACTAACCTGGTAGGAAGGCTCTGGCAGATGCCTACAATCAGCCTGGAACTTTTGGCACTGCATAGAATGATGAAAACAATCCTGTATCTGCACCCACGTGGAACGGAGTTGCCGGAGATGCTCCTCCAAAGCCGGAATACCCTGAGACATGAATGAATCGGGCAACAAGGATGGTTGAAACCCATAATTCGCCATGAACGGGGATAACTTGGAGGAAGCATTAATAGCACTATTACGAGCAAACTCTGCCCAAGGTAACAGTTCAGACCAATTATTGTGGTGATATGAGACATAGCAAAGGAGGAACTGTTCCAGAGCTTGATTAGACCGTTTTGCAGCCCCATTGGATTGAGGGTGATATGCCGAGGAGAAGGAAAGCTGAATCCCCATTTGAGCACAAAAGGAACGCCAAAATCTGGAGACAAACTGGCTACCCCAGTCCGACACTATCTCTTTGGGTAACCCATGTAAACGGAAGACCTACCGGGCAAAAATTGAAGCAAGCTCCTGAGAGGTAGGCAACTTCTTCAAGGGAATGCAATGTGGCATTTTAGAAAAACGGTCAACCACCATAAGGATAACAGTATTGCCATTGGAAACAGGGAGCTCAACAAGGAAGTCCATGGAAAGATGTGTCCAAGGACGCTCACCATTAGCAATAGGTTGAAGAAGACCCACAGGAAGATGTTGAGGAGTCTTATTCTGTGCACAAACTGAGCAGGAGGCAACATACGCAGCAACATCAGAACGAAGACCTGGCCACCAGAATTGTCGAGTGACAGACCAAATCATTTGGTTCTTGCCTGGGTGACCTGCGGCTTTAGGATAGTGGTAAGTGTTCAAAAGTTTAGTTTGAAGATTCTCAGGAACAAAACACTTACCACTAGGTTTCTAAGGAGGTGCATTGGTTTGTGCAGCCAGGATCTCCTCCCCCAAGGGAGAAGTCAAATTAGTATGTATGGTAGCCAAAATATGGTCAGGAGGTATAACTTGGACAGAGGTGAAAATTGTCGAGAGAGGGCATCAGCCCTAACATTCTTACTACCAGGCAGGTAGGAGACCACATAATTAAACCGAGACAAAAATAGCGCCCATCTGGCCTGTCGGGGCGAAAAAAGTTTTGCTTCAGATAGATAAGTTAAAATTTTGTGGTCAGTAAGAATGAACACTGGTACGCTATTACCCTTGAGAAGATGCCTCCATTCCTTGAGTGATAAAATTATGGCCAGTAATTCCCTGTCGCCAATTTCATAATTGCACTCCGCTGGAGACAATTTCTTAGAAAAGAAACCACACGGATGCAAGGAACCGTCAGCTGTAGGACATTGAGACAAAAGGGCACCTACTCCAGTCTCAGACGCATCGACCTCAAGAACGAAGGCAAGACAGGGTTAGGATGAGCCAGAACTGGAGCGGCAGCAAAGGCAGTTTTAAGATTATCAAAGGCCTTAATGGCAGTAGGTGACCAATGAAGTGGATCATTCTCTTTACGGGTCATGTCTGTAATAGGTTTGACCAAGGAAGAAAAGTTTTTAATAAACTTTCTATAGTAATTGGCGAACCCCAAAAAACATTGAATAGACTGAAGACCAACTGGGCGAGGCCACTGCAGAACTGCAGATAACTTGTCAGGATCCATGGAGAACCCTGCAACGGAGATAACATAACCTAGGAAGGTTACTTGAGTCTGATGGAACTCACATTTCTTGAGTTTACAAAACAGGCCGTTCTCACGTAGTCTCTGAAGAACCCGTGTAACATCAGAACGATGAGCCTCAAGTGTGGGTGAGTGTATGAGGATGTTGTCTAAGTACACCACAACACACTGTTGCAACATATCTCGTACTAAATCATTAATAAATTCCTGGAAAAAGCAGGAGCATTACATAGGCCAAGGCCAAAGGGCATTACAGGATACTCATAATGCCCGCTCCTGGTGTTAAATGCTGTTTTCCATTCGTGTCCCTCCTTGATCCTAACGAGATTGTACACTCCTCTCAAATCAAGTTTAGTAAAGACCGTAGCTCCCTTGAGGCGGTCAAAGAGTTCCGTAATGAGCGGAATAAGGTAAGCATTCTTAATGGTAAGACGATTAAGACCCCTATAATCGATGCATGCCACCTTTTTTCTTCACAAAGAAGAAGCCAGCCCCTGCAGGAGAGCAGGATTTGCGGATGATCCTCCAAGACAGAGCATCGGCAACATATTCCTCCATAGCACAATTCTTCGCAACAGACAGAGGGTAAACCTGGCCCCGAGGAGGAATAGCTCCGGGTTGCAGGTCTATGGCACAATCGTAAGACCGGCACGCACCTTGTCAATAATGTCTAGGAACTCTCTGTACTCCTCTGGCCATTGAGATACCAAAGACGTGCTCAAGACTTTAACTGGTTTCCGAAGACTAGTGGAAATACATTGCAGAGACCACGACAAAATTTTGGACCTACGCCAATCGAGACTGGGATTGTGCTTTTGGAGCCAGGGATAACCCAGAATAACCAGAAAATGCAAAGAGTTTATCACCTGGAACTGGAGGGTTTCAAAATGGAGAGCCCCAACAGCCATGGATAATGGAGCAGTTTCCATCAATGGCCTCAATAGCAAGCGGAATGGACCGAGGCAAAACAGGAATGGAGTGCTTTGATACAAAAGCACTGTCAATGAAATAGCCCACAGCACCGGAGTCAACAAGAGCCTGGGTGACTATGGAGGAGTCCACCCAGGAAAGGAAAACCAGGACCAAAACGTTTCTCCTTTAGCGGTTCCAGGGACAAGGATAAACCACCCAAGGTCTGCCCCCAACAGGACCTTAGGTGTGAGCATTTCCCGGCCGTGTAGGACAAGACTTCAAAAGGTGGCCCTGTAACCCACAATAGAGGCAGATCCCCTCCCTCCTCCTAAAGGCACTCTCCGCAGTGGAGAGATGCGGGAATCCCAACTGCATCGGCTCAGCAGTACCTGGTGACTCGGGACCAGGAGGCATGGGAGGAGAGGGAGGCATGGGTGGGAACGAACACGTAGGAGACAACAGAACAGGAGGCTTCCGCAAGCGCTCCTTGAAAGAGGGCCTCTCATTTAGTCTGATGTCAATTAGGATAAAAAAAGACACCAATGCCTCGAGATCTTCTGGTAAATCTCTGGCAGCAACTTCATCTTTAATCACATCAGAGAGCCCATGAAAGAAGGCGGCAACAAGGGCTTCATTGTTCCAACCTACCTCTGTGGAAAGCATATGGAACTCAATGGCATACTGAGCAACAGATCTTGTACCTTGCTGAATGGACATGAGTCATTTGGCAGCAGAGGAGGAGTGAGCCGGAACATCAAATAACCTTCAAAAGGATGCCACAAATTCAGGGTAATTTGAAATCACAGGTTTATTAGTCTACCACAAGGGATTAGCCCAGGCAAGAGCTGTGTCAGAGAGTAACAAGATGAGAAATCCCACCTTAGCTCTGTCAGAGCGAAACGCCTGAGGTAACATCTCAAAGTAAATGCCCACCTGGTTCAAAAAACCTCTGCACTGATTTGGATTGCCTCCATATCACTGAGGTAAAGGTGCAGAACTGGACATGCTCCTGGTAGGACTAGGTGCAGCAGCGGAAACAGGAGCAGCCATAACTTGCAGAACACTTTAGTCCAAATGTGCAGTGCAAGTCAGCAGGGTTTGCAGGGCTAGTGCAAATTGATCCAAGCGGTGATCCTGTTCATCCATCCTGGAAATGATGGCAGGTAAAGGTGGATTATTAGCACCATCAGGATTCATGGCCCTTGCGTAATGTCAGGGTGCCAGGAATCAGACTGAGACGAAAAGTGCAAAAATAATCACACCTTTATTAATAGCAAAAAATAATAAAAAGTCCACGAGTCAAATAACAAGCCAGGAATAAAAACCTGGTAGCTGGTACTCAGAAGAGCTGAGTCAGGAGCCAAAGCAAATAGTCAGACGAGCCGAGTCAGGAGCCAAAGTGAGTAGTCAGACGAGCCGGAATTAGGAACAAGGAGAACAGCAGAGTCAGGAACAAGCCAGGGATCAGGACCCAGGAGGGACGTCAGACAGCCAGGTAATACACAGGAGCTCTCACAAACAGGTCTGAGACAACGCAAGGGCAAAGCATACTGAACAGAGGCCCTTTAAATAATAAGTGATGACATCACAATTCTGAGACTGCATCCTGTCTCACATGGATGATGTACACCAGTCTGGCCATAAAAGGAAGTGCAGGAAATGAGCAGCATCACACAGTATGCACTAGAGTCAGCAAGAGAGGTGAATACATTGGCTGCCAGCAGCACATGGCAAACACAGCAGGGAAAAACCCTGACAACAGGTTGCCACTGGAGTCCTCTTCCACTTCTCCATGATGACATCATAGAGCTGGTGGAAGTTAGAGACCTTGCGCTTCCTCACCTTCCGTTTGAGGATGCCCCACAGATGCTCAATAGGGTTTAGGTCTGAAGACATGCTTGGCCAGTCCATCACCTTTACCCTCAACTTCTTTAGCAAGGCAGTGGTCATCTTGGAGGTGTGTCATCATCATGTTGGAATACTGCCTTGTGGCCCAGTCTCTGAAGGGAGGGGATCATACTCTGCTTCACTGTGTTACAGTACATGCTAATGCACTGTGGCTGAGCTCTGTAGCAACCCGAGGGTTGCAGATTCGATCCCCGGCGAGGTCCACTCAGCCTTTCATCCTTCCGAGGTCGATAAAAATGAGCAGCGCCTTGAGACCCTTATGGGTGATTAGCTGCGCTTTACAATTACCCAATACATACATACATACATGTTGGCATTCATGGTTCCCTCAATGAACTATAGCTCCCCAGTACCAGCAGCACTCATGCAGGCCCAGACCATGACATTCCCACCACCATGCTGGACTGTAGGGAAGACACACTTGTCTTTGTACTCCTCACCTGGTTGCTGCCACACACGCTTGACACCATCTGAACCAAATAAGTTTATTTTGGTCTCATCGGACCACAGGACATGATTCCAGTAATCCATGTCATTAGTCTGCTTGTCTTCAGCAAACTCTTTGCAGGCTTTCTTGTGCATCATTTTTAGAAGAGGCTTCCTTCTGGAACGACAACCATTCAGACCAATTTAATGCAGTGTAGCATATGGTCTGAGCACTGACAGGCTGACCCCACCCCTTCAACCTCTGAAGCAATGCTAGCAGCACTCATACATCTATTTCCCAAAGACAACCTCTGAATATGACGCTGAGCATGTGCACTCAACCTCTTTGGTCAACCATGGCGAGGCTTGTTTTGAGTGGAACCTGTTCTGTGAAACTGCTGTATGGTTTTGGCCACCGTGCTGCAGCTCAGTTTCAGGGTCTTAGCAATCTTCTTATAGCCTAGGCCATCTATATGTAGAGCAACATTTTTTTTTTAGATCCTCAGAGAGTTCTTTGCCATGAACTTCCAGTGACCAGTATGTTGAACTTCCAGTGACCAGTATAAGATAGTGTGAGAGCGATAACACCAAATTTAACACACCTGCTCCCCATTCACACCTGTTGAAATCAGCCAATAGGATTTGAGCAGCTCTCATTCTATTAGCTGTTCCAATCAGCCAATAGGATTTGAGCTCTCATTCTATTGGCTGATTGGAACAGTCAATAGGATGAGAGCTCAATCTTATTGGCCGATTGGAACAGCCAATAGGATTTTAGCAGCTCTAATCCTATTGGCTGATTGAAATATTTCAGCCAATAGGATGAAGACTTCTTGCCACCTGGATGAGGACTTCTCCGGCTGGATGGATCCTTCAAGTGGGACTTCAAGAACTGTAAGTGGATCGTCGGGGGTTTGTGTTAGGTTTTTTTTAAAAAACATTTTTGGTGGGTTTTATTTTTAGATTAGGGTCTGGGCATGTAAAAGAGCTAAATGCCCTTTTAAGGACAATGCCCATAAAATTCAATTTTAAGGGCAATTGGGAGCTTGGGTTGTTTTATTTGGGGGGTTGGTTGGGTGGGTGGTGGGTTTAACTGTTGGGGGAGTGTTTGCAATTTTTTTTACAGGTAAAAGAGCTGATATATTTGGGGCAATACCCCACAAAAGGCACTTTTAAGGGCCATTGGTAGTTTATTGTATGCTAGGGTTTTTTTTTATTTTGGGGGGGGGGCTTTTTTTATTTTGATACGGCTATTAGATTAGGTGTAATTCTTTTTTATTTTTGAAAATTTGTTTTTTTTTTGTAATTTACTGGGGGGGGGGGTTGTAACTTAGTACTTTAGTACTTTTAATAATGTTTAATAGTATATTTAAATAATTTGAGTAGGGTTAGGTTTTTTAATATGTAATTTATTTATTTAAATTGGTAGTTTAATTTAATTGTAGGATAATAGTTAGGGTAGGTTAATTAATAGTTTAAAATAGTTTATTTTAATTCTACAGGTAAGTTTAAATTTATTTGAAGATAGGAATGTTGTAATTTTAATTTAAAGCTAGCGGCTTGTTTAGGGGTTAATAGGTTTAGTTAGTGGTAGTGATGTGGGAGGCCAGAGGTTTAGAGGTTAATACGTTTATTTAGTGACGGCGGTGGTGGGAAGTGGCGGAATAGGGGTTAATAACTTTATTTAGGTTGCAGCGGGGTCTGGGAGCGGCGGGATAGGGGTTAATATGTTTATTTAGGTTGTGACGGGTCGGGGAGCGGTGGAAGAGGGGGTAATAGCTTTATTTAAGTTGCAGCGATGTCGGGGTGTGGCGGGATAGGGGTAAACATTTTAGTATAGTGGCGGCGTTTAGTGACAGGGTATGAATATAGTTGGGGAAAAAGCTGAATAGACGCAATATCGATGACTGTTAGTTAACAACAGTCCGATGCTCATCGCCCCGTACTTGATGCGCCACTTTTTGCCAGCTTTTTTCATAAATAAGGAGAGTGTATTTAGATACGTGGCCGCGATGTTAGGCGATGTTAGGCAGGCGTATTTGTGCCAGTGAATGCAGCATAGTTGACAGCTTGATAGATATCCCCAAAGTGTCATTTCTTCATTATCGTCACATGAAAATATATAATAAAACATTTACAAAAATGTGAGGTATGTTTTTATATGTGTATATATGTCTGTAAAAACATGTATACACATATAAATACATATGTACACATATATAAAAAATATACATATACTGTATATATATATATATATCTATTTAAACATGTATTTGTATGTATCTCATTGTTAAAGCCCTTTGCCTGCCTTTTTTTCCCCTAACACCTGAGATTTGATAACTTTGAGCCTTTATAACTTTTCTGTGCAATACTTTTTTTTTTTAATATTTTTTATTAGCTGGTGTTTTAATGAGTGTAACTGTACTTTGTAATTTATTTTTTATGTGTTTTGTGCAAATTTTGTTGTTTTGCAAATACTTATCTAAAACATGTGTATGTTGTCTAATCATTTTATAATGTGTAGTCAAAAATTTCTGAAAAAGTGTAGGCAATCATTACTTATTTTGATTTTGATCAGTTTAAAAGGTATGCTACTATGTTAAGTATACAAAGCAATCTATGGTAATTTGCTAATTAAAAAAGTGTTTTGGTAAATTCTGATTGTGGTCACATGTATAAAGATTGTTGTAGATAATTAATTTGCGAATCATTAGTTAACCTTTTCTAAAGGATAGTGATAACCACGTGGAGTTTACAGAGAGAGATGGTGGAAATAATTTTTTTTTTCTTTTTTTCAAGTAATTCAACTTGAGATTTGAATGTTAGCCTAAGCTCATATATTTGTACAACTAAATGCTACAGAGATTCAGACAGAGAAGCAAACTTTATAAACTGTTTATAGCATGTAATGAACAAATACCTGCCTTGTATCATTCTTTTAACTCCATAAAACCAATAAATATAAACGTTGAGCTTTAAACAGTTATATTTTAATGTGTTGCAGTTAGTGACGTGTGTATATTTGCAAATATTTTGGAGCAGGGTCTCATTGCCACAAATAGTAAAGAACATCTAGACTTGATAAATAAATCTATTTAATTCGAGGAGGTTCAACAAGTAATCTTGAAGGCACCATTGAATAGCAGAAAGGGACATTTTAGTTAATCTCTTTCATTTTTAGTTTCTGAAAATAAGTAATATGTCTGATAATTTTTTAAGTTCTATGATAATGCTTATTCCGAAACCGAATACGGGTCAGTCAGGCATCTCCTCTTACAGACCAATTTACCATCTTAACTTTGGCTACAAAATACTTATAAGAGTCTTGGCTAGAAAAATGAAGAAATCCGGAGTCTTATCCAAATGTGAGTAAAAGCATAACTTTATTTCAATCCATGGAATTAAAAGCAGGAGATACAAAACAGGAGGACTGGTCTTATGCGTTTCAACATAGAGAATCAAACTCCTCTAAGTCATCTGATTCATAAGGGTCATTGCGGATTTATATAAATAAAAAGAGAGAAGCGCTCAACCTGGAAACGAACAATAGCATAATAGCTTGTTCTATGGCTAGTTACCACCCAAGAAGCAGCCTCTTTTTGCTCAACATGTGCCTTTCACAGAGAAAAACTTTCCTGAAGCATATCAGTCTGATCCTGACTACACAGTGCAGTCCAGCCCCGAAATACCAGGCAATTCTTCTCTGAACGAGAGAAACAGCAAAACCCCAGACGTACGTTTCGGCCTATTGTGGGCCTCATCAGTGAGGTGCAGCCATATCCCTCTAGGCACACTGAGCAACGGGTCCACGTCTGGATTCCCGCATCACACTTAGGGAGACTTCCCAAAATGTCATAATTTGCATAAATAAAAAGAGAGAAGCGCTCAACCTGGAAACGAACAATAGCATAATAGCTTGTTCTATGGCTAGTTACCACCCAAGAAGCAGCCTCTTTTTGCTCAACATGTGCCTTTCACAGAGAAAAACTTTCCTGAAGCATATCAGTCTGATCCTGACTACACAGTGCAGTCCAGCCCTGAAATACCAGGCAATTCTTCTCTGAACGAGAGAAACAGCAAAACCCCAGACGTACGTTTCGGCCTATTGTGGGCCTCATCAGTGAGGTGCAGCCATATCCCTCTAGGCACACTGAGCAACGGGTCCACGTCTGGATTCCCGCATCACACTTAGGGAGACTTCCCAAAATGTCATAATTTGCATAAATAAAAAGAGAGAAGCGCTCAACCTGGAAACGAACAATAGCATAATAGCTTGTTCTATGGCTAGTTACCACCCAAGAAGTAGCCTCTTTTTGCTCAACATGTGCCTTTCACAGAGAAAAACTTTCCTTAAGCATATCAGTCTGATCCTGACTACACAGTGCAGTCCAGCCCCGAAATACCAGGCAATTCTTCTCTGAACGAGAGAAACAGCAAAACCCCAGACGTACGTTTCGGCCTATTGTGGGCCTCATCAGTGAGGTGCAGCCATATCCCTCTAGGCACACTGAGCAACGGGTCCACGTCTGGATTCCCGCATCACACTTAGGGAGACTTCCCAAAATGTCATAATTTGCATAAATAAAAAGAGAGAAGCGCTCAACCTGGAAACGAACAATAGCATAATAGCTTGTTCTATGGCTAGTTACCACCCAAGAAGCAGCCTCTTTTTGCTCAACATGTGCCTTTCACAGAGAAAAACTTTCCTGAAGCATATCAGTCTAATCCTGACTACACAGTGCAGTCCAGCCCCGAAATACCAGGCAATTCTTCTCTGAACGAGAGAAACAGCAAAACCCCAGACGTACATTTCGGCCTATTGTGGGCCTCATCAGTGAGGTGCAGCCATATCACTCTAGACACACTGAGCAACGGATCCACGTCTGGATTCCCACATCACACTTAGGGAGACTTCCCAAAATGTCATAATTTGCATAAATAAAAAGAGAGAAGCGCTCAACCTGGAAGCGAACAATAGCATAATAGCTTGTTCTATGGCTAGTTACCACCCAAGAAGCAGCCTCTTTTTGCTCAACATGTGCCTTTCACAGAGAAAAACTTTCCTGAAGCATATCAGTCTGATCCTGACTACACAGTGCAGTCCAGCCCCGAAATACCAGGCAATTCTTCTCTGAATGAGAGAAACAGCAAAACCCCAGATGTACGTTTCGTAATTCTTTTATTAGAAAAATAATCATATATGCATATATACAAAATAAAATCATTATAACAAATGCAAACAAAATATCTCTTGTTACAAAACTGAAATATTGACCCAAATTTTTGTCATCAGAAAAAAATAAAAATGCAAACATTAAACTTAAATAATCACACAAAATAAAATTAAACATATTTCAAATACAGACAAAAACAAACTGGAGGAAAAAAAAAAAAAAAACTAAATAATCCAATCCTTCCACTTCTTTGTCTTCCAGATGCCTTCAGAATCTAATTCCCCATAACGCCTCCTATCAAAAGAAAAATACAAAAACAACTTCCCACGGATCATACCCACACAATTTCCTACAGTAACTACCTCTTTCTTAAAAATCAAAATATTACGCACATCCCACAACACCTCCTTCACACAACATGCCAACAACCATATCAATCTTGCTTTCTCCTTTTCCACACCACTTCCACACAAACCATACATCATCATATTAAAAGTAAAAAACTGCACTCCAGTCAAACCCTTAATCATCCTTTTCAAACTTCTCCAAACATCCCTAGCATACTCACAATTCCAAAACAAATGAATAACACTCTCGCTTTGAAAACAACCATCTCTAGGACACACTTCTGAAACCACTAAACGACGCATTCTCTGAAAATCCCTTGTTGGCAAACACTTATGCACACTCATCCAACTAATATCTTTCTGCCTATTCATCAAATACTTATTACACACATTTTTGCATACCAACACACATTCATTTTCATTCAAACCCCCAATCAACTCAAGACCTTCCTTCTTCTCCAACATTTTCAACACCATTCTGTTTGCACACCACATCTCCCTACTAACAATCTCCAAACCATATTTTTTAATCCAACATTCTACCCTTACATAAAACCACGGAACAGCAAAACATACCGGTTTCTTTCTATAAATCTCAAATAAACCATATCGTCTCAAAACATTTCCACAAGCATACTTTACCATACAACCAGCCATGCTATCCTTACCACTCAGAACCACACACCTACTAACATATTTCACAGCCAAAAATCTCTCCACATTTGGAAAACCCTTACCACCAACATTCTTACTCTTAACAACAACATCTCTTTTCAAACGCTCCATACCAGAACTACAGTAAAAAGAAAACAACACTCTCAAAATTCTCCGAAAAATCCTCTCAGGTGGCGGAAAAACTAACGCCAAATATAACATAATAGGGATCAAAACCGATTTAATAACTAACATTTTTCCTTCCAAAGATAAAGTCCTTAAAGACCAAAACTGAAGTTTTCTACTCACTTTATCAAAAACATTCTCCCAACTTTCCAAGCCTTTCAAATCCACATCAAATTTCACACCCAACACCTCAATTGCACCTTCAGTCACAAGCCATCCACAGGAATCAATCTCCCTATCATTACCAAAAACTTTAACTTTACACTTATTCCAATTAACTCTGAAACCACTTGCCATACAAAAACATTCAACTAAAGTTTTTACCCTCCTCAAACCAGCCTGAGTCTCACATACCACACTCACATCATCCATATACCCAATCACTTTTAAACACCTTCCATTACTACCAGGAACACTCACACCTCTAACTAATTTATCCTTCCTCAAACTAGTTAATAATGGCTCAATGACACATACAAATAACACAGGAGACAAAGGACATCCTTGACGCACTCCAGATTTAACACAAAATTCCTCAGTCAAAAAAACATTAACCTGGACTTGACTCACAATATCACTATACAAACATTTAAACCATCCAATAATCTTACCAGAAAAACCTAAACGTTCTAAAACATGAAACATAAAATCATGCACTACCCTATCATACGCTTTTTCAAAATCCACAATAGCAACAGCAACAGACCTCATCCTCTCCCTCACATACCACAGTACAACACGTAGTAACAACAAACTTTCAGAAATCTGACGCCCAGGAACAGCAACCTTACCAATCACTCCACGCATTCTATTTGCCAACACCTTTGCAATAACCTTATAGTCAACATTCAACAACGTAATCGGCATCCAATTCCTCAAATCTCTCTTATCACCCTTTTTAAATAACAAAACAATCAAACCTTTCCTCATTGAAACAGGCAAAACATTCATTCTAAAGACAAACTTACAAACATCCAACATATCCACCCCAATCAAATTCCAAAAACAAGTATAAAATTCAACAGGCAAACCATCACAACCAGGTACCTTCCCATTCTTAAAACTCCTAACAACCTCTGCAATCTCATCCAAACTTAGATCCCTTTCTAACAAATCATTATCATATTTTTCCTACTTAACCTCAATGTTTTCCAGCAACTCATTTTCCAATAAAACATCTCTTGTTTTTTCTTTATACAGCTCACTGTAAAACTCATGAACTTCACGCAAAACACCATCCGTACCATTAACTTCACACTCAACCTTATCAAAAACACTAACAAAACCAGTCTTTCCTTCAAAAGCTTTCTTAAAAAAATATTTACTACAAGACTCATCCTTTTCCATTTTCTCCAATCTTGCCATAAAAACAATTTTCTTTCCATTTTCATGCATACACTTTTTAATTATCTTTCTTGCTTCAGCAATTTCCTCATGCACATCAATACCACAATTTCTCAATTCATACAAATACAACAACCTCAGATACCATTTATCATACAACTCCCTTTCCATTCTAGCTTTCTCACAGCCTTTCTTAATAAAAAAAACCTCTTTATTTCCACCTTCAACCATTCCCACCACATAAGCACATTACTAAAATCACATTTTCTTTCACGCCACCTTTCATACATCCAAACAAACTGACGCTTAAACTTCTCATCTTTTAACAAATCCACATTCAGTTTCCAAACACCCTTACCATACTTAATCTTCAAATCACAATTCACCTTACACATCAAAAGGGCATAATCCGTAAAGGGCATCCGCTTTAAAGAAAAATTATCAACACATAAAAATTTAGATAAAAAACAAAAATCAATTCGAGATTTTATCCCACCACTATCACTAAAGAAAGTAAAACCCTCCCCTGAAAAAGAAACAGACCCGAAGGCATCCTTCAAACCGAAAGATTTAAGCAAATCAAGTAAAAACTTCCCTGAGCTATCCACCCTGCAATCACTCCCACCCTCTCTGTCCCCATTCTTAATAATACAATTAAAATCCCCAACCAAAAAAGTTGGCTCTCAACCTGGCAGAAAAAACTTTAAAGTTTCAAAATTAAGCAAACGTTCTACCCTATTTGGAGAAGCATATACATTAAACAAACGAAAAACAGTCCCACAAAAACTAAAACTAACCAAAAGTACCCGACCTGGGACAATATGAACTATATTAAGGATAGAAAAACTAAACCCCTTAAACAAAACCCCCCCCCCCCCCCCCATTCCTATCAGAAGAACAAGACCATACTTTAGGACCATATTCCCAGTCAGCACATTTAGGATGTTCAGAGAGACCACATACAGATAATTATTTAAAAATTGCAGCTCTCCTTGCTATAGTTGTCATACACCTGACATTAAGGGAAGAAACGGTCAGAAACATCACAAAAATAAATTAAAGAAAAACAAAAAAAGAAATAACATCAGGACTTCTTCTTTCCTTTCTTTTTCTTAGGACTCAAAGGAGATCCTTTAAATCTGCCTCTGTGACGTTCCGACCTCCTAGGCTCCCCCTTGCCAGCCTCATAACCAGTAACTTCAGCAAGTTGGTTCACATCTCTTTTATCTAGATAACCAACAGAAGAGGCATCAGAAAAGTCACCTATACACTGGCTTGAGTCAGAAGGAACGTCTTTAGTAGAGACAGAAGGAAACTCTGAAATTAAAGAGTCAGCATCACTTGTAGTATCTGGATCTGCACCCTTAACTACTGGAAGATTCAAATCAGGACTCTCCCATCCATCAGAATCCGGATCTATTTTTCGCTTGGAGGCAGATTTTTTCCCTTCAGTGTCCATATCCTCCTCAGAACTAGAGGACACAACAGAAGACCAATCAATGTTCTCCCCTTCACCAAGAACAGCATCAGGAGCAGCATCACAAGATGACTCAGTGAAGGAAACATTCTCTGTCCCAGGAACAGCAACATTATCATCCACAGAATTGGGATCTGAAGCAGCTATCACATTAGATGTAGCAAGATCCACTTCCTGAAGATGAGATTGGGCTTCCTCCACCTTCTCAGCCACAGGAACCACCACAGGAGCATCAGACACCTCTCCGACAGGGACCCCAAATGCAGATTTCTTGCACAAAAGAGGTAATATAGAGTTCAATGCCTCATCAGAGACCTCCTCCTCATTCACAGATGGCTCAACTGCAACTGAAGATGTTTTTTTTGCAACATCAGCATAAGAAGGCTTCACTCTAGTAAACCCCTGCAACATCATCAAAGGACACATCCTGCACAGATGACTTGAAGAACCACACAGGTCACAGGTCCGGCGTTTACTACAGTGGGCAACAAGATGATCCTCCTCACCGCAATTTCGACATCTGGCACCTGGGCAATTTTCAGCAATGTGACCAAACAGGTTGCAACTACGGCAAACAAGAGGCATGTCATCATAGTATAGGAAACCTCTATTTCCACCAATGGCAAAAGTCTGTGGAGGGTGTTTCTTTCCACCAATACCTAATTCATCAGGCATAAACCGCACCCAGAACCTACGCTTTCCATTGAAAGTCCCAAACTGATTCTTCAACTTGCTACCTCCTTGAACATCATCAAAGTAGCGACAAAGAAACAGACGAATTTCCACATCAGTGACCCAAGGGTTGTACATATGTACTGTCACCGGGATTCTTCTCTCCCTCTGCACACAGGCAACAAATTTCATGCCAACCAACTCTGGAGCAGCAGCCATATCAATAGTCCGTTGATAGCAAGTCTAATAATGCTCATTGGTGAAAGCCACATCAAAAATCCCTCTTGAAGGGAATGACTGAACACAATGCAAACTTGCTCTTGGCATCTTCAAAACACCCTCCAAAACCACCTGCTGGACATGAGCCAAACCAATCTTCTCTCGAAAGTCTCCAGAAATCAACACCCGAAGTGTATGGGGAACATTTAGCACATTGGTAGCCATATTTGCCCTATTGCCTCTTTAGGCTGGATTTCAGAGCGCCCCCCCAAAAGCAGCATGTGGCTGAAGTCCAGGGACGATGCCACAAGGCCAAGGGGACGGACCTACTACCCAGTTGCTCTATGCCTAAGGAGTAGCCACCCCCCCAATAGCAGCAGGAGCCCAAACCCCAAAGGGAAAGGACTCCAGGCCGAAGGAGCAGGTCTCCAGGCAGCAAACCAAGACCAAGACCAAGCACAGAAAACTGCACTTGATCCAAGCCAAAGGCCCGAGAAGCAACCTCAGCTGATCGTTTCGGCCTATTGTGGGCCTCGTCAGTGAGATGCAGCCATATCCCTCTAGGCATACTGCTCAACATGTGCTTTTCACAGAGAAAAACTTTCCTGAAGCATATCAGTCTGATCCTGACTACACAGTGCAGTCCAGCCCCGAAATACCAGGCAATTCTTCTCTGAACGAGAGAAACAGCAAAACCCCAGACGTACGTTTCGGCCTATTGTGGGCCTCATCAGGGAGGTGCAGCCATATCCCTCTAGGCACACTGAGCAACAGGTCCACGTCTGGATTCCCGCATCACACTTAGGGAGACTTCCCAAAATGTCATAATTTGCATAAATAAAAAGAGAGAAGCGCTCAACCTGGAAACGAACAATAGCATAATAGCTTGTTCTATGGCTAGTTACCACCCAAGAAGCAGCCTCTTTTTGCTCAACATGTGCCTTTCACAGAGAAAAACTTTCCTGAAGCATATCAGTCTGATCCTGACTACACAGTGCAGTCCAGCCCTGAAATACCAGGCAATTCTTCTCTGAACGAGAGAAACAGCAAAACCCCAGACGTACATTTCGGCCTATTGTGGGCCTCATCAGTGAGGTGCAGCCATATCACTCTAGACACACTGAGCAACGGATCCACGTCTGGATTCCCACATCACACTTAGGGAGACTTCCCAAAATGTCATAATTTGCATAAATAAAAAGAGAGAAGCGCTCAACCTGGAAGCGAACAATAGCATAATAGCTTGTTCTATGGCTAGTTACCACCCAAGAAGCAGCCTCTTTTTGCTCAACATGTGCCTTTCACAGAGAAAAACTTTCCTGAAGCATATCAGTCTGATCCTGACTACACAGTGCAGTCCAGCCCCGAAATACCAGGCAATTCTTCTCTGAATGAGAGAAACAGCAAAACCCCAGATGTACGTTTCGTAATTCTTTTATTAGAAAAATAATCATATATGCATATATACAAAATAAAATCATTATAACAAATGCAAACAAAATATCTCTTGTTACAAAACTGAAATATTGACCCAAATTTTTGTCATCAGAAAAAAATAAAAATGCAAACATTAAACTTAAATAATCACACAAAATAAAATTAAACATATTTCAAATACAGACAAAAACAAACTGGAGGAAAAAAAAAAAAAAAACTAAATAATCCAATCCTTCCACTTCTTTGTCTTCCAGATGCCTTCAGAATCTAATTCCCCATAACGCCTCCTATCAAAAGAAAAATACAAAAACAACTTCCCACGGATCATACCCACACAATTTCCTACAGTAACTACCTCTTTCTTAAAAATCAAAATATTACGCACATCCCACAACACCTCCTTCACACAACATGCCAACAACCATATCAATCTTGCTTTCTCCTTTTCCACACCACTTCCACACAAACCATACATCATCATATTAAAAGTAAAAAACTGCACTCCAGTCAAACCCTTAATCATCCTTTTCAAACTTCTCCAAACATCCCTAGCATACTCACAATTCCAAAACAAATGAATAACACTCTCGCTTTGAAAACAACCATCTCTAGGACACACTTCTGAAACCACTAAACGACGCATTCTCTGAAAATCCCTTGTTGGCAAACACTTATGCACACTCATCCAACTAATATCTTTCTGCCTATTCATCAAATACTTATTACACACATTTTTGCATACCAACACACATTCATTTTCATTCAAACCCCCAATCAACTCAAGACCTTCCTTCTTCTCCAACATTTTCAACACCATTCTGTTTGCACACCACATCTCCCTACTAACAATCTCCAAACCATATTTTTTAATCCAACATTCCACCCTTACATAAAACCACGGAACAGCAAAACATACCGGTTTCTTTCTATAAATCTCAAATAAACCATATCGTCTCAAAACATTTCCACAAGCATACTTTACCATACAACCAGCCATGCTATCCTTACCACTCAGAACCACACACCTACTAACATATTTCACAGCCAAAAATCTCTCCACATTTGGAAAACCCTTACCACCAACATTCTTACTCTTAACAACAACATCTCTTTTCAAACGCTCCATACCAGAACTACAGTAAAAAGAAAACAACACTCTCAAAATTCTCCGAAAAATCCTCTCAGGTGGCGGAAAAACTAACGCCAAATATAACATAATAGGGATCAAAACCGATTTAATAACTAACATTTTTCCTTCCAAAGATAAAGTCCTTAAAGACCAAAACTGAAGTTTTCTACTCACTTTATCAAAAACATTCTCCCAACTTTCCAAGCCTTTCAAATCCACATCAAATTTCACACCCAACACCTCAATTGCACCTTCAGTCACAAGCCATCCACAGGAATCAATCTCCCTATCATTACCAAAAACTTTAACTTTACACTTATTCCAATTAACTCTGAAACCACTTGCCATACAAAAACATTCAACTAAAGTTTTTACCCTCCTCAAACCAGCCTGAGTCTCACATACCACACTCACATCATCCATATACCCAATCACTTTTAAACACCTTCCATTACTACCAGGAACACTCACACCTCTAACTAATTTATCCTTCCTCAAACTAGTTAATAATGGCTCAATGACACATACAAATAACACAGGAGACAAAGGACATCCTTGACGCACTCCAGATTTAACACAAAATTCCTCAGTCAAAAAAACATTAACCTGGACTTGACTCACAATATCACTATACAAACATTTAAACCATCCAATAATCTTACCAGAAAAACCTAAACGTTCTAAAACATGAAACATAAAATCATGCACTACCCTATCATACGCTTTTTCAAAATCCACAATAGCAACAGCAACAGACCTCATCCTCTCCCTCACATACCACAGTACAACACGTAGTAACAACAAACTTTCAGAAATCTGATGCCCAGGAACAGCAACCTTACCAATCACTCCACGCATTCTATTTGCCAACACCTTTGCAATAACCTTATAGTCAACATTCAACAACGTAATCGGCATCCAATTCCTCAAATCTCTCTTATCACCCTTTTTAAATAACAAAACAATCAAACCTTTCCTCATTGAAACAGGCAAAACATTCATTCTAAAGACAAACTTACAAACATCCAACATATCCACCCCAATCAAATTCCAAAAACAAGTATAAAATTCAACAGGCAAACCATCACAACCAGGTACCTTCCCATTCTTAAAACTCCTAACAACCTCTGCAATCTCATCCAAACTTAGATCCCTTTCTAACAAATCATTATCATATTTTTCCTACTTAACCTCAATGTTTTCCAGCAACTCATTTTCCAATAAAACATCTCTTGTTTTTTCTTTATACAGCTCACTGTAAAACTCATGAACTTCACGCAAAACACCATCCGTACCATTAACTTCACACTCAACCTTATCAAAAACACTAACAAAACCAGTCTTTCCTTCAAAAGCTTTCTTAAAAAAATATTTACTACAAGACTCATCCTTTTCCATTTTCTCCAATCTTGCCATAAAAACAATTTTCTTTCCATTTTCATGCATACACTTTTTAATTATCTTTCTTGCTTCAGCAATTTCCTCATGCACATCAATACCACAATTTCTCAATTCATACAAATACAACAACCTCAGATACCATTTATCATACAACTCCCTTTCCATTCTAGCTTTCTCACAGCCTTTCTTAATAAAAAAAACCTCTTTATTTCCACCTTCAACCATTCCCACCACATAAGCACATTACTAAAATCACATTTTCTTTCACGCCACCTTTCATACATCCAAACAAACTGACGCTTAAACTTCTCATCTTTTAACAAATCCACATTCAGTTTCCAAACACCCTTACCATACTTAATCTTCAAATCACAATTCACCTTACACATCAAAAGGGCATAATCCGTAAAGGGCATCCGCTTTAAAGAAAAATTATCAACACATAAAAATTTAGATAAAAAACAAAAATCAATTCGAGATTTTATCCCACCACTATCACTAAAGAAAGTAAAACCCTCCCCTGAAAAAGAAACAGACCCGAAGGCATCCTTCAAACCGAAAGATTTAAGCAAATCAAGTAAAAACTTCCCTGAGCTATCCACCCTGCAATCACTCCCACCCTCTCTGTCCCCATTCTTAATAATACAATTAAAATCCCCAACCAAAAAAGTTGGCTCTCAACCTGGCAGAAAAAACTTTAAAGTTTCAAAATTAAGCAAACGTTCTACCCTATTTGGAGAAGCATATACATTAAACAAACGAAAAACAGTCCCACAAAAACTAAAACTAACCAAAAGTACCCGACCTGGGACAATATGAACTATATTAAGGATAGAAAAACTAAACCCCTTAAACAAAACTCCCACCCCCCCCCCCATTCCTATCAGAAGAACAAGACCATACTTTAGGACCATATTCCCAGTCAGCACATTTAGGATGTTCAGAGAGACCACATACAGATAATTATTTAAAAATTGCAGCTCTCCTTGCTATAGTTGTCATACACCTGACATTAAGGGAAGAAACGGTCAGAAACATCACAAAAATAAATTAAAGAAAAACAAAAAAAGAAATAACATCAGGACTTCTTCTTTCCTTTCTTTTTCTTAGGACTCAAAGGAGATCCTTTAAATCTGCCTCTGTGACGTTCCGACCTCCTAGGCTCCCCCTTGCCAGCCTCATAACCAGTAACTTCAGCAAGTTGGTTCACATCTCTTTTATCTAGATAACCAACAGAAGAGGCATCAGAAAAGTCACCTATACACTGGCTTGAGTCAGAAGGAACGTCTTTAGTAGAGACAGAAGGAAACTCTGAAATTAAAGAGTCAGCATCACTTGTAGTATCTGGATCTGCACCCTTAACTACTGGAAGATTCAAATCAGGACTCTCCCATCCATCAGAATCCGGATCTATTTTTCGCTTGGAGGCAGATTTTTTCCCTTCAGTGTCCATATCCTCCTCAGAACTAGAGGACACAACAGAAGACCAATCAATGTTCTCCCCTTCACCAAGAACAGCATCAGGAGCAGCATCACAAGATGACTCAGTGAAGGAAACATTCTCTGTCCCAGGAACAGCAACATTATCATCCACAGAATTGGGATCTGAAGCAGCTATCACATTAGATGTAGCAAGATCCACTTCCTGAAGATGAGATTGGGCTTCCTCCACCTTCTCAGCCACAGGAACCACCACAGGAGCATCAGACACCTCTCCGACAGGGACCCCAAATGCAGATTTCTTGCACAAAAGAGGTAATATAGAGTTCAATGCCTCATCAGAGACCTCCTCCTCATTCACAGATGGCTCAACTGCAACTGAAGATGTTTTTTTTTGCAACATCAGCATAAGAAGGCTTCACTCTATCAAACCCCTGCAACATCATCAAAGGACACATCCTGCACAGATGACTTGAAGAACCACACAGGTCACAGGTCCGGCGTTTACTACAGTGGGCAACAAGATGATCCTCCTCACCGCAATTTCGACATCTGGCACCTGGGCAATTTTCAGCAATGTGACCAAACAGGTTGCAACTACGGCAAACAAGAGGCATGTCATCATAGTATAGGAAACCTCTATTTCCACCAATGGCAAAAGTCTGTGGAGGGTGTTTCTTTCCACCAATACCTAATTCATCAGGCATAAACCGCACCCAGAACCTACGCTTTCCATTGAAAGTCCCAAACTGATTCTTCAACTTGCTACCTCCTTGAACATCATCAAAGTAGCGACAAAGAAACAGACGAATTTCCACATCAGTGACCCAAGGGTTGTACATATGTACTGTCACCGGGATTCTTCTCTCCCTCTGCACACAGGCAACAAATTTCATGCCAACCAACTCTGGAGCAGCAGCCATATCAATAGTCCGTTGATAGCAAGTCTAATAATGCTCATTGGTGAAAGCCACATCAAAAATCCCTCTTGAAGGGAATGACTGAACACAATGCAAACTTGCTCTTGGCATCTTCAAAACACCCTCCAAAACCACCTGCTGGACATGAGCCAAACCAATCTTCTCTCGAAAGTCTCCAGAAATCAACACCCGAAGTGTATGGGGAACATTTAGCACATTGGTAGCCATATTTGCCCTATTGCCTCTTTAGGCTGGATTTCAGAGCGCCCCCCCAAAAGCAGCATGTGGCTGAAGTCCAGGGACGATGCCACAAGGCCAAGGGGACGGACCTACTACCCAGTTGCTCTATGCCTAAGGAGTAGCCACCCCCCCAATAGCAGCAGGAGCCCAAACCCCAAAGGGAAAGGACTCCAGGCCGAAGGAGCAGGTCTCCAGGCAGCAAACCAAGACCAAGACCAAGCACAGAAAACTGCACTTGATCCAAGCCAAAGGCCCGAGAAGCAACCTCAGCTGATCGTTTCGGCCTATTGTGGGCCTCGTCAGTGAGATGCAGCCATATCCCTCTAGGCATACTGCTCAACATGTGCTTTTCACAGAGAAAAACTTTCCTGAAGCATATCAGTCTGATCCTGACTACACAGTGCAGTCCAGCCCCGAAATACCAGGCAATTCTTCTCTGAACGAGAGAAACAGCAAAACCCCAGACGTACGTTTCGGCCTATTGTGGGCCTCATCAGGGAGGTGCAGCCATATCCCTCTAGGCACACTGAGCAACAGGTCCACGTCTGGATTCCCGCATCACACTTAGGGAGACTTCCCAAAATATCATAATTTGCATAAATAAAAAGAGAGAAGCGCTCAACCTGGAAACGAACAATAGCATAATAGCTTGTTCTATGGCTAGTTACCACCCAAGAAGCAGCCTCTTTTTGCTCAACATGTGCCTTTCACAGAGAAAAACTTTCCTGAAGCATATCAGTCTGATCCTGACTACACAGTGCAGTCCAGCCCCGAAATACCAGGCAATTCTTCTCTGAACGAGAGAAACAGCAAAACCCCAGACGTACGTTTCGGCCTATTGTGGGCCTCATCAGTGAGGTGCAGCCATATCCCTCTAGGCACACTGAGCAACGGGTCCACGTCTGGATTCCCACATCACACTTAGGGAGACTTCCCAAAATGTCATAATTTGCATAAATAAAAAGAGAGAAGCGCTCAACCTGGAAACGAACAATAGCATAATAGCTTGTTCTATGGCTAGTTACCACCCAAGAAGCAGCCTCTTTTTGCTCAACATGTGCCTTTCACAGAGAAAAACTTTCCTGAAGCATATCAGTCTGATCCTGACTACACAGTGCAGTCCAGCCCCGAAATACCAGGCAATTCTTCTCTGAACGAGAGAAACAGCAAAACCCCAGACGTACGTTTCGGCCTATTGTGGGCCTCATCAGTGAGGTGCAGCCATATCCCTCTAGGCACACTGAGCAACGGGTCCACGTCTGGATTCCCGCATCACACTTAGGGAGACTTCCCAAAATGTCATAATTTGCATAAATAAAAGAGAGAAGCGCTCAACCTGGAAACGAACAATAGCATAATAGCTTGTTCTATGGCTAGTTACCACCCAAGAAGCAGCCTCTTTTTGCTCAACATGTGCCTTTCACAGTGAAAAACTTTCCTGAAGCATATCAGTCTGATCCTGACTACACAGTGCAGTCCAGCCCCGAAATACCAGGCAATTCTTCTCTGAACGAGAGAAACAGCAAAACCCCAGACGTACGTTTCGGCCTATTGTGGGCCTCATCAGTGAGGTGCAGCCATATCCCTCTAGGCACACTGAGCAACGGGTCCACGTCTGGATTCCCGCATCACACTTAGGGAGACTTCCCAAAATGTCATAATTTGCATAAATAAAAAGAGAGAAGCGCTCAACCTGGAAACGAACAATAGCATAATAGCTTGTTCTATGGCTAGTTACCACCCAAGAAGCAGCCTCTTTTTGCTCAACATGTGCCTTTCACAGAGAAAAACTTTCCTGAAGCATATCAGTCTGATCCTGACTACACAGTGCAGTCCAGCCCCGAAATACCAGGCAATTCTTCTCTGAACGAGAGAAACAGCAAAACCCCAGACGTACGTTTCGGCCTATTGTGGGCCTCATCAGTGAGGTGCAGCCATATCCCTCTAGGCACACTGAGCAACGGGTCCACGTCTGGATTCCCGCATCACACTTAGGGAGACTTCCCAAAATGTCATAATTTGCATAAATAAAAGAGAGAAGCGCTCAACCTGGAAACGAACAATAGCATAATAGCTTGTTCTATGGCTAGTTACCACCCAAGAAGCAGCCTCTTTTTGCTCAACATGTGCCTTTCACAGAGAAAAACTTTCCTGAAGCATATCAGTCTGATCCTGACTACACAGTGCAGTCCAGCCCCGAAATACCAGGCAATTCTTCTCTGAACGAGAGAAACAGCAAAACCCCAGACGTACGTTTCGGCCTATTGTGGGCCTCATCAGTGAGGTGCAGCCATATCCCTCTAGGCACACTGAGCAACGTGTCCACATCTGGATTCCCGCATCACACTTAGGGAGACTTCCCAAAATGTCATAATTTACATTGCGGATTTATGTCAGGGACATCATCTACAGTAAATCTAAGGAAAGTCTTTATAGACACATATTTTTATTATGACAAAATTAAGGGGAATAGAGTGAAACATGATGCAGTTGTAATTGTGTCAGATGCAGAAAAAAGCATTTAAATACTATTTTATGGAATCATCTTTTTACAGAATTATATTAATCTGTTGTTAAATCTCTTTATAAAGAACTGTATTCATCTATAATCAACAATGACAATACTGTATATCAAATAGATTTAAATTACAAAAGGGAGACTAGAAAGGGTTGTCCTCTTTCACCTCTTCTTTATAATATTTCTCTTGAGCCAATAGCAGTAATATTAAGGACAGAAATGGAAGATATCATAATTGAAAGAGAAGAGATGAAAATAGTGCTTTAACAGATGATCTTGTTCTTTTTATTAGAAACACCAAGAGTAATATCTCCAAAAAAATATCAGTTATTGAAGATTTTGTATCATTTTCAGGATACAAATTAAAAAAATACATCTAAATCAGAATGACCTGAAGGCACATATTGATGTTCCATATAATAAGTTACCAGTCCAGATAAAGGAATCTAAAATTATTTCAAACCCACTTTGGACAGGGCAGAGATTCTTCAATAGTGTACAGATCAATTTCAGAGTTTCCCATTGCTTACTGATTATAGGTAACCAATATTTTGAGGAAGGTATCGGCCCCATTTTTAAAATTAACTACTGATATATGTGTATGAGTTTGTGAATATGAATAATAAATATATAACATTTTTGAGAAATTAAACAAGAGTTTACTGGCCCTAATAAATCCTTCTTCACCTTTTTACAGATAAAATCATATTGTAGCAAACTGGTAAAAGATAATGGATGGAATTAGGATTAACACAAAATCCAATACCGGATTGACTCATATACGTAGGGTATACATATTATTTCACCATGGTGTATTTGTATATTTGTGCAAATAACAACACAGAGGATAATGGATACCATGATACAAAAATGTAATATTAATTTGGGAACGCAGCTGAAGGGTAGAGATCTAGTAAGGAGGAAGTCACCCATGCGATTGTTACACCAATCCCATTTAACACCAACAATTTTTAATAAATATAATAAGATAGAAAAGGGAAAGTCTAGACAATGTGTAATAATTGATGCACATCTAACACATATGTTTTTTTTACTGTAATAAAATCAGGAAATGCTGGTCCAAAATTGGATACTAAATAAGGAAGGTAGCTAAAAAAATATTAATATAGAAATTCAAGAAGTGACTTTCTTAGAGGAGGGTAAAAAGTTGGGAAATGACAGTTAATTTATTAATTTAGTCATATTAGCTGCCAGGAATTTGATACTTAAGAATTTGTTCCATAACAATTTGTAAAATTGTTCCCAAGTTCAAAGAAGTAATATCCCTGATACATAATCAGATGGTTATGGAAGAAATCGGGACAACATTTCCTGATGAAATTAAAATTATACATTGTACATTAATTAATTGGAACAAAATGTATAGCAACAAATTGTATACCGAGTTTGGAGATTGTGAGAGAATGGGGAGGGGAAAAGAAAAAGAAGGTTGGTCTTTTTTATATTTTTTTAGCTACTCTCTGTCATAATCGGATGTGAGAGTTGGAAGTAAAAAGATTCAGGAATTGTTCTATATTATAGAGAGTCAAAATAGGATATGATAAAGGTAAATGTCATACTTGTGGAGATCTATCTCATAGAATCAAACAGATAGTGATGAGGCTAAATAATCTAAAGAAATAAATTGTGTATTTAGGCCAATGCTATAGCATCAACACGTTGATGAAATTATTACCATTGTTTATTGTGATGAAATGTATTGAAAAGTGTATGTTTAAGTTGAGGAGCTGTATAATGGAAAATGGAAACATAATAACAAGATATATATAATCAAAGGAGAGGAGATTCAAGCAGCTCATCTTTAACTAAACCATTTACATGAGAAGATTATTAGGCTTGATTGCGTAAAATAATTACTAAAGAAGTATTGTGTTAGTGTTTGTAGTAAAGAGTGTCGGAAATATCATCAGTAGCCATATTGAAAACTGATATTCATTAATAATGGAGAGACTATTCATGCAGTATTACAGAGGATTATGGGTTTAACATTACAGCGATCACAAGCATTGTAGTTTACCTTCACTCTCAAGCAACAAGGATTTATTTTCTATAGCTACTTTGTAGAAATAGTTGTGCGTGCATTTCAGTTCATGAGCTCATGAAGAACTTATGAGGAAGTGGGGAGCATACTGTCATTAGATGTTATAGTGAATGCACTAAATATTTGTATGTGCCATTGTGGTATTTTACTTGCTAAAGAGCCACAATCAAAATAATATTTCAGTTGAAGATGCTTAGGACTTACAAAACAGCAAAATAATTACACCTGTCCTAATGAGTTAGGTAAGAGGGTTTTAATTGCAGCAGGGCATTTACTTAATGAAGCACATAATTTATGTTGTTCCACATACACTGAATTGTAGATCAATAAAGCAAGCCATAATGGTAAATGGGTCTGTGTGACTTGCAACAGGGTGCACCAAATATCGACAGAAATAGAGTACTAACACAATTATCGTATTACAGCGCCCATAGAAAGTACAAGCTGTTACTGCTATTTGGGAACTCATAAAATGCTACTGCTTGCTAATTATATTTAGAAGTTTGCTTGTATACAGTCTACTATTGATAATGAAACAGACAATCTGTTACTATATTTAGCAACAAGCATTAGCTGTAGCCCTAAATATTTTAAAGCATTTAATAGTTTCACATTAGCAGACTATGGCAAATCCAGATAATCCAGGGACACATCTCTTGACACAACTTTCTTGATTATGTCAAATTTGTTAACTTAGATCCCACATGTAAATAAGTTTGTACATTTCTGGGGGGCAATTACTGTGTAAAATTGCATTATTTACGGAAATAATTGGAAAAACTGCTAATCAGACTCTGTTGCTTTTGTGAGAAATATGTGGTGTCATCATACAGTAGCACTGTGCTACTTACTTAAATGTAAATGAATCCAATACATGCATACACAATGCATTAAATAACTACAATGATAAGTCAAATCATGCTACACAAACCAAGAGGTTATGAGAGAGAGTTGTGAGATAGTAAGTGCAGATGTGGCGGCGCTGTGTCTCTTAGGAATCAATCTGAATATCCCTCTTTGTTTCTCTTTGCTTCTCCGGTCAGATCACCATGATCTCATGAGATTTCAGATGAAAATTGCTTGAACTAGGGAGGCAAACAAAATTACTGTGACTGATTCACTCTCTCCTGTAATGTTTGGGGCAGCCATCTAGATTAGATGCTTAAAGTTCCTGTACAGTGGGTTGTGATTACTGGTGACATTTTGAGGTTGAAGAGATCTGATCTGACCTGGGAAACAAAGAGGGATATTCAGCTTGATTCCTAAGACACACAACGCTGCCACATCTGTTAAGGAGGACCGGGGCTGGCAGCAATCTCTATCAAGGGAAGTGCTTTACACGGTTTATATACTTGTTTCTATATATACTTTTGAGTTGCGAGATAGCATGCATGTAAATGAGACTAAAAGTACAGGAACTGGCACATTCTGTATGTGTACACTGCAAACACTTGCTTAATTTAAACAAAATTCAAATGACTTCTTGCATTCTTTCTGGGATTAGAAAATAATTAAAGGGACAGTCTTGTCCAAAATAAACTTTCATGATTCAGATAGAGGCATCTATTTATCAAGCTGTCAACCGCAAATACACTGGAATTCCGCAGCGTATTTGTGGCGAGCCTGATTCGCCTTAGTTATCAAACCCTACAGACCGGCAAAAGTAGAATTTAGTGACATAACATACGATCCGCCGGACTCAGTCCGACACAGATCGATGCTTACGTCATTACAGATGTTCCGAATGCAAGTTCGGCACAATCTGACTACTTTTGCTGGTTATCAAAAGTCTACCAGGTATGCTC
This sequence comes from Bombina bombina, assembly GCF_027579735.1. Taxonomy (NCBI): domain Eukaryota; kingdom Metazoa; phylum Chordata; class Amphibia; order Anura; family Bombinatoridae; genus Bombina; species Bombina bombina. The sequence goes on from NC_069502.1 coordinate 1,143,489,024, forward strand.
GGCACTATTCCGGCCCAGCGTACCTGGTTTTCAATCCGCCTGGAGGCGGCAGATGCCGTAGGAATCAATGGAAGTCTGAATGCAGTAAAAGCTTATGTTCGCTGCTGCCCGATATCCCATTGATTCCTATGGGAACGTATACACCTAACACCCTAACATGTACCTTGAGTCTAAACACCCCTAATCTGCCCCCCCTACACCGCCGCCACCTACATTATACTTATTAACCCCTAAACTGCCACTCCCGGAGCCCACCACCACTCTAATAAACTTATTAACCCCTAAACCGCCACTCACAGACCCCGCCACAACTAAATAAATTGTTTAACCCCTATACCGCCGCTGCCGGAGCCCACCACCACCACCTACATTATACTTATTAACCCCTAATCTGCCCCCCCCTACACCGCCGCCACCTACATTATATTTATTAACCCCTAATCTGCCCCCCCTACACCGCCACCACTATATTAAATATATTAACCCCTAAACCTAAGTCTAACCCTAACCCTAACACCCCCTAACTTAAATCTAATTTAAATAAATCTAAATAAATATAACTATCATTAACTAAATTATTCCTATTTAAAACTAAATACTTACCTATAAAATAAACCCTAAGCTAGCTACAATATAACTAATAGGTACATTGTAGCTAGCTTAGGGTTTATTTTTATTTTACAGGCAACTTTGTATTTATTTTAACTAGGTAGAATAGTTACTAAATAGTTATTAACTATTTAATAACTACCTAGCTAAAATAAATACAAATATATCTGTAAAATAAAACCTAACCTAAGTTACAATTACACCTAACACTACACTACAATTAAATGAATTCCCTAAATTAAATACAATTAAATACAAATAAATGAAATTATCTAAAGTACAAAAAAACCAAACACTAAATTACAGAAAATAATAAAACAATTACAAGATTTTTAAACTAATTACACCTACTCTAATCCCCCTAACAAAATAAAAAAGCCCCCCAAATTAAAAAAGCCCTACCCTACACTAAATTACAAATAGCCCTTAAAAGGGCCTTTTGCAGGGCATTGCCCCAAAGTAATCAGCTCTTTTACCTGTAAAAAAAATTACAACCCCCCAACATTAAAACCCACCACCCCCACAACCCTACTCTAAAACCCACCCAATCCCCCCTTAAAAACCTAACATTAACCCCTTGAAGACTGCCCTACCTTGAGACGTCTTCACCCAACCGGGCCGAAGTCCTCAAAGAAGCCTGGCAAAGTGGTCCTTTCAGACGGGCAGAAGTCTTCATCCAAGTCGGGCAGAAGAGGTCCTCCAGACGGGCAGAAGTCTTCATCCAGACTTCAATCCTATTGGCTGATCCAATCAGCCAATAGAATGCGAGCTCAATCCTATTGGCTGATTGGATCAGCCATTAGGATTGAAGTTCAATCCTATTGGTTGATTGCATCAACCAATATGATTTTTCCTACCTTAATTCTGATTGGCTGATAGAATTCTATCAGCCAATCAGAATTGAAAGGATGCCATATTGGATGACATCACTTAAAGGACCCGTCATTGTTGAAGAAGACTCCGGATGAAGAGGATGCTCCGCGTTGGATGTCTTGAAGATGGAGTCGCTCCGCGCCGGATGGATGAAGATAGAAGATGCCGTCTGGATGAAGACTTCTGCCCGTCTGGAGGACCTCTTCTGCCCGGCTTGGATGAAGACTTCCGCCACGTCTGGAGGACCACTTCGCCCGGCTTCGTTGAGGACTTCGGCCCGGTTGGGTGAAGACGTCTCAAGGTAGTGTGATCTTCAAGGGCGTGATCTTCAAGGTTTTTTAAGGGGGGATTGGGTGGGTTTTAGAGTAGGGTTGTGTGGGTGGTGGGTTTTAATGTTGGGGGGTTGTAATTTTTTTTTACAGGTAAAAGAGCTGATTACTTTGGGGCAATGCCCTGCAAAAGGTCCTTTTAAGGGCTATTTGTAATTTAGTGTAGGGCTTTTTTATTTTGGAGGGATTTTTTATTTTCTTAGGGGGATTAGAGTACTTGTAATTAGTTTAACAATCTTGGAATTATTTTATTATTTTCTGTAATTTAGTGGGGGGGTTTTGTACTTTAGATAATTTTATTTATTTGTATTTATTTGTAGTTAATTTAGGGAATTAATTTAATTATAGTGTAGTGTTAGGTGTAATTGTAACTTAGGTTAGCTTTTATTTTACAGGTATATTTGTCTTTATTTTAGCTAGGTAGTTATTAAATAGTTAATAACTATTTAATAACTATTCTGCCTAGTTAAAATAAATACAAACTTGCCTGTAAAATAAAAATAAACCCTAAGCTAGCTATAATGTAACTATTAGTTATATTGTAGCTAGTTTAGGGTTTATTTTATTGGTAAGTATTTAGTTTTAAATAGGAATAATTTAGTTAATGATAGTTATATTTACTTAGATTTATTTAAATTAGATTTAAGTTAGGGGGTGTTAGGGTTAGGATTAGACTTAGGTTTAGGGGTTAATTAATTTAATATAGTGGCGGCGGTGTAGGGGGGGCAGATTAGGGATTAATAAGTATAATGTAGGTGGCGGTGGGCTCCGAGAGTGGCGGTTTAGGGATTAAACAATTTATTTAGTTGCGGCATGGTCCGTGAGCGGCGGTTTAGGGGTTAATACATTTATTAGAATTGCGGTGGGCTCCGGGAGTGGCGGTATATTGTTTAAACAATTTATTTAGTTGCGGTGGGTTCCGGTAGTGGCGGTATAGGGGTTAAACAATTTATTTAGTTGCGGTGGGCTCCGGAAGCGGAGGTATAGGGGTTAAACAATTTATTTAGTTGCTGCGGGGTCCGGAAGCGGCGGTTTAGGGGTTAATACATTTATTAGAGTTGCGCCGTGGTCCGGGAGTGGCGGTATAGGGGGTAAACAGTATAGTATAGTGTGGGTGTTTAGTGACAGGATACCAAGAAAGCTGTAAAAAAGCCGAACAGCAGCAAGATCGATGACTGTTAGTTAACAACAGTCCGCTGCTCATCGTCCCGTACTTGGTGCGCGGCTTTTTGACATCTTTTTTGATAACTTTGGAGAGTGTATTCAGGTCCGCGGCAGCAATGTTAGGCGAGCGTATTGGTGCCGTCGAATGCAGGTAAGCATTTGCCTCTTCTCTCAGGGGATTTTTGACAGTTTTTCACCACTAGAGGGTATAAGTTCATGTGTGTCATATAGATAACACTGTGCTCACACATGTGGAGTTCAGGTGAGTCAGCTCTGATTGACTAAAATGTCTGTCTGTCAAAAGAACTGAGATAAGGGGGCACTTTGCAGAGGCTTTGATACAAGGTAATCACAGAGGTAAAAAGTGAATTTATATAACTGTGTTGGTTGTACAAAACTAGGGAATGGGTAATAAAGGTAATGGGTAATCTATCTTTTTAAACAATAAAGATTCTGGTGTAAACTGTCCCTTTAATCATGTTTTTTTTGTCCAAGTTATTTTCCCAAATAATATGCTCTCATGAGTCTCATTCAATTTTTGTGTTGTTTGTCCATCATCAGTTATATAAAAGGTATTATAAACATTTTGTCTGTCTGTAGTAAGCTTACAAAAAAACACTGTGCCCCTGTGACAAGGCCCATACAGGAAGCTACGTATATTGGGTGTTTGCCATATAAAGACTGATGAGGATTGCCTGTTTATTTTGGAGCTAAAGTATCCATTTTGACTGCAGTACAATAACAATACACATTTTTACAAAATATATTAAATTGAGAGACAGTCAGGTGGGGTAGGATAATGTGAAGGATCCTTGGACAAGCATCCTGATTGGCTGCTTGCTTGGGATGTGGCTACTTAGGAATTTTTTTGTTAAAATATCTTCCTTTTTACATAGTGATGTTCAGATGATATTTTCTTGTCAGTTTCTTTAACATACGTTGCATCACTTTCCAGTAATTCTCCACATTTGGGTATCATGTCCCATTCAAAAGAATCTACACACAACCCCATTAAACAAGCCTATAACCCCCCAAAACAAGCAGCTAAGCAATATTCTCCCCACCTGAGTGCCTCTCAATTTAATGTTATACTTTGTTAAAAGGAATTGAAAAGAAAGATCAAGGTTCACATTGTTGTACAATGATATGAATCATCATTAGTTTTAACAGTGTTTGTGTGTTGCCACCTGGCAAGTGAATCAAATGTGCTTGAAAAATACAACAAAAATGTGTCTTACAATACAAATGTGGGCTTTGTTTTCATGCTACAATTCAAACCAACAATTCACCTTTCCACCCATAACTTGGAAGCATCTGAAGGGAAACCCATATAAGCTTTATGTGAAGTTCTGCAAGAACCATAAAACAATATCATAAAGTGAATACTAGCAAAGACAGGAAATCTTACAGTGGAGACATTGATTTTTTCACATCTCCCACAAGGGAACAGTACAACCCTATAGTATTTTTATCTGGGCACTACACTGCTTAAACGGTATAACATTTGTGTTTAAACAAGGGTACATTTCAGCTGTGCTGCATGAAATCTGAGCTGCACATGTGCATGACATTATAGTGACAGTAAATGATTACTACTACTCTACCATTCTAAATACAAAAACCCCAGAACTCCCACCCACATACTGTATATGTGCAGCTGACACAGACATGGAAGAGCATGCTTCTCTTGCCTTGCACTGCCTGATGACGTTCTCCTTCTCCGTGACCGAACAGATGGACAGGTTGCCTTTTCAGAGCTCCAATTGCATGAGGCTGAGGATAGTCACGCTGATGGCAGGGTTACCCTACATTTAGGATGAAGCATACACTGAGTTGCCAAAGTGTTTAGAAAAGAGCAAGCACTGAGAGGGTCGCCATAAAGTCAGGAGGGAGCACTTCTGCAATATTGGAGTTGGAAGCGCACAAGCTTGCTAGACAGCGTGCATGCTGATCAAGCTTCCCTTTATAAGAGAGCTTGCAAAACCTTACGTTCCAGAGGGTTAGTAGCTGTGGTTGTGGGAACATGCCTGGCATGAAGCCTAGTTCCAAAGCTAATGAGCATGAGCAGGCAAATGTAATCGCCTATATCAATAAACTGGCGTTTGTATAACGTCACTTCCTGGTCTGCAAAAAAATATAATGATTAAAAAAATTAATTTTAAAAATCTCTTACCTAAAATTTTTCTGGCAAAACATATTTTCAACATGTCTAAATGCTGATCTTCCACAGCAACTGTATTGTAAAAGAAGGGAAGCCAACGAAAAATGGTTTGGGATTTAAAAAAATAAAAGAATATTCTGCAGTATTAATCACATTTAAAAGGATGATTTCAGAAGTGGGGCATCAATAAAATAGCATATCTGGGGTAAATGTTTTAAATTGGGATTTCTTTTGCAATATGTTTAGTGATCCGTTATGGGGCCGATTTATCATCGGTCTGTCCGACATGATCTGCGCAGCGGATCATTTCCGACAGACACAGAAGAATGCTGACAGCAAAAACTGTTGACATTTATCATTGCGCAAGAAGTTCTTGTGATCTGCTTGTGCAATGCCGCCTCCTGCAAATTAGCAGCCAATCGGCCACTAGCAGGAGTGTCAATCAGCCCGATCCTATACGATTGCATACCGCAGCTGATCACTTATGGAGCAGCGGTTTTTAGAACGCTGCTTCACAACTGCTGTTTCCGGCGAGCCTGAAGGCTTGCGCGGAAACAGGGACATTAAGCTGCATTCGGATCTTGATAATTTGGCCCCAATGTATGAAGCAGTTAAAGTAAGTTGTTCTCAGAATGGAATATTTAGAAGATGCTGAGTTAATAAATTGTAGTGACATAAATATAATGTGTTTTTTCACTTGATCCCATAATTTAGTAATAATGAGAAGTTTCTCAAAGGGTGTTCCAATATTATAGGGATGGTCACATTTGTTATCCAACTAATATGTAATCCTATTAAAAATACAAATCCGTGAGATTGTTTAATATCTTAAAATTATCACTGTAGTAACCACATAATAATGTTAGTAGCACACAGTTTCAGGATATGACTAAAGTTCTGAAATACAGATATTTTAACATAAAAGAAAAGGAAATACCAAAGATAAGCAACATTCAGTGCCTGTGATGTTGAATTTGTTTAAAAATGTGTCTGTGTTGATTTTTTAATTTTAGATAAAAGATTGCTTGCCCTCCAAATTCTATATTTAACATATTCTCTAATTTAGGATATTAGGCAGAATTTCTAAATTAGGAGTTTTATCTTCTAATAGTAGACATAAAGCTTTAGATCTTAGTGTAGTGAAAGATTAGCCATTTTAGTATAGTAGGGTTGAATTTCAGAGTTACTCCCCTTGGGTAAGAGGTTCTGTCAAAGTACTTATTTGCCAAGCAGCGAAATGATGAAATCATGGTATGTTGGTAGAGCTTAAAAATAGGCTCCCCTTTTCCTATTTCATGGAAAGTCCTTTCCAATAATCTGCTGCAAAATCAAATTCACCTTTCTGGGAAGAACCATGGTAGGCTGCTGGCTATGTGTTAAGGTTACATTTAACCACCAATCAGCAAGCACTACCCTAAAATGGGCCAGCACCTCAGCTTTCATTCCTGCTTTTCAAATAAAAATACCAAGAGAAAGAGGAAAAATTGATAATAGGATTAAATTAAAAAGTTGCTTAAAATTGTATGCTTTCGGATAATAGGAGTAAATTAGAAAGTTGCTTAAAATTGCATGTTCTGACTCAGGATCTGGAGGAGGAGTTCAGGTGTGTGGTCACGTATCGCACCTGCTCTGATTCACCTTCCCCCAAGCTGTTGGCGAGAGATTCGCGCCCAAACCCACAGACCAAGGGAGGCTTGAACAGCTGAATTTGTCGCTGCCAGAACCTCCATAAGTGCCACAATATCGCACTTTAAAGCTACATTTGACTGTCTTCGAAAGGCTCACTCTTACTTGTATTTAACTCTACAACAGGTAGACATCCTGTGCTGTTATACAAAGACCATCTCCGGGACGCAGCAGCGAACCAACATACTCACTAAGAAGAACAATTACCCCGATACTATAAGGGCAGTAGACAGGAGAAATAACTTACCCAGCAGAGCTAAGAGAAAGCTGGTCGACAAAGCCCGCCCGGGGAATTACTAAACCTGGACCCACAGAAGTTACCTGTGCCCTGTACCGGCATATGCATCCGTGCGGGGGACGTATCTTCTTTAAACAGGCTTGAATCCTGTCTGCACCTGCCTGTCGGTAATCCAGCTGGTAAGAAAAACTTTTACCCTCTTCTGCTCGGTTGAATATCGCTGTCTGCACCCCTGCGAGGGATTCCTCTTTCCCAGGTCGCTTTGTATCCTGTGCCCACCTGCTCCTGGCTGCCCGGCTTACAAGAAAGACCTTACCTGCTGCAGCACTGCCAAGTTACTTGCGCTGTGGGCCACCGGGTCGCTCTAACAACGCTCACAAAGCTCCCTCCCACTGAATCTGCGAGAGGGATAGGAGCTGTTCAGACCGGCAAAGGTTTTTTTTTTCCCCTCAGGCTCATCTGTGATTCTTCATCAATCACGGGCACAACTCCTGGCTAAAGTTTAACAGCAACCACGGCCATTTGACAAGGCCACCCAAAACCCCCCTCCCACAGGTGCTGCGTGAGGGGTAGGTACCGGGTAAATCTGCAGAGCTGTTTGTGTAAAAAAACCCTGGGGAAGACCCCACTTCAGCTGTTTCCAAAGGAATCGTTATACAGAACTTTCAGATTTCACTCTTTGTTCCTCCTGGACCGCTGGTAATCCCTGTTAGACCCCCTTCCCTTGCTCTTTGCCTGGTTCGGAGTGCACGGAGAAGGTTAAAAAGGTGGAAAGAGACACAACACAGCTGGGGACGGCCACCAAGAGAGCTGGTAACGTATACAGACAGTGAATGTTGGTTCTATTTCTCTTCCCTCCTTCTGCTGAATTAGCTGGGCAGACAATACCCTCTGGGTACCTGCAAAAGGGGTCAAGGCTGGAATCCCCTGGAACTTACCAAATTTAAAACACGGGACAATAGCACAGAACTTTGCATATAAAATAGTCTACACTGGGTACTATTGTGCCTAAGCAAAGTGTACAATTAGAACTTTTTTTTTTTTTTTTTCAGATTATCTCTCTCATTATAGAGGACACCACTAAATATCACATGTCATTTTGGTTTAATCATACTCTGTTTTATTTAATAACAAGAGATACCCTTCTATAACTTGAGGCTATTACAGAAAATTGGTTATATAAACTGATCATAAAGTGAGGTTAAGAGATTACACTCTAAGATATATTGTTTAAAACTGCAATACCTCTACTTTTCTAATTGTACAGACATATTGTTGCAACTGAAAGAGCTTACTTAGACAATCGTATTATTTAATTTCCTTGTTTTAGCTAATAACAAGAGATATTTTTCTACAACCTGAGGCTACTATAGAAAGCTGTTTATGCAAGTTGTTAACAAAGTCGCATTTTGTACATCACTAACAATAGAATACAGGTTGAAGCACTGATACTGTTTAAACTAAGTAGGTTGCTTGTTGCGGGGAACTCACAGAGTTAAAGGAGAAGGGAGGAAGGGGAGGAAGGGGAAGAAGGGTAGAGGTAAGGAAGGGGGGAAAGTGGGAAAAAAGGGAGGGGGACAGTAACTGTACAGAACCCCCACAATTTTATACTTTCCCAATAAAGCCCCCCCCCCTTTTTAGGAGGCTAAGAGGCTACACTCTAAGATATTTTGTTTTGTTTAAAACTCACAATGTCTCTATTTTTCTAGCTGTACACATACACTACTTCAATTGAAGGAGGTCAATTTGATAACCGTATTATCTCATTTTACTTAAGTATCACCCTTCCCCCCCTAGAATTTATAAGCTAACCAATTCTTCCTGGGTGATAGATGAAGGTGTGACTGAAATATTTCAGATCAGAAGCTTCAACTGAATTAAGTTGAAATTCCCCTTTTTTTTTCTTTGACACACCTTGGACCTAGCCGGTAATTCTTGTAACTGTGTATACTTGGATAACTTTCCAAGCCTATTTATCTCCTGGAAAGTAGAATAATTGCCTGTGCACCCAGGAATGCTTTATGTTTCTAAACTTGGAATCTACCTGAGTTTGCAGAAATTAAATCTCTCTGCTGTTTCTTCTCATAGACATACAGGTCTCTTGAAATCAGTGTATTCCCCCTGTCACTGCCTAAAGGAAAATTTCTATAATCTTTTATTTTTTGCTGGAATCCCCTTCTTAATTTTTTTTTTTTTTTTTTCCTCCTCCCTCTTCCCCACCTTTTTTTTCACCTCACATATGTTTTTTTTTTTTTTTTTCTCACTTTCACCGTCTTATGACACAAATGGGTAATATCACCCCTTGAACCTCACATTGAATTCAAATTTCTCAGACTCACTCACTTCCACTGGGTACCTTTTACCCCCTTCAATTAATCTATAATCACAGCACTTTCTAACCACAACCCACTTCACTAATTGGACAATCCTACATAGTAATTTTTATATCACCCCACTATTTATGGATAGATTTTTACACGGGCACCCTAAAACCCCTCCTTTGGCCATGATGGGGAGACAAAAAGAAAAGAGGAATAAAACTGTCCTAGAAACCTCTGCTGATATACAAATACCTCTCACTTCTGCCTCAGGCACCTCAGAACAAATAGATATTCACTCATTAGTTTTTAAAATCTCTGAAGCACTATCTCCTAAATTTGACTTATTAGAAAAAGAAATTAGACAAGACATTGCTTCCCTATCTACTGAGATAAAACAGTTCGCTTCCAGATTATCTGAAGCCGAACAAAGAATTTCAGATCTGGAAGATCTGACCATTAACTATAAAACTAATTTTGAATCTACAAATAATATTCTATCAAGAATGCAAAATAAAATTGATGATCTAGAGGATAGATCGAGAAGGAACAACCTCAGGATCATAGGGGTTCCTGAGGAAGGGCAACACGAAGACTTGGAGAAGTTAGTTAAGGTCACACTCCCCAGGCTATTACAACTATCAGAACTTCACTCGTCTATAATTATAGAAAGAGTACACAGGGTAGGCCAACTCAACACACATAGAAACAACACCCGGCCTAGACCCATTATTGTCAAATTTTTAAACTTTCAACACAAGATGTTATTACTCCAGGCTTTTCGCAAACAGCAACCTATTTTTCTAAATGAGGCCAAAATCTACCTGTTTCAGGACTATTCTATAGGCACAGCCACAAAACGAAGGGAAATTGCTCCACATTGCACTAACTTCATTAAGAAAGGGGTGCAAGCAACCCTGCTATACCCAGCAAGGTTGAAACTCTCACTTGATGGTCATACACACCTCTTTGATACAGCACGAGAAGCAGCTAAATTCTATGCTGAATCTTTCTCACAAGACAAAAACTGAGTAAAGTTAATCACCCAAACAGAGATACTCACTTAGAGTGAGTCCAATGTACAAGCAGACAGCAACGGGATGGGGCTGGGAAGCAAGGGTAAGTCTTCCCATGCTACCTGCCCCTCAAGAGGTTATAGGGTTAAAATCATTCTCCATCCCCCCCATCCTTCCCTTTTTTTTTTTTTTTTTTTTTTTTTTTTGTGTTGTAGCCCTTTATCATTTTAAATCAAAATGGCAGCGGGGAGTAATTTAAAAATGACCTCCTGGAATATTGGAGGCCTCACCTCTCCCATCAAACGGAAAGCCATACTTGCCCAACTAAAAAAGATAAACACCGATGTAGCTTTCCTACAGGAAACTCACCTAAAACCAGAGGAAGTTTTAAAACTTAGATCTTCCTGAGTTAGGGAAGTCTTTTTTTCTTCTACTACACAAAGGAAGGGTGGGGTAGCAATCCTCATTGGGAAGAAACTCCCCTATGAGGTAAAACAACTAGCCACAGACCAGGAAGGAAGATACCTATTGATAAAAATCAAGATTTTAAATACATTATTTACATTATGTAACGTATATGCCCCCAATGTTTTTAATCTTCCCTTTTGGGAAAATTTGCAAAATAAACTCCTTTCATTTACAGAAGGGTATCTGATACTCGGAGGCGATTTTAACATGGCTCCTCAATACCCGTTGGATAGGCTTAGACAGAATTCTATTCCAATTAAAACAAAACGAGATAACTTGGAGTCCAAACTATTCATTAGGCTGTTTCGTAACCTAAAACTTTGTGATATTTGGAGACTCCAAAATCCTGACAATAGAGATTATACGTGCCACTCGAGAGCGCATAAAACTCTCTAGAGAATCGACCTTTTTCTAGCAGATGAAAAAACATGTAAAATGAAAGTGTCCACCAAGATTTTACCTATAACAATATCGGATCACGCTCCGATTACTCTCGAGTTCCACTTAAATTCCTCAGGGTACAGGAATGGTAGCTTTGTATTTCCACAATATTTAACTTCAGATTTAAAATTTAAAAACTGGCTTATCTCCAGATTTCAAGAATTTGCACTGTTTAATCAACAACATACTTCCAAACCTGCCCTATTTTGGGAAACTGCAAAGGCGGTCCTTCGTGGGGAAATATTAGCATATTCCATATTCAGGTCCAAGAAAATTAAAAGGAGGGAAAATGAAGTCTTAAGGGCCGTTACAAACGCATATAACCGTTACATCTTAAATAAAACTTTAGAAAACTGGACTAGATATAATTCAGCACTAGCGGAGAGGGATTCTCTTCTTCTTTATAAAACTACCCAGAGAGACCTTAGGCTACAGGCCAAACTATATCATTATGGTAACAAAACAGGGAAGCTTTTGGCTAACCTGGTTAAGATTGAAAAAGGTTCTCGCATAATAAAATCTATCATAAATGGCAGCAAAAACCTTAATTCCCCCGAGGAAATTCGTGGAGTATTCGCAGAATACTATGAATCTTTATATACTTCTAAGGTTTCTAATATACTCCAGAGAGAGAATTTCTGGGATAAGCTAGTTTTCCCATCCTTGGCGCCTGATCTGCTTCAATCATTGCAATCTCCCTTTACTGAAGCAGAAATTTCAACCTCGATTCAAAGGCTGTCCTCCAATAAAGCTCCGGGACCGGATGCACTCCCGAATGAGTTTTACAAAATATTAGCACCCGAAATAATAAGCCACCTAACTTCACTTTTTAATGACATCTATATTTCTGGTAATTCACCAACTAAAGAATTTGTTGCGTCATATACAACCCTCATCTTAAAACAGGGGAAAGACCCAAGTAAAAAGGAGTCATATAGACCTATTGCACTATTAAACACGGACTATAAACTTTTGACATCTATCCTAGCGCATAGACTCCAACCACTGATTTCAACTATCATCCATAAAGACCAAGTTGGTTTCTTGTCGAACCGAAACTCATCAGCTAAAATAAGGGAAGTATTTACGCTAATAGAACATTTCAAGAGGCTTGAGGTTGGGGGGACGGGGGGAGAGGACACCCCTGATATGGCAATTATATCTATCGACGCTGAAAAAGCGTTCGACTCAGTACACCATGATCATTTAAGTTTCGCGCTACAGCAGTTCGGACTTAGAGGTAATTTCCTGCGTTTATTTAATAACTTATATAGTAATACATCCACGAGAATCATGGTTAATGATGGTTTAACACAAGATATAAGATTAGAAAGAGGAACCAGGCAGGGGTGTCCTCTCTCCCCGTTACTTTTTGATTTGGCCATCGAACCCCTTGCTATCCAAATTCGTCATCAACTTGAAGGGATCAAAATTAAGGAAAAAGAATTGCAAATTGCACTCTACGCAGACGATGTCCTGATTTATATCTCAAATACAGCCAGAAACATACCAAAACTTCTTGACATTATAGATCAGTTTAGCTCTTTTTCTGGTTATAAAGTGAACATTTTAAAATCTGAGTTATGTTGGCTTAAACACACAAAGGACTCTTATGTAGCTATTCCATTCTCTATAGTCCCAGATGCTTTTAAATATCTAGGCATCTGGATTTCCCCTAACCCTAATGATTGGTATGATCTAAATATCCCCCCGGTACTTAATAGAGTTAAGCAAGCTTTCAATAACTGGCAGAATCTCCCTCTCTCCTTGTCAGGACGTATTGCTCTTTATAAAATGTCTCTTCTCCCCAAAATTTTGTATGTACTTCAGAATACTCCACTCATCTTGAAAACAAAAGATATTCTTTCCTTTAACTCAGCTCTTCGCTCTTTTATATGGCAAAGTAAAAAACCTAGGATCTCTCTTTCTAAATTAATGCTTTCTACAGAATACGGGGGTCTTTCGCTACCAGATATTCGATTATATAATATAGTCTTCCAGGCTAGAGTGGTGGTAGATTGGTTGACAGGCGCTAATTACATTACAAGTCTTGATCTTGAAAATAACATAGTTTACCCATATTCTTTAATAGCGATACTACATTGTAATAACAATATAATTCCACCAGAAATAAAAAAAATGAAGTCCATCTATAACCCAATCCAGATGTGGAGAAAGATATGTTCTATACTGCATATTCAATTTAGGGTTTCACGCTTTTTACCTCTCTTAAATAACCCTCAATTTCAGGCTGGGATACAATCGGCTCTTTTCTCTAACTGGGAAACTCTGGGTTTAGTAAATATTGCTCAATTACTTGATTTTCCTAGAAAATGTATCAAAACCTTTGATTCTATTAAAGAGAATTTTCAGCTTTCTAATAAAAACTTCTTTGCTTATCTTCAAGCAAGACACCTTGCACTTAAATTAGTAAATGATTTTGGATGGGATTGGTCTCTGGGTATACTTGAGAACTGGATATTATTAGTTAAAAATGGCCGGTCATCAATTTCATATATATACCAAAAATTGACTTCCTCTAAAGGCCCAGAAATAGTAGAAAAAATTCAGACTAAATGGATAGCAACTCTCCCGGAAAACTCAGTGGTCCTTCCTGTAGTAACCTCATCAATACAAGCAATCTCGAGTGCCACATTTTCTGCCACTTGGCGGGAGGCACATGTTAAGCTATTACATATGACGTACTTCTCGCCAGAGAAGGGAGTTAAATGTCGAAGTCGTAGTTTTAACAAATGCCCAAAATGCTCATACCCTTCGGCAAATCTCATTCATATGTTCTGGTATTGCCCAACAATCAGGAATTGCTGGCTAAAAGCGCAATACTGGCTTACCAACCTGATGGGCATCACTCCACTGAAGCTATCCCCTGCAAATATAGTTTTCCCCACGGGGGACTTAGGCCTTCCCCAGGAGAAATTTAAACTCGTAGTTTTGGTAATCCTAGCAATGAGGTATTTAATTTTGAAGAAGTGGAACTCGAGAGCAGTCCCGAGCATTGTAGAGATAAAAAACTGTTTGAAGAAACAGTGTATTATGGAACAATTAGACACTAACTTACAGAACGACCAGGATGTAAGAAGTTTTTTCTCCAAATGGTCAAATTTCATTAAAATCTTACCTCCTAGCGAGATTGATCACCTGATCTACCCATTCAGAGATACGGAATTGGTTCTTCTGGGAGTTTGGTAAACTCCCCGCAGCCAATAAAGGGCTACCAACTTTTTAATTTTTTTTTTTTTTTTCTCTTTCTTCCCTACACACTGGAAGGATGCTATGTAAGATTTATTGATGTAAGTCATTATAACAATTGATATAAAATCTGGGGAAGATTAGAGGAAGGGGGGAGGGGAAAGGGGAAAAAACCAAGAAAAAGCAGCATCAGGTGGTATGTTCAAAGAATATAGTTGAATAATTCACCTAACTGTAATAACCCATGATTTTATTACTGTCTATTTATGATGTGGCCCTGGTGTTTTAAGGGCTGGTTATGCTTGCAGGGTTTTTTCTTTTCTTATGTATTTTCTTTGCTTTTGTTGGATTGATCTTATGTTTTGTTAAATACCCCTGATGCTTAATAAAAATAAAAAAGTAAAAAAAAAAAATTGTATGCTTTCGTATCCCATTAAGACTATGAGATATAATCCTAAAGGAAACAATAGAAAAATAATTTCTCCTTCACAAATCATGAAGTGAAGTAGCAACTTTTATTTTAAACAGGAGATCCTTCACTTTTCAATGAACCTTCCTGATTCCCTAATAACAATGGCAAATGCCTCTTGCTGATAATTTGTTTGTGGTTTCGGCCATTTTGAATAAGCCCTTGCTACCCCACTATCACCAGTTATGGAAATAAATAATGAGATGTTACAATAAGAGAAGAGTCCCATGATTCTACAATTGTGTATCATGTACGTATAGCTGTTGTAATAATAGCAATTGTCAGGTATCATCAACCTGTTGTTTGTGTTGAAAAAGTTACCACCCCTCTTTGAAATGAACATTTTGTGTAATTTAAAAAGAAATATCTCATATATATTATTTTGATAGTTTATATTATTGTTTGATAGTTTATTATTATTCTTTCTATTTGCATAAGGAGTTAGATGGTATAAAGTGACAAACTGCAAATGAGTAATTTCTGGGAAACATAAGGGTTAATCACAATCCTTTAGAAAATATGTATCAAATGATTTAGCTACAAAAGTCTCCATACACTGTAATGGTTTAAACATTTTTCTAAAGGTTTTGTGATCGACTCCATAGTTACAGTATATAATCCTAAATCACCAAAACCCCCAGTTTAAAGCCTAAAAATCTGTTTGTTTGTTTTAAGTCTGTAACTTACGTATATGAAATTCAGGTTTTCCAGTTATTATATATAAATGTTAACTTTTATAATTCAGATAGAACATTCAATTTACCAAAAAAAAAAATAACCTTCCAATTTATTTGTTATCAAATATTTTTCTTTTTCTTGGTATCATTTGTTGAAGAATAAACCTGGGTAGGCCTAAAGAAGCTCAGGAGGGTGCACACGTCTCACTCTATGGTAGCATTGTTTTCAACAATGTAAATCATTGCTACATTGTTGCAAGCACTGCTTGGATTTTGTTTTTATTATTTACATCATTTATGAGCAACCTTGGCTCTCCAGAGTTTTTGAATCTACATTTCGCATGATGCTCACACACTTAAAGCTGGCTGAGCATTATGGGAAATGTAGTGCCAAAAACTCTGGAGGGCTAAGGTTGATCACCCCTGAATTACATGTTGTTTCGGATTTTTTAAAGTTTAAATTTCATGAAAATATTTTAATTTAAGGGACAGTCTACACTAAAATTATTATTGTTTAAAAAGATAGATAATGCCTATACTACCCATTCCCCAGCTTTGCACAACCAACATTGATATATTAATATACTTTATAACATTTAAACCTCTACATTTCTGCCAGTTTCTAAGCCACTAAAGACAGCCTCTTATCACATGCTTTTTTATTTGCTTTACACAACAGGAGACTGCTAGTTCATGTGGGCCATATAGATAATATTGTGTTCAGACCCAAGGAGTTATTTGAGAGTTAGCACAACTCAGTACAAAATGCAAGTCAATAGATAATAAATAAAAAGTCATGTGATCAGGGGGTTGTCAGATGATGCTTAGATAAAAGGTAATAACAGAGGTAAAAAGTATATTAATATAACTGTATTGGTTATGCAAAACTGGAAAATGGGTAATAAAGGGTTATCTATATTTTAAAGCAATAACAATTCTATTGTAGACTGTCCCTTTAAATGTTTGCATTTTTGCTTGTAAACCACATAAAAATTAGATCAAAATTCAGAATTACCCTTATTTTCCATCACCTCCCCAAGGTCCATAAATCCTTGGAGGAGGTGAAGGGTAGGCCTATTGTGGCGGGGATAGGGTCCCTCTTCGAAAACATGTCATTTTGGGTTGACTCATTACTTCAACCCTTGTCTATAAACATCCTTCTTATTTGAGGGACACAAAGCACCTTCTTAAATGCCTCCAACAGATGACCTGGTGGGATGAGTCTCAGTGGCTTACTGTGGATGTAGTAGGGTTATACTCTGCTATCCCTCATTCTAGCAGTTTGGAAGCCATTTCCTACATGCTCGATACCCTTAGTAACTACAACGATGTACTTAAGGCTTATATTTTACGGTCATTGGAGTTTCTTTCCCACAACTTCTTTCACTTTGCAGGGGATTTCTATCTCCAAAGGCATGGTATAGCCATGGGGGGCCAAATTTGCCCCAGCCTATGCCAACCTATTCATGGGTTGGTGGGAGGTGGCCCAATATCTTTGGAGGTAGAAATCCATATAGGGATTGCATCTATATGTATAAGAGGTACATTGATGACCTTATGTGCATATGGACAGGGGGTCAACAAGAACTAATTGATTTATTCAGTTGCTTGAATACAAATAATATCAATTTACAGTTCACATATGCCCATCATGCATCATCCAATATACCCTATCTGGATCTCCTGCTTATAGGTGATTTAGAGTCATGCAATGTCAGGACAACCCTCTATCGCAAACATATAGCCTCCGATGCCATACTCCATTCACGTAGCAACCACCCCAGGCACACTGGATTTGGTATGGCTAAAGGACAGTTCATTTGTGTTAAAAGAAATTGCATGAATGACTGTGATTATGCAAAAGAGAGTGAGGTATTGGTGACCCAACTTTTGGATAAAGGTTATTCTAAGAAAGTAGTCAACAGAGCACTACTGGAAGTTAACGGTATGGATAGGAGTCAGATGCTCCTGGAACGTAAGGTCAACACAAGGAACACTAATTATGTGAGCTCGAAGCCTACTTTTATAACAACATATAGTGCCCAGTTCGATCAGATTTGTAACATTATTTAGACTCATCTTCCGATCTTAACAGCGGAGGACAACTTTAAGGATTTGGTGTCAGAAGGATGCAATTTTGTATCAAGGAGATGATGTACCTTGGGAAATGTTCTGTCCCCCAGCCTGCTCCATTCTACTCCCAGAAGTAGAAACAGTTGGTTGAATGTTAAGGGACACTTCAAATGCCACTTTGGGAATTGCATATCTTGTGGACACTCACTGATATCTAAACAATTTCAATCATATGTTACCCAAACAGTATATGATATTGATGCCCATACCAACTGTCAATCCACTTTTGTTGTTTACATGATTGGTTGTATCCATTGTAAAAAACAATACGTGGGATGTACTACCAGGGAGGCACGAAGTAGGATTAAGGAGCATTTAAAAAACATTGAAAATGGTATAGAATGCTCCGATTTAGTCAGACACCTTATTTACGCCCATAATAAGAATGTTACTACTTTTAAGTGGCAGGTGATTGATCAGGTCTGACCCTCAGTTCGTGGAGGGTGACAGAACAAGCAAACTTCTCTATAAAGAGGCATTCTGGATCTTCAATTTGAAGACCAGAAGACCAGGTGGATTTAACATTGATGGAGATATTATAAACTTTTGGTCGCGTCAATGATGATGCTGTGGACCTCTAGTAAGTGTCAATGCTATATCCATGGGTCCGAGCCCTACCCCAGATATGTGCTGGTCCTCCTCCCCCCCTTTTTTTTACATCATGTCCTATTAGTTACAGATATCGGATATGCCTATACACCAGATTATTGATTGATTCTTTGGTTTTGGGAAGTAACTAATTATCGGTATATTTGTGATGATGCCCCTTTAAGTAACCTTTTCTACCTTACCATACTAATATGGTTAATATCACACTTTAAGTGTTAGGATATAACTATACATCATAGCTTTGATAAGCACATGAGGAGATAGTAGGATATAGGTTTTGTTGGGGCATCCATCTTTAATACATTCACATTAGTAAACTCATACTAGCTTTGATTAGCCCTAGTTTTACTTATAGATATATTTGTTTGACATATTTAAATCTAGGAGGTGCTAGCTTAAATGAGTTGTATACTCTGTGTTACATTCACACATAATTGTCATACTCTAATAAACGTATCTGTATATATATATGTTCTATAACAGAGCTAAAATTCTATCAGAGGCTAAATTCAGTATTATTACTTAATCAAATTTTTTGTTGTGACTATATACAATCTGTTTCTATGTTCTAGCACTCTTAAATATGTATTCAGGGTTTCATTTAAAACTTTTTAACTATGTCCCTTTAAGGCCACAGCTTTAATTTCAATGCTTACATTTATTATGTCCATGATTAAGGCAGAACACTGCCAAAATGCGTAGGACCTCTCTTTTCTATGCTGTGTGCCAAGATTTTGTGTTTTTACACTGGATTTTATTTCTCCAAATAAATGTATATCCACACTTTGAGAGTCGCCGGATTTCTTTGTTCAGTAAAAATTAGATCAAGGCTATTGAAAATGTCAGATCAGGATCACTTGTTCGTTTTTTGTTTGTTTCTCATTTACAGTGCACTGAATAAGAGAAAATGTTTAACGTTTGAATTAGAAACCCCTATAACAAAATCTATTTAATCACTATAACATACAAAAAACAAACAAACAAACAAACAAAAAACCCAATAAGAAACAAGTGTATTGCACATTTTGTGTCATTTTAGTATTTACCATGTTTAAAGTGATGTTAAACAGTCAGTTTCATTCAAGGATGGATTGGCGTACCAGGATACCAGGAGATTTCCCGGTGGGCTTAAGCAGCAGAGTGTGTGATGGTTCTGGTGAGGCGATGTAGCTGTATCACCTCTGTTCTTTTTGCCTCTAAATTATACTTATTTCATTGTAAATTCTATTTCCTAGATCATGTACTATTTAGTTACCCTTTGAATGGTTTCTAGTATCTAGTTAAGTCACACTTCAACACAGAATGACACACTATCTTGAAGGTCTTCTCCAGATCACACTATGAGCTGGATTTATCAAAGCCCTTCTCCTATAATTACATCTCAAAAAACGCATATGAACTGTTCATCATATTTATTATTGCTTTCTGCACCTAAAATGGCGCCAATCTGAAGTAAACTTGCTCGCACTTCGCTTACATTGACCTAGGCGCACGGGCGCGCTCCCGACAGCACTAATACACATTTTTTCAAAGGTGTAATTGTACGTGCAGACATAGAAATACGAGTTGCTTGGTATTTATTATTACTTTTCACCAATAGTGAAGTGTAGTCTAACCTTCAATTACGTCTCCGCAATTTCGCCATATATACATAGGCGAATCTCAGTAGAGCCCACTGTTTCACATATCTGAAAATGGAGTACTTTCTGATGTTAGCACATTTGTCCGTTGCTCGGCGCGTGGAAGAGACTGATTCTGACACAAATATGCCCCTACAAAGGCGCACACGGGTGCTGAGACTTTTCCTGCCCCATTGTGGTCTGCATGCTCTAACTGATTCTGAAATTAAAAAAAGGTTCAGGCTCAACAGATCAAGTATTTTAGATTTATATGGACTAATACAACATGAACTAGAACCAAGCACAAGAAGGACAAGATCAATCCCTGGAATAGTGAAATTATTAGCTTTGCTACATTTCTTAGCTACAGGATCTTTTCAATTGGTGTCCAGTCCAATTGTAGGAATGAGTCAGCCATCATTTTCAAGGCATATGGGTGTTGTGTTAAAGGCAATCTTAAAATATCTAAACAAATATATATGTATTCCAAAGAATTCCGGACAGTGGCGCAGGATAAAAATTGGATTTTATAATGTTGCAGGGATTCCCAATGTGCTAGGTGCTATAGACTGCACTCATATTGCATTGGTACCACCTTCATCAGTTGAGGAACTCTATAGAAATAGGAAAAGTTTTCACTCCTTTAATGTACAAGCAGTGTGTGATGCAAAGCTTCAGATTTGGGAAGTGAGGTCTGGGTTTCCTGGGTCATGCCATGACTACCACATACTAAAGCAATCACAATTATATACATCTTTTGAACGTGGTGAGATGCCACACGGTTGGCTATTAGGTAGGTGCGATACAAATATCTATACATATCTATCTCTCTCTCTCTCTCTCTCTCTCTCTCTCTCTATATATATATATATATATATATATATATATATATATATATATATTGACATATATATATATTCCTATTCTGCTTTTGAAAAATGCAATTTCTTGATAATAGTTATAAATGTATATTACACATTGTACGTATATATGTCTTTTTTTACAAATGTGTTTATATTACATATAATTATATGTTCCTTTTTTTATAGCTGATAGTGGCTACCCTTGTCGGCCATGGCTTTTAACACCTGTATCCAATACGAAATCTGATTCTGAAATTCATTTTAATGAAGCACATCAAAGTACACGGAGTGCAGTTGAGAGGACAATTGAGAGGAAAATGCGTTTTCGTGCATTGGACCGCACAGGTGGTGTTTTATTGTATTCTCCAGATAAAGTAAATGACATAATACTTGTGTGCTGTATGCTTCACAACATGGCAGTCCGTTGTGGGGATGTGGATAACTTTGAAATTATGGATATCCCACATGATGATTATTCACCTCCAGAAGTAATATCTGAAAATTCAACTCAAAATGGATTTTCTAACAGGACCGAGCTAATAGAGAGATACTTCACCTGTAAGTATTTTTGTATTTACTGTTTTAATGCAAAACAATGTAACATTATGATGAATAAGCAATGCAAACCCCAGTCCGCCTCCGCTTCATAAATCTAGTCCTCTATCCCCATAGTTCATTATAGCATTCACTCATTCAATGAAAAGTAGATGTTTTATGTTATATTCTCATATGTACTACTCAATTTGTTAAATTACATCCTCTGTTTGTAGTAACACATTTTTTCTTTGTCTTACTCAACAGGAAAGGTGACACTGCCTCCGAAATCATCAATTGCAATAAGTAATTTGAATATCGACAATAAAATTTTACATTTCTTCATTAAAACTTTCTTTGTTTTCCGTAATTACTTGGATTTATATATTTAAATGTGTGTTTCTGTGACTACAGTTGTCTTTATCTTGTTCATATTGCTATAATCTTTTCCATGTTCACGCTAATATTGATTGATAAATTACAATAACTTATTTTTGTTTCAACATGCGCTCTCATTACAATTCAAGTGTCGTGCGAAATAGATCATTGCAATAAACAAAGCATTACAATTTTTAAAATTTTATTTTTTTAAACAGCAGTGTCATATTAACCACACGTGTTATATGTTATTGGTTCCATTTTCTTTACAAGCTTACACAATAATTCATTTTGTTTCATCACGAGCTCATTTCTGTCCCGCATCACATCATTTTGGTCACGCAATAAATCCTTTTGGCACCTCAAAACATCATTTTTGTCCCTTTTATTCCCCTCAAGAGATTATTTCTTTCACCTTCTATTAACAGTTTCCTTTCAATATATTCTTTATGCTCTAGTCTGTAGGTAAAAGCCATTTCATTAATACTTTCTATTTCTGTTCTTCTGCTATTGTGATTATCATTTTTTTTCTAATACATGTTCTGTGTCCATGTTGTCTGTTGCTGGGGGTGCAGAAATAGGTGTCACTAATTGTGTTTCATCATCCTCGCCATCATCTTCCTCTGTAATAGTGTTTTCAACTAGTGTTTCCAGATGAATCTCACAAATCTCCTCTGCATTATCTATAAGCCACATAACATTGAGTAAATTGCAATGAAATGTAATTCAAAAATAAACATCAATATTATAAGTTTGATTAAAGATTATAGTTATAAAACATGATTTAAATATTTGCTTACGCTGTTCTGCAATTTATATTTTAAAGGGATATTACAGCCAAAATTGTAAACCACATGGGTGCATTTCGGTATTGAACAGAAGCAATTTTGTAATATACATGCATAAGCAAAAATGCTTCTAACAAAAGCTATAGCTGTTTCAAAAGTGTATTTAAGTATGCACCGTGCACCAGCATTTGAAACACAGCACATGCTCAGAGAGCCTAAGTTGCTTGTACCATCTGGTAATGACTAAATTTGTTAATTGCTGAGATGATACAAGCCCCACTGATGATCTTAGCAGCTGCATTATTTAAAATGTGGGTGAAGGGACAATATCTAGCTATGGTTCACATGCACGTGCAGAGAAAAATGTTTGAAGATTAACAAAGACAATGAGGGATTAAAGCTAAATAGTAACAAATAGATTTAGCTACTTAAGAGTTACTACTATCATTGCACAGATAAACAATTGTTATATACTTACCTATGCTATCTTTTTGTGTCCTCAAAGTGCTGCTTGATGGGTCTTCAACACATCCAGATTTTTGAGATTCTGCATTTGCACATTCTCCCTTGTGACTCTCCATTGTTAATTCCTCATTGCTAGAAGCTTAAAAAATTCATAATAAATCGATTGCTTTACATATTATTATTTATTAATACATGTGTGGCACATGCTTCAATTGTTAATATCATGATATAACCAAATAATAATAAACATTTGTCTAATACTTTGGAAAAAGTAAAAATAGTATATCCAGGCGCCAGCAATGGAGGCTAAGGTTAAAATTATCAATATTTATTCAGGACAATTCCTCTATTGTAAACAGTTATAGTAGTAAAATAATTTAAAACAATTTAAAACAATAATATGAGTTTTAAAATCTAGAAGAAAAGCATGGATCCACGCTAAAAATTAATAAAAACAATATTCTTAAACTGTATGCAGGGTATTTATAAAAATAAGCAAGTTTCAACAGTAATGTTTTTAGACAATTTGGTGTGATGGTGTGTGTGAGAGCTTCCGCTCCACACTGTGAGTGCAGGATAAGTCCAAGTGGTGATGGGTGTGCTAAAAAATAAAGCAATCAATCCTATGAAAAAAATAAAACAATAAATCCTGTGAAAAATTAAGTCCTGTGAAAAAATAATAATATAAAAGTCAATCCTGTTAGAAACAAAGTTTCACTCCTGTGTGAGAAAAAGTTTCACTCCTGTGTGAGAAAAAAATCACTTCTGTGTGGGAGATGTCCAAAACAAACGTGATGTATGTTGCAAGTCAAAAGACAAAATAGAAAAAAATATGTGAAGAAAAAAACAAGAAAAAAGTGCTCTTTGGAGACTGAGCTCCAGGCAAAAATAGAGACAGTACACAAGGAATAACAAACAAATGTTAATGGAAAAGCATAGTATCGGAAGGCACATCAATACCGACAATCACGGCATTACCCATCCTTGCATACATTTGACGTTCGTAGTGGGTTAAATCTGCATTGAATCCCATTCCTCCACCTGTTTTTTTTGCCGAATGTTTTTCTTTACTAATTTTATTTTTAATTTGACGTCTAATACCATCAATTCTTTTTTTGCATGCCTTTGCATCTTTTGGAAATTCACCTTCTGAAGAAACAACATTGCTAATTTTTGACCAAATATTTCTCTTTCTTTGTGCAGGTACAGTTCTTGAATGATATCCAATAATCTCATCATAATTCTGCATTACTAAGTCAACTAGTATTTCATTTTGAGTTTGAGTAAATTGCACTGATCTTCCTGATTTTTTAACATTGTTTGTAGAATCCAATATAAACAAGCATAATTTTTGCAATAAAATATGGGGAGCTTATTACTAATAGTACAATGTTTTGTTTTGGACTGTTAAAAAGCGCAAATTAGAGTTACGGAAATAGTTATACATACACTACCATAATATTGCGCTATGAAGCTTCAAAATACTGCGCATATATGTTGCGCAGACTATACACTTGAAAATTAATACACATATTTTCTGCGTATTACCATTTGCGCTTGGTATCGAATAAAATAAATAATAGATATATATGTTTATAGCGATATTAGTACTATTTGTAGAAATCGTGTATACATATTAACATTCATTTACACTATTATATAGTTTTCATTTTGGTTTTTTTGTGTACGCTCGAAAAACTACTTTTTTGCGCATTGATATTATGCAATATTGCACTTGTTTAAGCTACATAAATCGGTCAGTTCCGGGTTTTGTTTACTTTCAGTTTTGAATTCCTTAGAGAATTGGTCATAATACTGCTCTATATAAAAAAATGTCTAGGTCCAGAAAATTTTCCTTAGGTGAACTAATTATAGTAACATACACCATGGAGAAATATTTCCCAAGGCACAAGAGGGGAATATACACCCTTGATCCAGACCGTTGGGGAGATGGTGCGCAGGATTTCGGGCCATCCAAGGACCAGGAAGCCTGAAAAGGTTTAATGACCTTAATCGCAGACAGAAGAAGCTGCGCACTTTAATACGCAGTTATCTGCGTAAATATAAGTATTTTTGGGGTTAGCATTCAGTCAATTCAATACACATACATATGTCTGTACACTGTGATACTGACTTACATATGGCTTAGGTGTAAACAATTTGGGTTCCTAACTAGCACTTATATGATAATTGTGTTACATGCAAATAAATAAGATTACTTGAGGAAATAATTTACATAGTATTCCTTTTTGTAGTTAAAGAAATGCTTGTGTACACATGGAAATGTAAGATAAAGAGTATTCCTTTTTACATAAAGCACTGCTTGTGTACACATGTCAATGTAACATTTAATAATAATTGGCATACAATTTATTAGTGTTCTGTAATAATTAAAGGGACAGTATACACCAAATTCTAGCTTATGTAAAAATATGAATAATCACTTTATTGACAATTACATGTTTTTCAATTTTGATTTCTGTAACTTTTTACAGTCAGACAACGAAGGGCTCCCCGGTATTTGCGCCCGATTCTGAAGGATGTGATTAGTTCAGAGGACTCCGACCCGCTGCCGAGCGTTTTCCTCGACCGTACCAACCAAGGTAAAAAAATATCAAAAATAACTAATATATCTTCTGTATTTGGTGAACCTTAATGTACATGCTCTTAAAGGGCCACTAATCCCAAAATGTTTCTTTCATGATTCAGATAGAGAATAGAAATTTAAACAACATTACAATTTACTTCCATTATTTATTTTGCTTCATTTTTTAAATATCCTTAGTTGAAGAAAAAGCAATGTACATGGTGAGCCAATCACACGAGGCTTCTATGTGCAGCAACCAATCAGCAGCTAGTGAGCATATCTAGATATGCTTTTCATCAAAGAATATCAAGAGAATAAAACAAATTAGATAATATAAGTAAATTAGAAAGATGTTTAAAATTGCATTCTCTTTCTAAATCATAAAAGAAAAAATGTGGGTGGCATGTCCCTTTAATTTTTATTATTTCCAAATAAATTACCTAGCACATCCAGTCATGGAAGAGCAGGAGTCAGTGGGTGCAGCACCGGAGTAGGCAGTAGTTGCAGGACAGGAAGAGGCAGCGGAGTCTACCGCGGAATGTAAGTTAATTGTTTGAAAACATGACCATAATCTATAGAAATTTATATATATATCAATTTATATATATATATATATATATATATATATATATATATATATATATATATAAAAAGGTATATATTCTAAAGAAATTCATATTCATTACACAGCAACTCCTGAAGATTCAGTGAACATGGTTCTGCAGAGGAAGGTTTGGACGCAGGGGAGGATGAGGCTTCAGCTGCCTGTAAGTTTGAGAGAGAAAGAAAGAGAGAGAAACATAGGGAGAGACAGAGAGAGACAGAGAGACAGACAGAGAGAGAAACACTGACAGACACAGAGAGAGAGATAGACTGAAACAGAGAGAGAGCTAGACAGAGAGAGAGACACACAGAGAGAGAGAGAGAGAGACAGTCAGTCAGACAGAGAGAGAGAGAGAGACAGACAGACAGACACAGATAGAGAAACAGACAGACACACAGAGAGAGAGAGACAGAGAGAGAGAGAGAGATAGACAGATAGACAGACAGACAGACAGAGACACAAATAGTGATTGTGAAAAATAAAGAGAGTGAGAGACTGTGATTTACTTCTACATATAAAATCTTAAATATTTATTAATAATGTATTAAAAATGTTTTTTTTTTTTTTTTTTTAGTTTCAAATTTTTTTTATTGATAAATAATATTCTCAATTACAAGGTAACAAAGTGAATGTTTTTTGGAGCTCGCAGGCTCCTGCCGGAAATATAAACAAAAACTTGAAACAATTTCAACATTTCAGGTTGGAATGTATTCATAAAATGGTGAGTGAGCGTGATATAGCTCTTATCATGAGAGGTAGGTTAGTTGGGATGGGAAAGGGGTTGGAGAGAAGAGGAGGGTAATAGTAGGGTTAGAGGTAGAAGGAAAGTTCTTATTCAGAGGATGGACATCAGAGGTCATCTAATGCGTGTTTATTCTAGTATTCGGGGACCAAGTAGTGGTGTAGCAGGATTGCCAATCTGCCCACACTAGTTCAAACAGGTCTGACTTATTTAGGGAATAGAAGATAGGTTTCTCCATGTTGTATATATATGCCATATAGTTTAGGATGCATGACCATTTTGGGGGCGTCTTGGTTTTCCATGCTTGGGCTATAGTCGCTTTAGTAGCTGTTAACAAATAGATTGCCAGGTATGCTTGGTGCTTAGGTAGTTTAAGAATGCCTATGTGTAAAAGGGCATTGGAAGGAGTTGTGGGAAGCGCTATACCAAGTCCCGCTAGTGTACGGAAACAAGTGTTCCATAAAGGTCTCAACTTAGGACATTCCCACCATATGTGTAGGGAATCTCCTTTTTTACCACAATTACGCCAACATGGAGGAGATGCTGAGTCAAACATTTTGTTTAGTCTAGCAGGGGTGAGGTACCAGTGCGTTAAGAGTTTGTAATAAGTTTCGAAGAGTGTAACACAGTGTAGTGCTTTTTTGGTGAGGGAAATTACATGTTGCCATGCCTGTGGGGGTACGGTCACGTTCAGAAACGATTCCCATTTGAGTAAGTGAGGGAGCTTGTTCTCAGAGTCTGAGTTTCCTATTAAGGTGTAGTGTATTGATAGGGGCCTATGTAGTTTGCTGCCTTGTTGCCAAGTCGTTTCCCAGAGTGTTCGGGGTCGCTGCAATTCGGGTTGAAAGCCCCAACTGAGAAGGAAGCTCTTTAGTCTCGTATATTCGAATGTCATATGTCTGGGTAGGTTGAAGTCAGCCTTTATTTCTAAGAGTGTCCTATAGCGCGGAGCTGGTGAAGTGACCCAAAAGTCAGCTACTGTCTGTATTCCTACTCGTGTCCAGCCGTGAAGATGAGAGTCAGGTAGGCCTCGAAGGAGACCTGTCATGGAAGTGATAGGTGAGGGATGCGGGGCGATATGTGGATAATGTCTCAGCTTATCCCACATGGCAAGGCATTCTCGTATTATGGTGTTACTAATGTCTGTGGTCCGTCGTATGTGGGTAGGGGTCCAAATCAAGTCAAGTAGAAATATGTGGTTTGGGAGTGAGGCTTGTTCTATGGTTTTCCATTTACTAGGAGAGTCCTTCGCACCCCATTGCGAAATGTGAGTGAGCATGGCTCCTTCATAATACCTTGTTATCGAAGGGGAGGCTATGCCTCCTCTACTGAGGGGACTTTGGAGAATTTTATGCGCCACTCTAGGGGGTTTATGCTGCCATATATATTTTGTGAATTCGCTCTGAAATTGATGGAGGAGATATCCCGGAATACGGAAAGGAAGGCATCTAAATAGATAGGTTATTTTGGGTAGGAATGATATCTTAAGGGCCGTTAGTCTGCCTACCCATGATATATAAGTGTAATCCCATTTGTCTTTCAGAGTGCGCAGTTCGGCTAAAAGGGGCAAATAATTGTCTTTGATCATCTGAGGGATATTGTTTGATATCTTGACCCCTAAGTGTGAGATGAAGTTGTTGGCGCAGTGTACTCTATATTGGGTCTTTAGGGTGTCAGCAGTGTCTTGGGGAAAGCCCCAGGTGAAAATTTCAGTTTTATCTAAATTTAGTTTGTAAAGGGACATGTAACCAAAGGAGTCTAAGATTTCCTTCAGCCTCGGAAATGAAGATAGAGGGTCTGAAGAGAATATTGTTATGTCGTCTGCAAAAAAATGTTTTTTATTAGCATCGGAAGTAGTACAGGAGGAAGAATCTGAAGAAGCAGCACATGAGGAGGAGGAGTTGCTCACGCAGTCTGATGAATGTAAGTTGATTACAGAGAGAGAGAGAGAGACAGAGAGAGACACAGAGAGAGAGAAAGAGAGAGACAAAGAGACAGAGAGAGACAGAGAGAGACAGACAGATAGAAACAGAGAGAGAGACAGAGAGAGACATGGAGAGAGACAGAGAGAGATACAGAGAGAGACAAAGAGACAGAGAGAGACAGACAGATAGAAACAGAGAGAGAGAGACAGAGAGAGACACGGAGAGATACAAAGAGACAGAGAGACACAGAGAGAGACAAAGAGACAGAGAGAGACAGAGAGAGACACAGAGACAGAGAGACAGAGAGAGACAGAGAGAGACACAGAGACAGAGAGACAGAGAGAGATACAGAGAGAGACAAAGAGACAGAGAGAGACAGGGAGACAGACAGAGAGACACAGAGAGAGACAGATAGAAACATAAACAAAGTGAGAGACTGCGATGTACATATAAAATGTTAAATATTTATTAATAATGTATTAAAATGTTTTTTTATTAGCATCGGAAGTTGTACAGGAGGAAGAATCTGAAGAAGCAGCACATGAGGAGGAGCTGCTGCTCACGCAGTCTGATGAAGGTAATTTGATTACTGAAAATCAATACATTATTACATTGCAATACAGATAGATTGATCAATAAGTGCAGATATAGAGAGATTGAAAGACATGCTTGTAGATTGACAAAGGTTGAACTAGTAATTAATAATCATCAAACTTATATAGATAGATAGTGATAGTGAACGATTGAAGGTTAAATCGAGTAATGGAAATAAAGATAGAAAATTATTTACTTATAGATGGTTATGCCAATCAATAGCTAGCGATTGCAGCAATGTGTGCATGTCTTTACTTTGCTTTTGAGAAACATTTTCCGTTTTTTTTTGGGGTGCCAAAGTTGGCACAATGGCTAACGAAGAGACTCCTGAGGAGGAAGAGGGTGAAGAATCTTTAGTGGAGGGGTCAGAACAGGAAGAGGAGAGAGTGGAGGAATTTCCTGATCAGTCGGCAGTGGAGGACGAGTCCTTGTTGGAAGAAAATAACGATGGTACGTTCAAAACATTACACCATACTCAAAATGGGGCACCATTAGAATCAAATACTATAAAATACTACCATATCGATAGAGCGAGAGATAGACAGATTTTTTAAATGTTTTTGCAGAAAGAACAGCAAGACAGGAGAGGAAGAGGATAATCGATTTCCTCAAAGAAACAGAGAACCAAGTCCGGGAACTACTACAGAAAATAATCACTACCAGATAGGCTTTTGAAGCAATGTGATTTTAGTTTATTTTTACTTTACGTTAATAATTTATTTGTTAATTAATTATTAAAATATTTTTACTAATTAATAAAAAAAAATTGGTTAAGCAAAATAATGAGTTGGTCGCATTATTTATGACTGAAATTAAAATATTGATAATGTCACAATGAGCATAGTTGATTCACATAACAGTATGGCACAATGAGGAGAGTCAACATTTTCATTTAGATGAGTTTGAGAAAATTGAACCTAACCACCTGCTTTGTTGTCAATACTAATATTATTACAATCTACTTTTGCCTGTTTAAAATGCGCAAATTATATCTATTTTTCATGCGCATATATGTTGTGCAATGTCTCTACAGGACATGTAGCATTTGTTGATGCATTTGGCATAGACAGGTGTAAACTTTTTGTAACATTTTGGAGAATGGTTGTAAAGACGTGAAGTATATCATGGAAGTGATAATTGAGTTAAGAAGATTACTATACAAATACATATATAACATTCAATAGACTGCTTTGTGTAAATACTATTTGACATATATCTATATATATATAAATTGTAAACTAACATGTAAAATGTAAACTACCATGCATGCTATAATATTGTTATTGTGATATCTACATAAAACTACATATTAGATGTACACACAATTTATCTACATATGTAGACAGACACTGAAATTGAAATATATGAAACTATTAGGGCATACATAGCAATATAGAAATATATACAGGCGCAAAATTGAGTTAGATTCATGATAAATATGGGGAAGTACAATTGCGACCAGCGGGATTTATCATAATACTCTACAGCTCGCCTGTTTTAAAAGGCGTATAGTTGCGAGCAGTTTTGTGATAAATATGAGCCCATATGTGCTCCGTCACAGAAGCGAGCAGAGGCGCAGTTACAGGCGCACGTATCAGACACTACGACTTGCCTTTGATAAATCTAGCCCTATAGATAATCATTTTCACACAGTGAAAGGGAGTCATGCAAAAAATTGGGTTGTTGGGTGCTTATGAAACAACAATTTTGTATTTTTTATTTTATTATTATAATAAATGAATACAATTTTATGGTGAAAAAAGTATTTGGGGAAAGAGTATCCTAGTAATCTCCTTGAGAAAAACCGGTGTATGGATTCTACGGCCTCATAGGAATATAGGGCTGATCTTCAAAATTGTTCAGGGGAGCTTTTAATTCATGGTCCATCCCTGGTTCTATTGTAGTATTAAAAAAAAAATTAAAAAAAAATAATATATATGTGTTATGCATAATATAATATACTCATGGAAACTTGTACTTTTTAATATTTAAAAAAAACCTGAAGATTATTCAAAATAACTTACATTTTGCTTTAAGACACCAAGATAAGCTGGTCAATGTTACTGTGTGTTACAGCTATTTCTGATAACCAAGGTTTATATGCCTATAGAATGCAAGCTGTACAGCCCTACAGGGGAGCTAAATGGCTCAAATTTACTTATACGTTTGCCCTTTCTCTGCCCACTAACTCAAGTTTTATGCAGATCAAGTTATGGTGATTAGGGGAACAGATTTCAGAAGAAAAATTGAAGACTGTACAAAAGAAAGATCAAAGTATATTTATAAATAGGCATCTGAAATATATATATTTTAAGGTAATATTCAAATGTGTTATATAGTGAATTGTCTTTATTAAAGCACATATCTGCTATATCAGACTGTGTCATCAAACTGATGCTTTGGCAGACTCTGTTTAACAAATCACATTAATCATTTTTAATCCTGTATGCTGCTGATTAGCCAATAGTTAGTAGAGCTGAACCCATCTAAATCTCATATACTGAACAAAAATATATAGCTGCTTTGTAATTTGCACATCATCAGACATCTTCAGGCTTGTAAAGTAATCAGCCAAGGTAAAATATTCTGGGTGATGACTTTAGACTAATTAGCAGATTACTTTACAGATTACGTCAAAAGCATGAACAGCCAGTGAATGCCTCTAGAGTCATCTCATATAAATATTTTGGCCTGTGGGCATACTTCAGGATGGCTTCTGATGGCTAGTCTGGAGTAACTGATTACTTCAGAATTACACCACGAAGATCATCCTTTTTGACTATAGGGCACATTCTGGATTTCTCATCTCATTTCACCTAGGAACAGTGCAAATACTATTAAATTACTAATGATTTAATAGAGGAAAGTCCTTGTCTGATAGCACAAATACTTATTGGTATCTCATTTGGAAAAATACAAACAAATGAAAAATCCAGACTATATTTTTTCTCTTTTACTCTGAAACATTTTTCAGTTTTTATATTTTATTTTTTGTTGTTTGAGCTTTGTTAACTAATACGTATTTGAAATATCACTTCATTTCTATACATGGGCTGAAAAATGATGGCCAAGGACTGCAATAATAAATCTCAGTGATAAACTGCTCTATGTAATGAGCAATTTATTAACCTGTCTTATGAATTAACTGGGGAAATGTATTATATCTAACTTAATTATGAAACAAATGATGTTTGCTCTTGCATTTTGTTAAGCTCAATAAAAATATATATACAAAAAAAATTATTTTCATCAGTGTTCTCTAATTCAGAGCAACTATTTGTACCGTTCTCTACATGATAAAATAAAAACCAGCATATCAGCATCATTAGTAGGGATGGGTGAATTATTGTTTCGAATTCCAAATGTTTGTACAATATTCTAACATTCATTTAATGTATTAGTATTTTTAATGCTTGCTTTAAATGTAATATTTGATTTGAATTTTTCTAATAATTCGATTAAAATTATGCAATATTAGAATTTAAAAAAATTGAATCAATGTATTTGTAATACTATTTCTAAAGCTTTCTTTAAATGTAATATTCTAATTATGCAATATTCAAAATAGAAACATTCAAATTGATATATTTGTATCTATTATGTATCAATTTACTAAATTCCCTACCACATGAACTATTGAACTTCTGAATCGTATTTGTTAAATCAAATGTTACATTTAAAATTTTGAATGTGGATTTTTGATCTAATTATGAATATTCAAAAACAAAAGTAACATTCTAAAAACAGAAATAACAACATTCAATTGTCCAAAATGAATGTACACTGGAATATTCTTTCTATCAAACAAATTACACTTTCAGCACATCGGCCCATTCCTAATCATCAGTGCTGAGTTCAGTTCACACTTTGATCTACTGTGATCTCCTGAGAATTCACAGAAATCTTGTGAGATTTCATTGTAACCTTTCTTATACCAAGGAGAAAAATAGCGTTACTGTGCATTCATATGTCAGATAACGCTTCCTTGCAAGTCCCGGGATTGGATGCTTAAAATCCCTTTACAATAGGCTACTAAGGAAATTGTGAGGTAAAATATCTTCCTTTTTACATAGAAATGTTCAGGGGATATTTTCTGTCAGCTTTGTACAGCTATGCTGCATCACTTCTTTAACCTTTGGGTATCTAGTCAAAAATAAACTTTTATGATTCAGATAGGGCATTTAATTTTAAACAACTTTCCAATTTAATTTTTTCTTAAATTTTGCACTGTTCTCTTAGGTATTCTTAATTAAAAGCTAAACCTAGGTAGGCTCATATGCTTATTTCTTAGCCCTTGAAGGCTGCTTCTTATCTGAATGCATTTTGACAGTTTTTCACAACTAGAGGGCGTTATTTTATGTGTGCCATATAGATAACATTGTGCACATGCCTATGGAGTTACTTATGGGTCAGCACTGATTGGTTAAAATACAAGTCTGTCAAAAGAACTGAAATAAGGGGGTAGTCTGCAGAGGCTTAGATACAAAGTAATTACAGAGGTAAAAATTATATTAATATAACTGTGTTGGTTATGCAAAACTGGGGAATGGGTAATAAAGGGATTATCTATCTTTTTAAACAATAAAAATTCTGGTGTAGTCTGTCCCTTTAAATAAAGGTTGTTCATGCATAATAAGTCTATATTTATCATCTCTCTCCTATCCTGTTATTCATTTCTTCTTTTCTTATACACAGAGGACAATGAGCAACTAGCATCCAGCAATATATTTGGTTTATGATTTCCTTACTAGAGGAGGAAGAAATAACAACTAAAGCTGTGCACCTGCTCTGATGTGCATAGATTACTGTCTGGGGTAAGACAGATGAAGGGGTCTCATTCATTCTTTTTCCCATATGGATTTTGCATTAGTTCATCATTATATCAACACGTCAGTCTTATTTCCTCTAAAATATATAATTCCTATGACTGTTCAGTTGCAATCAACTTTAATTAGTTCCTTGATATTTCTCTTATTAATATTTCTAGAATAATACTTTTTTGTTTTCAGATATTGAAAGGTCTGCAATTTATTTACTTAGCCTGGATGATTGGAACTATATATTATGATAATCAAAGGCAATATATTTAAGGCAAACTTATTGAAAATACATTACCAGGAATTCTATCACACACTATGGTATGCGAAACCTTTCAGGAAATGTGTTGACATTAGTTAGCTACATCAAGTCTAAATAGGAAAGAAATCACAGTCAAAATGAAAGACATTACTTAAAGCTAGAAGGTGCACTAAAAATATAATATGTGCATATGCTCATTAATAAATCAGACCATATTTTTGGAACACTTGTATCATGCAAACATACCTTTGTTATTCAATATCAATATTAGAGCTCCCCTATAAATCTTTTTTTCTTCCTGACTTACACTTTAATATAGTTTACATTATACCCATATTCACTGCCAAACCTGGCAATATACCTAATACTCACATTATTAGCTCAGTGCATGTTACTCTCTATACAATCATTTTGTTTCTCAGTTGGTAGAGGAGATGAAAAAGAGACTGATCAATTATTAACAATTAACTACTATTATAGAACACAGAAAGCTATTGAAAAATCTCACATTATTTAAATATAATAAAAAAAGGTTTAACTCACACATTTTCTCAATGTAGTGGAAACTAGTATTTAGTATATCACACAATGGGCTCCATGTATTAACGCTGGTTAAGATAGCTGCTTTTTAACCTTCCAACCACCTCAAGGATGATGCAGTTAAATCATACTGGACAGGTCTGGCCAGGAGGATTGAGAAGCTCTGATCTTGCACAATTGTTTGCATGAGAGCCAGGGTAGTGGTTGCACAAGCATTGTGCATCAGCAGTGAACCTTATGCACCCAGCATTTGTTAAATGGAACCCAATGGCCTACATTTATAAAAGATTGTAAGGCTTTGTGATCATGTTTGAAATTAAGTGCCAGGGCCGGACTAAGAAATCAGACTGGCCCTGGAAATGTTTGAAGACTGGCCCCAGCACCCCACCCGGCCCTGCCTCCATCTCCGACCTTGCCTACCTTGTCTAGATCCACTTTACTGCTGCCACAGGCCCCCACACCCTTGCCAGAAGCAGAACAGCCTTGAAGAAATGTGCTACGCATGCGCACAAGGCTCCCTGCGGGACCTCCCTGACAAAGGATGTGGTCCTACAACCTCAACGGCCCACCAGCCGTCTTTACCTTTATTTTTTAACGTTTCATTACTGGGTGTTTCTGACATTAACATCTATAGTTGTCTGAGGTGTCCAATACAACATCTCGCACATCAGATGCAAACTGCTAGTAACAGAGAAAAACAATCATTATAGCTTCAACACTTAGGAACCATTCCTGCAAAACAATTTATGTCAATGTAAAACATTAGCATTTTCATTTTATTCTGATAAAATAGACTCACTGGATAGAAAGAAGGGAAACTTGAGGGGCGAGTGTTCTGGAGCATTTTAGAGGTGATTTTTCACCTACTCTTGTGTAATTCAGAAAATTTCTATTATCCTTAAAGGAACAGTCTAGTCCAAAAAAACTTTCATGATTCAGATAGGGCATGTAATTTTAAACAATTTTCCAATTTACTTTTATCACCAATTTTTCTTTGTTCTCTTGGTATTCTTAGTTGAAAGCTTAACTTAGGAGGTTCATATGCTAATTTCTCAGACCTTGAAGGCCGCCTCTTAAGAATGCATTTTACCAGGTTTTTCACCACTAGAGGGTGTTAGTTCATGTTTTTCAAATAGATAACACTGTGCTTGTGCACGTGAAGTTACCTGGGAGCCATCACTGATTGGCTAAACTGCAAGTCTGTAAAAAGAACACATAAAGGGGCAGTCTGCAGAGGCTTAGATACAAGATAATCACAGAGGTAAAAAAATATATAAATATAACTGTGTTGGTTATGAAAAACTAGGGAATGGGTAAACAAGGGATTATCTATCTTTTAAAACAATAACAATTCTGGTGTAGACTGTCCCTTTAATGTCTCTTCAGGTCATTTCTCACTATTTCAAAGCTGAAGAGGTTGTTACATTTTTATTACTATTTTATTTCTCTTTTATTCAAGTTTTCATTCTTTATTTTTTTGTTTCTTATTTTTGCTTTTAATGTGGGGTTTTTTCTGTAAGGTTTTAAATGTATATCCTTTGCAGAACTAGTTATATGCACCAAGAAGTCAATGGTTACTTGATCAATCAATAGGTAGAAAAAAAAAGAAAAATAAGCCTCAAGAAATAATACTGTACAAAACCAGGTAACTACGAATCAGATGCTAGAAATGTGTTTTGCAGTTTGCTTTAAAGGGACAGTCTAGTCAAAATTAAAATGTCATGATTCAAATAGGGCATGCAATTTAAAACAACTTTACAATTTACTTTTATTATCAATATCAATTTTTTTTGTTCTTTTAGGGCCGATTTATTGAGCCTTCAGGTCTGAGGCGGTGGACAGCAATCCGCCTGATCGCATACGATGGGGTTGATTAACACCCCTTGGCCGCAAATCTGCAGGGGGCGGCTTTGCCCAAGCATTTCACATCGGTATTTATCGATGTGCTGCGAACATTGTTAAATCAGCCCCTTTCTTTGTTGAAAGCTAAACCTAGGTAAGCTCATATGCTATTTCCAAACCCTTGAAGGCTGCCTCTTATCTCAGAGCATTTTAACAGTTTTTCATGACTAGAAAGCGCTAGTTCATGTGTGCCATATAGATAACATTGTGCTCACTCCTGTGGAGTTATTTATGAGTCAGCACTGATTGGCTAAAATGCAAGTCTGTCAAAAGAACTTAAATGAGGGGGCAATCTGCAGAGGCTTAGATAAAAGGTTAGCACAGAGGTAAAAAGCATATTAATATAACCATGTTGGTTGTGCAAAACTGGGGAAAAGGTAATAAAGGGATTAAGCCTTTAAAAAATATAAATTCTGGAGTAGATTGTCCTTTTAATTTTGGCAGTATAGTAACAAAGCAGGCAATAATTATATTATATTGTTCATGTGTATATCTAGAAAAGTTAGGACGCTTATTTTTTACAGCAATTATCAGCATAGAGCATGTTTTACCACAACAGGTTCTTCACATATTTTAACTTCTAATTTCACTTAAAGCCATGAAAAATTTCACAATTTCAAATTAATGATACAAATTCATTCTTCTATAGCATAATTCTATAAATGAAAAATGTATGTGATAAATCACAAGTAAAATAAAAGAAATATACAGGTATACCCCGCTCATACAGCGGGTTAGGGACCGGAGCCCCGCTGTAAAGTGAAAACCGCCTTAAAGTGAAACAAGGCAGTTTTAGCTTTCTTTTCACTTGCCAGTGTGTTTAAAAACTTGACAACATGTTTGAACTAACATATATTAGGGGTGCAATAG
The DNA here is from genome assembly GCF_027579735.1 of Bombina bombina. NCBI lineage: Eukaryota > Metazoa > Chordata > Amphibia > Anura > Bombinatoridae > Bombina > Bombina bombina. Next base: position 1,143,526,915 of record NC_069502.1, read on the forward strand.
TGCTAGGTTTAGTTTAACACTAGCACAGCACAGTATTCAATAAATACTGTACCTGTAAAATAGTGACAGTGACTGTAGTAAAATTTGCCAGACTATAGCACTGAGACACAGTTTGCACTGTAATGCTGTAAACAGAGTAAACTAATCATAACAGAATGGTGCCAGTCACTTTTCTCGCAATCTCACGATGATTACAGCACTGTTTTAAAATCACTGGAGGATGAACTTCAGCTCCACAAAGCGCTGTATTAGCGAAACGCTGTAAAGTGAAGCGCTGTAAAGTGAGGTATACCTGTATAGCGCGCTTAAATAATTTGGTATCAATTACCCAACATAATCCTTAAAATTATTGAATGCTATGAACAGTAATACATTGTTTGTTATGATTTTAGTGTAATAGTGCAAATTTTTGTAGCAGAGTAAGAAATTGAAAGGTAAGCCTCAAAAAGTAAAATAATAGTTTAAGAATTATAAAGCTTTCAATTGCATTGCTCCCCCTTACATCTCAGACAATGGCCTCTATTTAACAAGGTCTGGCGGACCTGATCCGACAGTGCGGATCAGGTCCGCCAGACCTCGCTGAATACGGAGAACAATACGCTCTCCATATTCAGCATTGCATCAGCAGCTCACAAGAGCTGCTGGTGCAACGCCGCCCCCTGCAGACTCGTGGCCAATGGGCCGCCAGCAGGGGGGTGTCAATCAACCCGATCGTACTCGATCGGGTTGATTTCCGGCGATGTCTGTCCGCCTGCTCAGAGCAGGCGGACAGGTTATGGAGCAGCGGTCTCTGTGACCGCTGCTTCATAACTGCTGTTTCTGGCGAGTCTGAAGACTCGCCAGAAACACAGGCCGTCAAGCTCCTTTCGGAGCTTGATAGATAGGCCCCCTTGTCTCCAGATACTCTCCCTCCCGACCCCTTCGCTTCGCTCATGATCTTCTACTCTCCTCCTCTCTTGTTACCTCCTCACATTCCCGTTTACAAGATTTTTCCAGACTGGCTCCCATCTTATGGAACTCTCTGCCTCGCTCCACAAGACTCTCCGCTAGTTTTAATCACTTCAAGTGCTCCCTGAAGACTCTACTATTCAGGGACGCTTACAACCTACACTAACCTTCCTATCTCTACTGCTATCCCCTTAAACCCCATAGCATGTAAGCCTATGAGCCCAGCTGTTTGCAGTCCACCATCATAAGGGCTGACTGCAACAGTGCAACTCTCGGCAGGGACCTTTACCCATTTGATCCCTGTAATTGTTTTTATATACCACCTATGTTCATAGCGCTGCGGAACCTGTTAGCGCTCTGCAAATACCTGATAATAATAATAATTAGGTAAGCAGAGTCCAGGCAAAATATGAAGGGTTAAACTAGAGCCATGGTAAAAATACAGGCAAAGATCAAATTAATAGATAAGCATGGTCCAGACAGGTTTTAAAAGGGTTAACAAGTGGTAGAGCAAATGCTAATTTATGCAAGCAGGAAAAGGCCCTGTAGAGTGCAAGTGTCAAAATATAGGTAGAGGTCAAATGTTCAGAAAGGCAGCATTAATCAAACAGCAAATACAGAACACAAACAGAAAAACAAATAATCTGCAGAGTTATTTAAGTAGCCATTAAATGATTACATAGGGCTACAGAGGAGAAGGACATACATGTGTTCACATGCAAGTCAAGAAAAATAAAACCTTGTTCATCAGCTGCAGTCCATTGTGTGCATACTAGATAAAGGACTTACTGAAGGTAAGTAATTCAGGGGTTGATCACAATCCTTTAGAAAAACAGAAAAACACTATTAAAGTCATTGGCATTTCAACATGTTAAATGAGTCCCAATGAACCTTTGAATAATACCTAATATATATTTTAATTCCATTTTGAAATTCCTTGAGCCCTAATGCAGAATACTTTTATACAAAAGCCGTAGAACCCCTGGGCTTATGGGCTTAGAATCAGCCTGGTAATGTTCTAATTCAGCATAGATCACATAGTCATAGCCATTCACTTCTCTTATTCCTGAACACATTGGATCAGCATGCACTTTTTCTACAGCTCAGCTTCTATCATTGCTTGACCTTCACCTACTTTCCCACTCATTGGCTAATGAAGCTAATGGTGATACATAAGTGTTATGAGGGTCTAGTAGCTTTTTTATTTGTGGCCTTTATACCCTCATTTTAGGACTGAGGTAATCTAAGTTCACTGGGATATACCTACTGTTGCTTATATAACTTTTTTTGGGCCTTCAACTCATAGTTGAGTGTGCAATATAGTTGAGTGAGTGAGGCCTAAATGATGTGCAGGTTAATATGAACATATGATGAGCTTTTCCATTTTAAGACATTCTGGGTACAAGCTAAGGTCTTTGGGAAATCAGTACAACATTTGATTATATTTGTGTAAGGTACTTTCATTTAAAGGGCTTTAAAGTATCAGAACTTCTGATATTAATAGTAAAACAATCCTCCTTAATACTCACTAATTAAAGTGAATGGTAGGTGATTAATGTCATTGGTTATGTCTGACCAGTGTTTAACATAACTATGGACAATTTACGTTAGCATGTCTCTATGATATCAGGCTATTAAGTTTATACATTCATCTGCTACTTATCTTTAGACAATAGCATTCTTAATTTGCATACTTTTTCTTGTGATTTCTTTATTTTTATTTTTTACAGTCTGGTTATTTCAGTTGATAAATTCCTTCTGGATCTGAATTTAGCAGAAACAACAGAATACATATTTATTTTGTTAGCAGATTAACATTTTTATACGATCAAGTGTGAAGGTGGTACAATTCAATGAAGGGAAAATTGGAGTGGGGTAGTTCAGAGAGTGAACTGGTGAAGGAGCAATATACAAAGAATGTGACATAGGTTTAAATGAAATTAAGGTTATATATGCATATGCAAGAAATTTGAAGTGGAAAAAAGAAAAAAGGGTGCATTGTTTGTCAAGTTGAATGTGGAAAAAAATAAATGAATTCTATGTTAGAAAGAAGTAAATTATTTATAACTTTATAAAGGGGTCTAAGGGAAGTTTAACATCAAAGCAGAATAGAGAATGAAAAAAAAGATAAGAAAAATTTAAATTGTAATCGATAAATACAAATAAATGCTAAGGTAAAATAAGGATAAATAGCTGAGAAATGCTGATCCCGAGCTTTGGATAGGAGTGGTAATTTACTTTCCTTAGGTATAAATAATACATTTATTCAAATTGAACTAATTTGCTATTCTAATGATTTTGAAATATGTTTAACTTTTAATGGTTCAGAGTGTATGAGTCACGCACAGTCTTTAATTTATCTTTTTTTGTATGTGTATTTTTAATTTCATCTAGTTTTTAATAATTTGTCTCTCAGTGTGAAGGGTGTTATGTGAAGGAAACTATATCTGCAACAAAAAATATTCTAAATTTACAATACTCAAGTTCCTTAATTCTTGTAAATAGTGGAAACTTACTCAGTGTTTCATCATTTTGTTTCCATAATGAAAATGCAATAAATGTTGTCATATTCATTTGGGGTTTCACTACAATGCCACAAAACAATACAAAGCACATTTTAAAAATATCTCCAATTTTGCAAACATTGTGATATGTTCCAAACTGTTAAAATAGCAGTAAAACATCTCATGTAAGGATTTTACCAATGTAATGCCATTTCAATACATTAGAAAACAAACAGAAACCCAGCTATCATGTAGATATTCAGTGGTTTGGACTCCGTTAAAAATGGCATTAAAGAGTCAAAAAAAAAATCTAGATACAATTATGTATGTGAAGCAAAGATTAGCCCTAAAATAGTTTGTTTATGCATTTTTAAAAAATTGTATTAGTTGCTTAAATAGTGAAGAAATACGTATAAAGTTTTATGGTTACATTTATTAAATGTCGAGCGGACATGACAGCGTACGCTGTCCGCATTTATCATTACACAAGCATTTCCCCAGAAATGCTTATCCAATGCTACCTCCTGCTTATTGCTGGCCAATAGGCCGCTATCAAAAGCAGTCAATTGTCCTGATCAGATCGAATTGGGATTGTTTCAATCTGCCGCCTTTTAGGTAGCAGACAAATTAAGGAGCAGTGGTCTTACGATGGCAAAAGGGGTTCAACTTATAATAATTAGTCAGCTCTAGAGAACCAATAATAAGAGACACGTGTTTAGTCACCAATTTAGCTATCAGTAGTTTATTGATGCCTCTAACCCTACCTAAGTATGCTTTTCAACAAAAATATACAAAGAGAACAAAGTAAATGAGAGGACAGAAGTAAACAGAAAATCTCTAAAATTAATGTTGGATTTTGAATTTCATGTTCTTTTAAGTATTTTTTATTTAAAAAAAAGTATTAATAATAAAATATTCAAAATTATATGAAACCATTAAGTGCCAGCACCTCAGTAACCTATATTGTTCCTAGGTGGTTGAGTGACCTTAAAGTGAGAGTGCACTTCTGCAAGATTATATATCTTTTTATAGTCTCCAACTCCCGCAATCGTGTCCAATATCCACAAAGCCACAGATTCAGCTCTTTTGCCCCTTTCTGTCTTTATATCCTTCTCTCAGCTCATTTCCTATCCCCTTGATCCCATCCCCTCACAACTGCTGCCCTGTCTCTCTCCTACTCTTACTCCAATCCTCACACATATTTTTAAAATCTTCTCTCAACCCATCATCCTCATCCAACTACCGCCCTATTTCCCTACTCCCCCTGTCCTCAAAACTTTCGGAAATGCTTGTATATACACGTTTATCACATTAAACTCCCTCCTTGATCCATTGCAATCAGGATTTTACCCCAAACACAGAAACCACAATCATTAAGGTTAATAATGACCTAATTACAGCAAAATTAAAAGGCCACTTTTCTCTGTTAATCCTTCTCGATCTGTCTGCAGCCTTTTACACTGTTGACTACTATCCTCTCTTCCTCCAATTCATCTAATCCTTTAGCATCTGCAACTTTAGCCCTCTTGTGGTTCTTCTCCTACCTGTCTAACAGGACCTTTAGTGTAGCCTTGTCTGGTGTATCCTCTTACCCTTTACCACTTTCTATTGGGCTACCACAAGGCTCTGCCCTTGTTCCCCTGACCTTTTAAAGTCGTCAATCCCCGGCCTTAACCTTATAACCATTATAAGCTAACATAATAACATAAATAAAAGAGTTACACACAGCTTTGGTATAAAATTTGGCCGCAGCCATTTTATTAACATCACAAGTTAAATATTGAGTAATAAATATTTTCAAACATTTTCAAACATTTTTTCACAGAACATACCTGATGTTCATAAATAACATTACTGTCAAATAAAACTGTCAATTACCCACAGCGGTGCTAGTTCCCAAACCCACAAAACAAGATGGCCGTTATTCAACAACTGGACTCAACTATATCCCAGTTGAGTCCGTCCAAGGACACCTAAACTTTAATAGGGAACCCCTTGCCCCTATAAAACCAGTTGTCCACTCACCCCATGGAGAGGCAACTACTTAAAATCCTCCAAATCACTTGGCCATATTGCATACCATATTTGTCTGGGAACTAGCACCCCCGCCACCGACTGAACTGACCGAACAGCCCAGTCCCGCCAAACCCAATATTTTTCCCAACACTTCTTTTATATCAAAAAGAAATAGCTGCAGCCCAAATTGGTTAAAATGAACACCATCTTTTAAGTAAAATTCCTCAGCCCCATCTACTTCGAAATCTGGGTGGAAAACTACACCTCCCCCCAACCTCTTAACAAAAGAGCTAACTATTTTGTTAATTTTCTTGCGGCTCTTTTCTAGCCTATCATAATTCCTCGCTGATCTCCAAACCAGCCTAGGAGTAATCTGTGACCAGATTATTTTAATTCCGGGATAAAGTTCCTTTATATTGCCCAGATCCCTTTTGATTCTTCTCACTAATTCTTTTTGAGGAATCATACCTAAATCATTTCCCCCCAAATGCACTATCAAAACATGAGGACAAGGAAACATTCTGCCATAGTCTAGAAACAACGGAAACAAGAGTTCCCAGCACATGCCCCTAATCCCAAACCATTTGACCTCCCATTGATCAACAGGACACCCAAGCTGAAGGCCGCCCATTTTCTTACTGGCCTCAGCATTGGCCCAGTATATAAACGAATGCCCCATCACCCATACGATCCTTACACCTAAAATAAAAGAAATAAAGAGAGTATTCAGGATGATTACAGCTCAAACATTCCAAAACATAAGCTCTATTCAAGGTTTTTTTTTTTTTTTTTTTTTTTTTATATCCTTAAATCAGGCCTAACATAGGATTTATAACGACTTGAACACCATCTACAAATCTTTTTAACTATATCCTCTCTGAGACCTAACATAGCGGCTTCAGTAGCAGCTCCAATCCGGAAAGAATGAGATCCGAACTCTAAAGGATTAAGACCCAATAAAACAATTGAACCTTTTAAAATGGCTCTAAATTGATACTGTGATAAAAAAGAACCATCTGAGTGAACCAACAAAGGGCCATCCTGCAAAGGCCGTATGGACCCATAAAGCATCATTACCTGACATGGACATATCTCTCCACCACTAGGGAATAGCACTATGTTCTTGCCTTTCCCATATATGTCTGTTTTACTACTTCTCAGTAATATTTCTACTCTGCTATCATTCCATATTACATCTTCTTTTTGTAAACCTCCTGAAACTTTTTTGCTAGGGCTTACCAATTCCGAAACTCTAAATGCCCCAAAAAAGGCCAATACAAAGGCCGTTCTAAACAATATTAATTCAAATCTTGATGCACAAATCTCTGCTAATACCACCCAAATTTTTTTAAGTAAAGAAAATGTAATAGGCCTTCTCTTATCTCTAACCTTTGTCTTTTTCTTCAAGCCTTTAAGAACTTGACGGACCCAAAAAACCTTTGTAACATCAGACAAACCTAATAAACGAAATCTAAAAGCAAGGGCCGCCAATCTTCTTTCCATATTAGATGGTGACAAACCCACATTTCCCCAATGCCACATCCATTCCAATAAGCAACCCGTGACATCATCAGACCCTTCTTTAATTTCAGATTGACATAACCACATTTCCCATTCCTTCCAAACTGATACATAGGACGTCCAAGTACCTGGAGCCAAAGATTTTTTAATTAATTCAGCCAATCCTCTGTCCCAAGCTTCCAAAGTTGGACAGGAAACATCGCTCCAACTACATCCGCCTGAGGAGCCAACTCTCGAAAGCGAGACCACTGTGAACGAGATAAAGAATCTGCTATCAAATTAAGCTTACCAGGGATATGCTTTGCCTTGACAAATACATTCATACTTAAACATTTCAGGACTAGTACTCTTAATAAACGCAAAACTGGTAATGATGATGCAGATAAAGAATTAATAGCAGAAACAACACCCATATTATCCGTATGGAACAATATGGATTTATTCATCAAATCAACTTCCCACACAAACAGAGCCACCAGAATAGGAAATAGCTCAAGGAAAACTAGGTTCTTAGTTAAACCCAAATTGACCCACTCTTGAGGCCACACTTCTGCACACCAATGCCCTTGAAAATAAGCCCCGAAACCAACACCCCCAGCTGCATCAGTTATCAAATCCAAATCAACATTAGAGATCCTAGCTTCCATAAATATTGCAACACCATTAAAATTTTTAAGGAATTCCAACCAAACTTTCAAATCATCCTTGTGGCCTTTTTTAATCCTTACAAAATGATGAGGCTTACTAACACCAGACGTAGCCAATGACATTCTTCTAGAAAAAACTCTACCAATAGGAATGATTCTGCAAGCAAAATTCAATTTTCCCAGCAAAGATTGCATTTTTCTCAAAGTCACCTTACGGACCGCCAAAAATTACTGAATCATTTCTGACAAATCCACAATCTTTTCCGCAGGTAGCCTACATTCCATACTTTCAGAATCTATCGTAATACCCAAAAATTTAAGGGCCGTAACTGGACCCTCAGATTTTTCCATTGCAATAGGAACCCCAAAATCAGATGCCATTGAATAAAAACAATCCCTTAATTTCAAACAAACGTCCGAATCAGGGGGACCAACAAAAAGAAAATCATCCAAATAATGAACTACTGACGAGAATACAGACTTGAATTTAACAACCCATTCCAAAAAGGAACTAAAGCATTCAAACAAAGAACAAGAAATAGAACAGCCCATCGGGAGGCAGAGGTCGATGTAGAAAAAACCCTCAAAACAACAACCCAACAGATAATGTGAAGAAGGATGAACTGGAAGTAACCGAAAAGCCGCCTCAATATCCACTTTAGCCATTAAAGCAAATTGACCAGCCTCTCTAACCAAATTAACTGCCATGTCAAATGATGTATAAGACACAGACGATAATTCATCCGGAATATCATCATTAACAGATCCACCTTTTGGAAATGATAAGTGGTGAATTAAACGAAATTTACCAGGCTCTTTCTTAGGAACCACTCCTAAAGGAGAAATACGCAAATGGGGGATAGGAGAGATTTTAAAAGGACCTGCCATTCGACCCAAAGTAACCTCTTTCTCAAGTTTAATCCTGACAACCTCAGGCCATTCTCTAGCAGACTTAAGGTTACCCCTGTAATGAACAACACCCCCTGAAGATGGAATTCTGAAACCAAACTCAAAACAATGTAGCAATAACAAGGCCTTATCACCACAACCCTTCTGTTTAGCGTAAAGTACGAGCCACAGCTCCATCCCGCTTAGCCTCACTGGAGTTAATCCCTTTTTCAGGAAGCTCCTGGGTTCCTCCCAATTTGTTCTTTTTGAAACACTTAATGGAAGGGTGGGATCCACCACACCCAGAGCATTCGTGTCTGAATTTACATGATGCTCCCCATTTACAGAACTTTTCATTGAAAGCAAAACAGAAACCTTTTTTGACTGTTGCCGACGAACCGTTTTGAAGAGATCCGCCGGCACTCCCGCGAAAGGGCTGCGAAGACCTTAACGGGGTCATCACTTTTAACCATAGACCCATATCACGATCGTCCCATTTCATCTCAGGCTTAACCGACAAACGTTGTCTAAATTGTTCATCATAATACCACCAAGCCATACCACTGTATGTTCTCTGAGCAGCAGCAATTTCATCTAAATAACAAAAGAGGGCCGCGCCTTGATCAGGGAACTTAACAGAAAATACACTAGCATAAATAACAAAAGCCTGGAACCAGTTAGTAAATGTTTTCGGTAATTTTCTGTAACGTCTTTTCCTTTCCTCCTCCTCCTTCTTGGCCGAATCCTTTTTTGAGTCCTCAGGTATCTCAAAAGACTGATCAAGAGGAAGGAGGCAAAATAATTCAATAAAATCTCTCTTGTATATCTTTTCTTAACTCGACCGTCAAATGCATGCGCAAAGGCCCAATAGAACACAAACAAGACCTGGCCAAAGCCATGTCAGCAATCTTCAGCTCGGGACCCCCAGCTGCTTTATTATCAACATTAGCCACCTTTTGCTGGGATAAACCGACCATTTGAGATTGAGGTACTGACCCTACCTCTTTTATTCCCTCACCAACAATCCCTAATACCCTATTTTGGATAGCCAATTCAGGGGGAACCCATGAATTGGCGACTCCCCCCGTGACTTTGGCTCCTTCTAATTTGGCTAACAAGTCCCTTAAACCCGCTACAACAGTTATAGATAAAGGATCAGCATGCACACCAACTGTATCAACCCCCACATTCAGATTCACCACCCCGGATCCCTCATTTCCTGTACTCGGATCCTGAGTCACTGCAGACTGAACCCCTTGAGATGCAGCCGTAACCTTCTCTGTATTCTGGAAACCAGTAGCCCTGGGATCCGTATTAGTCATTAATTGCTGCCCTTTTTCCGTCTGTAAAAAAGAAACATGTGACAAACTCCCAGAAGGTGCCCAAATTCCAATGCCCCTACTAGCTGTAGACATACCCAACCTACTATCCACTAAAACACCCTTACCCTTCTTAGCTGATGGAACCTCAAACCCTTCTCCCTTTAAATCCCCATACCTCTTGCGTTGTCTACCTCTACCTTGTATTCTCCCAATCCCAGACCTGTTTGGACGTTGAACAGAGTTAACCGAGCTATGAAATGTATTATTAATACTCTGACCCATCATGCCCTGAAGACCAAAATTAAGATTGTTGGCCGTACTCACCCTTGTTTCTTCTCCCCTTGCATTAAAATGTTCCACCCCCGGAACGCCGTCCTCAATATCCAGCCTGATATTTTCCGTCCAGGATTCCTGCAGACCATAAGCATCCCCACTTAGGCCGTCATTTCCCACCATTAAAAGACCCTGGGAATTCTCAGGCCGTGACCCAGTCTCATTCCCTTCTAAAAGAAAAACATCATTAGTGACAGGTAAATTTTTAATTACTTCAACGTTCCTATCCCTCAAATTTCTTAACTCACCCTTTAAAACCGAATCACTCGGGACCCTGACTGACGGTTTAAACTGGCGAATAGGGTTAATTACACTGGGAGAAGGTGGAATAAAATCCTCCTCAGAAGAATCTAAATATAAATCTAATTCTACCACACCGTTATCAACCTCGGTATCATGCTGACTTTCACTGACTTCAGGCCCTTCTAACACTCGATAAGCCTGATCCTCAATATTACTGCAAGGTCTTAAAATCTGTGCCGTCTTTGAAACATTATGTAACTGTTCTGAAACTGCCTGAGGTAGTTCAATCGGCCCCGATACATTCAAACCCTCACCTTTCTTTTTCACTAAGGCACTACCTAAACTACATATACTCACTTGTTCATTACCCCCACACGGAAAACTAGGCCTCGGCGGGCCGTCACTTTTACTAGCTTGCCTTTTTCCTCTAATTACTACTTTTTGGCCTAAATTGGCCATCTTACCCTTAGGCAAAGAATCACCCTTCATTACAGGCTCAATGAATTGTTCCGTAAGGGAACAGGTGCTCCCGGACTGCATCACATTATCAGCAACCTCCGCTCCGGTCTGCCGACTTCCGGAACTAGAACTTGACTTCTTCCTCACAGACGTCTTTAACCCCGGACTGGGGCTGGATTTTCTCCGACCGCTATTACCCCCTTCAGGATCCGGATCCGAACGAACTGGGGGCCTCGAACGCCTCGCTGGTCTCGAAGCCACATCCACGATATCCTCCCTGGGTTCAACAACCGGGCTAAGCAAAGGACGTAATTTATCTTCGAGCCAGGTAGGGCCCATTTTAGCAGCTTCCAACTTAAGTTGGTCGAAAATCGCATCAAAATGCGCCATCACAGAATTACCAACTGACAAGCACTTTCCAGAAAGGTTTGAAAAATAATCTGATGACAGATTCTCCCGCTCTTTCCTTAAATGCGTAACAGCGCGTGCTAAGCCCGCCCCCTTACAGGTACCAACCAATCACACCCAAGGCCTAATTCCTCCAACGGTCAAGTCCCCTTCCCGTTACTTCGAACTCCCAGGGGTTCCCTTCTCTTTTCAATTTATGCATCATCCTTAGGTTCCTTAATAAAGTCCCACAGGTTTCAATATCATTTTTTATGATGATGATACCCAAATCTACCTCTCTGTATCAGACATATCCCCTTCCTTGCTAACTTATGTCACTAACTGTCTTTTTAATATTTCATCCTGTATGTCCTCTCACTACCTTAAAGGGACAGTTCATATAACTGCATGTAATAAACACTACTATAAGAAGAATATGCACAGATACTGAACTAAAAATCCAGTATAAATCCTTTTAAAAATGTTCTTAGAAGCTCCCAGTTCAGCAATTTTTAGACTGGAAAGGGGCTGTGAAAAGACATTTCCCCCTTCCCTGCGTATGAAAAGATAGATTATACAAACAGGAGCCGCAGGAATCTGTAGAATTCAATACGCATCTAAAACTTTGGGGCTTGGGTAGGAGTCTGAAAATCAGCACAATGTTATTAAAAAAAATAAGCAAAGCTATACATTTTTTTTTTTTTTTAAATTTCAAAAATTACATCTTGAATATGACATCAAAACAATCAAGTACAAAGAAAAAAGAAAAAGAAGGATCCAAGTGTATGCACTAAATAATTACATTTGCATTATAAATATCAATAAAACAGTAACAAAGAATTTCGTCTTGTCAGAATAAAACAATTGTCTCTCCTCCAAGTAATAACGTATGTCAGCTCAAACTAACAAGTCTATTACGTGCTATTAAGTTGCAGGATTTAGGCTATGGTATTGTGCTGTGTTGCTAATATAAGTCTCCCACATTACTTTCATTTGGATGTATCTGTCTAACCTTCTGTTTTTCACGTAGGCGTATTCCTCTAGATCTAGAATGCGGCTTAAATTACATTGCCACTGGACTAGTGTGGGAATTTCTCTACTCTTCCAGTTTTTTGCCACTAAGCCTTTGAATCCGTTACTCGCTATATATAATAAGTTTCTCTTATGGCTAGGGACCCTACCACTAACTATATTAAATATCCATATCAATGGGTCTACTGGTATGTCTGTCTCTAGCATAATCGAAGTTTTCTTTGGATATTCTCTCCCACATCTTTTGGAGAGGTGGACAGGTCCACCATATATGTGTCATATCACCCAGAGATATCTCACACCTCCAACAGCGATCATTACTGGATGGGAATATCTTATGTAATCTAGAGGGTGTAAGGTACCATCTCTCAATAATTTTGAGATTCAATTCAACTAATCTGCTAGATGTTGAGGTTTTCGTTATGGAGGCAAACATATGCATCCTATCCTTATGTGAGAATTCTATATTAAGTTCCCTCTCCCAGCTCTCTATATAGTGTGGTATATTTAATGATGATTGCAAGATAGAATATGTAAGTGAGAGAGTTCTCCTAATCGGGGAGGGCAATTTACACATATTTTCGAATGGAGTTAAGGAGCGCAAGAGATTTTTCCTATCGTTGTGTTTATAAATGTATGAATGGCACTGTCGTAATAAATACCAATCTTTAAAAATGGTAAGCCCTTCCTCAATTAGCTCATTTGGGGGTTTCAACCCTTGCTCATTCCCTAGTTGGACTATCGTTACAGCTCTTTGACCGTTTATGAGGTTGGGGACTCTCTTGAGTTTAGACCCTGGTATAAAATCAATATTATCCGAGAGGGGGGTCAAAGGGGAGAATCTTGAGGATACATGAGGATATTCTACTATAATTTTATCCCACATCTTAATTGTTTCTAAAACTATTGCATTCTGGGAAATGCCTGCCTGTAGCATGCTTCTCCTCTGCCAGCATAGAACCCCCAAGTGGTTTTGCTCTGTCATATCATGTTCCAACTTAACCCAGGCCTTGGTGTCGTAATTAGTGAACCAATCCACCACCCTTTGCATGAAGACTGCCTGTCTGTATTTTTTAAGATGGGGAACTCCAATATCTCCGTTTCTAATATGTAGGAACATGAGTTTCCTATTAATTCTAGCTTTGCGTTTGTCCCATATATTATCAAATATATGGTTCTGCAGGTTAGTTAGATAATTTAAGGCAAGGCCTGTAATAGATATAGGAGACGTGGCAGGATATTCATCTTTATTGCATGGATTCTACCTAGCCAGGTAATGTGTTGGGACCTCCAAGAAGACATGTCCGCAATAATGGCTTTCTGCATGGGTTTATAATTGAGTTGAAACATCTCTTGTGCGGTGGGGGCTAACATAACTCCCAAGTATTTTAAACTAGAGCTTTGTACCCTGAAGGAACATATCTCTTGTATATGTGTCGTGAGTTTATTATTGCATTGCAGAATTAGCATTTCAGATTTGCCTTTGTTCACTAAAAAATTAGAGACTAATTGAAAGCTATCTAGTTCCTGCAGTAAGTGGGGAATTGATTCCGACGGGCTTGTAAGAAAGAATAGTATGTCGTCGGCATACAATAAAGTTTTATGTTCTGTGGATTCAATTTTAATGCCCGGAATATCCAGGTTGGATCTTATTTTCGATGCCAGGACCTCCACTACACAGGCAAATAACAGGGGAGACAGGGGGCAGCCATGTCTGGTCCCATTGGTTATTTGAAATTTATTTGATAGTATACCATTCTCTCTTACTCTTGCCACTGGCGTCGTGTAGAGTGCAAAAATCTTAGATATAAAAGAGTCAGCTATCCCAAATTTTTGAAGGGGCCCGAAGCAGAAATGTCCAACCCACGTGGTCAAAAGCTTTCTCCTCGTCGGTTGAGACCACCACCGTTGGTGTCCTATGTATTTGAGTGTCATTAATCAAGTGGAAGGCCCTCACCGTATTATCCTTTGCATCCCAAGAGTGGATGAAACCCACCTGATCATTAGATATAATATGAGGTAGTATCAGTTTTAATCTGTTTGCGAGCACCTTTGCATATATTTTTATATCCGCATTCAAGAGGGAAATGGGATGGAAATTTTTGGTTTTATTTGGGGGTTTACATTGTTTTGGCAAGACTGTTATATGAGCCTCCAACCCCGACGATGTGAAGGGTGAATCCTCTGTGGTGTCATTAAAGAGGGATAGCATATGGGGTATTAATATATCTTTACATTTTTTAAAATAATGGTTAGTGAAGCCATCTGGGCCAGGGGCCTTGTTAGTAGGGAGCTGAGTTATAAAAAAATTTATTTCATTATAGGTTATTGGTTCCTTGAGGGTTTGGTTCTGCTCCGCTGATATTTGTGGGAGAGATATGTTTTTTAAGTACTCATTAATGCTATTATCTTTATCTGACTGCAGAGCTGCCCCTCTACTTAAGTTATACAGTTGTTCATAATATGACCTAAAACTTTCCGCTATCTGTTCAGAAGTGTGAATCTCTTTATTGTTTTTGTTATAAAGAGTTAAAATATAATTCCTGTTAATCCTCCTCTTCAACTTCCTAGCTAATATAGGGCCACTCTTATTGTCTTCCTCATAATACTTTTCATTTAGCTTGTGGGCTTGTTGTTTGCAATCCTTGCCCATCAAGAAATTGACATGCGTTCTGCAGTCTGTGAGTTTTTGGAGAATGTCTGTCTGTGTTGGATGCGTCCTCAGTTGTTCTTCTAGGAGTGTGAGTGAGGTTAATGCGTCATTAAGAATTTTATTAGTCTGTTTGGACTGAAATGTGTGAATGCTAATCAGCTCTCCTCTTATAACTGCTTTCTGCGCATCCCACAATGTTCTACTATCTATCGTTGGGTGTGTGTTTGTGTTAAAAGTGAAATATTCTATAATGGCTTTTTCAATGCGCTGATGGTGTATAGGGTCTTCGACTATGCTATCCTCCATCCTCCAAGCTCGGTGGCATCTCGGGACGTGAGGCCAATTAAACTTGCATCTAACCATAGAATGGTCAGACCATGAGTTAGGAAGTATCCTCATCTGTGTGACCATAGCTAAGCTGGTGACATCCACCATAAAATAATCAATACGGGAGTGTCTGTTGTGTGGGTTGGAGTAGAAAGTGTATTCCTGTCTATCCGGATATGTTATTCTCCACACGTCATGCAGAGTCAGGTCTCTCAAATGTGTTTTAACCGAATTAATCACTTTGTGTGGAACAGAAGAAGTGTGGTTCGAGTTGTCTAAAGTGGGATTTAATGTCAGATTAAAGTCTTCCCCCATTATGATTGATCCTTTTGAGGTCTCTGAAATCAGATTAGCCAAATGTTTGAAAAATACATCCTTCTTAGCATTTGGGGCATACACGTTCACAAGTGTGACCATAGAGTTATATAACTTCCCTATCAAAACTAGTGTTTATCTGAGTGTTTCTTAATTAAAGTAAATGGGATCCTTCTGTTTATAAGGATACCCACGCCATTTGTCTTTGTGCTGTTAGATGCATAATATGTGGGGCCGAATTTGTAAGCAAATGTTTTAGGTTCCTTTTCCTCTGATAAAGTGAGTTTCCTGAACAAAAACTACGTCCCCCTTTTTCTGTTTAAAATCCTTCATGGCCAAATTTTACTTATATTGGTTATTAAGGCCCTTTGTATTAGCTGTGATAAAATTCAAGTTACCTGCCCCTTGTGTCTGCATTTTCCAATTTTACTGACCTATGTGATATAGGAAAAAGAAACCCCTTACCTGCAAACCAAGGTCGGACACAGCCCCTGTAGGCGTGTCTAGAGAGGAGGGTAATCTGCAAGCTATACTGACTTGTTTGTGGGAGATGATGTAGCTGTATCCATAAATTTGCACCGTGTGTCTGCATTCTGACTTTAGACTGCAATTATTTTGAAAACAAGACATAAAACAGTGATAACAAAAAAGACAAAACAACATAACAAAACACGTAACCTCTTGGACATACCCGCCAATTGAGGTAAACATCATATTGAGGAGTTTGTACAATACCTATTCCCCAGTTACGTAGATATTAGAACCTGGTGAAACAGAGGCATAAATATTTACAAACAACCTAAGGTAATTTAGCTACAACTTATCGTAATAAAATAATTTAACTAAACATCCTATTAGCTTTTCTATGCATTATAAAGAGTTCAATAATCCCTATGACCAATCGTAAGATACAATGTCTAGGCACTGAATACTCAGCTATGCAATTCTGGATTCTTAACCCTGGGGTACTTCCGGTATATGGAGCATTTTTCCCATAATGAGAATACCAATAATGACCCAAGTGAGTCTTCATCAATTTTGCCAAGCCAGGGTAGAAAGTCATGAGGTGGCTTTATCTCCGATTACAGCCATATTATTAGGATCTCTGTTTTTCTTCTGTTTCTGAGAAACTTTTGACCAGCTCTGAGTAGGGCCTTTGGAGTAGGGTTGTTGAGATGTCGACTCAGGTCCCCTTAATCGAACATCTGAAGGATGAGGTCTTGAAAATTAAAGATTCAGAGCATCTGACAGAAGAGGTAAGTCCTGTTTGTTCCTATAGACCACTGAGCGGCCTTCATGTGTCACATTCAGGCTGAACGGGAATCCCCATCTATACCTAATGTGATTGTCCTTTAGGACTTTAGTAATAAAACAAACTTCCTTTCTTTTTTGTACTGTTGAGGGACTTAAGTCCAAGTAGATCTGCAAGTTGTGGTCTAGGTAAAGGATATTAGGAGTTGTGCGGGCTGCTTGCCATATTTTATCCTTGTCAGTGTAGCGAAGAAATCGCAAAATTAAGTCTCTAGCTGGAGCATTTGGAGGGGGGGTCTCAGAGCCCTGTGTGCTCTATCTAGCTCCATTTTAGGGATCTGATTGTCTTTCAACAAAAACCTAAAAAGGCCTTGTAGATAATTAAGAATGTCCGTTTTTAAGACAGACTCCGGGACCCCCCTAATCCTCAAATTATTTCGGCGCCCCTATTGTCCAATTCTTCAACTTTCTCTTGTAGTGTCTCTATTTGGCTATATTGAACATTTGCTTGTGCAGTAACATTGTCAAACAGCGTGTTTAAGGTGTCTTGTGATTCTTCCACATCCTCAATCTTCTGCCCTATTTCAATTACAGGGAGTGCAGAATTATTAGGCAAGTTGTATTTTTGAGGATTAATTTTATTATTGAACAACAACCATGTTCTCAATGAACCCAAAAAACTCATTAATATCAAAGCTGAATAGTTTTGGAAGTAGTTTTTAGTTTGTTTTTAGTTATAGCTATTTTAGGGGGATATGTGTGTGTGTGTGCAGGTGAGTATTACTGTGCATAATTATTAGGCAACTTAACAAAAAACAAATATATACCCATTTCAATTATTTATTTTTACCAGTGAAACCAATATAATATCTCAACATTCACAAATATACATTTCTGACATTCAAAAACAAAACAAAAACAAATCAGTGACCAATTTAGCCACCTTTCTTTGTAAGGACACTCAAAAGCCTGCCATCCATGGATTCTGTCAGTGTTTTGATCTGTTCGCCATCAACATTGCGTGCAGCAGCAACCACAGCCTCCCAGACACTGTTCAGAGAGGTGTACTGTTTTCCCTCCTTGTAAATCTCACATTTGATGATGGACCACAGGTTCTCAATGGGGTTCAGATCAGGTGAACAAGGAGGCCATGTCATTAGATTTTCTTCTTTTATACCCTTTCTTGCCAGCCACGCTGTGGAGTACTTGGATGCGTGTGATGGAGCATTGTCCTGCATGAAAATCATGTTTTTCTTGAAGGATGCAGACTTCTTCCTGTACCACTGCTTGAAGAAGGTGTCTTCCAGAAACTGGCAGTAGGACTGGGAGTTGAGCTTGACTCCATCCTCAACCCGAAAAGGCCCCACAAGCTCATCTTTGATGATACCAGCCCAAACCAGTACTCCACCTCCACCTTGCTGGCGTCTGAGTCGGACTGGAGCTCTCTGCCCTTTACCAATCCAGCCACGGACCCATCCATCTGGCCCATCAAGACTCACTCTCATTTCATCAGTCCATAAAACCTTAGAAAAATCAGTCTTGAGATATTTCTTGGCCCAGTCTTGACGTTTCAGCTTGTGTGTCTTGTTCAGTGGTGGTCGTCTTTCAGCCTTTCTTACCTTGGCCATGTCTCTGAGTATTGCACACCTTGTGCTTTTGGGCACTCCAGTGATGTTGCAGCTCTGAAATATGGCCAAACTGGTGGCAAGTGGCATCTTGGCAGCTGCACGCTTGACTTTTCTCAGTTCATGGGCAGTTATTTTGCGCCTTGGTTTTTCCACACGCTTCTTGCGACCCTGTTGACTAATTTGAATGAAACCCTTGATTGTTCGATGATCACGCTCCAGAAGCTTTGCAATTTTAAGAGTGCTGCATCCCTCTGCAAGATATCTCACTATTTTTGACTTTTCTGAGCCTGTCAAGTCCTTCTTTTGACCCATTTTGCCAAAGGAAAGGAAGTTGCCTAATAATTATGCACACCTGATATAGGGTGTTGATGTCATTAGACCACACCCCTTCTCATTACAGAGATGCACATCACCTAATATGCTTAATTGGTAGTAGGCTTTCAAGCCTATACAGCTTGGAGTAAGACAACATGCATAAAGAGGATGATGTGGTCAAAATACTAATTTGCCTAATAATTCTGCACTCCCTGTATGTCTCTCTTCATATTAGACAGATCTGTAGTTATAATGTCTTTGAGAGCATCAAAATCTGCTTTTGTGGGCAGGTTCGCAATATCTGCTTTAATCTGTGATGTATAGTCTATGTATAGAGATTTCAGGTATGGCAGATTGAGAGGGTATAGAGTTATTAGTTGGCTGAGATAGGGTATCTGTGTCTGTAGTGCTACTGTTTGAGCTCTGAAAAAAACTACTGACAGAGGTTGTCAATGAAGCCTGGCTTTTAGAGACTTTTTCTCCTTTTGATTTTGACTTCGCAGCCATTTTATATTGCTGCTGTGTCTGGGACACACGTGGCTATATATGGGGATTTTGCACTAGAAACAATCTGACAAGAGTGGAGATATTGCCATATGATGATATCGCTACCATTAACTTGTTAGATGTACCTGTTTGTGTCAGCAGTGGCAGCAATGAATGCAAGCACTTTGTATTTATCTCCGTTTGTAGTCACTATCTGAAAAAACCCCAGTGGGTAACCTCCTAAGCACATCCGTTATCAAACAGTCAATTGTTGCCAGCCTTTTATCACATATATATATATATCGAGCCCCAAATTTCTATATAACAAACAGACCACCCTCGTTCACATGCTCTATCATCCCACACTGTTATACTCAGCTTTCAGGGATCCGTCTCGCTTCAGGCCACGTGGGCCAAGATGGCATCATCCAGCATCCGGAGACTGCATAAAGAAAGTATGCTGCCGATCTTGTTATGTGTCCCCTCGGTGAGTAAATACGTTGCCTCGGCTTGCAGCACACAGATCTACCCTGTGTATTTAGAAGACCGGTGTGGTGTTTCGGTAGCGCGGTGGTGTGCTTTTGTGCAGGTATACCAGCTCCGTTGTATGCAGCTCTAAGATAGCAGTCCTCTTGATCGCTGCTTATTTCTCTCACCTACACCCCGGCTGTTTCGTGTAGTTTTCGGATGTCAGGCTCTACTTCACTTTAATTAATAGCTTAAGGAATGGTATCTGTACATGGAGCTTCAGCAACCAGCAGCCATTCCTCTGCTTGGCCAGGCTCCGCCCCCCGCAAAGCTATACATTTTTACAAAAACACTCCTGTGCTATATAAATATATATTCTACAAAACATTTATACAAAGACAAATCTAGTGTAAAATATCCCTTTAAGCTAAATCTCTCCAAAACTGAGCTCATTATTTATCCCTCCTCTATCAAAATCTCTATCCCCCAACTTTCTTTAACTGTTGATAATAACATCATTACCCCAACCCCACATGCTGAAGGAACAGCATTGCACTACTGGCAAATAGATGAACACTTCTATTTTGCCATATAGCCAATCAAAATAGACAAATGTGTGCAGGCACTAGGGATGGGCGAATGTGTAAATTTTCGAATTTCGAATGTAGAACGAATGTTATTACCGAAATTTGAATTCTAAATCCGAATGTCGATAAGAAACGAATATTCTTAAAAATTCGAAAATCGAATGTTATTTACAGTTTTTGAATGTCACTTTCGAATTCGAATGTTTATAATTATATCGAATGTCCACATTCGAAATTTCGAATTTAACATTCTATTTAACAAATACTATTCAGAAGTTCAATAGTTCATGTGGTAGGGCGGGAATCTAGTAAATTGATACATAATAGATACAAATATATAATTTTTAATGTTTCCATATAGAATATTGCAGAATTCGAATATTACATTTAAAGAAAGCATTAGAAATACTATTACAAACATATAAATTCGAATTTTTCGAATTCGAATATAAATTCAAAATTTTTCAAATTTGAATATTGCATAATTCGAATATTACATTTAAAGAAAAAGCATTAGAAATACTATTACAATCTAAATTCAAATTTTTCGAATTCGAATACACGTATTGCATAATTCGAATATTACATTTAAAGAAAAAGCATTAGAAATACTATTACAATCTAAATTCGAATTTTTCAAATTCGAATATTGCATAATTCGAATATTACATTTAAAGAAAAAGCATTAGAAATACTATTACAATCTAAATTCGAATTTTTTGAATTCGAATACACGTATTGCATAATTCGAATATTACATTTAAAGAAAAAGCATTAGAAATACTATTACAATCTAAATTTGAATTTTTCGAATTCGAATATTGCATAATTCGAATATTACATTTAAAGAAAAAGCATTAGAAATACTATTACAATCTAAATTCGAATTTTTCGAAAAGAATATTTTCTAATGTAATCATAAAATTCGAAACCGAACATTCAAAAATCGAATGTTAGAATGTTATGTAAACATTCGAAATTCGATTCGAACGAACGAATGTGTTAAAATTCGTGCCATTTTTCGAATGTTGCGAAACATTCGCCCATCCCTAGCAGGCACAAATCACTAGCTAGCTCCCACTAGTGTAGAATATGTGCGTATTCATTTTCAACAAGGGATACTAAGAGAACAAAGCACATTTGATAATAAAATTGATTTTAAAAGTGTCTTAAAATTGTATGGTCTATCTGATTTTTGCAAGTTTAATTTTGACTTTCCTATCCCTTTAAACTTTTTTTTTTTCATTTTTACTTGTTTATTTTTGTGCGCTGCCTTTTTATTAAAACGAAAGAGTTTACTTAATGGTACAGTAAATAGTGCTACTATACTGAAAGTGTCTATTTCTTTAAGGGTCATGACATTTTTTCATTCATGATTCAGATAGAGCATGCACTTTTAAACAACTTTCTAATGTACTTATTTTATCTAATTGGCCTCTTTTTCTTGATATCCTTTGTTGAAAAGTATATCTACAGGTAGGCTGAGGCTCATAAGCAAGAAGGGAGCTAGCGGTTGATTGGTGGTAGCACATATATGCCTCTTGTCTTTGGCTTTTAATAATGTGGTCAGCTAGCTCCCTTCAACTAGTGCATTACTGCACCTTCAACAAAGGATACCAAGATAATGAAGCAAAATTGATAATAGAAATAAAATGAAAAGTTGATTACTAATTTCTCATGGCCTTCTTCGTCGGGATGGTTTTTGTTAAAGGGACATGAAACCCAAAATGTTTCTTTTATGTAATTTTAAAAACCTTTATAATTTACTTCTATTATTTAATTTGCTAATACTTAGTTATCTTGGTATCTTCTATTGAAAAGCATATCTAGATATGCTCATGAGCTGGGAGCTAGCTGCTGATTGGTGGCTGCACATACATGACTCTTGTCATTGGATTACCAGTGTGTTCAGCTAGCTCCTGGTAGTGAATTGCTGCTCATTCAATAAAGGATACCAAAAGAATAAAACAAAGTTGATAATATAACTAAATTGAAAAGCTGATTAAAAATGTATGTTCTATCTGAATCATGAAAGACAAAATAGGGGTTTCATGTCCCTTTAATAATTAATTTCTATTTAGGTTACAAATGATTAAAACAAATAACAAATACTACACAGTAAACTGTCACATACATACATAATTACACACGTGGTTTTACTCTTGCAGTGTCAGTAACACAATGTTATTGCATCAACCAACAACCATTTGTACTCAACGCACACACACTCTCACTCTCACATGCCCACTCTAATTTTAAAAATAAATTAACCCTTTTGCTGCATAGCTGTACTTTTCCAGTTTACTGAGTCTGTTTGTTCTGAAGCTGCGCTCATCTTTTTTTTATAGTTTTACTATTTAAAAAAACGTCCAGCTGGCAGCAACCATTTCTTTTTAATTTAAAAAAAAAAAATGCAGAGAATAATCTCTGTGTTTGTAGTTATTTAGTAAAGTTGTTGAGGGCCTATTATCAGTAGTACACTACAGTACGCAATTTGAAAACATAGATAAAATCTCCAATGCTCACTCTACATTTACTTTTATATTTTATGATTTAATTACAGAGTTTTAAGAGTGCCAAATAGTATTTATTTTCCTCTTGAATAACAACTAAATACAACTTTGTCTGAACCCCCCTCCCCTCCCAGCCACAGTACCCTTTCCTTCCCCAGCTACCACAGGATCTGTTTTGATTGTTGGGTCATAAACTTTGGCCAGTGTTACACAAACATTATGTGTGACTTAACTTTAAAAGGTAGCAGTACCACCAGCATTGCTATACATAATGCTACTATGACAAAACCACTGGATGTGTTTGTCCATAGCCTCCTCAAGATCACCCACAGATCTGAGCCTCTGAGCTGCTCTGAAATAAGTTAAAAATGCCCTTTCACTTCCCTCCCTCGCCCGAGAATGCTAGTTGGTAGAAAACATCACAGGCTGAGAGAAACTGTCAATCTAGTCTGCTGCTCCTTCCTGGTTAGCATTCATTGGATAATGCCTGCTTGCATAATAAAAACAGCAGCCACCAACCAAAAATGAAAAATGGGATTTATTTTATTTTTTGTCGATATTTTGTTTTTGGAGGTTTTAGTTTTCAGTAAAGCAAACAATATAACGAAAATACAAATTTTGTTGTTTTCTTTGAGTCTTCCTAAGATGAATGCACATGCCATATATATATATATATATATATATATATATATATATATATATATATATAATGAAACCTACATTCAAACAATTTAGGCAATCATGATCAATATTAAATAGAATTCCTTTTATATAGTCTACATTTTTTAATTGTTTTACTAGTTTAGTCTGTATTTCTTCTAATGGGACAGCTTGGAAAAAAAGGGGAAATCACAAAATATTGCATACAATAAATTTGCTTAAATTTCTGTTGGAATTATGAATGTGTGAACATGTAATTACGATAGCTGGAAATTTTATGACTGAAGGAATGCAATTAAAATTGGTTCTTTATAACATTTTTTTTAGAAATGGATACATAAATCGTTTAAACTTTATGGCAGGATCTTTAGAAAAGCAAACTTTGACAAACTATATTCAATATTTGATTTTAAGTAATTACGTTTAACTACTCCAGAATTGAAGACAATCTATAAAGGTTTAAATTTTATGATTCAGCTTGACTATTTTTTAGCTATAGTTTGGAATTAATAAAATACATAATAGAGGGCATATGTATAAAATTGAAAACATAGATTCTTTTCTTTGTTTAAATAATAAAAATGACTAAATGATCTCTCTGAAGTTTTAAACTTTCATTCAAAAGACAAATATAAATTATGTATTTTAATTACAATAAATGTCTCAGAGCTAAAAAAGAAAGCATATAATTGTGAAAGGTTGTTGTAGAGTGTTTTTCATTAAAAATTATTTTATTATAGACAGCTTAATTAATAATAATATAACAATAATGCCATTAATAATATTAACAAAAATTCTAATTATAAACTAACAAATGTAGATATAACCAGCACACAGAATTCACATAATAAACCACTTAAAGTAATATAATTAAAGTACCACTCAGTGCAGTAGAATTATATAACTAACAAGTACATAATAAAAAAAACAAGGCAATAACACATACTCTGAACTTCAAATAAGCAGTAGATTTTTGTTCTGACAAATTTATTTTTTCTCCCATTTTCCGGCCCCCTGTATCATGTGACAGACATCAGGCAATCACAGACTAGTATACGTATACCCTGTGAGATTGTGCAGATGCTCAGTAGGATCTTGTTCCGCAGAAAGTAGGAATATAAAAAGACCGTGCACAATTTGATAATGGAATTAAATTGTAAAGCGTCTTATAACTGCATGCTCTATTTGAATCATAAAAGTTTATTTTGACTTGAGTGTCCCTCTAAACAAAAAATCTCTTAATAAAAAATTAAAAGTCACTTGGTGATAAAGCATAGGGATCAAATAATCCCCTATAGACTCAACTGGAGATCACAGACAATGAGAATTGATTTGTATGTTCAGAAATCCGGCAGCTCCTCTTCAAAACTCTAATCAAGTGATGATCTATGTAGGAAATACATACCCAAAAAAGGCTCCTTCTTTTGTGTTTGCTAATATTTGTTGTTGTTTTTTTGTTTTGTTTTGTTTAAGTTCTTAACCCCCTATTCCATCTTACGACTTGCCTTATAACCTTATACTTATAAGAAATAAACAGACCAGACACATAGTTGGGAGAAAAAACAAAGACCAGTCACAGTCACGTTTATTTAACATAAACGGTTAACTTGTGCCTGCGATGATATTTAATACCATTGCAGGCACTCAAATAAATTAACTTCCAAACTTGGCAATAAGTTCGTTAAACAATCCGTTGGCGGCATCTCACCCTAACCTAACCCCTATCAGCAGCTGGTCAAGGCCCCTTTCGGTGTTTGCAGCGTGACACCCGGCTGTTCACGCCCAATGGCACAAAAAGAGAGCTGTGGAAATAAGAGATTTTCAGCCTGTACTCGCAAGGGTGGGGCCGCCCAAGCCGGCGCCTAGGCGGGAGTAACCAGTCCCCATTCTTGACCGTCACTCTTCTCCTTCTGTGCCCGCTCCCCAGGGCCTTGACCACCCGCCAGCTAGGGCATCTCCACCCAACCCAGTAAGGCACCCCCCATCAAGCGAATCGTACAACCCTCCTGATGTGGGTGGGTGGCTATCTTAACAACCCGGGCTTACAAAAGGCCAGCTCAAGTAAACCTACCCCAGCCGGGTTCACTCACCCTCATGCTTCCGCATAGTTGCCGCTACTCTCTTCTTCATCCCAGGGGCCGGGTGGGCGGGGAAAACTTTCTCCTCGAAGTCTGGAACAGAAAGAGGCCGGATACACTGCTGCAGGACCCTATAAAGGTAAGCACAAACACCGCCTCCTCTCCTGCAACATTGTAACAAAAACACCCTAGCATTCTCTAGACTTCAAGTTGGTAATCCCTTAATGATGTTACAGGCCCACTAGAGGGCCCTCCACTCTCATAAGTTCTTAGCCCCCTATTCCATCTTACGACTTGCCTTATAACCTTATACTTATAAGAAATAAACAGACCAGACACATAGTTGGGAGAAAAAACAAAGACCAGTCACGGTCACGTTTATTTAACATAAACGGTTAACTTGTGCCTGCGATGATATTTAATACCATTGCAGGCACTCAAATAAATTAACTTCCAAACTTGGCAACAAGTTCGTTAAAGAATCCGTTGGCGGCATCTCACCCTAACCTAACCCCTATCAGCAGCTGGTCAAGGCCCCTTTCTGTGTTTGCAGCATGACACCCGGCTGTTCACGCCCAATGGCACAAAAAGAGAGCTGTGGAAATAAGAGATTTTCAGCCTGTACTCGCAAGGGAGGGGACCCCCCAAGCCGGCGCCTAGGCGGGCGTAACCCCTCCCCATTCTTGACCGTCACTCTTCTCCTTCTGTGCCCGCTCCCCAGGGCCTTGACAACCCGCCACAAGAGCCAGGCTTACTCTTGCCGCCAAACCTATAAGCCAACAGGCAACCTATAATACATAGCACTATTAACCAATTACAACACATTTTTTTTTTATATGACTAACAATAGAGCGCTCCTGATGTCTTTTAAGAAGATATCCAAACCAACATCTGTCAAGTGGACACCATCAGGGCGAAACAATTCCTTCCTGTCGGCCGTTATGAGCTCGTGTCTGACCACAAAGCCACCTAAGGCTGTGACCATCCTTCCCATCTCCCAGTTAACCTTTTTCCGTACATTGTACGCGGCCTTCTGGGTCATATATACCTCCAATGTAGTCATGCGACCACATTGGACCAGCCCAACTTAACATTTTTAAGCCATGTGTGCACCCACTTCAAGTCTGCAGTCATGCGTTTAATTAAATCCAATGCAGGGAGAGACCCCAAGTTATTTCCCCCGAGGTGCAGCACTATCACATTAGGCTTCCCCCACCTCTTGTGCGCCTCCTGCAATAAGGCCGGCAGATCTGCCCACGTAAGGCCCCTGTGCCCTAACCATCGGCAGTTCGCCCTGGACATTGCAAATCCAAGTTGCTGCCCTTCCGCTGACCGCAGCGCCCTGATGGACACCCAATGGATGTAGTAATGTCCGAAAATCCATACACGAACCGGTCAGCACTCTTCAAATGCATGCCTCGCAAGTGGCAGCCACGCTCCCTTGCCCTCCTGATCCGTTTTGGATCGAGGCACAAACAGGAGCAGCCCCTCGCCCGAGCAACGCACGTGCTCAGCAAGGATGCCCCCCGCTCCTTTAAATTTGGAGGAGGACACCAACTCCCCCACCCGTAGTGCACCCGCAAACGCCAGCGCAAATGCTGCGTTAAACAGGAGCTTTTCATAGTCTGACGTACAAACCGATTGTAATTGCCTCGCCAGTTCCCGTAACCGCCCCAACGTTATGGGCTCCCTCCGATCCTTCGGACAGGGGGGAAACCCTGCCCCAACCTTTCAGCACCTGCCGCACCAAAAATGACCTTGAGTGGTCAACATAGCCCAATGCCTTATTAAAGAATGCTAACGCTGCCAGTTTGCCTGCTGCTCCCACTTTACTAGCCCCTCCTATCCTCATCTGAGCCAACCATTCCAATACCTGAATCCAATCCAACTTTGCGTGGGACCGGCGTATCCATGGGCATATTTGGCCCTGGTGCCGCCGCCCCCGCCTGCACCTCTGCCTGTCCTGAAACTCCAGACCTCCTTCTTTCCTGACCTGACGCCATCTTCTTTATCCATCTAAACATCCTACGCTGCCCTTTCCCAACTAGCCCTAGGTCCTCACCACTATCTGAACCTGAACAGCTAGATGACGTGTCTGTGTCAGCGTGTGTAACGTTCAATAAATGAGACTCACCACCCCCTGGTCTCTCTGCATCCGTCATCCTCTGTGGAGCCGTTTTGTCCATGTTCTGCTGCTCCCTGCTGGGCCCTGCTACCACCAACGCATTAGAGGATCCTGCCCAACCATTCCAATACCTGAATCCTGGACATGTCTTCTACCCGTACTCCCATCTGTTGGCAGAACGCCACCCATTTGCTCCAGTGACTTACGTATGTAGCCCAAGTCTTTGGTGCCAATGACGCTCTGATTAAGGGGAGGATCCCCTCCCAGGCTGGAACAGCTGCCAAAGAATAGACGGGCATGTTAAACCCTCATTCGAGGCCCTGGGCGCTACCTTCCTAAACTGCCCCCAGTTGAATCGAGAGAGTGCATCAGCGATAACGTTATGCACCCCCGGGACGTGTTTGGCCGTGAAAATGATGTTGAGCTCCAAGCAGCGCAACACCAAGTGCCGCAAGAAGCACACTACCCCTGGGGAGGAAGCGGACAGTTTGTTAATGGCGTACACAACACTCAAATTGTCCGACCAGAACACCACCAATCTATTGCCCAGCCCCCCCTCCCATATCTCAACCGCGGCCACAATGGGGAAAATCTCTAGCAAGGTCAGATTCCTGACGCAGCCAGCATCCACCCACTCCCGGGGCCAAGGCATGCACTCCATTCACCATCCAGGTATGCCCCATACCCGAATCCGCCAGCTGCATCGGTGAACAGGTGCAATACCTGATTTGAAACAGTCGGGTGTCTCCAAAGACAAACCCCATTGAAGTGTGACAGAAATGTGTCCCACACTCCCAGGTCATCCCTCACCTCAGGTGATATTCTGACCAATTTTCCACCTCCAGCTGGTCCTTTTAGCTGCCCCTCTAGGCGCCGGTTAAATACCCTGCCCATTGGAATTGCCCTCCCAGCAAAATTCAGAAGTCCCAGGAGGGATTGCACCTCCCTCCTGGTGACTCTCTCTCGCACCTGCACCTGCCACACGGTCTGCCGCATCTGCTCCACCTTATCGTCCGGCAACCTGCATAGGGCCCTGACTGTATCAATCTCTATCCCCAAGAATGTGAGGCGCATACATGGGCCCTCAGTCTTGTCCGCGGCCAGTGGAAATATAAAACATTCCGTTATATCCCTCATAACCTCCATGAGCCGTGCACATTCTGTGCTACGTGCTCTCCCTACCAGCAGGAAGTCATCCAAGTAGTGGGCCACTGCCCCACCCCCAGACACCTCCTGAACCACCCATGAGCTGAAACACTCAAACAGAGCACAGGATAGGGAACACCCCATGGGCAAACACCTGTCCACATAGAATGCCCCCTCGAACTTCATCCCCATGAGCTTAAACGCCGAAGGGTGAAGTGGCAATAACCGAAACGCTGACTCGATGTCCAGCTTAGCCATCAATGATCCGTGGCCCATCGCCCAAACCAGAGCCAGAGCCTCATCAAAAGATTGATAGTGCACTGTGCTAAGCTCCGGGTCAATGGCATCGTTAACCGACGCCCCTTTTTGGAATGACAGGTGATGAATCAACCTGAACTTCCCTGCCTCCTTTTTTGGTACGACCCCCAAGGGGGAGACCACAAGCTCCGCGATAGGAATAGACGCGAAAGGACCAGACACCCGTCCTAACGCCATCTCCTTTGCCAATTTGTCCCTAACCACCTGAGGGAACTCATAGGCAGTTTTCAGGTTCCTATGTACCCCGGACCTGGCCACTGAAACCCCTAACCGGTACCCTAAACCCCTCCCCTAGCCCGATCCTGAGCAGCTCCGCTGCCTCTTGGTTTGGGTACTACGCCAGCCACGGCAGCATGGCCGACAGCTTAAGCGGTGTTGGGGCCCTTAACTCCAATTCCCTGTTTAAGGGGTGGCCTTGCCTGACCCTGCTCCTTCCTTTTCCCACACTCCGTTCCCGGGTGTGGCCCTCCACAGTACCTGCAGATGTGACGAAAGGAGCAATTGCTCCCCCTGTCACACAGTTTGTCCTGGAATTTCCAGCACTCTCTGCCTCGTCTGCCCTGCTTCTGGCCAGTCTTCCCCGCCGCTTGACGCGGAGGTGAGGGGAGGTTTGAGGGCCCCTCTAAGCCCAGTTTAGATCACAGATGCATATCCTGTGTTCCAAAATGTAGCAGGGGGTTGCCCACCATTTTGCGCCGGAAGGCAATGTCGTACTCACGCCATGCACCCTCCTTGAACCTGACATGTATGTCCTCAATTGTGTCTTGGTATTTAAACAGGTTGTGCCCTTGCAGGGGCCACCTATCCACATAACATGATGGAAATGCTTCAGGACCCTGAAGCATTTCAACCACTCTTCATAGGTCTCTGGCCTGCGCACCCTCTCAGGTCCCGATCCGTCCGCGGCCCGTTCTTTGGCCCGGAACGCATCTAGAGAGAGTTCGAATATATTGACATATCGGCCCTCCTGTATTTTCTTAATCACCTTTGCTTTAAGGTGACCATACAAGAAGTGCACCAGACAGGGGTACGTATCCCCTTGCGCCGCAACTTTGCGTGGGACCGGCGTATCCATGGGCATATTTGGCCCTGGTGCCGCCGCCTCCGCCTGCACCTCTGCCTGTCCTGAAACCCCAGACCTCCTTCTTTCCTGACCTGACGCCATCTTCTTTATCCATCTAAACATCCTACGCTGCCCCTTCCCAACTAGCCCTAGGTCCTCACCACTATCTGAACCTGAACAGCTAGATGACGTGTCTGTGTCAGCGTGTGTAACGTTCAATAAATGAGACTCACCACCCCCTGGTCTCTCTGCATCCGTCATCCTCTGTGGAGCCGTTTTGTCCATGTTCTGCTGCTCCCTGCTGGGCCCTGCTACCACCAACGCATTAGAGGATCCTGCCCAGCCCTGTTCTCTGTAGCTGCTGTCACCTGTGGAGATAAAACAACCTGGGGAGCAATCTGGTTAGCAGGAGGAGCCCCAAATGATGCCCCCAACCTACCCCCCCTCTGTTCCCCTGTATTCATCCCCAGCGCACTTGGCACCGCTCTTCTCACATTGGTTTCCTGACTAGGACCACCCTGGGCGTTGGCACCAAACCCAGGAGGAGACATCACACCTGCCTCACGCATTGCTGCCTGCACAGCCCTCTTAATCATCTCCTCCATGCAACCCCGGTTATCATGCATACCGGCATCCAGAGCCACATTCTGACAGACTCTACTGTCCACTTGCATCCCCCCATGCGCATTCCCAAACACAGGGTTACCACTACAAACATGCCTTGCAGCCTCATGGGCCCCCATCTGCCCGTATCTATTATCCTCTATCACACCATGTGCACTCTGCTGCACCACTCTCCCACTCCTGGCATGTGTCATCCCCTCATGTTCCCAAGCTGAGCCCTGCTGTTGCCGTATGTCCCCATCCGGGACCTGCATAACATGCCTTCTCTCCTTATGCGCCTGCAATTCAATTTGCGCATGCGTGCTTGTTCCTGGCCTTCCCATGTCACACACATCCATACTCCCGGATGCATCCAGCCTCCTTGCCGCCTGCGCTACACCTGCTGCCCTAGGTGAGTACCCCCGTACCTCTCGGGTCCCCCCCGCAGCCATTGGTGCCCCCCCCCCGGGAACCGGAGCCTCCCCAAGTTACCTGGGGTGCTCCGGTCGCGAGGTCCATCTTGCCCTCCTTGTTCCCTCCCTCCAAGATGGCGGCCGCGATCCTCACTTGAAGAGCGTGAGGTTGAAGTCTCTCGGGAACCGCCATCTGAGGAGGGAGGGCCTGCTGCGCACTCTGCAACTCTGGAAACTTGCGCGGCCTCTAACCCGGACCCCCCCCAGCAACCACCGTGGCCGACCCAGCCCGCTCCCGACCAGATGGGACATCCGCCGCAAGTGACCGAGCAAGAGCCAGGACCGCCGCCATGGCGGCCGGAGGGAGGGAGGGTAAAAGCTAATGGGCCATGCCAACTAAATCAGGCCCCATTGAAATCTGAGGCCCCAACACACTGTCAGACCCCTCGACACCATGCGGCCCACCACTCGCCACAGTTCTGTCTACCGGTGGCAGACCCAGCTCACCACTAGGCCCCAGCTACCTCCACAGGGCGGCCCCTCAGGCTACCTACTCCCTTGTCAGCTCTGGCCCCCTGCCTACCCCTGGGGGAAGGGATAACTTTAGAGCTACTGGTGACCGGATCACTACCCTGACTATCAGGGCCCCTTACAGGGCTGGATCCCCCCTCTCCCACTTTCCTAGGGTCTTTCCCCTTATTAAAACTCCTATGTGGGGGTGTTTGTTGGGGTGTAGGGGGTACCGCCTCATCTGACATGTCTTCATCTCTCTGCGTTGCAGGTCCCTTCTTCCAGGCTGCAACCTCCACCACCTCCCAAAATCGCTTAGGAGGCACCGACTTTCTTCTAGATCTCTCCATCATCCAAGTGCAGAACCACAGAAAACTTTCTCCTCGAAGTCTGGAACAGAAAGAGGCCAGATACACTGCTGCAGGACCCTATAAAGGTAAGCATAAACACCGCCTCCTCTCCTGCAACATTGTAACAAAAACACCCTAGCATTCTCCAGACTTCAAGTTGGTAATCCCTTAATGATGTTACAGGCCCATGTTACAGGCCCACTAGAGGGCTCTCCACTCTCATTTTGCTTAGAGACAGTAAAGTCAAAATTAAACTTTTATGATTTGGAGAAATTATGTAAAATTTTAAACATCTTTAAAATTTACTTCTGTTATCTAATTTGCTTGATTATTTTGATATCCTTTTTAAATAAAAGCATACCTAGGTAGGCTCATGAGCAGCAATTCATTACTTGGAGCTAGCTGGAGATTGGTGGCTACACATATATAACTCTTGTCATTGACTCATCTGATGTGCTCATCGAACTCCCAGTTGTGCATTGTTGCTCCTTTAAAAAATAATTCCAAGAGAACAAAAGAATTTTGATAACAAAAATCACTTGTAAAGTTGTTTAACATTGTATGCTCTTTCTGAATCATGAAAGAACAAATTTGGGTTCTATGTGCCTTTAAAGGGACAGTAAACACTAAATAAATGTTAGATAGAATTGATCCATTCAAAGAAAAGATTAGTCTGATAATAACATGTAGATGCATTTTTTACTAGCTATAAGTTTTATTAGCTGTTTAAATATTGACAAAATAAGTGTAAAGTTGTAGTGTCAATTAAACAATGGGAGCGGCCATGTTGTAACTTAGGCACAAACAAAACCCTGAGTAAACTAACCAAGAGCCAGGGGCACCTCAAACCAAGAATCAACTATATATATCATAAAATTATAAACGTTTGCAGTCTTCAGCCAAAGAATTCAGATCCTCTTGAAATAGCATCCAAAGTCAGTATCAAAAAATATAACACTGCAGTTCTTAGACTTTTTTAGATTTTGTGAAAGTTTTCATGATCGTTTGCGCTCCTTTTATTTGCGCTGGATATTACTAGTTGAATGAAATCGCTGGAATCATTACCGCGATTTCAGAGCTGTGGTTAACTGTTTACTGAAACTAAAAAGTTGCATACAACAATTCCAAAATATATTACAAAGTACAGTTACACTCATAACACCAACTAATAAAAATTATTACAAAAAAAATATTGCACAAAAATGTTATAAGGGCTCAAAGATATGAGATCTCGGGTAATAGGAAAAAAAAGCCACCAAAGGGCTTTAACATTGAGATACATACATACACATGTCTAAAGAAGTTTATGTATATATTTATAGATGTCTATATATGTGTATATACATATTAATATATTTATATGTGTATATATGTATTTACAGACATATATACACATATAAACACACACACACATATACAGTATATATATATATATATATATATATATATATATACATATATATATATATATATGTGTGTGTGTGTGTGTGTGTGTGTGTGTGTGTGTGTGTGTGCATTGGAGCCCTTTGCAGTTAGGTAGATGAAAACATGTTAAAGCATATTTATGCAATATTTATATTTCTTTCATGTAATTAGCAAGAGTCCATGAGCTAGTGACGTATGGGATATACATTCCTACCAGGAGGGGCAAAGTTTCCCAAACCTCAAAATGCCTATAAATACACCCCTCACCACACCCACAAATCAGTTTTACAAACTTTGCCTCCTATGGAGGTGGTGAAGTAAGTTTGTGCTAGATTCTACGTTGATATGCGCTCCGCAGCAGGTTGGAGCCCGGTTTTCCTCTCAGCATGCAGTGAATGTCAGAGGGATGTGAGGAGAGTATTGCCTATTTGAATTCAATGATCTCCTTCTACGGGGTCTATTTCATAGGTTCTCTGTTATCGGTCGTAGAGATTCATCTCTTACCTCCCTTTTCAGATCGACGATATACTCTTATATATATACCATTGCCTCTGCTGATTTTCGTTTCAGTACTGGTTTGGCTTTCTACAACATGTAGATGAGTGTCCTGGGGTAAGTAAGTCTTATTTTCTGTGACACTCTAAAGCTATGGTTGGGCACTTTTTTATAAAGTTCTAAATATATGTATTCAAACATTTATTTGCCTTGACTCAGGATGTTCAACATTCCTTATTTCAGACAGTCAGTTTCATATTTTGGATAATGCATATGAATAAATCAATTTTTTCTTACCTTAAAATTTGACTTTTTCCTGTGGGCTGTTAGGCTCGCGGGGGCTGAAAATGCTTCATTTTATTGCGTTATTCTTGGCGCTGACTTTTTTGGCGCAAAAAATGTTTTTCTGTTTCCGGCGTCATATGTGTCGCCGGAAGTTGCGTCATTTTTTACGTTCTTTTGCGCCAAAAGTGTCGGCGTTCCGGATGTGGCGTCATTTTTGGCGCCAAAAGCATTTAGGCGCCAAATAATGTGGGCATCTTTTTTGGCGCTAAAAAATATGGGCGTCACTATTGTCTCCACATTATTTAAGTCTCATTTTTTATTGCTTCTGGTTGCTAGAAGCTTGTTCACTGGCATTTTTTCCCATTCCTGAAACTGTCATTTAAGGAATTTGTTCAATTTTGCTTTATATGTTGTTTTTTCTATTACATATTGCAAGATGTCCCACGTTGAAACTGAGTCAGAAGATACTTCTGAAAAATCACTGCCTGGTGCTTGAGCTACCAAAGCTAAGTGTATCTGCTGTAAACTTATGGTATCTGTTCCTCCAGCTGTTGTTTGTACTGATTGTCATGACAAACTTGTTAATGCAGATAATATTTCCTTTAGTACTGTTACATTACCTGTTGCTGTTCCATCAACATCTAATACTCAGAGTGTTCCTGATAACATAAGAGATTTTGTTTCTAAATCCATTAAGAAGGCTATGTCTGTTATTCCTCCTTCTAGTAAACGTAAAAATTCTTTTAAAACTTCTCATTTTTCAGATGAATTTTTAAATGAACATCATCATTCTGATTCTGATAATGGTTCCTCTGGTTCAGAGGATTCTGTCTCAGAGGTTGATGCTGATAAATCTTCATATTTATTTAAAATGGAATTTATTCGTTCTTTACTTAAAGAAGTCCTAATTGCATTAGAAAATGAGGATTCTGGTCCTCTTAATACTAAATCTAAACGTTTAGATAAGGTTTTTAAATCTCCTGTAGTTATTCCAGAAGTTTTTCCTGTCCCTGGTGCTATTTCTGAAGTAATTTCCAGGGAATGGAATAATTTGGGTAATTCATTTACTCCTTCTAAACGTTTTAAGCAATTATATCCTGTGCCATCTGACAGATTAGAGTTTTGGGACAAAATCCCTAAGGTTGATGGGGCTGTCTCTACTCTTGCTAAGCGTACTACTATTCCTACGGCAGATGGTACTTCCTTTAAGGATCCTTTAGATAGGAAAATTGAATCCTTTATAAGAAAAGCTTACTTGTGTTCAGGTAATCTTCTTAGACCTGCTATATCTTTAGCGGATGTTACTGCAGCTTCAACTTTTTGGTTAGAAGCTTTAGCGCAACAAGTAACAGATCATAATTCTCATAGCATTATTATTTTTCTTCAACATGCTAATAATTTTATTTGTGATGCCATCTTTGATATCATTAGAGTTGATGTCAGGTATATGTCTCTAGCTATTTTAGCTAGAAGAGCTTTATGGCTTAAAACTTGGAATGCTGATATGTCTTCTAAGTCTACTCTGCTTTCCCTTTCTTTCCAGGGTAATAAATTATTTGGTTCTCAGTTGGATTCTATTATCTCAACTGTTACTGGAGGGAAAGGAACTTTTTTACCACAGGATAAAAAATCTAAAGGTAAATTTAGGTCTAATAATCGTTTTCGTTCCTTTCGTCACAACAAGGAACAAAAGCCTGATCCTTCATCCTCAGGAGCGGTATCAGTTTGGAAACCATCTCCAGTCTGGAATAAATCCAAGCCTTTTAGAAAATCAAAGCCAGCTCCTAAGTCCACATGAAGGTGCGGCCCTCATTCCAGCTCAGCTGGTAGGGGGCAGATTACGTTTTTTCAAAGAAATTTGGATCAATTCCATTCCCAATCTTTGGATTCAGAACATTGTTTCAGAAGGGTACAGAATTGGCTTCAAGATAAGGCCTCCTGCAAAGAGATTTTTTCTTTCCCGTGTCCCAGTAAACCCAGCGAAGGCTCAAGCATTTCTGAAATGTGTTTCAGATCTAGAGTTGGCTGGAGTAATTATGCCAGTTCCAGTTCTGGAACAGGGGCTGGGGTTTTATTCAAATCTCTTCATTGTACCAGAGAAGGAGAATTCCTTCAGACCAGTTCTGGATCTAAAAATATTGAATCGTTATGTAAGGATACCAACATTCAAAATGGTAACTGTAAGGACTATCCTGCCTTTTGTTCAGCAAGGGCATTATATGTCTACAATAGATTTACAGGATGCATATCTGCATATTCCGATTCATCCAGATCACTATCAGTTTCTGAGATTCTCTTTCCTAGACAAGCATTACCAGTTCGTGGCTCTGCCGTTTGGCCTAGCAACAGCTCCAAGAATTTTTACAAAGGTTCTCGGTGCCCTTCTGTCTGTAATCAGAGAACAGGGTATTGTGGTATTTCCTTATTTGGATGATATCTTGGTACTTGCTCAGTCTTCACATTTAGCAGAATCTCATACGAATCGACTTGTGTTGTTTCTTCAAGATCATGGTTGGAGGATCAATTTACCAAAAAGTTCATTGATTCCTCAGACAAGGGTAACCTTTTTAGGTTTCCAGATAGATTCAGTGTCCATGACTCTATCTTTGACAGACAAGAGACGTCTAAAATTGATATCAGCTTGTCGAAACCTTCAGTCACAATCATTCCCTTCGGTAGCCTTATGCATGGAAATTCTAGGTCTTATGACTGCTGCATCGGACGCGATCCCCTTTGCTCGTTTTCACATGCGACCTCTTCAGCTCTGTATGCTGAACCAGTGGTGCAGGGATTACACAAAGATATCTCAATTAATATCTTTAAAACCGATTGTACGACACTCTCTGACGTGGTGGACAGATCACCATCGTTTAGTTCAGGGGGCTTCTTTTGTTCTTCCGACCTGGACTGTAATTTCAACAGATGCAAGTCTTACAGGTTGGGGAGCTGTGTGGGGGTCTCTGACAGCACAAGGGGTTTGGGAATCTCAGGAGGTGAGATTACCGATCAATATTTTGGAACTCCGTGCAATTTTCAGAGCTCTTCAGTCTTGGCCTCTTCTAAAGAGAGAATCGTTCATTTGTTTTCAGACAGACAATGTCACAACTGTGGCATACATCAATCATCAAGGAGGGACTCACAGTCCTCTGGCTATGAAATAAGTATCTCGAATTCTGGTATGGGCGGAATCCAGCTCCTGTCTAGTTTCTGCGGTTCATATCCCAGGTATAGACAATTGGGAAGCGGATTATCTCAGTCGCCAAACATTGCATCCGGGCGAATGGTCTCTTCACCCAGAGGTATTTCTTCAGATTGTTCAAATGCGGGGACTTCCAGAAATAGATCTGATGGCCTCTCATCTAAACAAGAAACTTCCCAGGTATCTGTCCAGATCCAGGGATCCTCAAGCGGAAGCAGTGGATGCATTGTCACTTCCTTGGAAGTATCATCCTGCCTATATCTTTCCGCCTCTAGTTCTTCTTCCAAGAGTAATCTCCAAGATTCTGAAGGAATGCTCGTTTGTTCTGCTGGTAGCTCCAGCATGGCCTCACAGGTTTTGGTATGCGGATCTTGTCTGGATGGCCTCTTGCCAACCGTGGACTCTTCCGTTAAGACCAGACCTTCTGTCGCAAGGTCATTTTTTCCATCAGGATCTCAAATCCTTAAATTTAAAGGTATGGAGATTGAACGCTTGATTCTTAGTCAAAGAGGTTTCTCTGACTCTGTGATTAATACTATGTTACAGGCTCGTAAATCTGTATCTAGGGAGATATATTATAGAGTCTGGAAGACTTATATTTCTTGGTGTCTTTCTCATCATTTTTCCTGGCATTCTTTTAGAATTCCGAGAATTTTACAGTTTCTTCAGGATGGTTTGGATAAAGGTTTGTCTGCAAGTTCCTTGAAAGGACAAATCTCTGCTCTTTCTGTTCTTTTTCACAGAAAGATTGCTAATCTTCCTGATATTCATTGTTTTGTACAAGCTTTGGTTCGTATAAAACCTGTCATTAAGTCAATTTCTCCTCCTTGGAGTTTGAATTTGGTTCTGGGGGCTCTTCAAGCTCCTCCGTTTGAACCTATGCATTCATTGGACATTAAATTACTTTCTTGGAAAGTTTTGTTCCTTTTGGCCATCTCTTCTGCCAGAAGAGTTTCTGAATTATCTGCTCTTTCTTGTGAGTCTCCTTTTCTGATTTTTCACCAGGATAAGGCGGTGTTGCGAACTTCTTTTAAATTTTTACCTAAGGTTGTGAATTCCAGCAACATTAGTAGAGAAATTGTGGTTCCTTCATTATGTCCTAATCCTAAGAATTCTAAGGAGAAATCATTGCATTCTTTGGATGTAGTTAGAGCTTTGAAATATTATGTTGAAGCTACTAAGAATTTCCGAAAGACTTCTAGTCTATTTGTTATCTTTTCCGGTTCTAGGAAAGGTCAGAAGGCCTCTGCCATTTCTTTGGCATCTTGGTTGAAATCTTTAATTCATCATGCTTATGTCGAGTCGGGTAAAACTCCGCCTCAAAGGATTACAGCTCATTCTACTAGGTCAGTTTCTACTTCCGGGGCGTTTAGGAATGAAGCTTCGGTTGATCAGATTTGCAAAGCAGCAACTTGGTCTTCTTTGCATACTTTTACTAAATTCTACCATTTTGATGTGTTTTCTTCTTCTGAAGCTGTCTTTGGTAGAAAAGTACTTCAGGCAGCTGTTTCAGTTTGAATCTTCTGCTTATATTTTCAGTTTTTTTCTTTATAAGATTTAAACTTTATTTTTGGGTGTGGATTTTTTTCAGCGGAATTGGCTGTCTTTATTTTATCCCTCCCTCTCTAGTGACTCTTGCGTGGAAGATCCACATCTTGGGTAGTCATTATCCCATACGTCACTAGCTCATGGACTCTTGCTAATTACATGAAAGAAAACATAATTTATGTAAGAACTTACCTGATAAATTCATTTCTTTCATATTAGCAAGAGTCCATGAGGCCCACCCTTTTTTTGTGGTGGTTATGATTTTTTTGTATAAAGCACAATTATTCCAATTCCTTATATTTATGCTTTGCACTTTTTTCTTATCACCCCACTTCTTGGCTATTCGTTAAACTGATTTGTGGGTGTGGTGAGGGGTGTATTTATAGGCATTTTGAGGTTTGGGAAACTTTGCCCCTCCTGGTAGGAATGTATATCCCATACGTCACTAGCTCATGGACTCTTGCTAATATGAAAGAAATGGATTTATCAGGTAAGTTCTTACATAAATTATGTTTTTTATTTCGGGTATGCACATATTACAGTATGCAATCATGTTTGCGCATATTACAGTATGCGATTGGGTATGCGCATATTATAACCAAACATTAGAATATGAAATTTTCATATAATCATGTCAGGTTTCGCACTGATAAAAATATGCCATGGTGTTTGCGTCAGAGTGGGGTGTTTTTTTATTCCACTTTTTTTTTCTCCAGTGACTTCTATGTGAGCGCGCATCTGATATTCTAAGTTCTGAGTTTTGAGCTAGTTGGGTCACCACCAGTGAAAAATAAGTTTTTTTTGGAACTTGTAATACCAGCACAACCCGACTATAGCAAAAATCTTAATTCTAGCTGTTTGCTAAAGTAAAAACGCAAAATACAGCTCCACTTGTAATCTGTCCCTAAATGGTCCTTATTTTTCCAACCTATCTTAAAAAACAAAACAAAAAACAAACAAACAAAAAGCAACCAGCCTTCTTTGCGCTACAGCCTAACTGAATTTACATGATACAAATAACCTAATTTACTTACATGTCACTTAAAAAAACATTTGGGAGACCAAAGTTATTTTCTCCATGAACAAACACCTCATAATTAAATATATGTGACCTAAAATTTACATAATTATTTGGTGACACATTTGATCTAGAAAAAAAAAACTTTTTAAACCAATACAAAACGTGCTGAAAGGTAAAGAATAACTTTCTAGCAATACATAAGATGTATGATATGGTTTAAGGTCCTTTAAAAACCTTTCAGTTTATTATTTAAATCTTATTCAACTTTTTTACTTTCTACTTGCATCAACTAGATATTTATTGTTAGTCCATAGACAACTTTTTATTACTATATTAAAATAATTATGGAGGCTCTGTAATATAATTATTTTCCAACAGGTGCTGCATTTATGTACAGACTACACTTCTTGGACCACTTTAATTTGCATCAAGATTTGAAAAAACAAATTTGGACTGTAATGGTATAGGGTAATTCAAGAATTTCTTGATTATCCATCTGGAATCAAAGATGCAGAAATGGGAAGCAGGTATCAGCCAGTGCAGTAGAGGGGTAAGCTGTGTACAAGCCAAAGGTCAGAGCCAGAAGAGCTGCCCAAAATCAGGTGTCAAAATAGAAGGATAAGACACGTATGGAGAGCTGGGCACAGGCACAAAATTCATAAACCAGTAAATTAATCCTCAAGTAGCAGATCTTGGTAAAAGGGTCAGCAACAATCCTACTAACTTTAGCGTACAGGTCCCAAGGTCAGGTGGAAAGGGTTAGCTGGTGTTGAGTATCTTTTCATTATCTTTTAATATATTATCATTAACTCATAATACTAGTGTGTGATTCTGTTCATTGGCCTATACCTCTCACATCTCAATCTTATGTTTTCTCCTGATAAGGGGCACAGGATTAATTTTTAGCAGCACCCTTATATTAACCCAAATACCTATTTATTTAATGGTTTTTGTGGTGTAGAATGAGGATTTGTACAAGCCAATGTTTATAATTAAATGCCCCTCAATGTCCACATGCAGTTTATTTTTATTTTTACTCATAATTAGTGATGTCGCGAACATAAAATTTTCGGTTCGCGAACGGCGAACGCGAACTCCCGCAAAAGTTTGCGAACAGGCGAACCAGGCGAACTGCCATAGACTTCAATAGGCAGGCAAATTTTAAAACCCACAGGGACTCTTTCTGGCCACAATAGTGATGGAAAAGTTGTTTCAAGGGGACTAACACCTGGACTGTGGCATGCCGGAGGGGGATCCATGGCAAAACTCCCATGGAAAATTACATAGTTGATGCAGAGTCTGGTTTTAATCCATAAAGGGCATAAATCACCTAACATTCCTAAATTGTTTGGAATAACGTGCTTTAAAACATCAGGTATGATGTTGTATCGATCAGGTAGTGTAAGGGTTACGCCCGCTTCACAGTGACAGACCAAACTCCCGCAGCGGGTACAACATCTAAATAGTTTCTAAATTTTGTCCTGAGTTTAGAAATACCCAATGTTAACATGTTCTTTGCTTTTTTTGCAAGTTATAGGGCCATAAATACAAGTAGCACTTTGCTATTTCAAAACCACTTTTTTTCAAAATGAGCGCTAGTTACATTGGAACCCTGGTATCTGTCAGGAATACCTGAATATCCCTTGACATGTATATAATTTTTTTTAGAAGACATCCCAAAGTATTGATCTAGGCCCATTTTGGTATATTTCATGCCACCATTTCCCCGCCAAATGCGATCAAATAAAAAAAAAATTGTTCACTTTTTTAGGTTTCTCACAGAAATTATTTACAAACAACTTATGCAATTATGGCATAAATGGTTGTAAATGCTTCTCTGGGATCCCCTTTGTTCAGAAATAGCAGATTTATATGGCTTTGGCGTTGCTTTTTGATAATTAGAAGGCTGCTAAATGCCACTGCGCACCACACGTGTTTTATGCCCAGCAGTGAAGGGGTTAATTAGGGAGCATGTAGGGAGCTTGTAGAGTTAATTTTAGCTTAAGTGTAGTGTAGTAGACAACCCAAAGTATTGATCTAGGCCCATTTTGGTATATTTCATGCCACCATTTCACCGCCAAATGCGATCAAATACATTTTTTTTTTCACTTTTTCACAAACTTTAGGTTTCTCACAGAAATTATTTACAAACAACTTATGCAATTATGGCATAAATGGTTGTAAATGCTTCTCTGGGATCCCCTTTGTTCAGAAATAGCAGACTTATATGGCTTTGGCGTTGCTTTTTGGTAATTAGAAGGCTGCTAAATGCCACTGCGCACCACACGTCTTTTATGCCCAGCAGTGAAGGGGTTAATTAGGGAGCATGTAGGGAGCTTGTAGAGTTAATTTTAGCTTAAGTGTAGCGTAGTAGACAACCCAAAGTATTGATCTAGGCCCATTTTGGTATATTTCATGCCACCATTTCACCGCCAAATGCGATCAAATAAATTTTTTTTTTCACTTTTTCACAAACTTTAGGTTTCTCACAGAAATTATTTACAAACAACTTATGCAATTATGGCATAAATGGTTGTAAATGCTTCTCTGGGACCCCCTTTGTTCAGAAATAGCAGACTTATATGGCTTTGGCGTTGCTTTTTGGTAATTAGAAGGCTGCTAAATGCCACTGCGCACCACACGTGTTTTATGCCCAGCAGTGAAGGGGTTAATTAGGGAGCATGTAGGGAGCTTGTAGAGTTAATTTTAGCTTAAGTGTAGTGTAGTAGACAACCCAAAGTATTGATCTAGGCCCATTTTGGTATATTTAATGCCACCATTTCACCGCCAAATGTGATCAAATTTAAAAAAAAAACAATTTTTTGTTGCAATTTTAGGTTTCTCACTGAAATTATTTACAAACAGCTTGTGCAATTATGGCACAAATGGTTGTAAATGCTTCTATGGGATCCCCTTTGTTCAGAAATAGCAGACATATATGAC
This sequence comes from Bombina bombina, assembly GCF_027579735.1. Classification (NCBI taxonomy): domain Eukaryota; kingdom Metazoa; phylum Chordata; class Amphibia; order Anura; family Bombinatoridae; genus Bombina; species Bombina bombina. Next base: position 1,143,569,940 of record NC_069502.1, read on the forward strand.
TTTGGCGTTTCTTTCTGGTAATTAGAAGGCCGCTAAATGCTGCTGTGCATCACACGTGTATTATGGCTAGCAGTGAAGGGGTTAATTAGGTAGTTTGTAGGGAGCTTGCAGGGTTAATTTTAGCTTTAGTGTAGAGATCAGCCTCCCACCTGACACATCAGACCCCCTGATCCCTCCCAAACAGCTCCCTCCCCCACCCCACAATTGTCCCCGCCAAGTCTGCCAGTACTAAAATAAAAGGTTTTTAATTTTTTTTTATGTTTTTAGCATATTTACATATGCTGTGGTGTAGCATCCCCCCTTAGCCCCCAACCTCCCTGATCCCCCCCAAAACAGCTCTCTAACCCTCCCCATCTGCCTTATTGGCAGCCATCTTGGGTATTGGCAGCTGTCTGCCAGTACCCAGTTTGCAAAAAAAAGAAGTTTTTTCTGTTTTTATTTTTTTTTTCTGTAGTGTAGCTTCCCCCCACAGACCAACCCCCACCACCTGCCACACCTGATATGAGTGGTGGCACTGGGCAAGTGGGCACAGTATACGCTGTGAGCCTGACACACATGCTGGCAGGCAGGCAACTGCAATTAGATTACACAGGGAAAAAAAAAAAGCAGACTGATGTTCTAGCCCTAAAAGGGCTTTTTGGGTGTGCTGTCCTTACAGCAGAGATCAGATGAGTCCTTCAGGACTGTAGTGGACACTGAATACACTAGCCTAGCTATCGATTTCCCTATTAAATCAGCAGCAGCTACACTGCCCCTCCTCTCACTAAGAATGCAGCTTCCGAATGAATCTAAAATGGATGCTGTCCAGGAGGTGGGAGGGTCTGGGAGGGAGGGTCTGCTGCTGATTGGCTGGAATGTGTCTGCTAACTGTGAGGTACAGGGTCAAAGTTTACTCAATGATAACTAATAGGGGGCGGATCGAACATCGCATATGTTCGCCCGCCGTGGCGAACGCGAACAAGCTATGTTCGCCGGCGAACTATTCGCGACATCACTACTCATAATACATTACATGTTCATACTAAATAAATACACATTTAAAATCTAGAGCTGCCTTTATTCTTTCATCTTCCTCCAGGAAAATATTGATACCAGATAGCAACTAAAATGAGAGCAGTATTAAGCTACTAATTACCTAAATGGTTTTCAAGGATGACATTGTTTATTAACTGTATGTCTTGACATAATTCCTTTATACATATCAGATGCTATCATAAAACATAAAATAATCTGAATCATAATAATTTAAGGGCCATGAAACCCATTTTTCTTTCTTTCAAAATTCACAATGTTAAACGACTGTTCATTTTACTTCTATTATTTAATTTGCTTTGTTCTCTTGGTATCCTTAGCTAAAAAACATATCTAGGTAGGCTCAGGAGCTGTAATGCACTACTGAAAGCTAGCTGCTGATTGGTGGTTGCACATATATGCGTCTTGTCGTTGGTTCACCAGATGTGCCAGCTAGCTTACAGTAGTGCATTGCTGCTCGCTGCTTCTTCAATGAAAGATACCATGAGAATGAAGCAAATGTAAAAACAGTAAAAACAAGTAAATTGGAAATGTATTTAAAATTGTGTGCTCTATCTGAATCATGAAATAAAAATGTTGGGTTTCAAGTCCCTTTAAATAATGAATTAGTGGGTTTAAAACCAAGGTTTTAATACATAATTTAAAGGGAAATTACAATAATTATTATCACTATAATTTGCTAGAGCATGTCATTTATTGAATAACCGACTCAAGCTTACTATGGGCTCCATTTATCAGCTTAGGAACCCATAAAATCTGCAAAAGCAAATACAATAGTATATACTGCCTTGTAAGCCCTGAACCAGAGCAGACAGGTTCCTTGGCTGGGAACATTAACCAGTCACTTCTTGTTAAATGAGGCCTACTGTGTATTACCAATACAATCATTACAGCTTCCAAATTGGAAACTACCAGTGTTTGCTGATTACATACAACTGCCACTCCAGATTAACTATCACTTATGACATCTTAGCGTGACCTTGCTTATGTGTTTAATCCCGCTTTAATGAATTGGAGCATGTAATCTTTGGATTACAATATACCTTTAATGATAAAGAAACAATTGTATTGCTGAATATGTTGCTGTGTTACAAACATAACAGTAATAATAAGATACAAATCTTTTGTTTTTTTCACTAACCTTCTTCAGCAGTATATCTATTAATCAAAGAAACATCACTGATTCCTACCTCTTTGGTTTCATTTTTGATAAATAAGTTTAATTTTGCAATGTCGCCGTTTTACTTTGAAATCATTAATTTTAGGAATCATTTTCTTTGTCCACCTCCTAACCAATTCTAATTTAATTATTCTGATGGAGTTACGCATTAATTAATCTATCCATGAAGAATTCCACAAACTTCTGCTGTTTACTAATATGCTAGCTCCTGCACTTATATTTAAAGGGACAATGAACCCAATCTTTTACTTTTGTGATTCAGATACAGCATGCAATTTTAAGCAACTATCTAATTTACTTCTATTATCACATTTTCTTCATTCTCTTTGTATCTTTATTTGAAAAGCAAGAATGTAAGTTTAGGTGCCGGCCTATTTTTGGCGAACAACCTGGGTTGTTCTTGCTAATTGGTGGTTAAATTCACCCACCAATAAACAAGTTCTGTCCACAGTTCTGAACCATTTTTCAAACAAAGATAGCAAGAGAACAAATACATTTTGATAATAGGAGTACATTAGAAAGTTGCTTAAAATTGCCTGCTCTATCTGAATCACAAAAGAAAAAAATTTGGGTTCAGTGTCCCTTTAACCCCTTAAGTGCTAATGACGACTCTGAGGCGTCACAGAGTTTCCCACTCTGGATTTACATCTATATAAGGGACAAGGCAAATTACAGTCTACCCTATATAAGAAGGAGACGCACAGAAATTCTCTTCTCCACTACACCAGTTGTCATCCCCCGGCTCTCAAGAAGGCATTGCCTAAATCTCAACTGCAACGAGTTTTAAGGAATAACTCTGAAGAAATAAATATGAACAGACAACTAGATGAGATGAAACACAGATTCAAGCAAAGGGGATATCCAGTGGAGCAATTAAATAGCACGGAACAAGAGCTGATGGGAATCTCACACGTGTGTACGGCTGAACGTACACAACCCAGACTCACCTTCACCACCACCTATACTCATGATAAGCAGGGTCTGGCGGCTAGCCTGAAGAAAAATTGGCAAATAATCACAACAGACCCCTCGCTTCCATTCCAAAATCTTGCTCCCCCGAGAGTGGGTTTCAAAAGAGCAAGATCTCTACATGACAGACTGGTGCATACGGATCCCACTCAATGCTATGAACAGACATACTGGCTCCAGACCAAAAAAAACTGACTGCTTTAGGTGCTTGGGATGTACCACCTGTAGTGCATTAATTACAGGTCCTTACTTTTCACATCCGTATAAGAAGAAAAAATATTCTTCTAGGCATTGGATGACATGTACTACTACACATGTGGTGTACCTCCTACACTGCATTTGCAGATTATTTTACGTAGGTAAGACCACAGACGATCTCCCCACTAGGATGGCCAACCACAGATCATCAATAAGAACAGACCTGGATAAAGGAACTTCAGATCAACCCATTGCCCGTCACTTTCTTCAAGCCGGCCATACAGTCAAGGACTTAAAATACACCCTAATTGATCATGTTCCACCCACTAATAGAGGGGGTGACAGGGGTAAACGACTACTGGTAAACGACTACTGCAACTGGAAGCCAGGTGGACATATGAATTAGAGACTTTGGTTACAAAGGGACTTAACACCCACCTGGACTGGCATAGCTACTTGTAAAACATATATTTAGCCACTGTATTCCATTTGACAAGTCATCTCTAATTTGAGAACCCTAATAGAATATAATTTTCTTTTCCCCCTTTTTTTTTGGACCGGGACTAACCTCCCCTAGAACAATGGTAATTCTTTAGCCTTTAATATGGGATTATTCCAACTATACAAGGACTCAATATACTCATATAGCCTTATACTCCCCTTTTATTGTGCAAATTGCCATTAGTTAAATGCCCTCCCTCCACATTTTTAGCCTCTCTAGTCTTAAGCATCATTTCTTTCATGTAATTGGCATGAGAGTCCATGAGCTAGTGACATATGGGATATACAATCCTACCAGGAGGGGCAAAGTTTCCCAAACCTCAAAATGCCTACAAATACACCCCTCACCACACCCACAATTCAGTTTTACAAACTTTGCCTCCTATGGAGGTGGTGAAGTAAGTTTGTGCTAAGATTTCTACGTTGATATGCGCTTCTCAGCATTGTTGAAGCCCGATTCCTCTCAGAGTACAGCGAATGTCAGAGGGACGTGAAGGGAGTATCACTTATTGAATACGATGATTTCCCTAACGGGGGTCTTTTTCATAGGTTCTCTGTTATCGGTCATAGAGATTCATCTCCTACCTCCCTTTTCAGATCGACAATATACTCTCAATTTACCATTACCTCTACTAATAACTGTTTTAGTACTGTTTTGGCTATCTGCTATATGTGGATGGGTGTCTTTGGTAAGTATGTTTTTATTTCTTAAGACACCTCAGCTATGGTTTGGCACTTTATGCATTTATATAAAGTTCTAAATATATGTAGTGTACTTATATTTGCCATGAGTCAGGTTCATGTATTTCCTTCTGCAGACTGTCAGTTTCATATTTGGGGAATATAAACATTTTTTAAAAAATAAATTTATTTCTTACCTGGGGTTTAGCCTTTTTTTCAATTGACTACTTCTTACAAATTGCGGGTGGTATTAGGTCCGCGGGTGCTTCAAATGCTAAACTTTATTGCATCATTCTTGGCGTGAAATTTTTTTTGGCGTGAAAATGTACGTCTATGACGCAAGTTCGTCACTTCCAGTGTCATACTTGACGCCGAGATCTTTCACACTGTTGCGTCATTAGTGACGCGAGTGTGTTATTTCTTTTAGTTACGTTGTGCGTCATACTTGGCGCCAAACTTTTTCATTATTTCAATACCCCATTAATGTTTGCCTCTTGTTTTTTTCTATCAGAGGGCTATGCTATTTGCATTTTTTCCCATTCCTGAAACTGTCATATAAGGAAATAGATAATTTTGCTTTATATGTTGTTTTTTCTCTTACATTTTGCAAGATGTCTCAATTTGATCCTGCCTCAGAAGTTTCTGCTGGAACATTGCTGCCTGGCATCGGTTCTACCAAAGCTAAGTGCATTTGTTGTAAAATTATAGAAAATATCTCGCCGAATGTCATTTGTAATAGTTGTCATGATAAACTTTTACATGCAGATAGAGTGTCCATCAGTAATAATACATTGCCAGTTGCAGTTCCTTCAACTTCTAATGTGCATGATATACCTGTAAATTTTAAAGAATTTGTTTCTGATTCTATTCTGAAGGCTTTGTCTGCATTTCCACCTTCAAATAAACGTAAAAGGTCTTTAAAACTTCTCATTTAGTTGATGAAATTTCAAATGACCAACCACATAATAATTTATCCTCTTCTAATGAGGATCTCTCTGATTCAGAAGATCCTTCCTCAGACATTGACACTGACAAATCTACTTATTTATTTAAAATTGAGTATATGTGTTCTTTATTTAAAGAAGTGTTAATTACTTTGGATATTGAGGTAACCAGTCCTCTTGATGTTCAGTCTAATAAACGCTTAAATGCTTTTTTTAAACCTCCTGTGGTTTCTCCAGGGGTTTTTTCCTATTCCTGAGGCTATTTCTGTCCAAAATCAATGGATTCAGAGCATTGTCTCTCAAGGGTATTGAATAGGATTCAGAGTAAGAACTCCTGTGAGAAGATTTTTTCTCTCACGTATCCCAGTAAATCCAGTAAAAGCTCAGGCTTTTCTGAAGTGTGTTTCAGACCTGGAGTCTTCAGGGGTAATCATGCCAGTTCCTCTTCTGGAACAAAGAAGGAAAAATTATTCAGACCAGTTCTGGATCTGAAAATTTTGAATCGTTATGTAAGAATACCAACTTTCAAGATGGTGACTATATATATAAGACTATTTTGACTTTTGTTCAGCGAGGACATTATATGTCCACAATAGACTTGCAGGATGCATACCTTCATATTCCGATTCATCCAGAACATTGTCAGTTTCTGAGATTCTCTTTTCTAGACAAGCATTACCAATTTGTTGCTCTTCCATTTGGCCTAGCAACAGCTCCAAGAATCTTTTCAAAGGTTCTGGGTGCCCTACTCTCTGTAATCAGAGAACAGGGTATTGTGGTGTTTCCTTATTTGGACGATATCTTGGTACTAGCTCAGTCTTTACGTTCTGCAGAATCTCACACAAATCAACTTGTGTTGTTTCTTCGGAAACATGGTTGGAGGATCAATTTACCAAAAAGTTTCTTGATTCCTCAGACAAGGGTCACCTTTTTAGGCTTCCAGATAGATTCAGTGTCCATGACTCTGTCTCCAACAGACAAGAGACGTTTAAAATTGGTTGCAGCCTGCCTACACCTTCAGTCTCAGTCATTCCCTTCAGTGGCTATGTGCATGGAAGTTTTAGGTCTCATGACTGCAGCATCAGACGCGATCCCCTTTGCTCGTTTTCACATGAGATCTCTTCAGCTTTGTATGCTGAATCAATGGTGCAGAGATTATACAAAGATATCACAATTAATATCCTTAAATCCCAATGTACGACACTCTCTGACATGGTGGATAGATCACAATCGTTTAGTTCAAGGGGCTTCTTTTGTTTGCCCAACCTGGACTGTGATCACAACAGATGCGAGTCTTTCCAGTTGTGGAGCTGTTTGGGGATCTCTGACAGCACAAGGGGTTTGGAAATCTCAAAAGGGAAAATTACCAATAAATATTTTAGAACTCCGTGCAATTCTCAGAGCTCTTCAGCTTTGGCCTCTGTTAAAGAGAGAACCATTCATTTGTTTTCAGACAGACAGTATCACAACAGTGGCATATGTCAATCATCAGGGTGGGACTCACAGTCCCCAAGCTATGAAGGAAGTATCTCGGATACTTGCTTGGGCGGAATCCAGCTCCTGTCTAATCTCTGCGGTGCATATCCCAGGTGTAGACAATTGGGAGGCGGATTATCTCAGCCGCCAGTCTTTACATCCAGGGAAGTGGTCTCTCCATCCAGATGTTTTTTCTCAGATTGTTCAGATGTGGGGTCTTCCAGAGATAGATCTCATGGCCTCTCATCTAAACAAGAAACTTCCCAGATACCTGTCCAGGTCCAGGGATGTTCAGGCAGAAGCAGTGGATGCGCTGACACTTCCTTGGTGTTATCATCCTGCTTACATTTATCCGCCTCTAGTTCTCCTTCCAAGAGGGATTTCCAAAATCATCATGGAACAATCATTTGTGTTGCTGGTGGTGCCAGCTTGGCCACACAGGTTTTGGTATGCGGATCTGGTTCGGATGTCCAGTTGCCCACCTTGCCCACTTCTGTTACGGCCAGACCTACTTTCTCAAGGTCCGTTTTTCCATCAGGATCTCAAATCATTAAATTTGAAGGTATGGAAATTGAATGCTTAGTACTTAGTCATAGAGGTTTCTCTGACTCAGTGATTAATACTATGTTAAAAGCTCGTAAATCTGTCTCTAGAAAGATTTATCATAGAGTTTGGAAGACTTACATTTCATGGTGTTCTTCTCATAAATTTTCTTGGCATTCTTTTAGAATTCCTAGAATTTTACAGTTTCTTCAGGATGGTTTGGATAAGGGTTTGTCTGCAAGTACCTTGAAAGGACAAATCTTTGCTCTTTCTGTTTTATTTCACAGAAAAATTGCTATACTTCCTGATATACACTGTTTTGTACAGGCTTTAGTCCGTATTAAGCCTGTCATTAAATCAATTTCTCCTCCTTGGAGTCTTAATTTGGTTCTGAAGGCTTTACAGGCTCCTCCATTTGAGCCTATGCATTCATTGGACATTAAACTACTTTATTGGAAAGTGTTGTTCCTTTTGGCTATCTCTTCTGTTAGAAGAGTTTCTGAGCTATCTGCTCTTTCTTGTGAATCTCCTTTTCTGATTTTTCATCAGAATAAGGCGGTTTTGCGGACTTCATTTGAATTTTTACCTAAGGTTGTGAATTCTAGCAACATTAGTAGAGAAATTGTTGTCCCTTCCTTGTTTCCTAATCCTAAGAATCATTTGGAAAGATCCTTACATTCTTTGGATGTGGTGAGAGCTTTGAAATATTATGTTGAAGCTACTAAAGATTTCAGGAAGTCTTCTAGTCTATTTGTTTTATTTTCTGGTCCTAGGAAAGGTCAGAAGGCCTCTGCTATTTCCTTGGCCTCTTGGTTAAAGCTTTTGATTCATCAAGCTTATTTGGAGTCGGGTCAAGCCCCGCCTCAGAGAATTACAGCTCATTCTACTAGATCAGTCTCCACTTCGTGGGCTTTTAAGAATGAAGCTTCAGTTGATCAGATTTGCAAAGCAGCGACTTGGTCCTCTTTGCATACATTTACTAAATTCTACCGTTTTGATGTATTTGCTTCTTCAGAAGCAGTTTTTGGTAGAAAAGTTCTTCAGGCAGCTGTTTCAGTTTGATTCTTCTGCTTTTGTTTTAAGTTTTTTTCTTTCAAAAATGAAAATAAACTTATTTTTTTGGGTTGTGGACTAATTTTTTTTCAGCAGAATATGGCTGTTTTTATTTTATTTCCTCCCTCTGTAGTGACTCTTGAGTGTAGATCCACATCTTGGGTTTTGATATCCCATATGTCACTAGCTCATGGACTCTTGCCAATTACATGAAAGAAAACATAATTTATGCAAGAACTTACCTGATAAATTCATTTCTTTCATATTGGCAAGAGTCCATGAGGCCCACCCTTTTTATGGTGTTTATGATTTTTTTTGTATAAAGCACAATTATTTCCAAATTTCCTTTGTTGATGCTTTCTACTCCTTTCTTTATCACCCCACTGCTTGGCTATTCGTTAAACTGAATTGTGGGTGTGGTGAGGGGTGTATTTATAGGCATTTTGAGGTTTGGGAAACTTTGCCCCTCCTGGTAGGATTGTATATTCCATGTCACTAGCTCATGGACTCTGGTCAATATGAAAGAAATGAATTTATCAGGTAAGTTCTTACATAAATTATGTTTTTTAAGCCTTAAGGTCCCTATCACAGGAATTTTCCATAGAAACATAATCCAACAAACATAAGCCTACAGCACATATGTATTTATGATGTTTTATTGTATTACACACTTATTTCACTAACAGTATCACTCAATACTTTGTTTCTTTGTTTCTTGCCACAGGGCAGTTCGAGTGCTACTAGCACTGACGTGATGATGTAGTGACGCCTACAGCTTCACTTCCGGGTTCAACACAGTGTGGCAGCATGGGGGCCGGTGGTGTTGGGACAGTCCATTGACTATATCTGGCACAGTGTGGTAAGCATAATGCACACTTGTTTTCTTAATAGGAGTCTGAGGACAGGGGTTGTTCCTCGAAAATGTTAAATCTTTTATTAAACAGTTTGTTTACACGGCGAGTGCTCTCTCTTTATTTTCATTTATATACATCTGAGCAGCACCCCGATTTTCTATTTTTGTACAGTGAGTGCTGGTATCTACTATTATTTATAGCCTTTTGCCGTCAAATACATGGCCATATATCATATACCTTTGAACCCTTATAAATATTTATTTATATATTTATTATTTTTATATATTTATACATTTATTTGTTATCAGACCGTGTATATATGAGTGTAGCAGCATATTTTAATGTATCTATGTTGTGTTTGGTGCAACTTTTATTAATCCCTATCCCTTTATGCGAGTTCTTCAGTCCCACTAACCGGACACACGTTAAATGCATTTGCGCTCAAGCTGATGCGTTTACCATGTTAGCACGCCACTTGTAATCTTGCCATATATTAGCAAGGAAAACACCAATATAGCAAACAAGAGGAGAACAAGTAGATTCAGATGTGTATTCAAAAATCAGGCCACAGTTATAATCAAAGGTAAGGGAAATAATAAATTCAATCACGAAAGTCAATGTCGGTACCAGGAATTAAAACAGTAATATAAGTGCAAGACTATGAGTGTCTCAATACACAAGCAAGCACTACAAATTAGGCTTAAAGGGACAGTCTACTACTGAATTTTGATTGTTTGAAAAGATAGATAATCTTTTATTACCCATTCGCCAGTTTTGCATAACCAACACAGTTATGTTAATATACTTTTTACCTCTGTGATTACCTTGATTCTAAGCTTCTGCCGACTAGCCCCTGTTTCAGTTATTTTGACAGACTTGCCTTTTAGTCAATCAGTGCTGACTCCTAGGTAAATCCACAGGAGTGAGCACAATGTTATCTACATGAACAAGTTCAGTCTACTTTGAAAAACTGTCAAAATACACAGAGATAAGAGAAAGCATACAAGGGCTTATAGATTAGCATATGAGCCTACCTAGGTTTAGATATTCTTTGTTGAAGAGATACCTAGGTAGGTAGCGTGCACGTGCCTGAAGAACTATATGACAGGAAATAGTGTTGCCATCTTGTGCTTTTGCTAATGTATAACATTGTTGCAAAACTGCTGCCATATAGTGCTGCGGATACGTGCACACTCCTGAGCTTACATCCCTGCTTTTCAACAAAGGATAAAAAGAAAACTAAGAAAATTTAATAACAGAAGTAAATTGGATAGTTGTTTAAAATTGTATGTTCTATCTGAATCATGAAAGGAAAAATGTGGGTTTAAAATGCTTTCCAAATTATGTATATTATTAAATATCTAGCTGAACATATCAGGTGAGCCAATGACAAGAGGCATATATGTGCAGTCACCAATCAGCAGCTAGCTCCCAGTAGTGCATTGCTGCTCCTGAACCTACCTATGTATGTTTCAAAAAGGCAAAGGATGCCAAAGAACAAAACAAATAAAATAATAGAAGTAAATTGGAATGTAGTTAAAATTGCATGTTCTGTCTGAATCATGAAGGTTACATTTTGACTTTACTGGCCCCTTAAGAAACCCCTGTTATGACAAATCTAAACTTGTATGAAAAATTAATCTTTGGTTAACACAGAGACAAATATTCTCATTTTAAATTCCCCTTTTTAAATTAACGCTACTGTATTTGTGCAGAATATACACATGCAAAACACTTTTACATATCCTTTATTGAACCTATACTATCACTACTGGCTGCAATGGCAAACGGGATTAACATAATTGGCTTGTCATAACTACTGGTTAGTAGTAGAGATTTACTGGTAGATCACCTGTTACCGTATGCTCAGATTACTATCAGCTGATGCTGAGATAAAACAATAAGGGATCATTCACAAGTCATTCATTCTATTAGATCCTGCAACTGCTGTACATTTTGTTAGAGTGATATGGGGTATGTCAGGGCCTCTATCAAATGAAACTGCTCTCACAGCGTACGTTTCTCTTTACATTTCATGAAACTGAACATTGAAGCATAGCTATGGTTTGTATCAAAATGCGTTCACTCTTTTATAAAATGAAGGTAACAAACCCACACCAAATATAAAACAGCAGTTTACCTCCAATAACATGATGGCCGCAAGATCAGATATGTCATAACAGACTGAAACAGTTATTTCATTTGAAGTCAAAGGGTTAAAGGGTTTACAAATGTATAACAGTGATATAAATGACGTGTACACGTGTTTTTGGATTCAATTTACATGGCTGCTTGCCTTCTACTATTCTGAAAAGAACAGTATATATGGCTGCATTTTACTGTTCTATTAATGACACTTTTGTAACTATAAACATACTTTTCTTACAGACCACACAAATACCTAGAAAGCTTTTAAATTTATTGTTTACATAGTCAGTTATATAGTAATTTTAAAACCTCACAGCTTGTAAACTCTGCATAGGGACTCCTTGCTCACAGTACATATAATCCTACCTCAACTGCAAATGCTGTATTTTGCCATCCAGCTTATTTCCTTGCTTACAAGTTGGGTTAACGTTCGGGATTAGCTGTGAATATAAATATTCCATGATACTTTCCATCTACTTATGTTTGGTGGAAACTTTTTCTAAGAGCGCAAGGAGCTGATCTGACATATTTATGAGGTGGAGAATTCAGCTGAGAGACTGTCATGAGAATCTTTGTTTATGAGGTAAGTGTTCTCACGCTCCAGTGACACCTGACATACAGTCTTCATATAAGTGAACTTGCCTCAGTATTCAATTGAGATGCAATTTTAGTCATTATAAGAAATAGGCTTACCAAATCCTAAATTCAAGATAAGCCCTTTTTATTGTTCTGCATGGGTTCAGGGCACTCTGAGGATTCGAACAGGTGTTCCATTTATTTTATGAACTCATCGATATTAAATCTTCTAAAAGTAAATCAGACATATTATTTAAAAGACGTGCGTGACTAAAAGAGTTCTGTGTGGAAATACACTTTTAATGATGTATCCACTAAACAAGGTCCATTAAATTGGAATTAGCTTAATCAGTATGATTGCAGGCTTCGCCACAGAGGCAGAAATATAGAACTCTGTCTTTTAATAAAACACCCGTAAATGATACTTTTAGCCTTATAGCATAAGCCAAATGCTGCCTTATACTTTATGAGCCTTTTGTTAGAAAGTATTTCACAGTAAGCACTAGATACAAATCAAAAATCTGAGCACGAACACACAAAGAACAATAAAACACTATTAATTTTAGAAACCTTGTTTGATTTAACTTGAATTATCATTGTAAATTGAAATGCATATTTAATGTATTTTAATACTACAGGGATTTCTCTATCCACAACATGACATACTTTTCCATTAGGAATAGATAGATATTTCAGAAATGTTCTTCCACATATGGATATAAACTTGGCATGCGGTTTGACCACATCTTCCCTTAGGAATGAATTAAAGCACTTTGGATATATTTTTCATTGGCTTTCATTGCACAAATTAATATACAGGATTGAAGAAAATCTACTTATATTAGAAAACACTCAGCTACACTTTTTTTTTAAAGCATACTTAGTATATTGTGTAGAGTAACAGAGACATTTAAAAGTATTTAGAATAAAAGGTTATAGGTTTGTGTACAACAAGAGCTCTTGTCTAAAGTTTAAGAACCTGAATAGCTAATAGAAAGTTTGGCACTAATCTGGAGCCGATGGCAATAAAAGTAAGAGTATAACATTGGAGGAAAAGTAATGGATTATAATATAGTAGAGAGAAGCACATGCGTAGGGTAGTGCTCGTATTACAAGTTGAAAGTAAAATGTTAGCACTGAAATGTAATAAAAATAGAAGTAAGCTTTTTCGCGCATTGGCTAGCACTTGTATTACAAGTTGAAAGTAAAACATCAGCACTGGAATGTAATGAAAGATAAAAGTAAGCTTTTTGCACACGTCAGGTAGCGCTCGTATTACAAGTTGAAAGTAAAACGTCAGCACTGGAATGTAACAAAAGATATGTGCATCGGTTATATCTTGCATTACAAGTTGAAAGTAAAACATCAGCACTGGAATGTAATGAAAAATAGAATTAAGTTTTTTACGCCTGTCGGGTAGAGCTCGTATTACAATTCGAAAGTAAAACGTCAGCACTGAAATGTAATGAAAGATAGAAGTAAGCTTTATTGCGCCCGTCGGGTAGTGCTCATATTACAAGTTGAAAATAAAATGTCAGCACTGAAATGTAATCAAAGATAGAAATAAGCTTTTTACGTGCCTCGGGTAGTGCTCATGTTACAAGTTGAAAGTAAAACTTTTTGTGCAATCATTTTTTTAAATAATTTTATTAGATAGTGTTATTAAGAGAGTAACTGCAATGCATTTTTTATGTCTTTTGTGACACTTTTTTGTTTTACAGTTAACCAGAGCTGTAAGGACGAGCTATCCCAATGCACATACACTTAATTTGCGCTCAAGCGATTTTGTTTACTTTCAACTTGTAATGCGAGCGATACAACCGATACATCCAACGTGTGCAAACAGCCGCAATAAACTGGATATCACTCACGCGTAATTGTTAGTGCCCCACTTGTAATCTGGCCCAAATTGTATTTAGGGTTTAATGTCCCTTTCATGAGGCATGAAATCCAAAACGTCAGAAAACAACAGATAGTTTTAGTAACATAGTAACATAGTAGATGAGGTTGAAAAAAGACTGAAGTCCATTGAGTTCAACCTATACAAATATACAGTAAAATACTTACAAAAAGCTCCAGTTAAACTTAAATAATCCCACTAAAAGGTGACCCATGTAATACAAGAAATCATATACATGAATTTTGTTTGTAGACAGAAATGTATCCAATTTTTAAAAAAAATGTATCTATGGTATTAGCATTCTTCCAACCTTAAATTGTTACCTTTTGTCACAAACTATTTTCTTGGAATAATCAGAGCTTCTGCCATCTTTGTATATGAACCTTGAATATATTTATATAAAGTAATCATGTCACCTCTCAAGCACTTTTTTTAAAGTTTGGCTAGCCTCTCCTCATAGCTTAAATTCTCCATTCCCCTTATTAGCTTTGTGGCCCTTCTCAGAACTTTTTCTAGTTCTGCAGTATGTTTTTTTGCGATCAGTCCCCAGAACGGCACTCCATACTCAAGGTGAGGTCTTACCAGGGATTTATATAGTGACAGAATTATACTTTCCTCCCTCAATGCCTCTTTTAATACATTCTAGTATCTTATAAGCCTTTGAAGCCGCTGCCCTGCATTGTGCACCCATCTTTAGCTTATTATCTATTACTAATCCCAAATCATTTTCCTCCTCTGTTTGGCTAATTCTTGTCCCATTTAAATAATAAATTGAATGCTTATTGTCACGGATATCAGACGGCTAAGGCTACCCCCCACCCCTACAACCTCACCCCTGTTGTTTCTCAGTGGTTTTGGGCTCCTCAGAGCAACCACCATCTCTAGAAGCTGTTTGTTTGCTTTGTGTTGGCTTGTTTTTGTGTTCAGAGAAAAGTTGGTGTATGACCAGGAAAACCCTCCTAGGCTGGCCGGGCTCCTGGAACTCCCGGTCGGCTGCCTTACAACGGACACCCACCTAACCCCTCTCAGGCTGGCCAGGCTCCTGGAACTCCAGGTCGGCCACAGGGCAGCAGAACACCCGCTAACTTTAACCCAGGTCACTCCAGCAACCATGTGCCCCAGAGCTCCGTTCTTTTGGGGATTAGTAGCCCCTGGGGAGTACAAGTGGTGGGGGAATTGCCGGAGGGGAGCTCCTTTTGAAACTGGGGGTTTTGGACACCCCTAACCCCATAACTTCAACGGACTGTAACTCCGGTCCCCAGTAACGAATCATGCGGATTTTTGGACTGTGGCATCTGGGGACCGCGAGCTTTAAAATGATCACCTGAAACCACCACCCCTATGTATTGGGATTATGTGAGACTGTGGCTCCTATGGAGGTGCCGGACTGTCTAGAGGGGCGGGAATGGCGGGAAAATAGTGGGATTGTCCAGGGTCTTATCAAGATGAGCTGACTGTATAAAAGGAGTGTGTGTTTTCAATAAAATCAGTTCCTGTTAAACCTGAATGCTAGGCTGTCTAGTTATTTGGGTTTGCTCCAGCTAAAATCACTTTTCCTGGGCTGCATAGCAGCCTGTTACAGGCAGAAGAAGGACACTCTGACAGAGCTACCTAGTCTGGTAGCTGGAGTCTGCCACAGGGTGGGACCCTGAGTACTGGTGCTGTCGGGCATCAGGGGTGGCTACAGGCTGTGGTCACTTGCCAGCTACATAGCTGCAATTGGCAGGGAGGAAGCAGGACCCGTTTGGCGGGGGTACCCAGTCGGGGTAGCCGGGTGTATCCGTCACACTTATTTTTACTTCCAAAATTTAGAACCTTGCATTTTCCCGTATTAAATCTAATTTTCCATTCACCTGCCCATACTTCTAATTTTTGCAGATCCCTTTGTAACAAAAGTACATTCTGCTCTGACCATATGACCTTACTTAATTTAGTATCATCTGCAAAAATGTCGCTATTTAATCCTTGCTCCAAGTCATTTATAAAAATATTAAAAAGAACAGGGCCCAGTACTAATCCCTGAGGGACTCCACTGATTACCTTTGTCCAATCTGAGTATGATCCATTCACTACTACTCATTGCTCCCTATCCTTTATCCAGTTATTTATCCATGAGCTAATATTTTCAGCTATTACCAGTCCCTTAATTTTGTGCGTTAATCTCTCATGTGGCACTGTATCAAACGCCTTTACAAAATCTAAGTATATCACAAAAACTGATTCCTCTTTTTCTATATTTTTACTTACTTCCTCATAAAATCTAATTAGATTAGTTTGACATGATCTATTTCTCATAAAACCGTGGTGATTTTAACTCATAATCTTGTTTACACGAATATGCTCATCAATATAATCCATTATAATCCCTTCAAATATTTTCCCCACTATTGATGTCAGACTAACTGGTCTATAGCTTCCTGGATCATCCCTGCTTCACTTTTTGAAGAGTGGCACCACATCAGCTTTACGCCAATCCTTGGGGACCATGCCTGAGGATAATAAGTATTGAAAATTTAAGAGTAGAGGTTTGTCTATAACAGTGCAAAATTCCATCTGGGCCTGAAGTTTTATTTGCCTTAATATTATCCAGTTTTTTCCTGATATCCTCTATACATAACCCAGTTGATGGTATGTGCTGGCATGTTCTAGTTTGTTCCAAAGTATCCTTCATTGGTTCCTCTCTTGTGTATACTGAAGAAAAGAACTGGTTTAGTACCTCAGCCTTCTCCCTGTCACTATTAATCATGCTACCCTCCATGCATTTTAATGTACCTATATTGTCCTTTCTTAGATTGTTTGCTATTTATGTACTTAAAGAACCTTTTAGGGTTAGACTTAGAATCCTTTGTAATTAATTTTTCATTTTCAATTTTGGCTAATTTGATTGCTTTTTTGCATGCATTTTTACATTCCTTAAAATTTACAGGGGTCAGCAACCTTGGCTGTCCTGATGTTTTGGAACTACATTTCCCATGATGCCCAGACAGCCTAAATAATGTCTTAGCATCATGGGAAATGTAGTTCTAAAACATCTGGAGAGCCAAGGTTGCTGACCCCTGCTTATAAATATTGTATGTTGAGTCTGTATTATTTTCTTTGAATCATTTAAATGCCCTACATTTTTTCCTAATTTCTCTTAACACATTTTTATTTTGCCATATAGGCTTGGATTTTTTATTTTTATAACCATATGGTATTTGTTGATATGTATATTTATTTAACAAAGTTTTAAATCTTATCCATTTATCCTCTGTATTTTTATTAGAGAATGCTTTGTCCCAATTTATCGGGTAGATTACGAGTTTTGCGGTGAGCTGAAAAAGCAGTGTTAACAGGTCTTAACGCTGCTTTTTCACTACTGCTGGTATTATGAGTCTTGCAGGTTTTGGGGGCACCGCACACTTTTTTGGCCTTACCGCAAACCGACTTAGGTAAACTTCGTAAACCATTTTTTCTATGGGACTTCCATAGCGCCGGTATTACGAGTCTGTCCTGGGAGGTCAAAAAGTGAGCGGTACCCCCTATCCCGTCAAGATTCCTAACGCAATTCTAAAGTCAGTAGTTATGAGTTTTACACCACAACGCCATAGCATAAAACTCATAACTAAAGTGCTCAAAAGTACACTAACACCCAAAAAACTACCTATTAACCCCTAAACCGAGGCCCTCCCGCATCCCAAACACTATAATAAAAAATGTAACCCCTAATCTGCCGCTCCGGACATCGCCACCACTATAATAAACATATGAACCCCTAAACCGCCGCACTCCCACCTCGCAAACACTAGTTAAATAATATTAATCCCTAATCTGCCCCTAACATTGCCGCAACCTACATTATATTTATTAACCCCTAATCTGCCGCCCCCAATGTCGCCGTTACTATTCTAAATTTATTAACCCTTTAAACCTAAGTATAACCCTAACCCTAACACCCCCTAACTTAAATATAATTTAAATAAATCTAAATAAATATTACTATCATTAACTAAATTATTCCTATTTAAAACTAAATACCTATAAAAAAAAAACTAAGCTAGCTACAATATAACTAATAGTTGTATTGTATCTAGCTTAGGGTTTATTTTTATTTTACAGGCAAGTTTGTATTTATTTTAACTAGGTAGAATAGTTACTAAATACTTTTTAACTATTTAATAACTACCTAGCTAAAATAAATACAAATTGACCTGTAAAATAAAACCTAACCTAACTTACACTAACACCTAACACTACACTACAATTAAATAAATTCCCTACATTAAATACAATTAAATAAACTAAATTAAATTAGCTAAATCACAAAAAAACACTAAAATTACAGAAAATAAAAAACAAATTACAGTTATTTAAACTAATTACACCTAATCTAATAGCCCTATCAAAATAAAAAAAAAAACCCTAGCCTAAACTAAACTATCAATAGCCCTTAAAAGGGCCTTTTGCGGGGCAGTGCCCCAAAGCACTGCCGGCTTCCTTGAGGACATCTTGCCGCTTTGATGAAGACTTCTCCCGGTAAGTGAATCTTCGGGGGTTAGTGTTTGGATTTTTTTAAGGGTGTATTGAGTGGGTTTATTTTTTAGGTTAGGGCTTTGGGCCTGCAATAGAGATAAATGCCCTTTTAAGGACAATGCACATCCAAATGCCCTTTTCACTGCAATGGGGAGCTTTGTTTTTTTTAGTTAGTATTTTATTTGTGGGGTTGGTTGTGTGGGTGGTGGGTTTTACTGTTGGGGAGTTGTTTGTATTTTTTTTTTACAGGTAAAAGAGCTGATATATTTGGGGCAATGCCCCGCAAAAGGCCCTTTTAAGGGCTATTGATAGTTTATTTTAGGCTAGG
Source organism: Bombina bombina (assembly GCF_027579735.1). NCBI lineage: Eukaryota > Metazoa > Chordata > Amphibia > Anura > Bombinatoridae > Bombina > Bombina bombina. The sequence continues at coordinate 1,143,588,835 of NC_069502.1, forward strand.
TTTTTTTTTTTGGATTAGGTGTAATTAGTTTAAATATCTTGTAATTTGTTTTTTATTTTCTGTAATTTAGTGTTTTTTTGTGATTTAGCTAATTTAATTTAATGTATTTAATTTAGGGAATTGATTTAATTGTAGTGTAGTGTTAGGTGTTAGTGTAACTTAGGTTAGGTTTTATTTTACAGGTCAATTTTTATTTATTTTAGCTAGGTAGTTATTAAATAGTTAATAACTATTTAGTAACTTTTCTACCTAGTTAAAATAAATACAAACTTGCCTTTAAAATAAAAATAAACCCTAAGCTAGATACAATGTAACTATTAGTTATATTGCAGCTAGCTTAGGGTTTATTTTATAGGTAAGTATTTAGTTTTAAATAGGAATAATTTAGTTAAAGGGACAGTCTAGGCCAAGATAAACTTTCATGATTCAGATAGAGCATGTAATTTTAAACAATTTTCAAATGGACTTTTATCACCAATTTTGCCTTGTTTCTTTTGGTATTCTTAGTTGAAAGCTTAATCTAGGAGGTTCATATGCTAATTTCTTAGACCTTGAAGGCCACCTCTTTTCAGAATGCATTTGAACAGTTTTTCACCACTAGAGGGTGTTAGTTCACGTATTTCATATAGATAACACTGTGCTCGTGCACGTGAAGTTATCTGGGAGCAGGCAGTGATTGGCTAAACTGCAAGTCTGTCAAAAGAACTGAAGTAAAGGGGCAGTTTGCAGAGGCTTAGATACAAGATAATCACAGAGGTTAAAAGTATATTATTATAACTGTGTTGGTTATGCAAAACTGGGGAATGGGTAATAAAGGGATTATCTATCTTTTAAAACAATAAAAAATTTGGTGTAGACTGTCCATTTAATGATAGTAATATTTATTTAGATTTATTTAAATTATATTTAAGTTAGGGGATGTTAGGGTTAGACTTAGATTTAGGGGTTAATACATTTAATATAGTGGCGGCGACGTTGGGGGAGGCAGATTAGGGGTTAATAAATGTAGGTAGGTTGCTGCGACATTGGGGGAGGGAGATTAGGGGTTAATAATTATAATGTAGGTGTCGGCGATGTTGGGGCAGCAGATTAGGGGTTAATAAATATAATGTAGGTGTTGGCAATGTCGGGGGCAGCAGATTAGAGGTTAATAAGTGTAAGATTAGGGGTGTTTAGACTTGGGGTTCATGTTAGGGTGTTAGGTGTAAACATAAAATGTGTTCCCCATAGGAAGCAATGGGGCTGCGTTGCTGAGTTTTACTCTGCTTTTTGGCAGGTGTTAGACTTTTTCTCAGCCGGCTCTCCCCATTGATGTATATGGGGAAATCGTGCACAAGCACGTACGATCAGCTCACCGCTGACTCAGCGCTGGTATTGGAGTGTAGTGTGGAGCAAAATTTTGCTCTACGCTCACTTCTTGCCTTTTAACGCCGTGTTTGTAAAAACCTGTAATACCAGCGCTGCAGGTAAGTAAGCGGTGAGAAAAAACTGCTCGTTAGCACCGCACATCTCCTAACGGAAAACTCGTAATCTACCCGTATGTTATTTAATGATTTCCTTAAATCGTTGAATTTTGCTTTCTTAAAATTAGTTAAACCTTTAAGACACTGCTTATGAAAAGAGATTTCAAATGTGACCATGTTATGATCACTGTTACCCAAATGTTCTTTGACTTCTATGTTTGATATTATATCTTTTTTTGTTGATAGCACTAAATCCAATATAACTTTACTCCTAGTTGGTTCCTCTATTAATTGCAACAAGAAGTTATCCCTGAGAACATTTACAAATCTATCCCCCTTAGGTTTCTTTTTCAAAATGTTGCTTCTTGTTTGTGATAGAACAATTGCCATTTGGAAGCTCCTCTCCCGATAATATATTGTAATTAATGCTAATATTCATAAATCATATTGTAGGCTTAATCTTATAGAGATGCTGTTACTTTAATATAATTTTGATGAAAATTCTACTCAAATTAGCAGTGAGAAGGCCTAGATACCAAATTATACTCTGACTGTAGACCTGTCAATATTTATTTTGTTTCTCTTTAATTTGCAGAGAAGACAAATGGTACACCAATGGCATCTCTAAAATTTAAATGTGGAAGAACACTTCCAGAGCATTGTCTGACAAGGCTCTGCCCTCTCTGCCACTCCTGCTGCTTCCCATTTATTGTTCCTTAAGCTTCCCCCAACTGCTTCCTCTTCATTGTTTCTTAAGCTTCCCCCAGCTGCTTCCCCTTCATTGTTCCTTAAGTTTCCCCCAGCACTCCTCGCTGTTCACACCCCTCCCCAGGGCCGTTACATGCCTCCCAGCTGCCCAGCCCTCCCACTTTCCTCCTCTACTTAAAGGCTGCCGCTGGAAACAGAGGGTGAGTGCATTGTCTGACAAGGCTCTGCCTCTCTGCCACTCCTGCTGCTTCCCCTTCATTGTTCCTTAAGCTTCTCCCAGCTGCTTCCCCTTCATTGTTCCTTAAGCTTCCCCCAGTGCTCCCCGCTGCTCACACCCCCCCCCCATGGCTGTTACATACCTCCCAGCTGCCCAGCCCTCCCACTTTCCTCCTCTACTTAATGGCAGCCGCCAAAGGCAAGCCCATCAGCGCCTGTCCACGCCTTGATCGCACCCAGTGACATGAACCCTGGTGCTGCAACCGCCACAGCTACGATGCCTGCACCCCCACGCTCTCGACACCGGCATATTGTCCACCTGTCACCCCCGACAAACACCAGAGGACCCTTCACCTGCCACAACTGCTCCTTCTCCTCCCTTTGGACCACAACCCAACCAGTCGACCTATCCAAAAACAGCCGCAACCACCTCAACTGCATCCTCCTCAACACCCACTCCGTCCTCAAGCACACTGTCAAAATCTGGAACCTGCTCAACTCCTCCTTCCCAGACATCGCCTTCCTCACCAAGACCTGGTGAACCCCACCTCAACTCCTGACATGGCCATCCCCGACGGCTACAAGATCACCCACAAGGACCGCAGCAACCAGACCTGGAGGAGGCATCGCCATTGTCCACAAACACTCCCTCCACGTCACAACCAGCTCTGATGACCAATCACCAGGCTTAGAGCACCTAGACTTCAAGATCCAGCTCAACCCCAACACCACCCTCTGTGGCACCCTCATCTACAGACCTCCCAGACCACACCCCTCCTTTTGCAACTCCATCACCGACCACATCGCACCCCACGCATTCGCCTCAATGGACTACATCCTGCTTGGTGACCTCAACTTCCACCTAGACAACCCCAATGTCAGGGATTCTATGTAATTGAAGTACTTCTCCTTTAAATCTCCTGTTTGTCTTTGGGACCTGCCCACTTTACCTTTATAGGTAACTTCCTCTCTAGGCATTGTGCGTAGTGTTTTGTTGCTGTGCAACCTGTCAGCTGCATTAACTTGAGCCTTGCTCTGGATTACACTTGTGTGAAAACTTATCCTGTGATTAACCTTCTTATTCTGCTTGATACAAGTTCTAGGGTGAAAAACACTTTATTCATTCTTCCTGCAGTGCTACCGGAACCTATACTCTAAGAACAGTTTCACTACAGCTCCCATCTTAAGTTACCCTGACGTCAATCTCCAATACATCTTAGAGGTTGACTCTTCAGATTTTGCCATAGGCGCAGTCTTATCACAATGAAAGTCTATAACCGATCCTCTACATCCTGTATCTTATTACTCAAGGGTAATGAACGCCACAGAAATGAATTACGCTATCGGTGACAAAGAACTCTTGGCCATACGAAGATCTTTAGAATACTGGAAACACCTCCTAGAAGGTGCAAAACACCCCATAATCATTTTCACCGATCATAAAAATCTGCAGTACCTTCAAAGCAATAAGAACTTGTCTGCAAGACAGGTGCGATGGAGTTTATATTTTTCAAGATTTGATTTCCATATAATATACAGACCCTCTAGCAAAAATGGAAAAACAGATGCTCTATCACGTCTACTCCAAAAGCCTCCGATAATAACCACTAAAATATCAATATTACCTAGTGAACGCTTCCTTGGATTTACAACAAAGTTAATAACAGACATAAAGAATTCCTATCAAAGTGAGACTGACATTCCTTATTCCACCTTAAGAAAGGAGTCTGGTATTTATTACCATCAAAGGCAAATATTCGTTCAACACAACTTAGACCTACAATATTACGTTATCACCATGATACTCCCATGTCAGGTCATCCAGGAATAAAACACACTTATGACTTAATATCACAAACTTTTTAGTGGCCAGACATGAAAACCTCCATTGAAGAGTACATACGGTCATGTATCACATGTGTCACATCAAAAACTCAAAGACAACTACCTTATGGCTTACTTATGCCATTGCCTATTCCTGAAAAACCATGGCAACAAATTTCCATGGACTTCATCATAGATTTACGACTCTCTCAAAACCAGAACACCATTTTAGTAGTAATAGACATGTTCACCAAGATGGCTCACTTTATTCCTTTACAAAAATTACCAACCTCATCTGAGACTGCCAAACTGTTTGTTGACAATATCATTAAACTACACGGGATGCCTGCAATTATTGTCACTGATCGAGGTACGCAGTTCACCTCACGATTCTGGTCCAAGCTTTGTCTTATGATGCAACTGGATCACCGCTTCAGTACATCTTTTCACCCCCAAACTAACGGGAAAACCGAACGACTTAACCAATGGTTAGAAGAATATCTCAGATGTTACTGTTCCTATCAACAACATGACTGGCTTAACTTTCTCTCCATGGCAGAATATGCTTACAATAGTACTACCAATTCCTTAATAAAGATGTCACCATTTTTTGCAAATTACGGCTATCATCCTGCTTTCAATTTAGCACCTTCTACAGCTACAGACTCCCCAAAGGTTGAGGAATTATGTAATGGCCTTCTAAATAATTTCAAGGTCATCAGAGAAAACATCCAACTTGCCCAAGCGTCTCAAAAGCACTTTTACGATTTAAGACGAAGAACACCACCAAAATATGCCATCGGAGATAAGGTCTGGCTCTCTACTAAGAATTTACACTTACAAGTCCCTAGTAAGAAGTTTGCTCGATGTTTTTTAGGACCATTTACCATTAGCAAAGTAGTCAACAACAATGCTGTCACTCTGAATTTACCACCCTCGCTCAGAGTTCACCCTACTTTCCATGTTTCTCTAGTGAAACCTTACCACCCAACCAGGGTCACAGATTCAGTATTACCTCCTGTTGCTACATCATCCGATTCCGATATTTACGAAGTTCAGTCTCTTCTTGATTCTAGGTACCGAGGTCAGGAGTTACAATATTTAGTCCACTGGAAGGGCTTCCCATTGGAAGAAGACTCAAGGGAGCCAACCTCTAACCTTGCCACTCCCAGGCTTGTCGCCTTATTCCATCGGAGGAATCCTGACTGGCCTAGACCACAAGCTGAGGATCAGCTTGTTCGGGGAGGGGGTCATGTCAGGGATTCTATGTATTTGAAGTACTTCTCCTTTAAATCTCCTGTTTGTCTTTGGGACCTGCCCACTTTACCTTTATAGGTAACTTCTTCTCTAGGCATTGTGCTTAGTGTTTTGTTGCTGTGCAACTTGTCAGCTGCATTAACTTGAGCCTTGCTCTGGATTACACTTGTGTGAAAACTTATCCTGTGATTAACCTTCTTATTCTGCTTGATACGTTTATAAGTTTTAGGGTGAAAAACACTTTATTCATTCTTCCTGCAGTGCTACCGGAACCTACACTTAAAAACAACTTGCAGTTTCTCAAAGACCGGACCTCAGCTTTTCTGAACAGCACCAAAGCTTATCGGGACTTTCCATTTGCTCTGATCAGGAGGAATCAAGTTCTCGCTTTGATATATATAATCTGCAAGTTTGTCAGTAAGGATATCTTTGTTTCCTCTGCTATATTAAAACCCAAACAGCACATCACCTGCTCTGACATCACTAGCTCAGCCAGAATCAAGGAAGCTGTTCACTGAACAGTAAAACTCCTCCCCCTCCTTGCTTTTACTCTGTGCTGCTTGCAGCTCCTAAACTCTGTTTCCTTTTGATTGCAAACTCCAATCTGTTTAACTAACTGTGATTCTCCTACCCAAGAAGGTTAACTTGTTCAGCACCTGTGAATAATAACTAGTGTGGACTTAATTGTATTACAAAAGACCTCCCAGGGGGAATCAATCCTTCCTGTCTTAAAGGCACACCACCTGGTGTTACTTATAAACCTCATTTATTCGAATATATATTTGTGACACTTTCCCCTACCATACTGCTAGATTATGAGTTCTGCGTTAGCTTTAAAAAGCAGCGTTAAGGGGTCCTAACGCTGCTTTTTAACGCCCGCTGGTATTACGAGTCAGGCAGGAAAGGGTCTACCGCTCGCTTTTCTTCCGTGACTTTTCCATACCGCAAATCCCCTTACGCCAATTGCGTATCCTATCTTTTCTGTGTGATTTTCCTAAAGCCGGTATTACAAGTCTTGGAAGAAGTGAGCGGTAGACCCTCTCCTGGCAAGACTCCTACCGCATTTAAAGTCAGTAGTTAAGAGTTTTATGGGCTAACGCCGGAACATAAAACTCTTAACTAAAATTCTAAAAAGTACACTAACACCCATAAACTACCTATTAACCACTAAACCGAGCCCCCCCCCCCACATCGCAAACACTAAAATAAATATTTTAACCCCTAATCTGCTGACCGGACATCGCCGCCACCTACATTATACCTATGAACCCCTAATCTGCTGCCCCTAACATCGCTGACACCTACATTATATTTATTAACCCCTAATCTGCCGCCCCCAACGTCGCCGCCACCTACCTACACTTATTAACCACTAATCTGTCGACCGGACATCGTCGCCACTATAATAAATGTATTAACCCCTAAACCGCCACACTCCCACCTCGCAAACACTATAGTAAATTTTATTAACCCCTAATCTGACGCCCCCAACGTCGCCGCCACCTACTTACAATTATTAACCCCTAATCTCCCGCCCCCAACGTCGCCGCTACTATAATAAAGCTATTAACCCCTAAACCTAAGTCTAACCCTAACACCCCCCTAACTTAAATATAATTTAAATAAATCTAGATAAAATTACTATAATTAAATAAATTAATCCTATTTAAAACTAAATACTTACCTATAAAATAAACCCTTATATAGCTACAATATAACTAATAGTTAAATTGTAGCTATTTTAGGATTTATATTTATTTTACAGGCAACTTTGTATTTATTTTAACTAGGTGCAATAGCTATTAAATAGTTAATAACTATTTAATAGCTACCTAGTTAAAATAACTAAAAAATTACCTGTAAAATAAATCCTAACCTAAGTTACAAATACACCTAACACTACACTATCAATAAATTTATTAAATAAATTAAATACAATTATCTAAAATAAAATACAATTAAATAAACTAAACTATATTACAAAAAAAACAAACACTAAATTACAAAAAATAAAAAAAATATTACAAGAAGTTTAATCTAATTACACCAATTCTAAGCCCCCTAATAAAATAAAAAAGCCCCCCCAAAATAATAAAAATCCCTATCTTAAACTAAATTACAAAGTAATCAGCTCTTTTACCAGCCCTTCAAAGGGCTTTTTGCGGGGCATTGCCCTAAAGTAATCAGCTCTTTTACCTGTAAAAAAATAAATACAATACCCTCCCCAACATTACCACCCACACACCCCTACTCTAAAACCCACCCGATCCCCCCTTAAAAAACCTAACACTACCCCATTGAAGATCACCCTACCTTGAGCCTTGTTCACCCAGCCGGGCACCCATGGGGCAGAAGAGGACATCCGGACTGGCAGAAGTCTTCATCCTATCCGGGCAGAAGAGGACATCCAGACCGGCAGACATCTTCATCCAGACGGCATCTTCTATCTTCATCCTTCCGGAGCAGAGAGGAGACAACTTCTATCCCGCCGACGCTGAGCCATCCTCTTCAATCGAAGTCCTAACGAAGAATGAAGGTTCCTTTAAATGACATCATCCAAGATGGCGTCCCTCGAATTCCGATTGGCTGATAGGATTCTATCAGCCAATCGGAATTAAGGTAGGAAAAATCCGATTGGTTGATTTAATCATCCAATTGGATTGAAGTTCAATCCGATTGGCTGATTGGATCAGCCAATAGAATTGACCTTGCCTACCCCCCACAGACTATCTGGAGCCCCCTCACCACAGAGGACACCCTAAGGATCATGAGATCGATCCATTCCGGGCCACCCTCTGGCCCATGCCGCATCACATCTTCAACAACATGGGTGACCCATTACCCCCGCACCATCAACTGCTCCATCGAGACCGGCACCTTCCCGGAAGACTGGAAGCACGCAGAGGTGAACCCCCTGCTGAATAAACACACGGCAGACCCCAAGGACCCTAAGAACTTCTGTCCCATCTCACTACTCCCCTTTCCTGCCAAAGACATTGAGAAGCAACCAATGCTTAACTCGTAGACCACATTGAAGCCAAACACACCTTGGACCCCTCCCAGTCCGGTTTCAGGAGCAACTACAGCACCGAGACTGCCCTCCTCGCCGCCACAGATGACATCTGCACCCTACTCGACCAAGGAGACAACGCCCCCCTCATCCTTCTGGACCTCTCAGCAGCATTAAACACCCTCTTCCACCACACCCTCCGCACCCACCTTCACAACGCCGGCATCCACGAAAAAGCCCTGGAATGGATCACCTCCTTTCTTACCGGCAGAACCCAGAAGGTGAGACTCCCGCCCTTTACTTCCAAGTCCATAGAGATAAGCTGCGGTGTACCCCAAGGCTCTTTGCTGAGCCCTACCCTCTTCAACATCTACATGGCCCCCCTCGCCACCATCGTCCGATGACACAACCTCAATATCATCTCCTATGCCAACAACACCCAGCTGATCCTCTCACTCACCAGAGACCCCACCACCACCAAGAAAAATGTCCATGAAAGGATGACAACAGTTGCAATCTGCATGAGAGACAGCTGCCTAAAACTGATCGCAGACAAGACCGAAGTCCTCCTCCTCGGATCCACCACATCTATCTGGGATAACTCCTGGTGGCCCACAGCTTTTGGACACCCGCCTATCCCCACTGACCATGCACGAAATCTAGGCATCATCCTGGACTCATCGCTCTCCATGGACCGACAAGTCTTCCACATACTCCACCTGCTGCAAAGGATCTTCAAGTGGATCCCAACCGAGACCAGGAAGACAGACACCCACGCCCTCGTCAGCAGCTGACTGGAATACAGCAATGCACTCTATGCCGGCTCCACCATCAAGCTCCAAAACAGACTCTAGCGGATCCAGAACACCTTGGTCAGACTCATCCTCGACCTCCCTCGCCAATACCACATCACCAAACACCTGCGAGACCTGCACTGGCTACCCATCAGCAAAAAGATCACAAACAAGCTTCTCACCCACGTGTTCAAGGCCCTCCACAACATCGTTCCCAAATACGTCAACCATTGCATTACCTTTTACACCCCGCCAGACAGCTTTGATTGGCTGACCAAGCCCTCGCAGTCATCCCCTGCATCAGGAAGACCACAGCGGGAGGCAGATCCTTCTCTCACCTGGCAGCCAAGACATGGAACACTCTCCCGCTGCACCTCAGACAAGCTACCTCCCTAACTAAGTTTAGAAAGGACCTCAAGACCTGGCTCTACAACTGAACTGCAGCAACCCCAAGCGCCTTGAGACCCTTACAGGTAAGTAGCTGTGCTTTACAAAAACCCAATAGATAGATAGAGTAGACCCACTGGAAATTTGTGGGTGGAGTTGGATATGACCTAGGCAAGATTGGGGGCATTGTGGAACTGAGAAAACAAGGGATGACCACCATTGGGGAGCCCATGTGTGACCAGTCATTATGCTACCGGGGCTGGGGGCCCCTGAGGAAACTACTGTTATACACTGAGAGTAGGGATTTATTAATGGTTTGCCTTTGCATTGTAATACCACTTGCTTTATGACTTATTCAGATTATACATTGGGGCCGATTTAACAATTAAAATAATAGATATCATGTAGCATGTGAGTATTATCTATTATTCTCTGCTGTTTTTAGGCAATTTACATGACGACACACATCAACTTATAACTTCAATCATACTCAGAAAGCCTTATGGCAGGAGTTATATTGTAAATATGGGGATAGATTAAATCACCTATTAGGAAGGTAGTGTGTGTTAGGCATCTGATGTAGGGTTAATAATATAGAGACTTCCAAAAGGGCGTACACATTTTTCATGGTACATAGGTGTAGGTGTGTACTTTTCCACGTGTTTTTTGTTTTAACCAATGAGAGAGTGTTTTAGTGTATAAAAGAAGTAGGCACAAGTACCCAGTAGCTACGATTATGGCAGAAGCCAAAACGCATCAGCCATAGGGTACGTGGATACCCACATATACTATGTTGCTCTGAGGTTATCAGCTATAACCTGCATTCCATGTGTTTTAAAGGAATAAAGAATCACTGTTTTTACTAACCGGTGCTCTCTCCTTTTGTTATTTATTTGAGTTTACCTGGATACTCAGAGAGCACGGTTATATCGAACTAACGGCAGTTCACTTGCCCCTGTATCTGGCTTTGGAATACCAGAGTTACTCACAAAGCCTTCCGAGACACAGCGGATGACAAGTCCACCCCCACGACTCAACCCCTCCCCTCTACTATGCGTCATACGCCACAAGCTTTGCACAACAGAGGATCATAGCGGAACGCTAGACAAGCCCGGTGGACATGTGCTGTAGAAGGCATGCTGAAGAAGGGAACATTTGTATCGGGTAATCACTGACTGCTTCCCCTGGACCGGCATAGATACCTCTCTCGACACACGTGAGTGATAACGCTACCACTTGAATTTCACAAGACTGTGTTTGTCCTCTATGGCATTTGTGGGTATTTGACACACCGGGGAGGGAGAGTATCGTTTTCTTTGGACTTTTTGTTCATTAAGGGGTGAAGACATCACATACACTCCGCAAGCTACATACTGTATTTTGGGATAATCTTATTCTGGCTAGACATGGTGTGAGACAAACAATGTCTGGTGGATATGATACGCTGCAGCGTATCATGTCCCCCAGACATCACTGAATGCGGACAGCATACGCTGTCAGCATTCAGTATTGCACAAGCAGTTTTAGTGAACTGCTTGTGCAATGCCACCCCCTGCAGACGCTAACAGGGGGTGTCAATCAACCTGATCATATTCGATCGGGTTGATTGCTGTACGCTGCTCAGAGGCAGCGGATCCAGTTAAGGAGCAGCAGTCTTAAGACCGCTGTTTCTGAACTGCTATTTCTGGCGAGCCTGAAAGCTTGCGCGGAAACAGGGCGAATTGGCCCCATTCAGGGCATAGTAAATCGGCCCCATTGTGTGCACCCCACTAAATAGAGCTCAATGTGCTGATAAAAGACTTTTGTCACAAAGTGCTTTTTCACAATATTGGGTCAGATTACAAGTGGAGTGGTATCTACTTTTTTTGCTCAAGAGTAAATTGCGTTTCTGCGAGTATTGCCCTTGGAGGTTTGCATTTGTGTTGCAAGTTGAAAGTAAGAAGTTTGCTTTGTGTGCAATTATGCGAGAGCGGAAATTATTGCGACCTCACGCAACTGAAATTGTGGTTACTTAAACACCGCTCCACTCATAATACAGCGATTTCGGTTTTGCTTAGCTTGCGCAAACGATTGCACTCCACTCTTAATCTGGCCCTTTATGGGTTGTAGTTTTGCATCTTTTACTTTTAGATATAATTTTTTTTTTCATTTAACTTGTATTACAACTTTCAGTGACACTATATTATGGAAAAGACTAGCCAAAGTAAAAGATATGTTTTCTGCTGTGCAAGAATAATCTTCCATTCCATTGTTATTAAGTAGAGAATATTTATCTTATGTTTCTTTGATAGCAAGTGCTAAAAATAGGGATGGCTGAATGTTGCAATTCTAAATGTCAAATTCTAGAACTCTTTAACCGTATTGTTTGGCATTCACATGTTTATGTAGAAAGAATGTAAACTTTCAAACATTGAATTTTAAACTTGTTAACATTCAGATATTACATTTGGATATTGATTGCCATAAACTTAATTTGAAGTCTACGACAATCAGCATTTGAATGTTAATATTTAAATACTAGCTATTTACAAAGGATAATTTAATGTTACATTGATAATGGGGATAATGTGTGTGTTGTAGGAGAGTGTGTGTTGTGTGTGTTATTTGAGAATTTGTGTGATGTGTGTGTTTGTGCTGTATGAGAGTGTGTGTGTTATATGAGTGTGTGGTGTTAGCGAGTGTGTATTGTATGAGTGTGTGGGGCCTATTTATCAAGCCGTCAACCGCAAATACACTGGAATTCCGCAGCGTAATTGTGGAGAGCTTGATTCGCCTTATTTATCAAAGGCTACAGACCCGCAAAAGTAGAAATCTGTGACGTAACATACGATCCGCCGGTCTCAGTCCGGCACAGATCGATGCTTACGTCACTTCAGATGTTCCGAATGCAAATTCGGCACTATCTGACTATTTTTGCAAGTTATCAAATAACTGCCAGGTACGCTCGCCACTATTCCGGCCCAGCGTACCTGGTTTTCAACCCGCCGCCCTGGAGGCCACGGATGCCATAGGAATCAATGGGAGTCTAAAAGCAGCGAAAGCTTATGTTCGCTGCTGCCCGATATCCCATTGATTCCTATGGGAGAATAAAAGTTACGTTTACACCTAACACCCTAACATATACCCCGAGTCTAAACACCCCTAATCTGCCGCCCCCTACACCACCGCCACCTACATTATACTTATTAACCCCTAATCTGCCGCCCCCTACACCACCGCCACCTACATTATACTTATAAACCCCTAATCTGCCGCCCGGACCCCACCGCAACTAAATACATGTATTAACCCCTAAACCCCTGGCCTCCCACATCACTAGCACTTACTAAACCTATTAACCCCTAAACCGTCAGCCCCCCACATCACCATAAACTAAATTAAACTATTAACCCCTAAAACTAACAACCCGCTAACTTTATATGAAATATTAACTCATCCCTATCTTATAATAAATTTAAACTTACCTTTAGATTTTTTTTTTTTTTCAAAAATTGTTTAGTAGAGAATTCAGAATTACAACAGTGAAGAAATAGTCATAATTGCAAACTTACAGGATCAGCATTTAACAAACAGAACCAATATATTCATTTGACTGGTGCAATGTACAGAATTATATCGATGCCTCTGAATAAGGTTCTTTGACGAAGTTGAGGTCATTAATTACTTATCAATACTTTGTTATATCTTCAACTCCATATTATAAGATAAATAATCGTTTATTGAATCAGTAGAGATAACTCATTTTGTTTCAAAGAACTGCCGATCCTTATTGTATCTAGGTTCTCATAACTGACCAATTAGGAAGAAAAGAAAAGAGGAAGAAAAGAAACAGAGGGGGAGGGTTGGTGTGTTCGGGGAAGGTGGGGGTACTCTGAATGAGAGCTACGCTTAGAATTTTAGGAGAGAGATGAGGATGTCCATACATCCAAATCAGTACAGTATTGGTGGTAGTTGTTTGCATCCACCCTCAGGTTCCAATACCACTCCACAGGTCCATCATCCCCTGGTGTTTTTCCAGTTGGCCTGTCTTTAAGTAATAAAAGCGCACTAGTCTCAGCAGGTCATCCGTCTGAGAGTGCCATTCTAGTAATGTGGGGGGGTGCTGGATTTCCAGTGTTTGGGTATCAATTTTTTAGCACTATTAATCATAATTAATAGAAGTGATTTTTTAATGTCATTTTGCAGTTTGGGTATGTCTAGAAATAGGAGGGCACTGAAGTTGGACTCGAGTGGGGAGTCAATGACTCTGGACATTGAAGAAAATACCTCCCTCCAGTAGTCCGCGAGAGTGGGGCATGTCCACCAAATGTGATACATGGTTCCCTTCTGTCCGCATCCCCTCCAGCACCTATCACTGATATGCATAGCAGATCTGTGGAGCCTAGCGGGTGTCAAATACCAGCGACTTAATAGCTTAAAATGCACTTCTTGTATGCTAGCTGACGAAGAGGCCTTCTTACCTTTAGATTTAAATTAAACTATATTAAACTAATAATTAATCTACATTTACTATTAGACTAAAATTACATTAAACTATATAAAAACTAATTAATTTAATCTACCCTAACTTTTATACTAAAATTACAATAAACTATATTAAATTAATAATTAACCTACCCTAACTTTTATACTAAAATTACAATAAACTACAAATTAAATTAACTATATTATGTATTTAAACACCTAACCCTACTCAAATAATTTAAATCTACACAAAAAAAATTACAAAGTTACAAAAAACGAACAACTAAGTTACAAAAAACAACAAACACTAACGGCTAGATTATGAGTTTTTGTTGGTAAGGCTTGCGGGGCTAACGCACAGTTTATGCTCACCTCTCACCTATAAACAACGCTGGTATTACAGGCTTTTTTTAAACCCGGCGTTAGCCGGAAAAAAGTGATCGGAGAGCAAAATTTAGCTCCACATCTCACCTCAATACCAGCGCTGCTTACGGTAGCGGTGAGCAGGTAAAACATGCTCTTGCACGATTTCCCCATTGGAATCAATGGGGCTGATTCGGCTGACAAAAAACCTAACACCTGCAAAAAAGCAGCGTTCAGCTCCTAAAGCAGCCCCATTGATTCCTATGGGAAAATACTTTTTATGTCTACACCTAATACCCTAACATGAACCCCGAGTCTAAACACCCCTAATCTTACACTTATTAACCCCTAATCTGCCGCCCCCGACATCGCCGACACCTGCATTATATTATTAACCCCTAATCTGCCGCTCCGGACACCGCCGCCACCTACATTATACTTATTAACCCCTAATCTGTCGCCCCCAACATCGCCGACACCTACATTATAGTTATTAACCCCTATTCTGCCGCCCCCAATGTCGTTGCAACCTACCTACAATTATTAACCCCTAATCTGCCGCCCCCAATGTCGCCGCCACTATAATAAAGTTATTAACCCCTAAACCTAAGTCTAACCCTAACTTAAATATAATTTAAATAAATCTAAATAAAAATACTATTATTAAATAAATTATTCCTATTTAAAACTAAATACTTACCTATAAAATAAACCATAAGATAGCTACAATATAACTAATAGTTACATTGTAGCTAGCTTAGGGTTTATTCTTATTTTACAGGCAACTTTGTATTTATTTTAACTAGGTAGAATAGTTATTAAATAGTTATTAACTATTTAATAACTTCCTAGTTAAAATATATACAAATATACCTGTAAAATAAATCCTAACCTAAGTTACAATTACACCTAACACTACACTATCATTAAATAAATTACCTAAATTAACTGAAATTAATTACAATTAAATTAAATAAACTAAATTACGAAAAAAATAACCCACAAAATTACAGAAAACAATAAAATAATTACAATTTTTTAAAACTAATTACACCTAATCTAATCCCCCTAATAAAATAAAAAAAGCCCTCCAAAATAATAAAAATCCCTACCCTATACTAAATTACAAATAGCTCTTAAAAGGGATTTTTGCTGGGCATTGCCCCAAAGTAATCAGCTTTTACCTGTAAAAAAAGACAATACCCCCCAACATTACAACCCACCACCCACACACCCAACCCTACTCTAAAACCCACCCAATACCCCCTTAATAAAACCTAACACTACCCCCTTGAAGATCACCCTACCTTGAGATGTCTTCACCCAACCGGGCAGAAGTGGTCCTCCAGAGGGTCCAAAGTCTTCATCCTATCCGGGCAGAAGAGGACCTCCAGATGGGCAGAAGTCTTCATCCAGGCAGCATCTTCTATCTTCATCCATCCGGAGTGGAGCGGGTCCATCTTCAAGATATCCAACACGGAGCATCCTCTTCCTTCCAATGACTAACACTAAATGACGGTACCTTTAAGTGATGTCATCCAAGATGGCATCCCTTGAATTCCAATTGGCTGATAGAATTCTATCAGCCAATCGGAATTAAGGTAAAAAAAATCCTATTGGCTGATCCAATCAGCCAATAGGATTGAGCTTGCATTCTATTGGCTGATTGGAACAGCCAATAGAATGCAAGCTCAATCCTATTGACTGGCTAGATCAGCCAATAGGATTGAACTTAAATACTATTGGCTGATTGCATCAGCCAATAGGATTTTTTCTACCTTAATTCCGATTGGCTGATAGAATTCTATCAGCCAATCGGAATTGAAGGGACGCCATCTTGGATTACATCACTTAAAGGTACCTTCATTCAGAAGAGGATGCTCCATGTCGGATGTCTTGAACATGGAACCGCTCCGCGCCGGATGGATGAAGATAGAAGATGCCATCTGGATCTGCCCATCTGGAGGACCACTTCTGCCCGTCTGGAGGACCACTTCTGCCGGAATCGTTGAGGACTTCGGCCCGGTTGGGTGAAGACTTCTCACAGTAAGGTGATCTTCAAGGGGTTAGTGTTAGGTTTTTTTAAGGGTGTATTTGGTGGGTTTTAGAGTAGGGTTGGTTGTGTGGGTGGTGGGTTTTAATGTTGGGGGGGTTGTAATTTTTTTTTACAGATAAAAGAGCTGATTACTTTGGGGCAATGCCCCGCAAATGGCCCTTTTAATTTTATTATTATTTTCTTTAATTTAGTGGGGGTTTTTTGTACTTTAGATAATTTTATTTAATTGTATTTAATTGTATTTAGTTTAGGGAATTTATTTAATTATAGTGTAGTGTTAGGTGTAATTGTAACTTAGGTTAGGTTTTATTTTACAGGTATAATTGTATTTATTTTAACTAGGAAGTTATTAAATAGTTAATAACTATTTAATAACTATTCTACCTAGTTAAAATAAATACAAACTTGCCTGTAAAATAAAAATAAACCCTAAGCTAGCTACAATGTAACTATTAGTTATATTGTAGCTAGCTTAGGGTTTATTTTATAGCTAAGTATTTAGTTTTAAATAGGAATAATTTATTTAATTATAGGAATATTTATTTAGATTTATTTAAATTATATTTATATTTAATTTAGTGGTTGTTAGGGTTAGACTTAGGTTTAGTGGTTAATAAATTTAATATATTGGCGGGGGTGTAGGGGGGCAGATTAGGGGTTAATAAATATAATGTAGGTGGCGGCGGTGTAGGGGTCGGCAGATTAGGGGTTAATAAGTATAATGTAGGTGACGGCGGTGTAGGGGGTGGCAGATTAGGGGTTAATAAGTATAATGTCGGTGGCGGCGGTGTAGGGGGCAGCAGATTATGGGTTAATAAGTATAATGTAGGTGGCGGCGGTGTAGGGGGCGGCAGATTAGGGCTTAATAAGTATAATGTAGGTGGCGGCGGTGTAGGGTGCGGCAGATTAGGGGTTAATAAGTATAATGTAGGTGGCGGTGGGCTCCGGGAGCGGCGGTTTAGGGGTTAAACACTTTATTTAGTTGCGGCGGGGTCCATGAGCGGCGGTTTAGGGGTTAATATATTTATTAGAGTTGCGGTGGGCTCCGGGAGCGTCGGTATAGGGGGTAAGCAGTATAGTATAGTGTGGGTGTTTAGTGACAGGGTACCAATAAAGCTGGGAAAAAGCCGAAGAGCAGCGGGATCGATGACTGTTAGTTAACAACATTCCGCTGCTAATCGCCCCGTAGTTGGTGCGTGGCTTTTTGACAGCTTTTTTGGTAACTTTGGAGAGTGTATTCAGGTTCGCGGCAGCGATGTTAGGCGATCTTAGGCGAGCGTATTGGTGCCGTTGAATGCAAGTAAGTTGACGGCTTGATAAGTAAATGCCTATGTGTGTGATGAGAACAGGTCGTCATGCAAATTACTGCCGGTAAGTATGATTACCCGTTCTCATCATAAAGGGGAATTGCTGATCACAACATCGGATCAACGATTCCCCCGCACGGCAGGCAGGAATATTGATAGTATATTGAGACTACTAGTGATGTCACCACAGACATGTCTGGTGACATAAAAAAGGTGCGGGACAACAATGCTACAAGCAGGTAAGGAAGCTGGATGGGTGGTGGCTGTTAAAACTGCTCAATCTCAGCTCCCTTACTAGCCATATACCTCCAAGATACCTCATTTGCAAGCTGATTACTTGCTTTTTGAAATGATGGTGGTCTTGGAAAGCCACAAGCACCCAGATCTTTGTAAACATGGGGTTTGCTGGGGAGAAAAAGAGACCCCTAATAAAGTTTCTATTATAGTAGAAAAGTCCATCTCTTAAAAACATAAATTCATTTTCTCTGTATAGCTAGGTGGTAACAGTTATCACCATGCAAGAAAAAAGTGCTTTCATTTTTGTACTGCACTAAGGAGCCCCTCTAGTTTATATTTTAACCCCCAAAAGTCTGTATGGGCCCCTATTTCACATCTGTCTCACTCTGATGACAATTTAGTAAGGTGAATACAGTAAGCACAGTGGTCACCTAGTCATTTTTAATACTATTTGCAAAAATCTTATAAAAATATATATTTTTTTTTCATATTTTGATGGAGCTATCTCACATTCCATGAAATATAAATCTAATAATGTTACATTCTGAATCTACTGGTTCTGTTAACAAAACACTATATAATGGGCATGTCCGCCGCACATACGCTGTCTGCATTTATCATTGCACCAGCAGTTCTGGTCGCTAGCAGGGGGTGTTAATCAACCTGGTAATATTCGATCGGGTTGATTTCTGTCCGCAGTCTCAGAGCAGGCGGACAAGTTATGGAGCAGCGGTCTTTAGACTCGCCGGAGACAAGGGGCATCAAGCTCCATACAGATCTTGATAAATATGCCCCAATGTGTTTGGGTCACTCACTAAAATTTGACTTACAATAGAGTTTAAATGTAAGTAGCAAACAAAGCTTAAAACGTGTTTAGCACAGAGGTGTGCAAAAGGTTTAGCAACAAAAGGGTTAAGAAGATATTCATAAATTATAAATATGGCATTTATGTGCTGCTGTTGATTGGGTAATATTCTTTTATTTAAAACATTTTTTTTTAATGTCTTCTTTTATGCCAAAGGATATTTTGCAGACACTTTATAAATAGCAGCAAATTAAATAAAACGAATTTACAACATTGTGTTGGCTTAAAAGAACTAAACTAAATCATTGAATCATAAAATGTGTTTATTAAATCAGTTTTTCTTGGATTATTAGGTATTTGGCAGTCAACAAAATGAGTGCAGTATAAGTTATTTGCCTTTCTTTTCCCTCCACCCAAACACTTTCCAGATTATATTTTCATAAATAAACCTAATCTTTTCTAATAAAGCAATGCTGGAGGGCAGTAATATCTCAATTATATAGTGATGCATAGGGAGATAGTCCTCTTCTAATTATTAAAAAGTAAATATTGGCCATAATAAACATTAAGCGCTACATTATACTTGCTGTTCAGCCCTATCCTAAAACTAAACAAACAAACAAAAAATTATACAAAAAACATCCCCCCCCCCAAAAAAAAACCCAACTAAAAATAGAAGTTAGAACCCCAAGTTGAGTCTTAAAGCTGTGGGTACATGGTGGTGGTCATTGGATCCATGGTGGCGGTCCTCTCCAGAGGTCTTCCTCTCTGGTGTAGGTCCTCTTCTGTGGCCCTCTGGAGTGGTCTTCACCAGTGGTCCTTCTCTTCTTTCTTCCAGAACACCTTCATGTTGTCCCCACAGCACACTGATCTTTCAATGCCAGTTGCTCCTTTTATAGTGGTGTCCTGGCAATTTTATTGGCTGATTTCTAACTTAAATTCAAATCAGCCAATAGAAAGTGCTTTTTTCCTATTGGCTTATTTAAATTTTAATTAGAAGTCAGCCAATAGTAATGCCAGGACAACCATCTGAAAGGGGAAAGCTGGAATTTAAATGTCAGTGTGCTGAGGGGACAGCAGCATGAAGCCACACATACATGTATACCTAGGTATCGCTTCAAAAAATAATACTATGGGAAACAAAGCAAATTTGATAATATGAAGTAAATTGTAAACTTTTTTCACATTGTATATATAATAAAGAAACATTTTGGGTTTTATATCTTTTTAATATCAGTTTCCCTCTGACCATTAAGAGATTCACTGTAGGGGTTACGTGTGATTTTTCTCTCATAGTTAAAAGATTGATGCTTGCTATAATTTTTCATAAAAAAGTAGAAGGTGACCTGTAGAATATATACACACTGGGAAATGTAAGCCTATAAATACCGCAGATCACTGGAAGTTCAGAATTTTAGACAAATAAAATGCCATTGTTGAAGACTTCCTCTCTTTTGATAAACATTTTCCAGGTGTATGCAATTCATTCACAATCACTTCATTTAAAAGGTTACCATTAATATTACATTACATGACATGTTTTCTCTTTTCATAAACTTTTTTCCACTTTCTATCTTTTTCTTTTTTTAAAACTATATAATAATGTGGTTAAAGGGACAGTAAACCCAAAAAATGTATTTCTTTATTTAGATAGAGAATGCAATTTTTAAAAAGTTTCCAATTTACTTCTATTATCAAATTTGCTTTGTTCTTATGTTATTCTTTGTTGAAGGGATACCTAGGTAGGTAGCGTGCACATGCCTGAAACACTACATGACAGGAAGTAGTGCTGCCATCTAGTGCTCCTGCTAATGTATAACATTATTGCAAAACTGCTGCCATATAGTGTTGTGGACACGTGCATACTCATGAGCTTACATTTCAGCTTTCCAACAAAGGAAAACAAGAAAATGAAGAAAATTTGATAACAGAAGTAAATTGGAAAGTTGTTTAAAATTGTATGTTCTATCTGAATCATGAAAGAAAAAAAATTGGTTTTATGTCCCTTTAAGTTACTTTTTTAGTTTCCAGTGTTCCATTTTAATTATTTCAACCAGATTCTAGTAAATTAATACTATGGAAATATTATCCGAAGAATGATATTTGTGAAAAAAAAGTAAAGTTTTGCATATGTACTTGGATTTACACACATATATATATATATATATATATATATATATATATATATATATATATATATATATATATACACACATAATTGTAGAGTAACTATGTCTTTATATATATACATACAGTATACAGTATACGTCTAAATATATATATATACACACACATAATTGTAGAGTAACTATGTCTTTATATCTCACTTCATCTGTCTGAAGGTGTAAAAGGCTTAAATATCTGATTGGCTGTGGAGAACTATTGCACACATGACCTTTCTGCTAAATGAAACATGTGTTCATCTAGGACAAAGAAACAATAATTCATTACTTATCCAGGCAACTCTAAACTACTATTCAAGACAATTACTGCTATATCATTTGCTTTTCTAACTCATAGCTAGTTATGGGAGGAAAAAAAAAAACCAAGAAGTTCAATGAAGACCTTCTGATCACTGGAGACCAATTAATGACGTGACTTCCTCACAGGCTGCAAGAAACTAAGTACATTATAATCATCTGTGATATTAATATCAGCTTTGGGAAAGTCAGGCATCAGCTCTATGGGGAAGGAAGTGGCGTGAGCAAGAATTGTGGAATGTTAAGTATTTGACAGTAAAGAAGCAATATCTTATTATTATTCCCCACAAGCACTTTCCTTATTTTAAAGATATGTTAAAATGAGTTGTTGTATTTTAAGTTTAAGCAAGCAATTATTTTCAAGAGTTTATGTTCATGATAACAAAGACCCCATTTGAATTCCATCATAACAGCCATGAAAAGGCATTACATGCATGTTCAGGGGATTTTTTAGCTCATTTTCATAATCCACTCCAATAAATTTGAATACTCACCCAAGTTAAGTTCACAAGAAATGTGTTTGTTAATGAAATTTTTATAATAATTTACAGCGATTATCTATATTTGTAGTCATGCATTATAACCAACTAACGGAAAAACACTGCACCATCACACCAGGGAAGCAGTATTCTACCCTAAATAAGCTCATGTTAATCAGGATAATCTTAGCTGTCTAGTTTGATTTGGAAAAAAGAGGGGTAGACAGGCTAAATATACAGTAAATATAAATAAATATATATATATAAAAAAGAGGGGTAGACAGGCTAAATATACAGTAAATATAAATAAATATATATATATATTTACAAACTTATTTTATACACATTATAAATTCATATATAAACATACAAATACAGCATACGTAGTTAAATGACCTAATACTTACCACACCCATACACACACTTTTTAATGACGTACACGTATTCTGAACAGCATTTGTCTGGTGAAAAGAAAAAAGAGAGAGCAGATGAGTTTGAAGGGGGAAAATGAAGGTAGTGAGAAGTGAGTGGGAGGAAGATGGAGAAAGATAAGGATAGTGATGGAATGGACACTGGGAGAGGGATTAAAAAAGATTGAAAATGATAGAAAAATAATAGAATTAATAAAAGAAGCAGTGAGAGTGATGATTGTTACGGTACCAACAGGATACCAAGGGTTAATACCAGGGAACAACGTCCTGCATAGGGAATCAGCAATTCACAAACCAGCCAGTTTTCAGGTTTAAACAGAATGTCATTTATTAAAGGCTATGCCTAGTATTTATGCAGGTCTGACCCCCCCCCCCCCCCCCAGATGGGGGTTGAAAGACTGTTGTACATTACATGGAGGGAACAAGCCCTTTGACATGATACAATAGAATTATATTACTTAAACACTTCAACCACAAGACACTCTTGGCTCTTCTTATCACTTAGGCGTTTTCTCTCTGAGGGTGATCAAACAATGGAATTCTTATCACTAACTAAATTATGGTTGGAGCCAGCAACTTGTGTTTAGAAAATAGTTTCTTAAAGCTAAACACAGTTAACTCCTTCAGTCCTGACAGAAGGGTCTGTCACATAGCTCCCCCCTTGTGGAACACTCTGGCAGACCCGGCTTGACCCTTTTGCGGGTCAACCTGGGGATGACCGGACTAGGAGGTGGTAGGCATGTCAGTTTTCTGGGACAATCCATCTGTATTCCCGTTATGAGAGAGAATTCCTGTCCATACAAACAAGGGTTCAAATTCCTCAGTGCCCAGACCAGGGCCAAACAGTCCTTCAAAATCCCATCAGCTTCTTTACGAGTTTTCTGTACCTGCTCTTTATAGGTATCCACAATCCCTTCATACTGACATAGGGTGCCCTTGAGTTGCTGCACCTCACTATGAGCCAGCGTCAGCTTCTCCTCAAGTGTCGCTAAGTTTGTCTTTAAGGTTTCATGTCCCACTCTCAAGCTGGTGTTTTCTGCAGTCTGTCGGTGCAGCTTGTCTAGCAGAGATTCACGTTCTAAACGTGCTTTTTCCTCTGCGCTCCTCTTCTCCTTCATCAGCGCATTGTAACGGGACCTCCACATATCAATAGCGGATAGAGATTTACTGAGCTCAGCGTCCTGGGGCTTAGCAGCAGGTGGGTTAGTCTCTGCTGCACGGATCTGGGCACGGGTAGTCACAGGGTTAACATCAGCGGGACCCATAGGAGCGTAGGCAGAAACAAGGGGGGCCAAGTCATTTCCAAGAAGAACATCAGCAGGTAAGTCCTTCTTGACCCCCACATTCACAGGTCTAGCGCCCACTCCCCAATCCAAATGTACCCTGGCAACAGGTAGGCTGAACACATCGCCCCCTGCTACCCTCACAGCCACAGTGTCTCCAGTGTACTGTTTCTCAGACACCAAGTTCTTTTGAAGCAAGGTCATGGTAGCACCAGTATCCCGTAGACCACTGACCTTCTTCCCATTCACTTTAACCAGTTGCCGGTTATTCCAGTGGGCAGCTTGCACAAGGTCTGCCTCATGTAGGATGCTCCAGCATTCTTGCGCCTCTACGTAGCGGGCCGCAGGCTGAGGATTACGTGGGATTCCGCCGGCGGGTCTTCTCCAGGACTGCGCTTGGTTCGCTGCGTTTAGGGGACACTCTGGTCTTTTGTGCCCTAGTTGCTTACATCTAAAGCACCGAATAGGTTGTGAGTAGCACCGCAAATTGAACAGGGCTCTCTGAGGGTAGTTCGTGGCCGGAGGCCGTGTGGTATAGAGGTGCGCCGGGGTTTGGTAACTGGCAGCTGCTGGGGTGACTGGGGGGTCTGTACTCCACTCTAGCAGGGAGCTTAGTGGTAGCAGTGTCCAGTTTGCGGGCATCCGTATACTCATCTGCCAAGCGAGCCGCTTCCTGCAGGGTGGAGGGTTTACGGTCCCGAACCCACTCTCGAACTCCTGCGGGTAACTTGTCGAAGCAATGTTCCAACAGGAATAGCTGCAGCACCTCTTCCCCAGATATGGCTTGGCACCCCGCTATCCAGTGAGCTGCTGTGCGGTGCACCTTACATGCCCACTCAAGGTAGGAATCTCCAGCTAATTTAACAGTGTCTCTGAACCGCCTCCGGTATGCCTCCGGTGTAACCGCATACCTCGAGAGCAGAGCCTCTTTTATAGTATTATAATCCCCGACTTCCTCATCTGGAATGGCCGGAAAAGCCTCACTGGCCCGGCCGGATAATTTTCCAGATAATATCGTGACCCAGTCCTCTGCGGGTACCTTGTGTAGTGCACATTGCCTCTCAAAATCCGCAAGGTACCCATCAATCTCTCCTTCTGTTTCCAGGAAGTTTTTAAAAGCTGCAAAATTTACTTTTCTCTTTTCCATCTTAGTCAGTATTGTAATAATCCCCCTCTTCCTGAGGTTACTGGCTTGTGTAGTTGCTCTTCTGGGCGATAAGGTTCATTCCGTCGCTTGCCACCAATTGTTACGGTACCAACAGGATACCAAGGGTTAATACCAGGGAACAACGTCCTGCATAGGGAATCAGCAATTCACAAACCAGCCAGTTTTCAGGTTTAAACAGAATGTCATTTATTAAAGGCTATGCCTAGTATTTATGCAGGTCTGACCCCCCCCCCGCAGATGGGGGTTGAAAGACTGTTGTACATTACATGGAGGGAACAAGCCCTTTGACATGATACAATAGAATTATATTACTTAAACACTTCAACCACAAGACACTCTTGGCTCTTCTTATCACTTAGGCGTTTTCTCTCTGAGGGTGATCAAACAATGGAATTCTTATCACTAACTAAATTATGGTTGGAGCCAGCAACTTGTGTTTAGAAAATAGTTTCTTAAAGCTAAACACAGTTAACTCCTTCAGTCCTGACAGAAGGGTCTGTCACAATGATAAAGAGGAGTGAATCTGAGGATAAACTAATGAGAGAATGTGAGTGTGCAAGCAGGACTAGAAGCGAAGAGGGAGAAAAAGTTATAAAAAAGATTTAGTAAAATAAAAATATGCAAGTATACAAATTTAACATAGTAACATAGTAACATAGTAACATAGTAGATGAGGTTGAAAAAAGACTTAAGTCCATCAAGTTCAACCTATAAAAATGTAATATACTTACAAAAAAAAGCTCCAGTTGAGCTTAAATTAATCCCACTAAAAGGTGACCCATTTAATACAAGCAATCATATCCATGAATTCAGTTTCTAGCAAGAAATGTATCCAAACCATTTTTAAATGTATCCAGGGTATTTGCATTCACTACCTCCTTAGGCAATGAGTTTCACAATTTTATTGCTCTTAAAGTGAAAAAACGTTTCCATTGCAGGAGATTAAATCTCCTTTCCTCCAACCTTAAACTGTGACCTCTTGTCACAAACAATTTTCTTGGAATAAACAGAGCTTCTGCCATCTCTGTATATGGGCCTTAAATATATTTATATAAAGTAATCATGTCACCTCTCAAGCACCTTTTTTCTAGAGAAAACAGACCCAGTTTGGCTAGCCTCTCCTCATAATCATGAGTTAATCATGAAAACATATGCCTAATATCAAACACTAAACATTTATTTGCACTACCTGATATGAGAGTGAGCAGTGCTAATATATATGTATGTATATATATATATATATATATATATATATATATATATATATATATATATAATATACAGGGAGTGCAGAATTATTAGGCAAATGAGTATTTTGACCACATCATCCTCTTTATGCATGTTGTCTTACTCCAAGCTGTATAGGCTTGAAAGCCTACTACCAATTAAGCATATTAGGTTATGTGCATCTCTGTAATGAGAAGGGGTGTGGTCTAATGACATCAACACCCTATATCAGGTGTGCATAATTATTAGGCAACTTCCTTTCCTTTGGCAAAATGGGTCAAAAGAAGGACTTGACAGGCTCAGAAAAGTCAAAAATAGTGAGATATCTTGCAGAGGGATGCAGCACTCTTAAAATTGCAAAGCTTCTGAAGCGTAATCATCGAACAATCAAGCGTTTCATTCAAAATAGTCAACAGGGTCGCAAGAAGCATGTGGAAAAACCAAGGCGCAAAATAACTGCCCATGAACTTAGAAAAGTCAAGCGTGCAGCTGCCAAGATGCCACTTGCCACCAGTTTGGCCATATTTCAGAGCTTCAACATCACTGGAGTGCCCAAAAGCACAAGGTGTGCAATACTCAGAGACATGGCCAAGGTAAGAAAGGCTGAAAGACGACCACCACTGAACAAGACACACAAGCTGAAAAGTCAAGACTGGGCCAAGAAATATCTCAAGACTGATTTTTCTAAGGTTTTATGGACTGATGAAATGAGAGTGAGTCTTGATGGGCCAGGTGGATGGGCCCGTGGCTGGATTGGTAAAGGGCAGAGAGCTCCAGTCCGACTCAGACGTCAGCAAGGTGGAGGTGGAGTATTGGTTTGGGCTGGTATCATCAAAGATGAGCTTGTGGGGCCTTCTCGGGTTGAGGATGGAGTCAAGCTCAACTCCCAGTCCTACTGCCAGTTTCTGGAAGACACCTTCTTCAAGCAGTGGTACAGGAAGAAGTCTGCAACCTTCAAGAAAAACATAATTTTCATGCAGGACAATGCTCCATCACACGCGTCCAAGTACTCCACAGCGTGGCTGGCAAGAAAGGGTATAAAAGAAGAAAATCTAATGACATGGCCTCCTTGTTCACCTGATCTGAACCCCATTGAGAACCTGTGGTCCATCATCAAATGTGAGATTTACAAGGAGGGAAAACAGTACACCTCTCTGAACAGTGTCTGGGAGGCTGTGGTTGCTGCTGCACGCAATGTTGATGGTGAACAGATCAAAACACCGACAGAATCCATGGATGGCAGGCTTTTGAGTGTCCTTGCAAAGAAAGGTGGCTATATTGGTCACTGATTTGTTTTTGTTTTGTTTTTGAATGTCAGAAATGTATATTTGTGAATGTTGAGATGTTATATTGGTTTCACTGGTAAAAATAAATAATTGAAATGGGTATATATTTGTTTTTTGTTAAGTTGCCTAATAATTATGCACAGTAATAGTCACCTGCACACACAGATATCGCCCTAAAATAGCTATAACTAAAAACAAACTAAAAACTACTTCCAAAACTATTCAGCTTTGATATTAATGAGTTTTTTGGGTTCATTGAGAACATGGTTGTTGTTCAATAATAAAATTAATCCTCAAAAATACAACTTGCCTAATAATTCTGCACTCCCTGTATATATATATATATATATATAAAAAATGGACTTTAATTAGAGAATATGGGCTGGATTTATCAAGTAGCATATGCAGCTTTGGAGTGCCTTTGGTGAAGGTGTGCTGCTTCCTAACCTGTACACCAGCCCTTAGCTGGCAGATTAAAATGACTCCAGACACGTTCGGCTGGGGTGATTGGCAGCACCTGCTCATGCACTTTTGACCTAAAGTGAGCAAGGGGCAGCATTGCAAAATCAGCTGATTGTGCAATGATAAATGTGGGCAGCGTATAGCTGCCCGCTGGCTGAGATCCTAGGCAGACAGGTTAGAGGAAGAGAAACTAGACTGTCTGGGCATTGATAAAAAGGGCCCAATGTGTGTAATGTTTGCCTTAAGAAGAATTCCATTAAGAGTATAAAGCAGACATTTTTTTAAAAAATACACCTTTAAGCAAAAATAGGTCTTGCAGCCAAGTTATTTAGGGAAATGGGCGGTGGTACTTCTTTTGAAATCATCTTCAATGAGTGGAAAAAGTATTCTATATTTCCTCTACATAGTTCATCACCAAGAAGAAGATATCATAAAAACCTTCAGAAAAATAACAATGTATCAAAATAAGTGACTAACATTTAAAACAGAATTCTCACATAAGCCAGGAAAATTAGGACTCATTTAGCTAAAACCATGATCTTCCAGCACATTAAGATAAATTAATTGAAATGTATACAATGTGCTGATTGGAACAGACTGGGATAGCACAATGTCCCAGCTCACTGACAAGCAGTGTGGGGTGATTCCAACCCCCTGCTTTCTCATCAAAATTAAAACCCTTTTGGTAAAACAATAGCCTTTAGGGATATAAAAACAAACACTACGCGTTTCTCAGCTTACAAAGCCATTTCATCACGTAAGCATTTAAATATCCTTATTCCAAACAGTTGTGGGCCCCAGCACACACCTTTTTAGGAGGTGTGTCTAATTGCCTTAATATATGCTAAATCTCATTAAGAGATGCAACATGTGTAAATACATAACTCAAGGATGTAAAAGTGTTACCTCACACACATCAGGAGAAACTTTTCTACTTAAAAATAGATTAAACGGGGGCGGAGCCAAGCCACGCTGGGAGATGGCTGTGTAGAAGGAGAGCTCTTAAACCCTCAGGCATAACAACTAAGATAAAAGGCACAGAACGATTCAAAATATACCCATAAAGGAGGATATTACAACTTAAAGTATCCCACAACTGAAGATAATCCCCAACATCCTGATTCTGAACATCTTGAAGGGGACAGACGAAGAGAGCACAGTCGCGCCATTTCTGCTCCCACTTAGCAGCGTGAGGGCCATCAGTGACATACAAATATAGGGAGCTCCTAACACCGGAGATCGGGAGGACTGTCTGGATCAAATAACCTACTGCTTGCACGCTTAAATGTTTGCCAAGTGAAGGATCGCCGCCATTAGGCCTCCTGACCTCGGGACATTGGGTGCCGCAATTTAAAGTAAACCCGGTAAGCAAATAGTCCCTCTGCTTGCACACTCTCTTACATGGCCACGGTGATTGAGGGATAAGTAACGGTCTTAATCCTGCTTAGAGACCTGTGAACTCACATACCGCCTGGGGCTTGGACCTTTTAACCCCACCTTGCCCCATATAATCAAAGCAGCGGTACGCCGCACTTATATCACTTACCTACATCCAGCTCAGAGAGGTAGGCCCCGCTGTACTCATACCTGCCACGCTACTTATAAAACTTCAAAGACACAATCAGAAGACAGGGCTAGTTTGGGATTAGATTTACCCACGAAAGGCCATAAAAGGTGACACTATGAGATACTTAAGCTGGAGAGCATCCAGCATAACACCGCTAGTATCCCCACATCACTTTTAGTGCACCCCTTCTCTGCAAATTTTTCATACTATCATTACCTTTGCTCGTGGGGCCCAGGATAATTTCTACCGCAATTCCCTTTTGCTCACTGCACCCAAGCAGCATTTGAAAATTGCCATTGAGCAGGGCCCAGACTGCCGTTAACCTGCCTCATTACTCTCACATCTTACTGCTTTCCCTAGCAAAACTGCCAAAAGCAGGCCTGCACAATTGGTTTTCCTAAACCCCTATTCATCGATAGGGAGTAACCTGAGGGATGCCCTGTAAGAAGCAAAAAAAGGCTACCACACATACCCCAGTGCGCACCCTAAACAAATACCTGAAACAAGTGGGTCTGAATACTACACCCCCATCTGATACAGAGGGAGTTACAAAGCCAGATAAAGGGGATACACCACAAGAAATAGAGATGCAGGCGTCACAGCAAATCACAAAAGAGGATCTGCGCCATCTTTCCTCAAAAGAGGACATAAAAAATGCTGTTTTAGAAATGTGCACCCTCTTTAATGAACTTAAAAAGGACATTAACACTCTGGACACCAGAGTCACACAGGTTGAAACCGCCCAAGCATCAACCCTGGCCACCACTCAGCTCATGGATACTGAAATCAAAGGCCAAGCAGAGGCACTGCAGCAACTATCTGACAAACTAGAGGACCTGGACAATCGAGGGCGCAGGAACAACCTGCGCATCAGGGGGGTCTCAGAATCTGTACATCCCCCTGCTATAGAAGGATACTTGCAGAGTTTGTTCCGTACCCTGAAAAACACCCCCTCCTCTCCAGAGATAATGTTAGAACGCGCTCATAGAGTGCTTAGGGCGAAACCACACCCCAAAGCACCCCCCAGAGACATTATTGTCCGTTTTCTAAACTACAAAGACAAGGAAGAAATTTTAAGGTACGCCCGTACCAATCACCCGGTACAACATGCGGGTGAGGAGCTTCAGATATTCTCAGACCTATCTCCAACAACCTTACAGAAAAGGAGAGACTTAGGACACATAACAACTAATCTGAGAGCCCACAAGGTTCCTTACCGCTGGGGCTTCCCAGTCTCCATAGTGGCAACTCATAACAACAAGACAGCAATATACAAAGCAGGAGAAGATGTCCAATCATTCTACGACTGCTTAGCACTAGAAAACCTGCGACAATCCCAAGAAGCAACCCCTGGGCCCTCCAGCCGGGCCCTCTAATCTATGAGACTCCGGCTTATTATTCACCCTGAATCGATATCTGGACTAACCACCCAATTTGTTTAATTAAAATGTTACTCAACTCGTAGTTAGAATATTGTTTAGAAAAGCTAGTTGCTGAGTTTAAATTTTTGTGTGAAGTTTCCGGGACTCTGGGTGAGCTCCTCTTTACATTTATGTTTTCATCGATACATGCCTCTGTATAATTTTTAGGATAAAAATAATTGCATACCGGTATGGAGACATACCTGTAGTCAATAATTATCTGCCTAAATGATTTTTAACTCATTCACCCAGCCAGCCTATTCAAAATGTTATTTAACCTGTAGATTCAATGTTATTTAGCCTTCTAAACTACCTGTGTCCTCTCACAAATATCCCCCTTAGCACTGATACACCTAATGCCATTTCCCTGATTACCTGCAAGTACATAACGTTAATATGCACAATGCCTAAATTTATAAGAGAATAACTAAATTACGTCCACCTATGACACCTTCCTTGCTTTCACTCGCACAGCGCTTCGTTTATGTTGGTGTGCTCAGTGCTGAGATTTAATTGTAAAAAAGGATCTGTGGACACCTTTTACATCACACCCCTACCATCCACCCTCCTTTTCTCATCTGTTCCAACCCTCCCTACCCTAATTCCCCTCCCTCCAACCATACCTCACTGTTCTGTGCCAACTATACGTCAACTCTTGAAAACGTGGCAAATCCGCCACCAAGAGTTACTACATACTTCAATTGTTGTTTTTGCCTGGGGATTACAACCCCAATTTCTTTTGTTTGATACTTGTTATTTAGAAGGTTACCAAATTTATGTAGACAACCATTTACGGACCTTCAGTGTTCTGTTTGTTCTCTACAAGACACTTTCTTCATTTACTTTCTATCTCTAATCTATAACTCCTACTTTACCCTATCCCCCCTATCCACCTTCCCCCTTCAAAACTTTCCCCCCTCCCTCCCTTTTTTTTTTTTTCTCTCATTCTTTTTCAGAATGAACCACCAACATAGCAAGTTTGGATCTCATGGCCTCACATTAACCTCAATTAATGCCAAAGGTTTGAACAACCCAGGTAAGCGGTCTATAGCTTTCAGAGCCCTAAAGAATTTGCATAGCCACATACTCTTCTTTCAAGAGACACATTTCCACAGGGGCAGGGAACCAAAGTGGTTTAATGCCCAATATCCCACTGCCCTGTTCGCGTCAGGCCTCTCTAAAAAGGGAGGAGTGGGGATACTAATACACCACTCAGTCCCGCTAAAAATTGCACATGTAGAAAAGGACACAGAGGGTAGATACCTGCTGATAACGGGAACATTATATGACCATCCGATCACCCTTATTACTCTCTACAGCCCGAACACAGAACAGCATCTATTCCTACAAAAGATTGTGAGGCTCATTTTGGACTTCGCGAAGGGAACAGTGTTCCTTTCAGGTGATTTTAACATATCCATGGAAACGTCATTAGACACATCCAATGGATTAGACAGTACCCCTACTAAAACTCTCAAATCAGTTAAATCCACTATCTCAAATCTTGCTCTACACGATATATGGAGAACATTACATCCATCAACTAGAGACTACACATATTACTCTCCTCCACATAACAAATACTCTAGAATAGATTATTTTCTTACAGATTCTATCGGACTTGACATGGTAACATCTTGCACTATAGGCCCGATTACTTGGTCAGATCACGCCCCGATCACATGTGAAGTTCAATGGCCCGATCTCCCACCCACGACATATATATGGAGATTAGAAGATACACTACTAGACAACCCTGTAATAAGCTCTAAAATTCAAAAATCTCTTACAGACTATCTACAACATAACGATCCCTCACAGACCTCAATAATAAACTTCTGGGAGACTCATAAGTGTGTTATCCGGGGAGAATTTCTCAAACACAGAGCCCGCCTTAATAGACAGTATAGATTAAAACACACCCAACTTTTGAACACGATTACACAACTTGAAGCTGCACATAAAAATGCCCCGTGGGACATGGAGGCTAAACTTAGATTGGAAGACACTAGGAGGGAGCTCCAGACCCACCTAAGAGAGTCCTGCCAGCGTAAATTCTTAGCAATAAAACAACAATACTATGAGGGAGGCAATAAACCGAGGAAACTGCTAGCCAGAGCGACCCATAGAAAACAGCTCAAAACATATATCCACAGTCTCCAGAACCCTGATGGCACAACACTGAAAAGTAGCGAACAAATTGCAAATTCTTTCCACACGTATTACAAAGCATTATATAATATATCGCACAAGCTTGACCAGGGGGAACATGCAGTCCCCACAGACACTAAAATTCAGCTCATAGATCAATACCTATCAGACCTTGAACTACCAAGATTAGATCCCGACCAGAAGAACTGCTTAGACGAGCCCATCACTGCCTTAGAGCTTTCTAAAGCCCTTAAAGATTTCCCCACCGGGAAATGTCCGGGCCCAGACGGCTACTCGCTAAAATACTACAAGTTTTACAGCAAAACACTAAGCCCACTGCTTCTCCAATTGTTCAACAACCTGATAACAGAGCCCACTTTAGCTGACACAATGCTCGAAGCACATATCTCACTTATACCCAAACCCGGCAAGCCCCCTACCTCCCCAGCGAATTTTAGACCCATATCCTTGCTGAACATGGACATCAAAATCCTAGCAAAAATTCTAGCAAACCGCCTCAATAAGTATATCCCCTCTCTTGTCTCTTCTGACCAAGTGGGCTTTGTACCCGGTAGGGAGGCCTCCAAGGTCTTCCAAATTATTAACTTTGCCCAAATTGAAAAAGTACCACTGGCCCTCCTGGCGACTGACGCAGAGAAGGCCTTCGACCGGGTCGACTGGCTCTTCCTGCGTCGAGTCATGTCAGCAATGAATATCGGTCCAGCTTTCACAAACATGGCATTTGCATTATATTCTGCCCCGAACGCACGTATTAGAGTGAACGGTATTCTGTCGGATAGATTTGACATCTCCAACGGGACCCGACAGGGGTGCCCCTTATCCCCCTTATTATTCGCTCTTTCAATAGAAGCGCTCGCTCAAAAGGTTAGACATAATGCAAACATAAAGGGAGTACAAATTGGAAATGAAGAACACAAACAAGCCCTATACGCCGACGATGTCCTCTATACACTTACAAACATTGAAACATCTGTCCCTGAACTCCTGAAAGAGATTAATGAGTATGGCAAACTGTCTAATTTTCACCTAAACTTAACTAAATCAGAGCTTCTTAACATAAACGCCCCTACTAAACACATAGACTTCTTATCCAATAACTATAAGATGACAATAGCCCCCACCAAAATGAAATATCTTGGTATATACCTTTCTGCAAACCCCTCTGACATTTTTAAAAACAATTATTTGACCCTACGTAAAGAGATAGTCAATGACTTGTCTTCATGGAGTAATAAATCACTCTCATGGTTAGGGAAGATAGGCCTCATCAAAATGAATATACTACCACGAATATTGTATGTAATGCAAACAGTCCCGATTCGCTTACCGAACGACTTCCTGCCCCATCTCCAAAGCATCATAGAACAGTTTATATGGAAGGGTACGAGACCGAGAATACCCAGACGGACATTGTATCTCCCTAGAGATAAGGGAGGACTAGGCTTCCCAGACCTAGCTTCTTATAGGAGGGCCATTTTTCTACAAAGACTGACTGAATGGTCACAGAACTCCATGCAAAAAAAATGGGTCGGAATAGACGGACAAATACTACAACTAAATAATGTTGGATCCCTGGCGTGGATATCTACGAATAAACGTCCCAAGCCAATACAAAAATGCCATATAATACATGAAACACTAACTGTGTGGGACAAATTGATAGCTACCAGCACACACATATCGTCCCCTGTCTCGCCAATGCTTCCTATAATAGAAAACCCAGAGTTACCATACTATGAAGTCGGTAGACGCACAAACTCCCCCTACAGATTAAGAGTAGGAATCTTACATTACGCACAAGAGGGGGGCAGACTACTATCACAACCAAAACTACAGGACCAGTCTGGTCCTGTTTTTCTCTTCCTGGCTAAGATACCACCAGCTTTCTCATTTCCTACTCACCCACAAACAAAAACATAATTTTCTCAGAACCCTGACGCCTTTCGAGTCCCTTTGCACCGAAATCACTCCACCTAAAAGACTGATCTCAAAGATATACAAACTCTTACTCATTCCACCAGACACCCAGCTGCCTACATATACTAGGACATGGAATAGAGAACTTAGAAGCGAGGTTGAGGAGGACGATTGGCTTAAAGCCTTTGCCTTGACCAAGGGGTCATCGGTATCAGCCACTGTGCAGGAAATACACCTTAAACTATTGACCAGATGGTATTATACCCCTGCAAAACTTCATCAGCTCTTTCCTGCGGTTAGTGCCACATGTTGGAGGGGGTGTGGAGAGCAGGGTTCCATTGTTCACATATGGTGGTCCTGCCCCTACCTCTCCAGATTTTGGGAGGCGGTTATGAAGGAAATATCAGAAAAACTGAACATAACCATTCCCAACACCCCCGAGACCCTGCTGTTCTTACATCTCCCCAATATCAAAACCACACATAGCCGCGCTCTCCTCTTGCTTATGCTTACCGGTGCGAAAAGGCTTATTCCTAGAATGTGGAAGTCAAAAGATATACCTACTCTGACTGAATGGCGGGCCGCTGTCAATGACCTTTTGGTTATGGAAAAACTGCACTACTTTAGGTGCAACCAAATGGTGACATATGAACTAATGTTGGCCGTTTGGTCTCCTGCCCCAGCGTGAAATCTAAAGGAGTCTACCTCCCTCTCTGAGAACAAAGTTCAGACCCTTACCATTCCCTAAATTATTATTTTTTTTTTTTTTTTTATTATTTTCTCTCTCTCCTTTCCCTCTTCCCCTTCCTTTCCCCAACTACCCACAACTTCTCCCTCTTCTGCCTTTCCTAAGTGTGTCTCAATAGATTGAGACAGTATAACACGTATTATCTTATAGTACATACAGAATTGATCAACTAATAATTATAAAAATGTCAAGCTTTTCATCTCTGTACTTAGATTTTTGTAATGTGGTCCTGCGCTTTGCGCCCCCACAAATTGTTCCCTTTGTATTCTTGCTCTATGTACAATGTCTTTATTTATTTTCAAATAAAGCTTGTTTTGAAAAAAAAAAAAAAAAAAAAAATAGATTAAACTGCAGTTCCAGTTCTGTTATATATAAGCTAACATGTGAATGCAGGGTACAATATTTGGGACACACAACCCGTAAAGTAAGAACTAGATGGGAAGAACACTAAAGAAATATTATAAACAACTGTCAAAAACATAGTGTATCACGTCATCATTCTCTGTTACCCCAACTCGAATGGCAAATTTCGTATAACCACACTTGCATATATATTAAGTGCAAGTGGGGTTATACGGCATTTACCATTGCACAAGCAGTTCTGGTGAACTGCTTGTGCAATGTTGCCCCCTGCAGATTCACGGCCAATCGGCCTCTAGCAGGGGGTGTCAATCAACCCGCTCATATGAGATCATGCGGATTGATGTCCGCAGCCTTAGAGGCAGCGGACAATTTAAGGAGTAAAGGTCTAAAAACTGCTGCTTCTTAACTCTTGTTTCCGGTGAGCCTGAAGGCTTGCACGGTAACAGGGGTATACGGCCCCATTCGTGATAAATGGGCCCCTGAGACTGTATTACAGAAATTATTAAATATTATATAACCTGTGATTGGGTTTATCTTATTCCCATCATGAATTTCCACATAATCTATGATTTATTCATTACATGACATATAACGACATATAATGACATCCATAGCACAGTATTGCGAATAGCAAAGATACATCGGATCAGGGATGTCCTGTTATTAATCACCACTCATTGACAGTTCACACACGTATTGCACGCACAGCAATTTTTAATGACACTGGTTATGACACACTATTGGAGATCAGAGCCATCAACATTGACGACATCATCATGCACAAGTCCAGTGACTCATGTCAGTCACTCCCAGTCAAAAAACAGTTGTAATATCACATACACAACTGCAATTATTTGCACAATAGTTATAGTTGAATATTGGATTATATTGCAATGGATACTATAGGCAAATCATTGTGAGATTGGGTGACATATCTGAGTATAAATAATCGTTAACAACTATATAAAAAATATAATAATACATCATTTTGTGTACTATAATGACATGAACCATATATGGTCACGTTTTCAAGACTGTTTAGTCTCATAATAGGATCATTTGATTCATTCAGTTCCTCTCTGTTTTATTATATTTATATTTGTGTTTGTATACCAATTCAAGCATGTAACAATGGTTTATAAACAATCACTTAATATATGCAAAAAACTGAAAAATCACCAAAAACATATTGCACACAGAAATGTATAAGTTTAATTGTTTCAACCTAATAAGATTCATAGTAAAATATGTTTCTTTTAGAGAGATGCCATGTAGTAATCTCTTAAAGTGAATGTTGGATTCTAAACCACACTTGGTGATTGTCAGGTTTTAAAATATGATTGAGGCAATCGTGAGTTCCATAGGAACCTATAGCAATCTGTTTTCATCCTCACCACTGCTAAACCATCTGAATGCAAATTCTATCTCGGCATGATGAGCATACTGTGCATGATTTGTTCCACCACTATATTGCCACTTTGACAAGTGTTACATATTACAATAATTATTTTCATTCAGCTAGATTACGAGTTTTGAGCGCTATAGAGAAATTAATGAACGCAACAAAAGTTGCGTTATTTATTTCCTTATAGCGCTGCTATTACAAGTTTTGAAAAACATGGCTTGCGTGTGCGATATAGAGATTTTAAGCTCCATACCGCACCTAAAACAAGCGATGTGTTTGACGTGCTCGTGCACGCTTTCCCCATAGACATCAATGGGGAGAGCCAGCAAAAAAATAGTCTAACACCTGCGATCGCGGAAACAAAAGCTCTGTAACGCAGCCCCATTGATGTCTATGGGGAAAAAGAAAATACAGTTTAAACCTAACACCCTAACATAAACCCTGAGTCTAAACACCCCTAATCTGCTGCCCCCGACATTGCCGACGCCTGCCTACAGTTATTAATCCCTAATCTGCTGCTCCCAATATCATCGCCACCTAAATAAAGGTGCAGGTATTAACCCCTAATCTGCCCCTCACGATATCGCAGTCACTATACTAAAGTTATTAACCCCTATTCCGCCGCACCCCAACATCGCCGCAACTATTTAAATTTATTAACCGCTTAATAAAAGTTATTAAGCCGCTAAAAGTTATTAAGCCCTAAACCTCTGGCCTCCCACATCACTACCATTAAATAAACCTATTAACCCCTAAACCCCCAGCCCCCCCACATCGCAACAACCTAAATTAAACTATTAACCCCTAACCCTAACGTAACCCTAACCCTAATCCTAACCCTAATCCTAAAACCTAACCCTAACACCCCCTAACTTTAACATAATGAAATTAGATCAAAATTAAATTTACAATTATGAACTAAATAATTCCTATTTAAAACTAAATACATACTTACCTGTGAAATAAAACCTAAGATAGCCACAATATAACTAATAGTTATATTGTAGCTAGCTTAGGTTTCATTTTTATTTCACAGGTAAGTAAATTTGTATTTATTTTAAATAGGTAGACTAGTTAGTAAATAGTTATTAACTTTTTACTAACTACCTAGTTAAAATAAATACAAACTTACCTGTGAAATAAAACCTAAGCTGCCTTACACTAAAACCTAACATTACAAAAAAAAAAAACACTAAAATGACAAAAAATAAAAAAACTTACCATTACAAAAAATAAAAAAACTACCATTACAAAAAATAAAAAACCTACCATTAAAAAAAAAACTACCATTACAAAAAATAAAAAAAAACTACCATTACAAAAAAAAAATTATCCAAAGAAATAAAGATTATTCCTATTCTAATACCCTTTAAAAAAAAAAAACACCCCAAAATAAAAAAGCCTAATCTAGAATAAACTACCAAGGACCCTTAAAAGGACCTTTTGGGGGGCCTTTAAAAGGGCCTATGTAGGCCATTGCCCTGAGTTAAACAGCTCTTTTGCTAAAAAAAAAATATAAACACCCCCTAACACTATACAAACACCCACCTCTCAAACTACCAAGGTCCCTTAAAAGGGCCTTTTGTAGGGCATTGCCCTAAGTTAAACAGCTCTTTTGCTAAAAAAAAAAAAAAAAACTCAAAATATACATTACACAAAATATGTACATATACACAAAATAACAAACAAATTATCAAAAATAAAAATAAAAAAAATCCTATTCTAATACCCATTAAAAAAAATACCCCAAAATATAAAACCTGATCTAGAATAAACTACCAATGGCCCTTAAAAGGGCCTTTTGTAGGGCATTGCCCTAAATATAGCAGCTCTTTTAGTGAAAAAAAAAAATACAAAGACCCACTAACATTACAAACCCCCACCCCCCCAAACCCACAAAATAAAAAAAAAATGATCTAAAAAACCTAAGCTACCCATTGCCCTGAAAAAGGCATTTGTATGGGAATTGCCCTTAAAAGGGCATTTAGCTCTTTTACTGTTTAGACTCTAAACTAAAAAATAAAAACCCACCCAATAAACCCTTAAAAAAGCCTAACACTAACCACCGACGATCCACTTACAGTTTTTGAAGTCCCGCTTGAACGATTTTCATCCCGGCGTTGAAGTCCTCATCTAGGCAGCGAGAAGTCTTCATCCAGGCGGCCTCTTCAATCTTCATTTTCATTTAAGCTGCTCTCATTTTATTGGCTAATTCGAATTAGCCAATAGAATGAGAGCTGCTTAAATCCTATTGGCTGATTTGAATAGCCAATAGGATTTTAGTAGCCCTAATTCCTATTGGCTGATTCAAAATTTTTAGCCAATGGGAATGCAAGGGGCTCCATCTTGAATTGCGTCCCTTGCATTGAAGATTCAGTGTACGGTGGCGACTGTATGAAGAGGATGCTCCACGCCAGATGTCTTAAGGATGGACTCGCTGCGCCGCCGGGATCAAGATAGAAGATGCCGCCTGGATGAAGATTGAAGAGGCCGCCAGGATGAAGACTTCTCGCTGCTTGGATCAGGACTTCGCCGCCAGGATGAAGATTGAAGAGGCCGTCTGGATGAAGACTTCTCGCTGCCTGGATGAGGACTTCAATGCCGGGATGAAGATCCTTCAAGCGGGACTTAAAAAACTGTAAGTGGATCGTCAAGGGGTTAAAGTTAGGCATTTTAAAGGTTTTTTTGGGTGTTTTTTTTTTTTAGTTTAGGGTCTGGGCAGTAAAAGAGCTAAATGCCCTTTTAAGGGCAATGCCCATACAAATGTCCTTTTCAGGTCAATGGGTAGCTAAGGTTTTTTTAGATTTAGGTTTTTTATTTTGGGGGGTTGGTTTGGTGGTGGATTTTACTGTTGGGGGGTCTTTGTATTTTGTTTTACAGGTAAAAGAGCTGATATCTTTCGGGCAATGCCCCACAAAAGGCCCTTTTAAGGGCCATTGGAAGCTTATTGTAGGCTAGTTTTTTTTATTTTGGGTGGGCTTTTTTATTTTGATAGGGCTATTAGATTAGGTGTAATTATTTTTTATTTTGGATAATTTCTTTTGTTATTTTCCGTAATTTAGTGTTTCTTATTTTTTGTAAAAAAATTTTTTGTAATTAGATACTTTGTAATTTTTAGAGTAGTGTTAGCATTTTTTTAATGTGTAGTTTAGTTTTATTTAATTGGTAGCTAGTTTAATTTTAGTTAAATAATTATATTAGTTTAATTGTTAGTTTAAACTTATTTTTTTTAATTTGACAGGTAAGTTTTAATTTAATTTAAGATAGGTAAATTGTAATTTTAATCTAAAGTTAGGGGGGCGTTAGGTTTAGGCGCTACGAGTTTAATTTAGTTTATTGCAATGTGGGGGTTTTTCAGTTTAAGGGTTAATAGTTTTATTTAGTATATTTCGTTGTGGGGGGCTTTCGGTTTAGGGGTTTATTATAGTGATCAGATACGATGGGGATGATTGACACCCCCTGCTAGCGGCTTATTGGCTGCAAATGTGCAGGGGGCAGCATCACACAAGCATTTCACTAGAAATGCTTGTGCAATGTTAAATGCCAACAGCATATGCTACATCGAATCATGTCCGCCTGCCACTTGATGATTCGACCCCCAAGTCTCTTTGTTGTTAGTTTTATAACTTCTCATTTGTCCTAACACCTGTGTCAATAATCACATCCTTCCTTTGAATGTAGTCCTTTGTTAAACATATACACAGACACACATATTTTATATAGAAAATTGGTCTACATTCTATATGAGTTATATGAATATAAATATTTATATATACCAACATGCATCTTTGAAAGTACAGTTAAAAACATACAGATATAGGGTCAGATTAGAAGTGCAGTGCTTATGTTAGCACTGGTGACGATAAGCAGTATCACTGGAAAATGCTGACATTAGGGCGTAAATTAATATTACAAGTTAATGGTAAATCAGATTTACTAGAGAAGGGATTGTGCACCAGATATCCCTCCAGCAAAACTTATACTTTCAATGGATATCCTAACTGTGCTTAATAGTGCTGGTATTACAAGTTAAAAGTTAAAGGTTGCACATAACCAACATTGCGCTAAAATATTTATCAGGGCTTGAGACCTGAAGTAAAATGTAAGGATTAATTTTTTTTAAAAAACACATCAAAAACATATTAAAATAAACTATTGTACACACACACATATATAATATAATATATATATATATATATATATATATATACAGGTAGCCCTCAGTTTACGCCGGGGTTTGGTTCCAGAAGGAATGGTTGTAAATCGAAACCATTGTAAATTGAAATCCAGTTTATAATGTAAGTCAATCAAAAGTGAGGGAGTTAGATTCCAGGCCCCTCTAAAAATTGACATAAGTAACACCTAATACATTATTTTTAAAGCTTTGAAATGAAGACTTTACATGCTAAACAGCATTATTAACCTAATTAAATAATCACACATCAGACGGTATCATCAAACTAAGTTTAATGAACAAAAACATTTT
Source organism: Bombina bombina (assembly GCF_027579735.1). Classification (NCBI taxonomy): domain Eukaryota; kingdom Metazoa; phylum Chordata; class Amphibia; order Anura; family Bombinatoridae; genus Bombina; species Bombina bombina. The sequence goes on from NC_069502.1 coordinate 1,143,630,621, forward strand.
TTTACTTGCATTTTTCTGCAAACAGTTCTCTGCATTGTTAGCATGTAAGATAATATTGGGTCTGCAACTATTCTACGCATTTCAATCTGGACTGATTAAAGGGACAGTCTAGGCCAAAATAAACGTTCATGATTCAGATAGAGCATGCAATTTTAAACATTTTTCCAATTTACTTTTATCACCAATTTTGCTTTGTTCTCTTGGTATTCTTAGTTGAAAGCTTAACCTAGGAGGTTCATATGCTAATTTCTTAGACCTTGAAGGCCACTTCTTTTCAGAATGCATTTTAACAGTTTTTCACCACTAGAGGGTGTCAGTTCATGTATTTCATATAGATAACACTGTTCTTGTGCACGTGAAGTTATCTGGGAGCAGGCACTGATTGGCTAAACTGCAAGTCTGTCAAAAGAACTGAAAAAAGGGGCAGTTTGCAGAGGCTTAGATACAAGATAATCACAGAGGTTAAAAGTATATTAATATAACTGTGTTGGTTATGCAAAACTGGGGAATGGATAATAAAGGGATTATCTATCTTTTAAAACAATAAAAATTCTGGTTGTAGACTGTCCCTTTAAGCAGTTAGGCACCCTCTCCTCAAGCAGCTGGACAGGAAGATAATAGGGAAGTGGCTGCTAGATCTTGCTGCTTTGAAAGCTGCTCGATAGCTAATGTCTGTTCTGTGTACACAGATTAATTTCAGACCTGCTAAGCTTGCAGAACTTTACTGCAACACAAGCAGACAGCTCCACCTACTGACTATTTTAATTAGTGCACTGCTTTTCAATGCTTTTCAATAGCAGTCACATGACTGAAAAAAAGGTTGTTATTCTGAAACGATGCAAATTGAACCGGCGTAAACCGAGGCCCACCTGTATATATATATATATATATATATATATATATATATATATATATATACAACTTTAACAGGTAAGTCCAGCACCCTTCTTTATGCTATTATTTCAGCATTTTTTAGCATATTTTTCCAAGTTTAGAATAGTGCACGTACGCTGAGTGGGGTCTGCCATCCCACATATATAGATATAGTAAAGCAAATAGCGTCAGCACTTGTAGATAAGAAATTCCACTTTATTGAGGTAACAAACAAAGTTAAAAGCAGCAGCTGTTTTTAACTTTGTTTGTTACCTCAATAAAGTGGAATTTCTTATCTACAAGTGCTGATGCTATTTGCTTTAATATATATATATATATATATATATATATATATATATATATATATATATATATATATATATATAAATACACTTTAATAATAAAAATTGTCATTTAAATATTAATAAAAAGTTTTTATAAGGGTTAAAAGGGATATGTCATATGTGTGTGACTGGAAAGGGCTCCAATATATATATCCAGAGGTGAGTGGTAATAGGTTGCTAATATTGAGACAAAATAAATCCTATTAGATCCACACCCTGGGCACTGTAGAACCACGGGAATAGGGAGATTGACTTGGCAACCTTTATTGAGGAATGAGTTATTATCAATGATTCATTGAATTTAGGTTTATACTAGAATTGCTAGAATGGCTTCCTACAGCCTGCCAATTAGATTTTCTGTCATTACTGCAAGCCCTCCAACAACAAAAACTGTACCTAAAGAATAACCTATGCAAATTGGCCTAATTAGGAAACCTCTATCGGATGCTGAGAAAGCCGATAGATCCATAGATCCAGAGAATTATGTCTATATTGTGATAAACCTGGTCATCAGGTGCAAGAATGCAAGGCCAAGCCTACTTTTAGTGGAGGTAAGATAGTTGCTCTGATGCCTGGTATAAAGTTTACACCACACTTTACCATCACTTGTTTATATGTGTTCTTTTATTGCAGTAGAATAAAGAGCCCACAACGCTACACAAAACAATTGATTTTGTTGCAAGTGGTTGCAAGTGGATGCCTCATAGATGAAGTTGTAGTTAAAATTCTAGCTAAGCCCACTACTGAAAAGATAAATCCCCTAAATATTCATCTTATTGATGGTTCTCCTCTAAAGTCCAGGCCTGTTACTCTTCTCTTTTTATTACTTTGGGTAATACTCATAAAGAAGAAATAGTGCTTGATGTGGTCTCTTCTTCTCTACTTTCTATTGTCCTTGGAATATCCTGGCTACGAAAACATAACTCCATAATTGTCTGGTTCACTGGTACTATACCATTCATCTCTTCTTTTTGTGCATCAAATTGTCTGCCCAGCAGTGGATTATATTTAATATCCAAATCTGAGAATCAACACTTTGAAAAGAAAGGCACAGACATTCTTCCCCCTCATATGGAATATGACTGCCCCATAGATCAACTACCTTGAGCCCCAATTCCTTTTGGCAGAAAGTACCCTCTCTCTGAGTTAAAAGTACTTAAGGAGTACATTGTAGAAAATCTAAAGAAAAGACTTCATTCATATATCTACATTTCATGCAGAGCAGATATATTCTTTGTGGGTTAGAAGGGAGGTGGCCTTAGCTCATGTATAGATTATAAAGCACTCAATGCACTCTACCTTTTATCCCTGAAATGAGGGACTGTCTCAGATCTGCCAAGGTTTAAGCAAGATTGATCTTAGAGGTTCTTATAATATAGAGTTTAGAGTTAGAGAGGGACATGAATGGAAGCTGCCTTCTGTCCATACTGCGGTTATTTTGAATATATGGTCATGCCTTATGACCTATGCAATGCTCCCACTATTTTCCAAAGATTTATATAATGATATTATGAGAGACATTCTAGATATGTACGTAGTAATATATCTGGAAGACATTCTGATATATTCTGAGAATTTAGAGGTACGTAGAGAGCATGTACGTGCCATTTGTAAAAATACAGATGGATCAGAAAATTTAGAACCTACTTTTTCTCGACTGGTACCAACTACCAAAAAGGGGTTCAATGCTATTTTGGATTCTGTAACTTTTACCAGCGCTTTATATTGAGCTTTTCACGTATTGTCCTACCTATCACCACAATCACAAAGAAGGTGAAAAAATTCCAATGAACAGAAAAAGCGGCCATACCATTAAGGGTTTAATTACAGTGGTTTGCTAACTGTAGCGCACAAGCGATATTGGATATTTATTGGCTCTTTGCATGCAATGGAATTAGCGAGTTGAAAGTAAATGTGTTCGCCTGAGTGCAATATAATTTAACTAGCGTTGGGTTTTGCGAATTCAGAGCTCTTGTGAACTTTTACAAAGGACAAAAGAGTTGAACAGAACACATAAAAAATTAATTTAACAGTACAGTTAGACTCATATTAACACTATCTAATAAAAAATATGTTTCAAACAAATTGCATTAAAGGATATAGTTCATAAGAACATTCCTGAGTTTAGAATGTACATACTCCTACAAAGATTCAAACTTTCCACAAAAATCATCCAGGCAAAACTGCACCCAATCGCCCCCCGGAGTGGCCATTATAGGGAGGGGCACCTTCACAACTTACCTTCTCTTGCCTTTTGTGGCGCCTGCTGAAATCCCCTTTATTTCGGTGTCTCTTAAATGGCTCCTGCACTGATCTTCCTTTTTTCTTTGTTGAAGCTTAATTTGCGCATGAGGTCCATAATACACTTGGTACCAGATGGTGCACTACTGCTCATGCAAAACTCATAGAGTTGCTTTAAAGGGACACTGAACCCAATTTTTTTCTTTTGTGATTCAGATAGAGCATGAAATTTTAAGCAACTTTCTAATTTACTCATATTATCAAATTTTCTTTGTTCTCTTGCTATCATTATTTTAAAGCAGGAATGTAAATCTTAGCAGCCAGCCCATTTTAGGTTCAGCACATGAATAGTGCTTGCTTATTAAAGGCTTAAATTAACCCACCAATAAGCAAGCATATAGGTCCGGCTCCTATACATCATATTCTTGCTTTTAAATAAAGATAGCAAGAGAACAAAGAAAATTATTAAGATGTGTAAATTAAAACATTTGCTTAAAATTGCAGCTCTAAAATTGCTGCTCTAAAATTTAGGTTTAGTGTCCCTTTAACAGTTGTGTTTTTGCACTGTAGATGCAACAGTTGATTAAAATGTCTTGCTTGAGTGATACCAACCCTTGTGGGCAAGTGATTAATAGAGTGAATAACAAAAGCCAATTTAGCAGTCTAATTTCCCTCAGTTATTGGATTGCCATAATGATGTGTGCTAAAATAATTCCTGTTGGGTAGTGCAGATGCTGAACGCTGCTCTTAAAAGCTACTTCAGCTCAGGTAATAGAGTATTTGAATAATATCTTTGCTATACACTTTTCAGATTAAATGACTTGTAATTAACACTCTCTCACACACACGCTTTGGAAGAGCAATAACAAGTATTAATAATTGATGCCTGTTTTTCAAAAGCATTTAAATAGAAAGTGCTATTTCATATAGCATCATCTGCACTATTATTAACTGATCAGTTGTAATACACATTAAAATATATCATTGCTAGTGCTTTGTGCAACACCTTTTAAGCAATTCATTTATTGTATAGTAAGAGTGTTATGCTGGGTTTGGAATCCCTCTTTTAGGGATTGAGTGAATCAGCATTTAACTCTAACCAAAATAGGTGTAAGCCAGTGTCTTGAAGTCTTTTGGGGTGATTAAAAAACATATTAAAGGGACACTGATCCCACATTTTTTCTTTCATGATTAAGATAGAGCATGAAACTTTACACAACTTTCTAATTTACTCCTATTATCAACTTTTCTTCATTCTCTTGCTATCTTTATTTGAAAACCAAGAATGTAAGTTTAGAAGCCAACCCATTTTTGTTTCACAACCTGGATTGTCCTTACTGTTTAGACAGCACCAACAAACAAGTGCTGTCCAGTGTTATGAACCAAAGGTTGTCTGGCTCCTAAGCGTAGATTCCTTCTTTTTCAAATAAAGATAGCAAGAGATCAAATAAACATTAATAATAGGAGTAAATTAGAAAGTTGCTAAAAATTACATGCTGTATCTGAATCATGAAAGAACAAATGTGGGTTTAGTGTCCCTTTAAGAATGGATTCTGCATGATTATTACAGTTAGTTTTGAAATAGAAAGTATAAAAAAAAAAATCAAATATTGCCCAGTCACACCTTTACAAATATACATATATAGAAGGCAATATGCATTTCAGTATTATACACTTTTAGCTTTTAGCTCCATGTCTCCCTTGATATTAATAATAATATTATAACCTTTATTTATACATATTCAAATGAATATCTAGGGCTTAATTTATTAAACAGAGGAGCTATCGTACAACTGATGCTTATTAATCTTTTCTCTACCTCATTAGTCCGGGGGGATTAGCAGGGCTTCTCTTGCATGATTAGTCACTCAAGTGCATGGGCGTGGATGCACAAGAATTTTCCTATGCAATGATAAATGCGGGCATTGGATGAATAGCTTCCAATGCCTGCTGACTGCGAGAACAGATGAGCAGATTTGCAAGCTGGGATTATTGTCTGTCTTTCTAAAGATAACAAAGACCCAGAGATATTCACATGTACATTACTTTGCCATATTACGTTGTTTTGCTTTTTATGCCATCTTATGAACAACTTGTAAATACTGAAATATAAATTCTACAGAATTTCTATGTCAGATCTTGACAACTTTGCTTTGGATCTATATATAATCTCCACTATCACTAATCATAAATGCACTTCATCTGACATTGCATATTGGCACACTTAAACACACTTTAATACGGGCCAGTTAATTTGGATATTTTTTCTGGCATAATTTTGGCTACATGCTATTCTGTTCCCTAAAACTGAGCGATTATTATAAAAAAAATATTTTTCTTATTGGCTTCATTTTAGTGAAAACATCATACTCATATAATACTAATATTGCTACTATTTTATGACATCCCACTGTACATGGATCACTAAATAATAGTTGCACCATACATCTGGCTACTATGACCAGCTATGAAGGAGCTTTTGTCCCCCGGTGCTGTAAAATTACCTTTATTAAAGGGACAGTCTACTCAAAATTAAAACTGAGTGGAACAGAAGGCGGCACCACAATAGTGCACAATCAGTTGTACCTGGTCTACATACACGCAGTAATTATTATACTCACAAAGTATAAGGCACTTCAAACGCCTGCTGGACCTTTAGTAGCTGTCCAGATAGCTATCCCCTCAGCAGCGCAATAACACCAGCCGTTGATGTTCACAGGTCCGGAAAGGCTCTTGTCAGCGCCAACCCAATATCTGCACTAGGTGGAAGCAATATAATCCTCTGGATAAAGCCCAATAACAAGTAAAATCACACTAGTGAAATACGATAGGGGGGAATAATAGCTGATAAAAAGTCGTGATCCAAAAGTCATATAACCAAGATTCCCTTATCTTGCAAAAGTGCTGTTGCCAGGCACAGTGTCAGGAATATGCTGACACTGTGCCTGGTGACAGCACGTTTGCAAGATAAGGTGAGTATAATAATTACTGTGTGTATGTAGACCAGGTAAAACTGATTGTGCACTATTGTGGCGCCTTCTTCTATTCCACTCCATTTTCAGATCCGAATCGCTTGCATTGCCATCACGTTTTGGAAGAAGTCTGCAGCCTTTGGTCTTTTGGAGGACATCTATGCCTTATGCTACACTAATTGGAGACTTCTCTATGGACATTTTAAGCACAAGTATTGTGTTAATGAATGTTTCATTTTGATATTTGTCTTTATGCACTTTTATACCATTTATTAGCACATTTAAACACAAGCTTTATATTTGGGCACTGGTTATTGTGCATAATATGTAATACACAGCGAGTTGTGTATTGACACATTGCATAGTGAGTTGTGTACAGATATACTAGACATTTTTTGCTCACACAATCTTATTTTTTGAATTGCACATATCGCACCACAAATATTTATTTATTTATACACGTTTTCATTTTTTGTATTGCACTACAAATCACTATATTTATTTATACGCTAATATTTTGCGTATTAGGCACATCCAGTATTGTTTTGTTACTACTCAAAATTAAACTTTCATAATTCAGATAGGGAATACAATTTTAAACAATTTTCAAATTCACTTTTATCATCCAATTTACTTTGCTCCCTTGGTATTCTTTGTTGAAAGCTAAACTTAGGTAGATTCATATGCTAATTTCTAAGCCCTTGAAGGTCACCCCTTATTTCAATGCATTTGGCAGTTTTTCACAGCTAGAGGGCATTAGTTCATGTGTTTCATATAGATAACATTATGACCATGCCTGTTGAGTTAGAAATGAGAGGGCACTGATTGGCTAAATGCAAGTCTGTCAAAAGAACTGAAATAAAGGGGCAGTTTGCAGAGGCTTAGATACAAGGTAATCACAGAGGTAAACAGTATATTAATATAACTGTGTTGGTTATGCAAAACAGGGGAATGGGTAATAAAGGGATTATCTATCTTTTTAAACAATAAAAATTCTGGAGTAGAGGGTTCCTTTAAATAGATACCAGTGTAATATAGATCATTAATCTGTAATTAGTTGATAAAGTTCAACCACAAATAAGCCTGAATGCCACTTGAACCCCACTAATTCTGGTTGCTTACGCATTCCCATTTATACCAACAACATATTTGGGTACTTCCTCAATATGACCTTCCACCACAAGATATTAAATATAAAAATTAATTTAATTAAAACCAAGTACAATAACCCTGAAATTATACCAAAATGATTCCTGAAACTGTAATTTGCCTCATCACCAGCACATGCATTGTGGTTCTGCCAATAAATTCTAATATTTAATATAAAATTTTCTTTCTTGATTTCCCCAATGCAAACCCCATTAACATAAAACAATGTAACTAAATTATTGGGGGCGGGGTCAGTCTTGATTGGCTTGCAAGCTTAACCTATGCAGATGGCAGATGGGTGGGCTTACTGTTGAAATTATTCCTACACACTGTTCTAATTGGTTAATCTTGTTTGAACTATTTTGTAATCGAAAGGCACTCAGATACCTAAACAAGAAGGCCCTCTGAAACTAAATTTGCAAAATGTTATTAAAACATCTCAATCTACATATAAATATGTCTGCACATATGCATTTAGTTTGCATGCTATTTAAGTTGTGTATAGCAATTAAAATGTTATTTACATCTCTTTAATATTACTAGTAAATCCTGGGGGCAGCCATCTTCATTTTATGTAGTCAAGATGCAAAATTGCTTTCATAGGCAAGTAGCCTCAATCTTGACATATTTTTGGGGGAATGAATGACTTGAATTTAGTAAATGCATCTCTCCTCTAGTCTTGCTGATTTCTACAAACATATTGAATTGAAATCACTAATAGATAATTCAAGTTGACTTAAAAGTATTTTAAAATCCAGTCCAAGCTTCTTTTACAATGTCAAGGTAAATGAGAAAGCCATTGCCATTTTCCCCAGTTTGTAGTCTGTTCCAGGTTGACACTTTTTTTCAACTCTTTTCTGGGTTTATGGGTTTTCTTCAGCAACATGTTCCAATTGCATATAAAATTTCCTCAAATATGGTAAAGAAACTATGAAAACAAATTAATACACCATATGAAATCTTATTCCTAAATTGATGCAAAAGATTTCCAATTTAAACTGACTAAATACCTTGCTTGTTACTAAAGCCAATCTATAAAGGGAAATATTACAACCATCTGAGGTTTCCAAAACTTTTTGCTCTGGTTCAAAAAGCTCAGGATGAGGATTTAAATGGATGAAGTGAAGAAATTTACACTTCCTTAAGAAAACATATTGCATTTCCTTCCATGTGTCAAATGCAAAAACACAAAAATAAAATAAATTAAACTGCAGTGTCATTACATTTCCTATTATAAATCTCTGGGGTCCAATTCTCCAGCTAATGAGTACCATGTTGAAGTTTAAGGTTTTCTTTATGTATCACAATCATCAGGTTTATTAGCTACAATTGGTGATTATGTATGTTTTTATGCTAGCGTCAGTACATCTTGTATAGCCATTAAAACAAAATGTACTCTTATTATTTAAATATCCTAATCTGATAAAAAAGAAAATAAAATCACCAGATGTTTCAGGTATATTTGCTTATTTTTGCTGGGTTACATCAAAAAAGAAAACAATTAGAGTAGAATGCAACATATGTATATATGTGTGTGTGTATTCTTATATATAATTGTATTTATATTTTTAAATTCACCCAATAATTTCTTAAGGGGATAATCTAGTCAAAATTAAACTTTCATAATTCAGATAGAGCATGTAATTTTAAGCAACTTTCTAATTTACTCCTATTACCAATTTATCTTCATTCTCTTGCTATCTTTACTTGAAAAATTAGATAGTTGCTTAAAATTGCATGCTCTATCGGAATCATGAAAGTTTAATTTTGACTATACTATCCCTTTAAATCACAGATAACCCATGATAACTTGTGTTTCATTAGACCAAAAAAAATTGTGTTGTTAATGGGATAAATACATATACAGACTAAATATATCAACTCATATGAAATGCCAGTTGTTATTATCTTTTAAGTCAAAACTAAGTTTATATTCTAGGAGATTTGTAAACATGCCAATCATATTTGTACTCACTGATGTCTATGGGGCCGATATATTAAAGTGCGGACGGACATGATACAATGTAGCAGATCATGTCCGCCGCACAACGATAAATGCCAACAGCATGCGCTGTCTGCATTTATCATTGCACAAGCAGTTCTTGTAAACTGCTTGTGCAATGCCACCCCGGCAGATTCATGGCCAATCGGCCGCTAGCAGTGGGTGTCAATCAGCCTGATCGTATTAGGATCTGGCGGATTGATGTCCGCAACCTCAGAGCAGTCGGACAAGTTAGACCGCTGCTTCATAACTGCTGTTTCCGGAGAGCCTGAAAGCTTGCGCGGAAAAAGAGGCATAAAGCTCCATTCGGAGCTTGATAATTCAACCCCTATGTGTCTATTAGAAGATCTTTATTGGTTTTCAAACAGAAGACCATCCTAAGTTGATCAGGAAACTGAGTTTTCAAATGTTATTCATTTATTTACTGTAAAAACTCATCAGATTTATATTCTATCACCTATCTAAAGGATTTTTGATCCATCAACTAAATTGAGCACTTTTTACGTTTTACATTTGTGTAAGATCATTGCACAGGTTAAGAAATACACCTGTTTCCTATTTCTTTATTAAAGGAATACTAAACCCACATTTTTTCTTTCATGATTCAGATAGAGGGGGGGTAGTTATCAAGCCGTCTACTTTTCTGGCTTCGCCGGCCCAATACGCCCGCCTAAGCTCGCCTCACATTGCTGCCGCGGACCTGAAAAAATATGCCTAAGTTATCAAAAAAAGCTGTCAAAAAGCTGCGGGGCGATGAGCAGCGGACTGTGAGAGTTATCACTCATCCGATCTCGCTGCTCTTTGGCTGTTTGACAGCTTTCTTGCTAGCCTGTCACTAAGCACTCACACTAAACTACACTGTTCTACCCCCTATACCGGCGCCCCCGGAGCCCCCCGCAACTAAATAAAGTTACTAACCCCTAAACCGCCGCTCCTACACCCTGCCGCAAGTCTTATAAATGTATTAACCCCAAAAAAGCCGCTCCTAGACCCTGCCGCAACTCTTATAAATGTATTAACCCCTAAACCGCCGCTCCTAGACCCTGCCGCAACTCTTATAAATGTATTAACCCCTAAACCGCCGCTCCTAGACCCTGCCGCAACTCTTATAAATGTATTAACCCCTAAACCGCCGCTCCCGGACACCGCTGCCACCTACAGTATACCTAGTAACCACTATCCTGCCCCCCCTACACCGTTGCCCTCTATTATAAAGTTATTAACCCCTTTCCTGCTGATCCCGCACCTCTCCGCAACTAAATAAATAGTTTAACCCCTAAACCGCCGCTCCCTGAACCCGCCGCAACCTATATTAAACCTATTAACCCCTAATCTGCCTCCCCTACACCGTCGCCCCCTATAATAAATGTATTAACCCCTATCCTGCCCCCCACTACGCCGCCGCCACTGTAATAAAATTATTAACCCCTAAACCTAAGTCTAACACTAACCCTAACGCCCCCCTAACTTAAATATTAATTAAATAAATCAAAATAATATTTATCTTATTAACTAAATGAATCCTATTTAAAACTAAATACTTACCTATAAAATAAACCCTAATATAGCTACAATATAAATAATAATTATATTCTAGCTATCTTAGGATTTATTTTTATTTTACAGGTACCTTTCAATTTATTTTAACTAGGTACAATAGCTATTAAATAGTTATTAACTATTTAATAGCTTACCTAGCTAAAATAAACTGAAATTTACCTGTAAAATAAAAACTAACCTAAGTTACAATTACACCTAACACTACACTATACTTTAATAAATTATTCCTATTTAAAAATAAATACTTACCTGTAAAATAAACCCTAAGATAGCTCCAATATAATTAATAATTATATTGTAGCTATCTTAGGATTTATATTTATTTTACAGGTAACTTTGTATTTATTTTAGCTAGTTAGAATAGTTATTAAATAGTTATTAACTATTTAATAACTACCTAGCTAAAAGAAAGACAAAATTACCTGTAAAATAAATCCTAACCTAAGTTACAATTAAACCTAATACTACACTATCATTAAATTAATTAAATAAACTACCTACAAATAACTACAATTAAATACAATTACATAAACTAACTAAAGTACAAAAACGAAAAAAAGGTAAGTTACAAAAAATAAAAAAATAAGTTACAAACATGTTAAAAATATTACAACAATTTTAAGCTACTTACACCTAATCTAAGCCCCCTAATAAAATAACAAACCCACCCAAAATAAAAAAATGCCCTACCCTATTCTAAATTAAATAAATTTCAAAGCTCTTTTACCTTACCAGCCCTTAAAAGGGCCATTTGTGGGGGCATGCCCCAAAGAAAACAGCTCTTTTGCCTGTAAAAGAAAAATACAACCCCCCCCAACATTAAAACCCACCACCCACATACCCCTAATCTAACCCAAACCTAACACTAAGCCCCTGAAGATCATCCTACCTTGTCTTCACTCAGCCGAGCAGCGATGGAACCGAAGTGGACATCCGGAGAGGAAGAAGTTAATCCTCCAAGCGGCGCTGAAGAAATCTTTAATCCGATGAAGTCATCATCCAGGCGGCGCTGAAGAAAAGTCTTCGATCCGGCCAATGTCATCTTCAAAGAGGCGCTGAAGAGGTCTTCTATCCGGGCGATGTCATCTTCCAAGCCGGGTCTTGAATCTTCCTCCCGCCGACGCGGAACCTCCTTCTTCACCGACGGACTACGACGAATGAAGGCTCCATTAAGGGACGTCATCCAAGATGGCGTCTCCTCAATTCCGATTGGCTGATAGGATTCTATCAGCCAATCGGAATTAAGGTAGGAAAAATCTGATTGGCTGATGGAATCAGCCAATCAGATTCAAGTTCAATCCGATTGGCTGATCCAATCAGCCAATCAGATTGAGCTCGCATTCTATTGGCTGTTCCGATCAGCCAATAGAATGCGAGCTCAATCTGATTGGCTGATCCAATCAGCCAATCAGATTTTTCCTACCTTAATTCCGATTGGCTGATAGAATCCTATCAGCCAATCGGAATTGAGGGGACGCCATCTTGGATGACGTCCCTTAAAGGAGCCTTCATTCGTCGTAGTCCGTCGGTGAAGAAGGAGGTTCCGCGTCGGCGGGAGGAAGATTCAAGACCAGGCTTTGAAGATGACATCGCCCAGATAGAAGACCTCTTCAGCGCCTCTTTGAAGATGACATCGGCCGGATCGAAGACTTTTCTTCAGCGCCGCCTGGATGATGACTTCATCGGATGGAAGATTTCTTCAGCGCCGCTTGGAGGATTAACTTCTTCCGCTCCGGATGTCCACTTCGGTTCCATCGCTGCTCGGCTGAGTGAAGACAAGGTAGGATGATCTTCATGGGCTTAGTGTTAGGTTTTTGTAAGGGGGGTTTGGGTTAGATTAGGGGTATGTGGGTTTTAATGTTGGGGGGGTTGTATTTTTCTTTTACAGGCAAAAGAGCTGTTTTCTTTGGGGCATGCCCCCACAAATGGCCCTTTTAAGGGCTGGTAAGGTAAAAGAGCTTTGAAATTTATTTAATTTAGAATAGGGTAGGGCATTTTTTTATTTTGGGGGGGTTTGTTATTTTATTAGGGGGCTTAGATTAGGTGTAAGTAGCTTAAAATTGTTGTAATATTTTTAACATGTTTGTAACTTATTTTTTTATTTTTTGTAACTTAGCTTTTTTTATTTTTTGTACTTTAGTTAGTTTATGTAATTGTATTTAATTGTAGTTATTTGTAGGTAGTTTATTTAATTAATTTAATGATAGTGTAGTATTAGGTTTAATTGTAACTTAGGTTAGGATTTATTTTACAGGTAATTTTGTATTTCTTTTAGCTAGGTAGTTATTAAATAGTTAATAACTATGTAATAACTATTCTAACTAGCTAAAATAAATACAAAGTTACCTGTAAAATAAATATAAATCCTAAGATAGCTACAATATAATTATTAATTATATTGGAGCTATCTTAGGGTTTATTTTACAGGTAAGTATTTATTTTTAAATAGGAATAATTTATTAAAGTATAGTGTAGTGTTAGGTGTAATTGTAACTTAGGTTAGTTTTTATTTTACAGGTAAATTTCAGTTTATTTTAGCTAGGTAAGCTATTAAATAGTTAATAACTATTTAATAGCTATTGTACCTAGTTAAAATAAATTGAAAGGTACCTGTAAAATAAAAATAAATCCTAAGATAGCTAGAATATAATTATTATTTATATTGTAGCTATATTAGGGTTTATTTTATAGGTAAGTATTTAGTTTTAAATAGGATTCATTTAGTTAATAAGATAAATATTATTTTGATTTATTTAATTAATATTTAAGTTAGGGGGGCGTTAGGGTTAGTGTTAGACTTAGGTTTAGGGGTTAATAATTTTATTACAGTGGCGGCGGCGTAGTGGGGGGCAGGATAGGGGTTAATACATTTATTATAGCTGGCGACGGTGTAGGGGGGGCAGATTAGGGGTTATTAAATGTATTATAGGTGGCGACGGTGTAGGGGGGGCAGGATAGGGGTTAATACATTTAATATAGGTTGCGGCGGGTTCAGGGAGCGGCGGTTTAGGGGTTAATACATTTATTATAGTTGCGGTGGGCTCCGGGAGCGGCGGTTTAGGGGTTAATATGTATAGAGTAGCTTGCGGTGGGCTCCGGGAGCGGCGGTTTAGGGGTTAATCAGTTTATTATAGTTGCGGTGGGCTCCGGGAGCGGCGGTTTAGGGGGTAATAACTTTATTTAGTTGCGGCGGTGTAGGGGGGGCAGATTAGGGGTGTTTAGACTCGGGGTACATGTTAGGGTGTTAGGTGTAGACAGCTCCCATAGGAATCAATGGGATGTCTGGCAGCAGCGAACTTGTACTTTCGCTATGGTCAGACTCCCATTGATTCCTATGGGATCCGCCGCCTCCAGGGTGGCGGATTGAAAACTAGGTACGCTGGGCCGTAAAAGTGCCGAGCGTACCTGCTAGTTTTTTGATAACTAGCAAAAGTAGTGAGAATGTGCCGCACTTGTGTGCGGAACATCTGGAGTGACGTAAGAATCGATCTGTGTCGGACTGAGTCCGGCGGATCGAAGTTTACGTCACAAAATTCTACTTTTGCCAGTCTCGAGCCTTTGATAACTAAGGCGTATCAGCCTCGCCACAAATACGCTGCGGAATTCCATCGTATTTGAGGTTGACGGCTTGATAACTAGGCCCCAGAGCATGCAATATTAAGCAACTTTTTAATGTATGCTATTATCAATTTTTCTTCGTTCACTTGCTATCTTTATTTGAAAAGCAATAATGTAAGCTTAGGAGCCGGCCCATTTTTGGTTCAGCACATGGGTTGCGCTTGCTGATTGGTGGCTAAATGTAAAAAATCAAATAAGTTGAAGATGAACTTTTAGCACATCAAAATATTATTTTTTATTTTCTTTATTTAGTTGAGATTGAATTCTACTTAACATTCAAATTTAGCATTAAAAGGATAAAAAAACAACCAGAATCATTTGACACAAAACACATTTTACGGGCTAAACTCCTAAATTTAACTAGAATGTTCTAAACATTTTAACCAATAAAGATTTTAAGGAATTTTGTCTATAAATTATATGATAATCT